>NC_051184.2:38413956-39153955 GCF_013339695.2 Rhipicephalus sanguineus | reverse complement strand
TCTCACAGCGGGCCTCCTCAGGGTTAAGAAAGACATCGCAGACCTTGCAAGAGAAGCACCTGCAGACATATTCATCGCTCCCGAAGAGGTAGACTTCTGCCGTATCTATGCCGTCATTATCGGTCCTGGAGAAACGCCATACGATGACGGCATTTTACGTCTTCCACCCACTCCTTGCTTCCACCTTACGTGCCCGCTCGAGTACCCGATGGTGCCGCCCATGGTGCGCTTCCTCACCACGGACTCTGGCCGCACTCAGATACACCCGTTTTTCTACAGGAACGGCAATGTTTCGCTCAGTATCCTGGGCACGTACGCCGGACCACAGTGGACACCAGCACAATCCCTGCGAACGCTCCTGCTGTCAATACAGTCGCTTCTGTCTGCACAGCCCTTCTACGACAGCCCACTGAAGAAG
Organism: Rhipicephalus sanguineus; assembly: GCF_013339695.2. Taxonomy (NCBI): domain Eukaryota; kingdom Metazoa; phylum Arthropoda; class Arachnida; order Ixodida; family Ixodidae; genus Rhipicephalus; species Rhipicephalus sanguineus. Next base: position 39,153,537 of record NC_051184.2, on the reverse strand, counting down.
CACGCCAACAAGGAACAGACTCGCGAAGACGCAGAAAGCTACAACTCCTTCGTGAAGCATGAGGTACTGCGAGTCGGGGTTTGTGACATCGTTCAAGACTGCCTTGAAGAGAAGTCGCCGTACCCTGCCACCCTCCGGGAGTTCGTCCTGAAGTCGTTTGCGGACAAATTTCGGCAATATGAAGATTTCGCAATTAGCCAGCTTCATCTTCATGGCAAAAAGATCTTCAACCCATTCAGTAGTGGCCATGAAGCATGAAGCACTGCTGGCCAAACTGCAAGAAATAAAGCTCCAAGTTGATCGCCGCAAAAAGGCAGCAGCAGTTCCAGGCAGTGCATAAGGTGCCGTGAACGTTGCGTAGACTAGACGTCCGCCGCATAAAGAGCCGTAAAAGACTACGTGGACATGCACGAGAGGCGTCGGAGTGAATGTGTTTGAATAAAATTAAAGAGCAACGCTCCTAGCTCTCATGCTATCACTTCGTTCTCTTCTTTCTTCCGCACTTCAACACAACGTTCGAGGGGGTGCAATCGTTGAACGGGTCGGTAAACTTCAGATCCTTTAGGCAACCTTATTGTAAATATGCGAACTAGCCCACCTTTACCCCTAAAGGGCCCCTACCCCACCCAGAAGGTCAAAATTTAGTTGTGGCGTTGCAGTTGTGCACGAGTATACAGCGAACCAACGCCTCCTCTTTTATAAAAGTAGAAGAGGGGCTGAGCGAACGCTATAGCGGAGTTACACGCGTTTGATAATTGAAACGCGGCCTTTGCTCGTTTCACTTATTTTACAGCGAAAGCTGTTACGAGATCACAACGGCCGTTGCAGGAGATGGCTCGCTAGGTTCTTAAGCTGGGGCAATGTCCCGCGTCGTAAACGTAACCCTAGTTCCATAAGCGACGGCTACAGGCGCAGCTCGCGCGACAGAGAATTCTTCTTCCTCTTCTTCTTCGAGCGCCTTGATGATGACATAAACGCAGGCAAAACCACATTTCCTCGATTTCCTCGACCACACGTCCGGCCACAGCTGCAAGGTCTGCAACCGCTTGTGGTTCGACAACAACCTGACCACAATCGCTACTATAACAACGTGTGACGTCTTTATATGACAGTAGAGGAATTGTACGGAGCATTCACGGTTTACCCGATTATCTCCAAGCCAGCTCCTCAATCATCATTCACTTTGTGGATATGGCGTGATTTTTTTTTTTTGCGCCGTAGTTGACCACCGCCGCCGGTGTCCTAACCGCTATCGCGCGAAATAGGAAAAAAAAACGAAATAGATAAATTTCCAGAATGGAACAGGGCTCGAACCTGGGCCCTCTGCGTCGGAGCCCAGTATTCCACCTCATAGCCATGCCGGTGCTTGAAACTGCTTTGCAAAAAGACCCTATACAGGCTTCCTGTCGGAAAGGAACCACATTAGCATATGTAATATAGTGTGGTAGAAGAGTAAAATAACAACCAGGCGTCATACAATGCGAATTGCGCAACGAGTGGGTTGTTGAATGCTCCCAACCCATTACAAAGGGCGCTGCCATAATTCTTCATCGCCATCAGGCACCGCATCAACAAAGTGCACATAATGCCTTACAGGTGTTTAGTGGATACCACGGCTCTCCGCAGAATGACTAAAAATGTCATAGTGGCTGCTTCCCTACTTCACAAAAATTATGATGATTTATAGCGTAGTGCTTTCCTCGCAAGTGCACTTGTATTGGTTGCCAAGGAAGCCCATAAGGACCCCATGATCCATTTCCTCAGGGTCTCAGTAAAGTTCTTTCTCTCTCTCTCTTTCTCACGTTAACGTATTGAAGCATGCTGTCAAAGGGTAGAGGAAGGGGACGAGGGTTCGACTGTGTATAATTATTAAGGAAGGGTAGGGGTAAAGTTTCACATTTTTTAAACAGAATAACGTATTTTTTGTTTTGCAGTTAAAATAAATAAATAAATAACTAGAACAAATACCTGCTGATAGGAAAATAATTTCTAGTACATGATTAATATATTGGTGCTTTACCAAAGTATTGAAAAATTGAATCCTAATATTCCATTAACAAGGTATCCTCCTTGTGTCAACCAGAAATTCGCAGAGGGTCCCGCAGACGTTCCTGTCGCTGTAGTTCAATTATGCAGCGCGGAAGGTGCTGGTTTGCACGGTTGATATCTTTTACAGAGAAAGCTGTTATACGATCACAACAACAGCCGATTGTAGGGGCGCAGTTGTCCGCCGCCGCCGGTGTCCGTAACCGCTATCGCGCGAAATGAGAAAAATCACACCATCTTCCGCTAAAGGGGACCATGAGGCGATGCAAAGCAGCGTTTCGGCATCTAGAGCCCGCGTTTCAGAGGGGGAGTGGAGAGGGGAAGTGGAGAGAGGCAAAGCGGGGAGCGAAAGGGTAGGGGAGAGAGGGGAGGGGAGAGGGGAGGGGAGAGGGGGAGGGGAGAGGGGGAGGGGAAGTGGAGAGTGTGCGGGGCAACGGGAAGTGGAGAGGGGAGGGGAGATGAGAGGGAGAGGGGGTGTGTGGAGAGGGCGTGCGCATGCGCAGTAAGGGTGGTCACGCCGCACACCACCACCGCCACCGGATTGAACTCCGCTATAAGATGCTTCACATCTAAAAACGCCATGTCTGCGCGGAAAGCGAAGCACAGTCACAGTGAAAGCTGGAAGAGCTGCATTTCTAGAGCCCGTTATAAAATCTCTTGTGGCTACTAATACATGTACATTAGCAACGTACCCACTACGAAACAAATCATAATTTTTGGGAAGTTGGGAAGCACCCACTACGCCATTATTCGTCATTCTGTGGAGAAGCGAAGTACCATCTGTAAGGCATTATGTGTTCTTTGTTGATGCGACGGCTGATGACGATGAAGAATTATGGCTGATCCCTTTGTAATAGGTTGGAAGCTTTAAACGAAAGATTAACATAACAACCAGGCGTCACGCATTGCGAATTGCGTAACGAGGGAAGTTTACTTATCCCTGCAGTGGGCGTAGTCAGGTTAATGATGATGATGATCATGATGTGTAAGCGTCCGTATTTCAGGTCTAGCGGCGGATTTACGAGACCCCCTGATCCCGCTTTCACCAGTTATGTGTAAGCGCGCGTATTTCAAGTCTAGCGGCGGATTTACGAGACCACGTGATCTCGCTTTGACCAATCATGGGTAAGCGCGGGTATTTCAAGTCTAGCGGCGGATGCACGAGGCCACGTCATCTCGCTTTGACCAATCATGTGCAAGCGCGCGTATTTCAAATCTAGCGGCGGATTTACGAGACCCCGTGATCTCGCTTTGACCAATTATTGGTAAGCGCGCGTATTTCAAGTCTAGCGGCGGATTTACGAGACCACGTGATCTCTCTTTGACCAATCGTGTGCAAGCGCGCGTATTTCAAATCTAACGGCAGACGTACGAGACCACGTGATCTCGCTAGCAAATCATATACGCTCGTGCACTTGCAGCTTCGCTGTCCGACGGTTTTCACGGCTGAATCATTTTACTCACATTTTTCTCTTCGTTGGCACGGATAATTCGATGCGTCAACATTGTCGCTTGCAAGCTTCCCACGCAATAGCCTCCAAGAATATGCATCACAGAGCAACAGAAAACACTCCCCTAAATCTATATCGCCATATAAATAGCTTTTGCTGAAGCGAGACTTGACAACTATGTCTCAACTAAACCTCTGTCAGCGCCCCCTCGATAACTCTGGTCGCAAACGAAATCACTTATCTTGCTTGCTTGCTCCTCATTTCTCCTTATTTTATATATCTGTCGATGCGACAAAATTGACACAAGAAGGCGTAGAGTAAATGCACACGACGTGCCAACTTCTCAGTGCAAAGAGTCAACATCGGATGTCTACATGGTTCAGAACAACAAACAATGTTCTGCATGGAAGTACACAGAATCTCGAAAATAGATTTATATATCGCATTTGACTATACTGGTGATTTCTGCAACCTTCACTTCGTTCTCTCAATAACGGCGCAATCGGATAAGCACAGCGGTTTCCGAATAATACATTATTGTAGTGCCAGATATGACACAGCTGACATTAGACAGGCACCAGCGAAGCACTTCCTCTACCATTTAATATACGCTTCGGGTGATATTTGACCGTCCACCGGCAGCTGACATTCGCTGTTTTTATTTGAAAATTTGTTATCACGCAGTGACCGGTACTCTACGCGCTCATACTATCCAATCTGTGGTCAGTTGTTCCGACTTCCGGGCTTGCGAACCCCAACAGTACTACTTCCAAGTCTTTCTTCGAGGCAAGGTTTATGATAAACGCCATCTGGGTCGGCGTGCTCGGCCCTCGAACATTCACTACTGCTGAGCACTTGCTGATGAAACAGCGGCTCGATCCATCACCTCTTTCACCTTAACTCTGAGGCCTTGGATCCGCTGCAGAAGGTTCTTGCATCCGTCACAACTTCTAGCAGGCCTGTACCGGGTACCGCACAGGTGTTGCCCGGCGCTCAGCCTGCCTTCGAGCTTGGCGCAGGACCCGGCGAACGTCTGCAGCACCCCGTCCCTCAGGGCTGGCGGGTAGGTCCAGTCGCCTTGAAGGCACTCTTCAACCACGTCGCACACCGCCACTCTGACGGCATCATGCCGGAGTATGGCGCCGCTCTCGCGCCACCAGAGCTGCTGGTTGAACTCAGGCTTTTCCGAGAGCATCGATTGGATGGACACGAGTAGGCTACCCAGGGACAGCGCGGGACTCCACTGCGGTCCCTCCCAGGTGCCGATGATGCTGAGGCAGACATGGCCGTCGCTGTGAAGGTGCTCGTGCAGCTGGACGCGTCCGGCGTCCGTGGTCAGGAAGATGACCTCGGGGGGCTCCATGGGATAACCGGGCGGACACGTGATGCGGAAGCGGAAGAAACCGCCCTCGTAGGGCGTGTCAGCGGGACCCACGACGATGGCGTCGATTCGGGTGATGTCACTCTCGTTCGGCGCGACGAACACCCCCGGTGGCGGGTCGGCCGTGATTTCGGCGATGTCGCGCCTGACGCGAAGGAGGCAAGGAGATAACGTGTCTCGCCTGAACGCCGCGGGATTGTCTCTGGACGGTGATCCCCGTTGGCTCGCCATGTTGTCGAGGTTACAGTGATGGGGGACGCTTGAAGAAGCTGTGTACCTGAATGTTTCTGACCAGCCGCCTCGAATCGACGCCACGCGATGATGATGATGATGATTTCCTTGATGCATGGCTCACACCCACTCTGGGGGATTGGCCAAGAAACGATTAATTTTAGGTAGAAGTGACCACATATGATTTCTATGACTAATGAATTATAGAGTAGCTAGAAAAAATGCATAATGCTCATTTAAAATTCCGAATTAAAACCGCCCTGATTCAATTAAGAATTTTTGTACAGCGGAACAGACATCCCGGTGACAGTGACCTAATGAGGAGGCTCCCAAGGATAGAATATTAGAAGTAATGAAATCCAATCTAATTCGATTAAACGCTGCTTTGAGAATGTTTTTCCTTAGTAAATTGAAACGGTTACATGATAAGAAATAATGTTCAACTGTTTCGTCCTGGTTACAAAACGAACAAAGAGGGGAGGGAGCCAGACCAGATCTATGCATATAAAAATTTAGTTTTGGAACGCGACATCGTAATTTAGTAAAATTAACTTCATCTTTTTTTGTTGAACAGATATTCCTAGGCCAAGGGAGCAAGAGGTGTCGATATTCGTTTAGATGAGTGATTAATGTTTTGCCGGAGTCTTGAATTATGGCACGCCTTCTAAATCTGTCACGAATTATGAGTGCTGTTATGGGAATAATTGAGAATATGGGACCACTGAGAGCGGCTTTCGCAAGAGAGTCCGCCATTTCATTCATTTTTATCCCTTTGTGTCCCGGTACCCAGATTAATCTAATTAAAGTTACGTGGGTGGGAACAAGAAAATGAAAAGTACGTGATAATTGAGATTCGGTATTTGCAGCGAGTGCGGAACACAAAGATAATGAATCTGTAGTTATTGCAACTCTTGAGGTTGATGGGGTCAGCTTTCGTAAAGCCATAATTACCGCTAGAAATTCCGCCGAAAATACTGATAAGAAATCAGGAAGTCTTAATGAAAATGACCAGTTGAAGGTCTCAGAGAAAATACCAATGCCAGATTTTTCTTCGGATTGTGAGGCATCTGTAGCTATGATATTTGTCGTATGTATCCCCTCTAAATGCCTTTGGAGTAGGCCGTTTAATATCTGGTAAGGCAAATTTTTGGCATGATTTGGATATATATTGTCAAAAATGATTTTAAGGTTGTGCTTTTCCTTGTCAATGGAAGGAACTTCACTCAGTTTAACATCTAAGGGTCCAATAAGTGCTTGTACGTAACTCACCTGTGGTGTATGAAACCGAGGCCAGTAAGATTGAAAAAATAGCGCTGGGTGAGACATGAAAATAATTTTTAGTTTTATAGGATATTCATACATTTTTAGAAAAGTTTGTACCATTAGTATCCTAAATCTGCACAAAAGAGAGGGTAATCTTGCCTCTAAATACAGGACATTATTGGCTACGAATTTCGGGAGTCCGAGGCATAACCTTAGGGCCTCCCTTTCCAGCAGTACAAGTGGACGCAATTTATAAGCTGGTGCACCCGAATATAAAACACATCCGAATTCTAATACTGGGCGTACATACATTTTGTATATCATAATTAGTGTGTCTCTTCGCATCCCCGATCGACTGTTGCAAAGTCTTCGCAATACTCCTAGCGCTCGTACTCCTTTCTTTGTTATGTATTCAATATGTGTGTGCCAGAGGAGACGATTATCATAAATTATTCCCAGATATTTTACCGAGTCCACTTGTGGTATGTTCTGCAGGTTGCAAGTTAGTGTTATATTAACTGGGTTATCCAAAGGGAAAACTATCACTGAGCTCTTTGAAACATTGAGACATAAATGGATATCCTCTAACCAATTTTCAATGGCGCACATATACGTTTGTAAGCGAGTATATAGGGAATGTATATCAGAGTCGGACGCAAAAAATGCTATGTCGTCTGCATATACGTATGTGTATACACCATTATGGCTGGGAATGTTGCTCAGCAATACATTAAAGAGAAGAGGCGAGGTGACTGCTCCCTGAGGAACCCCTCTGGACTGACAATGTATACCTGAAGAATGACCTTTTAGTGAACAATAAAATTTCCTTCCAGTTAAAAACTCACTAAACCACCTCGCTATATAATTAGGGATATCATTAAAGTTTAATTGATCCAATAATATTTTATATTCTACACTATCGTAAGCTTTTGAGATATCCAATGTTACCAGGGCTGCTATTTGTCTGTGACGGCGCGCTAATTTAATTCTGCTCTCCAAATCCACATGTGCATGCCAAATAGAACATCTAGGTCTAAAGCCAATTTGGAAGGGGCTGAAAATCTCTTTCTCCTCGACCAATTTCATAAGACGAGCACAAATAATTCTTTCTATTAATTTAACCAGATTAGAAGTTAGCGCTATTGGTCTAATATTGTCAAGGGTGTATCCTGCAGAGTTGTTTTTAAGAAGTGGAATTATTTTAGCAATTTTCCAATTAGAAGGAATCCATGAGCATTTGACAGAATGATTAACTATAGCTAGTAAAATATCAGGGGCCTCCCTAAAAAGGATTTTTAACATATTTGTAGTTATTCCATCAGAACCTGGAGCGGAATTGGGAAGTCCTTGCATTACCGTGGCCAGTTCAGTCATTGATATCTCGTTGTAGTCATCACTCGGCATTGCAACTTTAGTGTATAGTGATAGTAGAGATGAAAATCTGCTTTCTAGACCAACTGCTATATCTTTTAGCATTTGCTTAATTTCTTCGTCAGAGTGCACCAAAGAATCTATGTTTGGACGATGAAGAATTTTCCTACTACGGAGGAATTTGAAAAGCGCACTTTTATTTTTGGCTTTGGATAGGAAATCGTAATGCGTAGTGTCGTAGTCATCCTTTGCTTTAGATACTGTGTGTTTGAATATGGTTCGGTAGAATTTATAGTCGCTCCAATTTTTCGGACATTGGTTATGTAATAAGCTTTTCCAGGCAGCTTTCCTTCTTTTAAAATCGCGTGAACAATCCGAATTCCACCAAGGGTTGAGCGTCCCCCGGTCTTCCACTTCTTCGGTCGTGCTTGGCACGTGCCTCAACATCATCTGCATGCTATGTATGCAGATGATGCTATGTATCATGGTATCATGCTCATGTCTGGTTTTCAGGACACGCGGCTGTGGAAATTCAAGTGCTGTCGTTGCAAAACGCATGCCACATACTGAATCTTAAATATAGTAGAGAGTGCGTGATTTAATGATATATACAAATCAGAAAAGTAAGTCATCGTAACTTATTAGTGTCCGAGATAGCGTTCACTGCACCACTAATTTTCACTAGGTTAGAAAGAAAAAGAAGAATCTTTTGGCGGTAGTGTTCATCAGACTTTGTGATCCGCCCGATTCTTGATCAATCCCCCCGAGTGGGTAAGTACCAATCATCCCAGGAGCATCATCATCATCATGACCATCACCAGGAAGATATATCCTTACATCTATTCAGACGATCACTGCAAACCATTGGCGTAGCCAGGGGGTGGCACATCGGGCACGTGCCCCCGCCCCCCACCGTATGTTTTTCTGCCATGGGACACAGAGCACAAAATGACACTCGACCACACTTGCATGGCCCGGCCCCTACTTCAGATGACCTTTTTCATCACTCGTGCTGTGCACGACGCGGAAGGTCAATTCGCGCGTTCGATGAGGCATCCAAGGCTTTTGCCTTAAAGGGGCCCTGCAACACTTTTCGAGCATGCTCAAAAAGCGCTGCCGATCGGTAGTCGAGGCTCCCGAGAACACGCGAGCCAAATATTATAGCGATGCGCACGGCCTGGAATTTACAATAAATTCTCAAAGTCAGCTGAAAATCGCTCCCTCTTCTCTCGACAAATGATGTATTAGTCCGCAAAATATGACGCGATTGTCGGCAGTTCCACCATTGGCTGATGTTATAATCACGATAACACCCTCATTATTACTTTCGTTGTTAATTTTGAGTTCAATAAGTAGATAATATGTATGTTTATATTCTGTTATCGCGTTAAAAACACCGGACAAACATTAATATTAGCACTTCCGGTCTCACCGACAGCTCGTCTGCTCGTAGTTGCGTGGTTCCGTTTTCTTCGCCATGCGCAGTGCCGAAAACGTGAATATTTCTGTGCTTTTGACCATCGCCGGTTGCCGTTGAGAGTGGCAGCCGTTCGAGTGTTGCCTCGTCAGCTGGGAACTGCATCGTCGGCACGTTCTCACGACCGACCGAGGCAGCCGTGCAGCATGTCTCCGATAACAATGCTGGCGTTCGGTAATGGCGGCGCTTCGGGGTCGTCTGCCAGTGCCGTCTTACGAGGCGGTGTATCGGAGTATGGGCCGAAACCGATCTCAGCTGTCATTCGTTCCAAACGAGCGCGCAGGTTTGCTTCCATGGTTGGCAGAGCGATGAAAACACTACGGCGTTCGAGGTGCGCACCCAACATTACCAAACCGACGCGCAGTTTTCAAGCACGCGCGATATCGGCTCCGCTCGACGAGAACGACGCAAGCCGACCGGAAGTGGCGGCACAGACCACGTGGTTGCGCCCAGACGTCAGAGAGAAAAAAAAATGAAGAAAAAACTCCGCCGCCGCTCTTGGGCGGAGCCTCGCTCGTCTGCGCTCCCTCCCTCGAGTCGCTGCCTAGATCTCCGCGCGCTCGCGGCGTTGAGTTGAGGGAGAAAGCTACGGAACGTGATCTCTATAATTTCGTAACACCACTTAGACTTGACGGATTCGAAAAATTTTTGCGGCATATGACTCGTGAAGAGTCATACGTCAATAATGAGACTATGCCAATATAACTAAGAAAGGTGTTGCAGGGCCCCTTTAATAAAGTTGTTACAAGCACCACTGTATCCAGGAGAGTGGCCCATCTGGAGGTCATACGATTCCCGCATAGTTTTGTGAGAAACATTATGGCAGAAGCTCCTGTAGACTCCACACGCCACCCTGTAATTACAGTAAATGCTGCACTTTTTCTTATCCGTCCATGCTTTCAACAGATTAGCCTAGATTACTTCGAAGACGTCCCCATTGAACCAACGCGGAAACGCACGCTAGCTCTTATCGCGACGGCGATTCGTTACACACTTAGTAACACAGATCATTTTCGTGTGTTACACGGTGAGTACACCATGAATCGCACCTTACACTCGGCACGTTCACACAATTAAAATGGTTCTTTCCTTATGAACTCCACCTGTAGCACCAAGGCAGCCGCTTGTCCCGCAAAAAACAGGAGACGCTGTTTTCGCACTGCTAATCTCGAGGATGCGGGTTCGATTCCAGGTCACGGCGGCCACATTCCGATGGAAGAAAACTGCAAGAGCACCAGTGCACTCTTACTTAGGTGCACGACAAGAAACACAAGATGGTTCAAGCCATTACATCACGGAACACCTTTAGTTTATTTTCATTTATTTATTTTTTCGTTCGCATCAACGGTATGAGACACTTGGCGCATTAAGCGCCTCGCCTCAGCATTTATAGATGAGATAAACGTCGACTATCCATAGAAGTATCGATAAAGTTTCCCAAAGCTCTTCTCTTCCTGCACACGTCCCTTCAAATAATCGTCCCACATGCCCTCGATAATTATTTGTTTATATCAGTACGACGTCTTTCTCAGTAAACTGTCATCATTTGTGACTCAGTAGAGTATATTATACCCACCAACTGGCCCGTTTCGCGGTTTTGCCGTAATTACGACAGTGTGGCTCATACTCAAACAGGCTCGCATCTAAGGTGATCGAGAGTATCTTCAAGGATCTCTTATGCAAGGAGTAAAACGTCAGAGAAAAAAAAAGCCGGCAGATCCCACGCATTGTGGGAATCGATGTAATGCGAAGCAGCCAGCAAAGAGCTGCATACATCGTCTTGTATGTCCCTAAGGAAAATGCGTGTCATGGTTTTCATGTTAACTCCTATTATTTATGTTCGTCACACAGTAACGTCGCGCAATTCCAACTTCGGGGTAGATCATGCTAGCGAAGCGGCCGCCAGCGCACCATGAGCGTGGTACGTAAGTCATGCTGTACATGAGATGCGTGTCATGATTTTCATGTTAACTCGTGTTATTTATGTTCTTCACACAGTCACGTCGCAAGATACCAATTTAGGTGTATATCAAGCTAGCGAAACGGCCACCAGCGCCCCATGAGCGTGGCACGTAAGTCATGCTGTACATGACATTCGTGTCATGATTTTCATGTTAACTCGTGTTATTTATGTTCTTCACACAGTCACATCGCAGGATACCAATTTTGGTGTATATCAAGCTAGCGAAACGGCCGCCAGCGCCCCATGAGCGTGGCACGTAAGTCATGCTGTACATGACATTCGTGTCATGATTTTCATGTTAACTCGTGTTTTTATGTTCGTCACACAGTAACGTCGCGCAATACGAATTTCGGGGTAGATCAAGCTAGCGAAACGGCCGTCAGTGCACCATGAGCGTGGCACGTAAGTCATGCTGTACATGACATGCGTGTCATGATTTTCATATTAACTCGTGTCATTTATGTTCGTCACACAGTCACGTCGCAATATACCAATTTTGGTGTATATCAAGCTAGCGAAACGGCCGCCAGCGCACCATGAGCGTGGCATGTAAATCATGCTGTACATGACATGCGTGTCATGATTTTCATGTTATGACTTGTCATTTATGTTCGTCATACAGTCATGTTACGCCATACAAATTTTGGTGTACATTCGATTAACCAAGCGACCAGGAGAGCACAAAGTCGTAGGCGGATAGATAGATAGATAGATAGATAGATAGATAGATAGATAGATAGATAGATAGATAGATAGATAGATAGACAGATAGACAGATAGACAGATAGATAGATAGATAGATAGATAGATAGATAGATAGATAGATAGATAGATAGATAGATAGATAGATAGATAGATAGATAGATAGATAGATAGATAGATAGATAGATAGATAGATAGATAGATAGATAGATAGATAGATAGAAAGATAGATAGATAGATAGATAGATAGATAGATAGATAGATAGATAGATAGATAGATAGATAGATAGATAGATAGATAGATAGATAGATAGATAGATAGATAGATAGATAGATAGATAGATAGATAGAAACCTCGGTGATACGATCCCAGCTCATACGAATATCGGTGTGATACGAATTTTTCTTTGGTCCCGGCCAATGCCCATTGGCCTGCAATGTAATGGAGTACGGTTGTTGCGAGCCGATTTTCACCCAGCGACGTTTGATACGAACGTTCGCTACCACCCAGGTACGAAGGGGTGCTGTCCGCGCTGTCGCAGAAGACGCGCAAGCACGTGCGAGCGCGAGAACGAAAGCGTGGGCATGCGTGCCGCACCGCCAAATCGTCATAATCACGGTGTAAAAAACACGCTTTTCTTACGGTCAGAATAAACCTTCAGAGACGCGTCACGGCCTCCGAGTGTCGCACCTGCATGGTTCTTTAATTAAATGCGCGCGTACAGGCCGTATATTTACGAGTGCTGGTATGATTGCCGACATCTAAAAACTTAACTGACAATCATTCAGCATTCTTCCTGACGTTGCCGCAGCCCTGAGAAACAATAAATGAAAATGTACGCCAGCTTTCTTTTGTCGCATGCTAATTATCTATGCTTTCTGGTGATACGAATTTTGGATGATACGAATATTTTTGGTGGTCCCGTGAGATTCGTATCACCGAGGTTTCACTGTAGATAGATAAATAGATACGCTCAAAGTCGCAGAAGTTCGCTAAGAAATGCTTCGCATTTAAAAAATACAGTTATATTGCGCCATCGGCACCCATCGGCATGGGTGCAGGAAAGGATGGGGGTTAATTAAAAAATTATTATTAATTAACCCCTCATCCTTTCCTGCCCCCATCGGTCTCCGACTTGGAACTCTCACATTATAACGATAGTGACCTCAAACCATGGGGGAAATCCGCGTGGCGTAGATTCCAGCATCAGCATCATCAGATCTCACAAGACATTGCTTCAATTCATACTAAACACGGGCCTTACCGCACGCATCCAATACACACACACACACACAAATAATATGTAAGCTTAAGGGCAAGGCGCAATAAAGAAAAAGAAAGCGCGTTAAGTGGATATGAACTCAACCTCGAAACGTCCTGCGAAGCGAAGAAGTTGCACCCCTTCAGGTGGCAGTTGTCAACCTGTCGTTATATTTTTATTTCCCTGCGTGTTACGTTTACGGCTTTTAGACTAACGACAACATAACCGAAACCAGTTCTCTAATTACCATACAAAATTATTTATTCTTAAATCGAAGGAGAAGGATGGTGGCTGCCGGCAGGTCTAGCCTTGCAATACATAGGAGGGAAAGGGATAAACATTAATATACACGGGGGGGGGGGGGGTTGCAACGGGGCTTAGGCTGGACATGTCAGGGGTTGTACCGCCCGGGCACCTCCTTTCGGGAATTTAAATAAACTTGGACAATCCTTGTATTACAAGTCATTAAGCAACGCCCTGCATTCGAGCGACGGCGGCGAAAGTAACAATCCCCACGAACGACCTTACTCAAAATTCTCATCCTTTACTCAAATTACTCAGAAATCCGTAGGGAGCGCTTGAGGCACCTCGCCAGTACGTGTTCAACGACAGACCAAAATCAGAATGCATTTATTTTCCAACCAGTTAGTTGGAAGTTCTCCAGGCGAAAAGCTGCGACATGCAGCTTGGATGTGCCTGAAGGCCCTCACATGGCAGCAGTATACTGTAGGAAATTCAAAATATAACAACATACAAAAGCAGCCACCCTTGAGCACATATCATTACAGGGTAGTGAATATCATTTGAGGCTCCTAATAGCTCCCATGAAAAGCGCTTGCTTGCCAACTTTGTCCCAGATGAAGAACGCGAACGGGTGTTCGACGCGGAAAGGGGTGGGAGGCCGAGGTCCAACGCTTTTCGCGCTCTTCAATGAGACACGTATCGCGTGACGGCAGCTGCCACAGTGCCTTGCTCGCTAACTTCGATCATAGCCTTGTGCTTGACGTCGGATACCTCCAAGTTGTTTCTGGCGCTGATACCGGAAAGGTCCGCTCCTTTGCCGAAGGCACTTTCGAGTCCCAGCCTGCGGAGCGGCGCCACTAGGTCGTAGTCGGTCTGCAACTGGAACTTGGGCAGCCACAGCTGGACGTCTCTCAGCGTCAGACGGTTAGCTATCTTCTCCACTAGGTCCGTCGTGAGGTGAGTCTTAACTGTCGACAGCCCAGTCTTTCTATTGGGAAGCACGATGACCATGCTGAATCGGTCCCCCGCGTAAGGCACTTCCAAAGCCCTCGCCTGCAGTTCGTCCACAGCGGCGTAGCCGAAGCGACGACGAACCGACATGGTGGCCACCTTCACCTCGTCTCGGCCGTGGTTGTAGAAGGCGAGCTGCTTGGTGTCGCGTGCCTTGAACTTTGTCACCCAAGTTCCCTTGAAGTAGATGGCGTTGATGAGAAACGCCACTGTGTTCATCGGCGGGGCGTCGTCCAGGAGCTTGGGAATTTTCCCCCTGGTCTTTTTCTTCACCCAGTCGTTGATTTCGGCCGCCACTTTGTGGGCGTCGCGAACGAAGTCCACCGAGCGCGCCTCCGCCTGGAAGTACTCGACGACGTCTTTCTTGTACTGCTCGAGGACCTCGAAGTCCTTCTGAATGAGCACCGTGTTGGCGATGTCCAGCGTCGCATTCGCGGACTTGGCCTCGAGGAGCGACTTGTAGGCCGACAGCACGGCGTCCTTATCGACGAGTCCAGCGTCCTTGAGTCCCAGTACGGAAGACAGTTCCTCGAGGGTCTTGCCGTGGGCTCCAGCGTACAGCATTCCCAAGGCGATGCTGACGCTCGCGGGCGAGAAGAAGACGTTCCGGTCAGCCGCCTTCGAACAGAGTTCCTTAAAGAGGGCAACTCCGAAGGCGTTGTTGGCCCTCGCAAGCCCAAGCTGGGCATCTTGGGCAGATGACGGCGGCGCCAGGAGTACTGCAGCGCACAGCAGGACGGCGGCGACGAGCGAAGCCATCTTGATGAACGCGCTTGTGGCAGCGGAGGTGCTTCGTTGGCGAGAATATAAGCGAACGGACTTCCATTGTTCCCCTTATCGTGACCAACGAAAAAAACATCCCTTCGGGAATTCCCCGATCGGGCCGGACGTCGAGTCGAAATCGTTATCGCCTCGTCTGTAGATGCCACGGGTTTTTTTGTGCGCCCGATTATTCATTCATGTCACTACTATGCGCAAGCAGCTGTAGAGCACCTGAAACGAATACGCACGTGAAGGAATTTGCTCTGGATGCACTTCTGAAAACATTGTGCGTACAGATTCCACGGGTTTTCCTGCCGCGGCCAATTATTCATTGATGTCACTACCACGCGCAAGCGATTGTAGAGCACCTGTTTCAAAGGTCATGATAAACGAATACGCACGTGAAGGAATTTGCTCTGTATGAGCTTCTAAAAACAGCTAGCGCGCGCGCGCGCGCGTGTGTGTGTGTGTGTGTGTGTGTGTGTGTGTGTGTGTGTGTGTGTGTTGTGTGTGTGTGTGTGTGTGTGTGTGTGTGTGTGTGTGTGTTGTGTGTGTGTGGTGTGTGTGTGTGTGTGTGTGTGTGTGTGTGTGTGTGTGTGTGTGTGTGTGTGTGTGTGTGTGTGTGTGTGTGTGTGTGTGTGTGTGTGCGCGCGCGCGCGCGCGCGCGCGGAGGGGGAGGGTAGGGCTGGCAGCCGGATTAGCTGTGTACATTGAGAGGCGCTACGGCACAAAAAAAAAAAAGGCATCCGCCATTGTTGTGGTCAAAGTTTGGAAGTGTATTTACGCATACATGCTTCGTTCCACCAGTGCACTTACATGTTTTAGAGCGAAATGCGGCTGCTCATTGGGGCTGCTAAGGTGTGCTAAGGTTTACACGGTGTGCGTGTGTGTGGGTGGGTGGGCGGGGGATTAAACTTGCCGTCTCTAATTGGCATATCCATGTAAGTACGAGCACATGGCACCTACCGTAACATCCTGAGAGTTGACCCTTTAGGTAGAGGGGCACTGTAATATTTTTTTTCATTGAGGCCCCTTGTATGCATGCATGTTGACACGCTTGTCTACACATATCTCATCGGGACTGAAGATAGCTCTGCTTGCAATCAAGAAGCTATTGAACATAGTGCTTGCCGCTGTTGCCGCTACAGCACGCACAGAGCAGCCGCGCTCGCCAACCTCGACTGCAAGTCGCTTTCGGAAGGAACTATCATCATAGAACCATGATGAAGAACCATCACGGTTCGTCACAAGAAAGTGCAAGTTCATCAATACCTATAACAACATAATTGCTATTGATACTACAATATAATAGTAGCAATACAATTTATAATAGCACATATTTCAAAAAGAAAGCATAAGCACACGGAACCTTCCTAATGATGTTCAAGGTTACAGTACAAGGCACAGATTGCAGTTATGTAGTAAATTCTACCTGCTGTTCTTAGTCGTTGGTTTAAGGCCAGACACAAGATTGCTAGCGGTCCAAGAAATGCAAGGCTAAATAATCGCTTGGGTCTTTATGACCGAATTCTACAGTGACAATTATGAGAGCTACATTACGCAGGACACGGGATTAAGGTTGGCATATTCTTCACATGCACGCACTCAACACGTCAGTCGCTCAATCAGCCTTTGGACAGACCTGTATATGCAAATATAGCCACCATCGTAATCTGGACTTCGCGTGTTATTATACGCACACATCATCATCCTTACCAATTTGTTTATCAACTCACTTTTTACGATCGAGACCCGCCACAGTGGTGTAGTGGTTATGGTGCTTGACTGCTGACCCGAAGATCGCGGGATTGAATTCCGGCCGCGGCGGCCGCATTTCGATGGAGGCGTAATGGCAGTGGTACTTATATTTAGGTGCACGTTAAAGAACTCCAGGTGGTTGAAATCTCCAGAGCCCTTCACACACAATGCCCACCGGTACTGAGCTCATCACTGAATAAAAAATGATTAAGTGTCTGTCCCGCCGCCGTCCACAACGGCAACACCGTCTCTAGATAACCGGGAACGTTATCAACGATGGTCTTTCTTCGTGCCCATTGCTTCCGGCCGGCCGATACGGATGTGCACGCGGGCGTACCCTTGTTGATGATCCGTGGTGCTTATCAGGAGGCGGCGTTGCACATATAAACGGCCATGCACTTTTCAAGTTCTTAGTAACGTATCTGAGCTCTGTGCTCTTGCAGAATGGCGGGAAACATGGGCTTATTGGTGCATTTTGGTATATCGATAGCACGTACAGAGCTCAGAAGACAACGGCGGAGAGGGGCAAGTGCACGTACTACTTTCCTTCGTATTGTGAAATGCGGGTGCCTATAGTTTCGTTTCTTAATTAATGGGAGGCGTTCACGAACGTCATTCGCAAGCGAATATATATATATATATATATATATATATATATATATATATATATATATATATATATATATATATATATATATATATATAATCTTTCCGTAACAGATTTCATGATCCAGTCTTCTTGTGTGCACGTAATTATCATTACACAATGAAAAGCCCTTCCACTAGTGAAGACGAAAGACCAGTGAGGCTGTTTGTTTTATATTTAAAATTTTCCTTCCTGACATCGCCATTTCCCTAGCAACGTCATCAGTTTCCCCTTGATACCACACTGGTCAATGCCCTAGGTCAAGCTACTCACATGAAAGGAAGGCGTGGCGACACCAGCCTTTCTTTAATGACATTTACTTTTAGGGGGTGCATTGGCACGAAAAGGGGGTGGGGGGATTTGGTCGGGGCAGTATCGTCGCCGCCGCACAGTCACGCTGCAGCTAACCAACTTGCCGACAGATCCTGGCGGGTAATGCATTTGCGCTTAGCCTACGTCCTTGGTTCGATATTCGTCAGTCATTTTAGCTCGGTGGCGTCGATTGTGCTCACGTACTGTCGCCGCTGGCGCTCTAGACGGGCGCGCTTACGGTGTGTTCACGCCATCTCTCGGAGGTGGCGCGAAAAAACTCCTGCCCTGTGTTAAAAGGGAAACGAATACCTTACTTACTTTGCTTGCTTACCTACTTACCTACCTACCTACTCACTCACTCACTAACTAACTAACTAACTAACTAACTAAACCCACGTGCGCGGATGGTGTGTTTCTGTCAACATCTCGGACACACTTTTTTCCAGATCCTAGCCACAGACATCTTCGCTGTAAATGCTCCCACGGCTCTTAGGCTATTTCTAAGACGACTGGAAGCTGCCTTAGCGATAGCGAACCAATGCCAATAAATTAACTTCTCCTTGAAGCCATTCCCTTCGCCCCGCTTATTCACCCACAACATCGGCCCGACACGTGACTGTGTGTGTAAGACTTTTTTCGTTCCCGTGTGGATTTTTGTCGATGAGCATTGTTTGGCCACTCCAGCCGTTCTGCACCGTAACTCAATCTTCCTGCAGACAGGTGTATGCAAGGTCCCGCAAAATTGTGGGCGGGAGGGGGGGGGGGGGGGGGGCAATTGGCCCTCCATTCCCTCTTTTTACGCGATCCTTCATAAAATAAGCAAAAAGCTACCTGCGCAAACAGCATCATTTATCTCCGGCATTATACAATGCATGCGATCAACTAGTTCCCGCAAAGTATGGTAGCTTTCGCCGTTCACCATTTTAAGTCGGCGGTGAAAGAAGTCCAAGTGCGGATGACGCAGAACGTTTCTAGAACTCTTCGTAGTCATCGATTCAACTGAAACATATGAGCTGTCATGTGCTGCTTGCAAAATAATGAAATTACAATGTCAATCTTGTGACTCCCCTCCGCCACTCACGAAGCCATCAAGCACAATTACTTCAGCAGTGTGGTTTTCTGGGCCAGTTGGTACATGATGAGTAGTGAAGGGTTCCAGCAAGTTTCAAATGCGAGCACAAGAAGAAAGGAACGCACAGGACAACTATACTTCGTTCAAAGACGTAACCCCGAAAGTAGACGAGCAATCACCCAAATGTGATCATTTTCTAAACATCTCACATTGCACACAATGCACATCGAGTTCTTTTAGTGGGTACTTTGCAGCACTTCGCACGTTATTTTCGTCAACGAATCCATTTCCATAATTTCCATATTTCATTCTTTTCTCGCAGAGACACCAGCAGCGATACTCAACACGCAGTTGTCGCGCACGTTGTAGTGAATGTCATTGTTGAAACGTGAGAACATGAGCGCATAGCCTGCTTTCTAAATAGCCGCGATGTTCGTATCTGGGTCCTCTATATTGGTCTATTTAAGGTGGCCTGGTAGGGCCAACGAAACCATCCAAAATGGCGAGCGCTTTCAAGACATGCAGTGCGCCGATTGAAATATTCGGCCGACATCTTGTAGAACATCTTCCTAAGTAAACACTGTAAACACCCGTTTCTCTGTCCGAACATGCCCATCCTCGACTCTACTTCATGGCCCAACCGCGGGCCTTCTAATGTAGCCCCCGCCAAAAATCAAGTACTCAAAGCTGCGTAGATTGTTACATCTTGCCTCGTTAATAACGTAACTTGGTACATGAATTTGGTTGCAGAAGAAAGCTATCGATCAATTATAGAACCGCCAAACGAGGCAGCTGATTACAAGTAATAAACACACGGCCTTTGTTGCGGGAAGTCTGTTCCACTACCGTAGTCAGCTTTGTGGTGATTAATGAACTTGGACACGCGTAGAGGCCCACCGCTCACCTGCAACGCTTGTTCTCCAGTGGTCATGACCATCATGACGACAAAGACTCTTCAGGCACGTAAATAAAACTCAGACTCGCGATGTGAACCATCGATTCCAAATGGAGCGCAGTTGGCACATGAAAACCATTTCCGAAAACACCGCCTTTTCAAAGCCGTCAACGAAAGCGCGCTCTCTCTCTCGCGTAATTTCCTGTACAGTCATGGAGTATGTACAGTGCTGCCACCTCACGACAGTCTGGTACATTCAGTTTCGATTTCTGTTACTTGCAGCTTTCTTGTGTTTGGTGCAGTTTCGGTTTCGGTTACTTGCGGCTCTTTCGTGTTTGAGGTTTGCGCAAGGTATATCTCCGTAACGCAATCGGTACGCTGAATGCGACCGTTTCCCTTCCTAGACTACAAAGTTGGGGTGCAGGCTGTAAGCATATGACCAGGTATTCGCGCCGTACAGTTGATTTTTTTTTTATTTTTACGACATCGTCACCGAAGATCTGCCATGGACATCACACGTGCCAGTTTGCCGAAGCGAAAGATGCGAAAAGTCATGCGCCTGTTGTGATTAAAATTCTCAACGGTCAATAAAAAATGTTGTATGCAAAAGCAGCGAAATCCTCGATGGCCACAGAGCTCTTCGCCGTACCCAGTTGAAGTATGAGAGGTGCAAGTACGGCTTCACAAGTAGCGCACTGTGAGCGCAAATATAAGTGCAATTAAAATGTTTGGTCATAAAATAAAACACGAGAATATTGTCCTTGCTGACGCTTTGTACTTTTAATGCCGTTGCGTACAAACACTTCAATCCGTGCCGCACCCTCTTGGGAAAAAAAAACATAGATCGCTCTTTGACAGTGTTTACATGCACTGAGTGCACGTGTAGGCATTTCATATCACGACGTAGGCCGCTTTACAGCCACACATTCACTTCTACCTTCAGTTCAGCGGCCCGCACCTATGCCCGCACGGAAGACTGGCACGGAGAGCTGGCCCGAAGAGAAAAATCATCCACTTTGGACGAGGTTCAAAAACATTCGGGGTGTACAGACGCGCTGGCAGCTCGCTTCCGGTGCCCTTCGCTGAAATATCTGGCGTGTAGTACCGCTCCCCTCCGTCCTGTTTGCATGAGAGGCGTTTCGCGCCTGTCTGACCGGTTTTGTTTCTGGTTTCATGAACGTTTACACGCCGCGCGGAGTAGGACGCCACCCATGCAACATGGCGGCGAAACCGAGCCGTTTTCGAAGCGCTCCAAGTTTCATCTGAGCTGTGTGGTGTGGCGATGAACACCGAGGCCATGTGAAATCCTCCCCGCACGTACCGTTACCCGATCCCTTCGAAGTCTCGCCCTGTCGGTTCGTGCGCGTCACCTGCCGCTTGAAAGATCCAGCGCGCCTCTAGGAAAGTCTCTCCGTCCTTTTGTTTCGCTCGCGACGGGGAGCGATCGAGTACGGGTGCCGCTCGCAACGATCGCGCGTTTTGACTGCCGGCACTCTTGTCAACGACCTATGGATTGCAGGTCTCACTGATCCTTGTAAGTACTGCTCCCACACTTCTCGAGCTTTAATCTTGTGTCGCGCGATCGCGTAGATTCCGAGAATTCCGGCCCTTAGCTGTCACCGACGAATTCAGTTATCGCAGATCGGTCGCTCGGTTTCGAGCGATCTCCACGTGAAATTCTGCAGCTAGCTAATCAAATCAGGCCGGCATAGCTGTGGAAACGAGCCCGGAGAGATTATCCCCGAATTTCCTCTACGGATCATCTTCCGGATCGGCTTACAAAACACGTTTGCTGAGTGACGCGTGGTTCCGCTTCAAAGCGTGCGTGTGTATTTTTAGAACTGTCTGGCGGCCGATCGCGACCACAAAACATCGTGCGATTGCTCGCCTTTTCGTGAATCACAGCCAGGAAGAAATGTCCCATCTCCGACGCATCGTTTTTGCGCGACTATATGACTAACTAAAGAAACGAAACTGCTGGCCCGTGTCCAGATCGCGCACGTGAGCTAAGCGATCGACGAGCTCGCGGTGCATCGCCGCTAACTCGTTAACTATACGTCTTAACGTGATCCTCGCATGCGGTAAGTTTAGAGTTAACGGCGATGACGTTAAATGTTCGACGCCCTCTCAATTGAAATCGGTTCCGACGATCCGCAACTAGCGCGTGCAGACCCAGCTCATAAGCATAACGCCTTGCGGCACCGTCCGCGATCGTGACTCGAAAATAAGTGTTACGTGTTCTCCCATCGATTCACTCCTTATAGCGTGTCATGGCACTTCGTCGATCGCCGCACCGCGGCGTGACGCAGCAGAGCTGGAACGTTGGCCCCGTTGCAGACCCAGAACACAACACAATTCATTTTACTCGGTTCTGCGTTAATGCTCGGTCGCGGCCAAAGTGAAACGAAGTATGTGTGTTTGGAAAACGTGAAGGTGCAATGAAATGCCAGTGGACACGCCCAACTGTCTTGCAGTTTTTCTATTTACGTGCACGTAGTTTCGCAAGTGCGACAGGACAATTTATTTATTTATTTATTTATTTATTTATTTATTTATTTATTTATTTATTTATTTATTGCAAAAGTACCCAAGTCACCTATGGAAAAATAAGACAAGCGAGTGAATCAGTGAAGAAACACCGACAATATTGATACCTTATTATTGCACAGTCAGAAATCGGTACGTTAGAAAAAGCTGGAAAGGCAAGAGATAAATATACAATACAAAGCTCTAAAAAAATGGCATGCGCACAAGAATCATTTAAGAAAAGGGCAATGCACTTGCACAAATGAAAAGAAAGGCATACCAAAAACCAGAAGGATAAAAGAAAAGAAAGAAAAAGAGTATCAAAATTAAAGATATAACATTCTGAAGCAAGCGATTCAGCTGCATGAAGTGTCGACAAGTTAATGTGATGCTCCTGATTGTACGCTACGCATGGTGGTTTCGCAATGCCGAAGTGAAAGACATACTTTTCGCTTCCCAGCATGCTTCTTTATGGTTGCCTGCAAGGAACTGTTTCCAACTTACCTGAATTGTGCATCAGTAGTAGACGAGCACTACCTACTCCTCGTGTTTTGATTTATCTCATGATCTATAATACTGTAAAGAAAGATGTGCACAAGCTCTGGGGTCAACAATTCTATTGCTATATGTGGTCAACGCATGTGTATCGTGCACCATTGCCTGAGCGCTCCATACGCATCAAACTTACGTTATATTTCAACGGGTTTATAGTAAGTACATCCCTCATAAATCAACACTTAAAAAATAAACTGTGTTTACTTCACATGCTCGTGAAGAGCAAAGTCAGGGCCAAATTCACTTCATATTTTCTTTGCACAAAATAATACTACCAAAAATTTTTATTTTTCATTTATATTTACATGAGTACCCTAAGGGCCCAAAAACGGCATTGCAAAGGGGGGATACAAGTGTGAGTACAAAAGGGGTGTGAACATATACAGGTGAAAATCAACACGGAAACTGCAAAATAATTTAAATAACATATCTTTAGAGTTATACAATTTCTAGTATCATCATTCTTGTCAAGCAATGAACACAGCTACATAAGATAAACTGTAAAGGATGAAGCACAATCCAGAGAAGGCAACAAAAAAAAAGTCCAAAAAAGATACACAAGGCAAAGCACAACTGTAATGATGACGTGTTATACAGTTTTAATGTGGAAGATGTGTTTTTACGAAATATGCGGATACGTTTTGGCTACGGATGGCTGCCTTCCAAAAGCTCTATTAGGGCAGCTTGGAATGGCGATGATTCTGTAAGCGACACGATAGATGAAGGTAAAGAGTTGACCATGCTCTAGAGTTCGTTGCCCATGGCTTATACAGCGATTGTAATGAAATAAATAAATTTGATACATCAAAATAAAATGGTAATATATGCAATGAAGGTGTATTCAGGTTTCAGATGTGCATTTCAGTATAATTACTTTTTAAGAGATTTAATAAAACTGTATGCCAAGATTGGCAGGTGTCAGAGAAAAAAAAAAGGCAAGAATGTATTACAAATTTTCAGCCTGATTGAAACCCGATATGGTGGCCCATCGATTTTAAAGGTTAATAACGGTTTAAATTTTGGGCTTTTTCTCACCCTAAAGAAGTGTTACTTATAAGCTGTTATGCAAATTTTTCCCTTATGAGGCTATCCTCTAGCATTACAGAGCTGTTCATGATGCGTCTTGCTTTCTTTTTCCTGTGGTTTTTGTACAGTTTTATGCATATCTAAATAGAGGCACAGTAAAGTATCATTGCGTTGCTTGCGTCTGTATAGGAAGAGAAATCGGTGGAATGCTTGACAGGCATTTCATGTTTTTGTGCATTCGTTTTGCATCCAGAACACCCGTAGCTATGACAACCCACCAACAACATTCTTTCGGAGTTGCGATAATCCTCACTGACATTGAAGTTCGATGTAGTTGATTGAGCGTGTGCTTTCTGGGTGAATGATGATTAATACAATTTGATTCTCGGAGTCTGTTAGCTAATGTTTCCGGATACATTACCTCATATATAAAAAGAGTATAAGTGAAATCGGAGTTTACTTGGACTTCATGGCATATGCTCAAAGCCATCACGTTCTAGTCCCCTATTTGTCTGGATCTTTTTATTTCTTTCACTCTGATATTAAATAGTCCTTGTTCTAAACTTTACGCACAATGTTTTTGTGCTCGTGTGAGTGGGCTCATAAGGTGTAAAAACCAATAAAGCCTCACCCAAATCGATTAGCGAGAAAATAAGCAAGACCTTCCCCTTTGACATGCCTAACTTTGCCATTTGTATGCATGTAGCCCTTCCTGGTTGATTGGAGAAGTACACTGGTATGGAGCGACATTGGCTTTGGCTTTTTCTCACGTGGCTTCCGGGTGAGTATGCCCATATCCACCACTGTCCAGAACACTTGTGCAAACAGGCGTGGGAAATCGGAGAGTACCATTTCATTACCTCGAGTCCTCGCTCGGGTATCCGAGTGCACTCCTTGACATACCCGAGTTATATCATATGCAAGAAATTTCATCGACTCCCTCTCTGATCTAAGACCATCTGCATATGTGAAACTCCCATGTACTGTTCATGACATTCACTCGGAGCAGCTTAGACTGATATTTCATAACAGATTTCGTTTTTATGTGACAGTTTGCATGAGAAACCTCATGCGTCGTGTGGTGTTTGAACAGGGCTCAGATATTTACGTGAAGACAGCTGCAAGAGGCCCACGCAGCTTTTGAGCGATGTTAAAAGTTGTAGATTTTGTTTTGGAAAACTCCAACTATAAAATAACCAGCACTAGTTGTTTGCTTAGGTAGCTTCTCGCAAATTACCCCAATTTAAATCACTAACTTGCATTATGTCATGGGTTTTGCAAGTGTGTAGAAGAGATAGAAAAGTGCATTTTACAATATATACAACGACGTCAAATAGAATTGCTGATCAGTGCCTCGTAACAGTATTCTTGTCTGTTTGTTTAGATATTAGATCTCAAAAGGTTACCGAGCATACCATATGAATCAATAAAAATAATTTCTCTCTGCAAATACGCGTTACACCTGCAGAAAATGATTTTGATTCACCTTGCAAGAACATCCAGCGCACAGCAGGCATGAATGCATGAAACACTCGGCAGTGCAACAGATTTTGCTCAGCAAATTTGCGCTCACATTGATCAGGCAGTTGTCGGGTGAGAGCGTTCGCGCATTTCATTCCTCAGCCTATTCCTCAGTTATGGCTTTCTTTGCATCACGCAGCCTGCGGTTGCCTTAGGGGACCTCGTATCGTCTCGTTGGAAAACTCTACAGAGACCACACTGGACATCAAGTGGACCCCTGTGGCCTCAACGAATGTCAACATGTACACGGTGAGTGTTCTACTCACGTGTCGAAACAGTCACGGCAGTAAGAGAAATTTTAATTTCGATCCTTATTTGTGAGAATTCACACACACAGCCTTTCCATGGAACAGCAGCACCATGCACATGTGAAGATTGAAGCTTTTTTCTCTACTTCTGTGGAATCATCAGCAATATAGACCCTTTTCGAAAAAGGGCGCCCCTAGCGCCGCGCACGCAAACTACAGTCTGCCGCCATTGTGAGGGCACCGCAGCAGACGACGCAGGCTTCGGCAACATGCCAGTGCATGACATTTCAGCACTGTCGAATCGTGAACTGTCATCAACGTTTTTCGTAGAGACGGCGTGCTGCAATGGTGCAGACGTGCTGCGTTCCCATGTGCCACCATCGAGGATATCGCGACGAGAACAGCGATGAGGTATGCGATAAAACGTGAACAACAAACGCACGTGCTCTCTCTCCGTATACATGATGTCAAATGGACGTGCGGAAGGGCGCCGTTTTGTAAATGCATTACATAAACAGACGTGCTTATTTCATAGCGCCATGTGTAGCCTTGCTTTTATGAATGAATAGTCTTCTCCCGAGTGCCTGCATGCGGTGAATTGCGATAGATTGTTTGTGCAGAAATACTGCGAGGGTTCGTAAGGCCAGCCAGAAAAATAAAAATGAAGTTGCGTACCGTTCATTTAGTAGCGATGGTACTCGCATATCGTAAGCCACGTGTCAACATTTTTAGTACATACAAACAGGGGCGTAGGCAGAAATTTTTTTCGGGGGGGGGGGGGGGGGGCACCACCTTGATTCGAAGTGGGGGCCGGGCAGGCAGATGTGAGATGTGATTGAGTATCATTTTGTGCTCTGTGTGCCATGGCAAAAAAATTTCGGGGGGAGGGGGGGGGCACGGGCCCGGTGTGTGCCCCCCCCCCTGACTACGCCACTGCATACAAATATACCCAACGCGTGGCGTCTGGAAAATAGTTGCGTGGTGTGGCTTGCGGCAGACAGGATTTTCACCGGTTGCGTTCGCATAGTTCCGCAACAGTGACGTCCTTCCTTTCCTTCGGTGAGAAGTTTGTCGTTTGTAGCTTTCGGTGAGAAGTTTGTAGCTTCGGCGAGCCTTTTTTTCCCGGTCCGGGCGCGCACGCAAGTTGGCTGTGGTCACGGTCCCGCAACCGCGGCAGTTGAGCCAAACTGCTCGTCCAACCCGTTGAAGGGTACAAAATGTTGCTTATTCTGCAGCGGAAGCACCTCAGAAAGACCAACCGAGAGTACTAAGAGCTCTTTCAAGCACGCAAACGGTGAGATTTCAGCGGATGACACGGAGAACTAGCCGCCAACACATATATCACGCCACTCACGCATTTGACGGCTCGCTTTCCATGCCCTCACGATGGCGCTGGCTATCCCACGCTCCTTTGCGAAACGAAACTGACGAAAAGCCCACCGTCAGGTGGCGTATTTATGAAAAGGGTCTATTGATACATCTGCATGAATTTACTACTCGTTCATCAGTATAAAAGTGCATATATCACATAGCAAGAAGGTGAGTGCATCTCACCTGCTTACCCCAGTTAATTGTAACCAGCATGATGGGCACACTGAGCACACTCATCACACTGAGCACGCTTATCAACTGACATGATGGCCACGAGTACAAACACTGGCATGTCACTGCTGGTACTATTGCAACCAGAATGCCACTAACACCAAATCGTACACTGAAAACACAAAGTAAGTCGCTACCTGGTAGTTCCGGCATAACAAAACCAAGCTTAGTTTGTGTTCATTTCATGGTAACTCTGATCTCGAATGATAAGTGGCACAGCAGAATATCTTGCTTTTGTGTGCAAAGAATCACTGGGCAAAACCAGTTGTCTTAGGCTGCACTCCACTGGTGCCCTACTGTCGATTAGAAGCGGAACAAAGTGTAAACCCATAGATCTAGAAGTCCATAATGCTAAAGGAAATGGTGCTTTCTAATGCTGTTATAAAAGGAGCATGCTTGTTATACCTTGAAACAGTGTGACTGGAGTGTAAACGAAAGAATTTCGCAGTCGTGCAGGCAAAGTTTGCCTTGCTTTGATTGTCCTGTTTGAGACACTCAACTCTTATGGCTGTACTATCGTGAACAGTATGAAAGGGAACACGCGAGTGTGTGGCAAATACACTGAAACCTGAAGCAGGGCTAGTCATGGCAGTCTTTCTCGGAAATAAAGTGGAAAGGGCGCCCCGGTCGTGTTAATGTCAGCATGCCCGCCTCACTATTGCTAATAAAAAATGGCAGCTGTTTGCCTGTCACGGGCTGCTAGCAAGTACAAGACGGGCATGCCAAGCAGAGCACGGTAGTGGGCTATTTGTAGCTCCGTACAAAATAATGCCTTTCAATTCGCTTGTGTGTAGGCATGTAACACATAAGATCAAGATACAGCAAACACTGATTGCAAAAATAAAACGGTACTGCTCACGGCTGCACGGGAGCGCTACGACTACCGCCACGATATCAAGCTGTTATTTGTGTCATATATTTCTATCATCATTTAAAACAGGCCACCACTCACACCAAATCATACACTGAAAACACAAATTACGTCGCAGGAGTGACAACAGTTTGCAGAAAAGCGTCACCCTTTCCACTTTATTTTTGACAATGCCATCAGGGTATCGGTCGAATTGGGGTTTGAGGCTATTCACCACGCGCTCGCGTGGTCCCTGTCATATTGCTCTCGATGGTGGTGCGGAATAACCTAAGTGTCAGCTTCGTAGTCGAGCTTTTCAGTGCTCATCTTACTGAAGAGATGTTGCAATTGCAGGTTCGCGCGAGCCCCGTTCAAACGTACGGCCCATTGTTGGGTCCGAGCCAAGAGTGGAAGTACACGAGCGCTCGCCAGGCGGGCCTTTTGGGCCTCCACCCTGGCACCCTGTACAATGTGAGCGTGTGGGCCGACACGTCCGAAGGACCCAGCGAGACCACTTCGATAGTGGTTTGGACGGAGGTCGGAGGTTTGTGTCTTTCCTTTCATCTTCTAGGTCAATTGTTATAGACCATTCTTGTCTTTGATTACCTCTTCTGCGTTGTCTGAATACCATGTCAATGTACATAACCTTACCAAGTTTGTGCGCAAGTTTTTGTGCGCGATTTTTACAATGTGACGCTGTCACTTCAAATAACTACGCTGTACTTCTGGAACCCGGGCCTGTGACAGTGCTATTCTTTGAATGGTGTTATAAAGTTCGTGGTGTTTGTTGTTACTCCCGTATTTTTTTTCCTTGTACTCTATGGGATTTCAATATAGCCAGCCCTAAGCAAACATAGCTCTTAGTGACATCAAGACTTGGGTGAGTTGGTGATGACTGGTGAATCACAGTGCAACTACCGAGATGAGGCGATAAGAAGGACGAACAAGGCACTTTTTTTCGTCCTTCTTATCGTCCTCGTCTTGGTGGTTGCACTGTGGTTCACCAAACCTAGCTCTCTTATTTTTACCTGAGGTAACTATACCATAGCAGGCTTTCTTTTTTTGTAACTTAGCATTCTTGATTGACGCGAGTATGAGAGAGAGATATGACAGCAAACAGCAAAAAAAATTTCTCTCAGTAACAGCAATGTGCTGATCTCTTTGCTTGCTTGCAAAATGTGCTGATCTCTTTGCTTGCAAGGAGTTCTGGTATCAATAAAGAAATGGCTTCATCGTGAGACAAAAAGTTATTAGCCGATGACGAGGCAAAATTGCCTAATTAGTGTCACACCACAAATGTCTTTTTTCAGAAAAGGGAAAAACAGCAGGTGTCGCTTTGCTGATTCAATGGGCATACTGAATTTCGTTCTTCATTATTTACTGGACACTGTAGGCAGATGTTGCATTTTCAAGTCCTAAAAGGTTATAATGTACCACGCCAGTTCACAGCCGCTTTTAAGAAAATGTGGTGAACACATATTTGTGAATGCACTATACTACACATACAAAACATTGTTACAGTACTAAACGTGCAGCAAGTTATAATTAGCTCGTCAACGGAATAATTCTGCTTGAATTTTCGAAAGGGATTGCTTCAAGATATTGAATGTGAATGCTAGAAGCATGTTAAATAAGGTCGAGGACATCGAAGCGCTGACAATAGAACATGAACCGGATATTATGTTGATTACGGAGACATGGCTTCATAAAGATATATTAGATAGCGAGATAACTCCCAGATCTTATGTCATAGTCAGGAAAGACCGGAATGGTAGAGGTGGGGGGTTGCATTGCTAATTCGTGACAATATTGAGTTTACTGTACTTTCTGTTCCTTATGACATTGAGGCAGTATGCATTAGGGCAGTTTTTAAGAATGGTGTCGTGCATATATGTGGCATATATAGGCCACCAAGTTCTCCAGTCCAGGTTCTTTCTGGTCTCTGGTGCTTCATGGATCGTAATGTGCAATATGGTGATAATATTATACTTTTGGGTGACTTCAACCTACCTGGAATAAACTGGAACGACTACTCTCCTGGAGTATCAGAAATTTCGAATTGTGAACAGCTCCTTGAACTTGTTTTTTGTTTTGGTTTAAGCCAGGTGGTGAGCGACTATACAAGGGTCTGTACGCGTACTTCATCTATCCTCGGCCTTGTTTTTGTGTCTAATCAATTGTTGCCTTTTCTACTGGCCTGTGAGACCAGCGATGGTATCTCGGATCATAAGCTTGTTGTACTCTCTTTAAGTCTTTTGCCCACTGTTGTCAACCACTCACCAAAATATGTTTTAAACTTTGCTAGAGCTGATGATGTTGGAGTTCTGAGTTCTGGATTTGTTAGAGGGCTCCTTTGAGCGTTTCTGTGAGTATTGCAAGCACAACCAGAACCCAGATTATCTCTGGGGATACTTTTCTAACTTGGTCATGTCTTCTATAAAACTCTTTATACCAAAACGTCTTAAGAAAACAAGTAATAGAAGCCCTTGGATAACAAGAGAAATAATACACTTAAAAAGACAATTAAAACGAAAACGTAAGAATTATAAAAGTAATCCTAGTGCTCAGAATCAATCAACCATTCGACGTCTTGGTAAGGATATAAAAGTACTTGTGAAGGAATCCAAACAAAGGTTCTTTGGCATCACAGTTTCGAAATTTTTAAGGGAGGCCCCAGATAAGTTTTGGAGATAAGTTAATCCATCAATGAAAGCTCGCTCATTGACTCAGTCTACGGGGGGTCCTACCGCTGAGAGCTTTAATGAATACTTTGCATCAGTGTTTACAGAAGATAACGGAATTTTGCCAATCATTGAATCACCATTAGACAGGCCACCTATGACTGACGTCGAAATTTCTGAACAGGGCGTCCTAAACCTCTTGCTCAATTTGAACATAAAGAAAAGCCCTGGGCCCGATGGCATCCCTAATGAGTTTCTATACCGATACGCTGAATGGAATTCGAAATACCTCGCATTAATTTTTAGGTCTTCACTTCTCTGTGGTTCCTTACCCAAAGAGTGGAAGAAAGCTAAAGTTATTCCCATTCCTAAAAGCGGCAGTACTGACAATGTAGCAAACTATCGGCCGGTTTCAATTACTAGCACTTGTTCAAAGCTGCTTGAACATATAGTCTTGAAACATCTATTAAGCTATATAAATGAACACAGTTTATTATCTAACTGCCAACATGGTTTTCGACAAGGTTTATCTACAACATCCCAGCTCATCGAATTAGTCCATGATCTTTCGAAAACAATTAGCTCTTGTGCACAGACGGATATGATTTTCATGGACTTCGCGAAAGCTTTTGATAAAGTATCTCACGGTAAATTACTAAGAAAAATTGATGTTACGTTCCAAAACCCTACTATTACAAACTGGTTTTCATGTTATTTTCATTCTCGTGAACAATATGTTGGAATTGGTGGCACTAAGTCTCCTGTTTCAGCTGTAAAGTCGGGAGTACCCCAAGGTAGTGTTCTGGGACCACTTCTTTTCCTTTTATTTATAAATGATCTCCCGAATGAAATAGACATTTCTATCAGGCTCTTCGCAGATGATTGCATCATATACAAAAAAAATAGACACAGTGAATGATCAGGTAAAATTGCAAGAAAACTTAGAGAAAATAAGGAAATGGTGTGAAGAATGGCAAATGGTGCTAAACCCTCTAAAAACTGTAGTTATGACAGTCTCTCGAAAGAAAAATTACTTTAACTATACGTATTATATTAATAATCATGAACTTAAAAGAGTTGAACAACATAAGTACCTTGGTTTGATTTTTACGAGTGATCTTCGCTGGAATCATCACATAGATTATGTATGTGCAAGGGCCAACAAGTCTCTCTGGTGTCTTAGGCGCCATTTGCCATTTGCAACGCAAGAAACAAAATGTTTAGCCTACAAGACGCTTATTAGACCCATCATAGAATATGCTAAAATTGTCTGGGATCCTTTCTCTGTTACCAACATCTCGAAAATTGAAAAAATTCAGCGTCTAGCAGTCCGGTTTATATTCAATAAATATCGTTGGACGGATTCACCATCTCAACTGTGTGCAATAGCCGAGCTACCCACGATTCAGGCTCGAACTAAATACGAAAGACTTAAATATCTTTACCTGATTATTAATCATCATGTTCATATAAGGTATGCCGACTATTTTGATATTCTTCGTCGTGAAACTTCTAGACATCGCCATTCAATGTTCATTCGTGCTCCTGCGGTTTACACTGATTCTTTTAAGTATAGCTTCTTCCCACAAGCCATTAAGGGGAGACGTGGGTCTTAAAAAATGTTTTTTTAAAAGTTGGGTGAATGGCATGAAATTTAATACGCTTATTCAGCTTTTTCTGCAGATTCAAAATCTCTAAGTAGATTTTTAATAGCTGCATTAGAACAAAAGATATGCAATTTCTAACACATATTTAAGCATATTTTTTACGGAGATTTTTGGCAACTTTGCTTTGTCAAACACAAAAACAAAGTATGTGGCAAGATTGCCAGGAAGCTGGTCTAGCCGGTGATGCTATTTGTTTTCTTATAATGTTGTTCACCAAATTATAATTCTCGACTATCAGAAATAGTATGCAGCAAAAAAATTTCACTCACATTTATGTCTATTTATTTTGCATTCAAAGTTTGTTGAAGATAATTGGATTAGCATCACCGGCTAAACCAGCTCTGGCAGCCTTGCCACATACTTTGTTTCTGTGTTTGACAAAGAAAAGTTGCCAAAAATTCCCGTAAGAAATATGCTTTTAGAGATTGCACATCTTTTGTGCTAATGCAGCTACCAAAAATCTAATTAGAGATTTGGAATCTGCAGAGAAAATGGGATAAGTTTGTTAAATTTTGTTCAGTTCACCCAGCTAATAAAAGAAATAAAAGAAAGACCCGCGTCTCCCCTTAAGGATTGGAATGCTTTGAGCAAAGAAGCCGTTTCATGCTCATCTGTAGATTTATTCTTAAAACACATAGATCACATTCTCATTTGTAGTTAACAAAGCTTTATTTGTCTGTACTTGACCTAGTGCATTTAATCTTATTATCTGGTTGCGTTTCTTGGTGTACTTCATTTTGTCCCTTTATCTGTTAAGTTCTGATTGTACATGTTAATTATGTTCTGATTCTACAATGATTGTTATGTTATTATGTATTGTTTTCCACTCCTGTTATAGCCCTTTGTAAGGGCTGACAGTATCTGTAAATAAATAAATAAAATAAATAAATAAATAAATAAATATGCTACGAAAAAAGGATTGCTTTATACTCCAATAAAATGCTACGAATGTCTGCCCACAAAACTATCATTTTATATCAGAATGTTTTGTCTTTATAATTCTTGTAGATAGCCGTCAATGAAATGCTCTGCGTATGCGCTGCAGGCTGGTGTTTTGAGTGAAGCTTTACCCGAAGACACACGCTCTGTTTCCCATTACATCCCGCAGAGCCGGACCTGCCACCAACTGTACAAGTTCTGTCGCGTGACGGCACCCAGATGGTCGTGCAGCTCTCACCAGGAACAAGTTCCAAAGGTCCTATTACGTAAGTGCACTAACATCTTATCATACGTGAACCGAATTTTGACCACCTTCAGCAGGCAGTGTAGTGGGCAATACCTGCCATTTCCAGCGATAGTTATTATGGGTTTCTTTTCACTAACATTGCCTTGTGATCATCATTTGTTTTGATTGTAGGAAACTACTCTTCTTACTCATTTCTAAGGCAGGCATTTTTCTCCCAAAAAGTTAACTCTACTCAAACAGGGCACTCGCTTGATTTTAATATCAAGCAGAAAGATGGAACTGCAATAATTCAAATCTCAGCTCTTAATCTCAAAGCTGTGCTTTGCCGTAGTGTGAGCACTGCGAGTTCCTCCAAGCTTCACTGTGGTTCGAATGTAGTCAGTGTTCTTTTTATGAGATAGACAACAAATCTCCATTTCTCTTAGCATGAAAGTCTGGTGAGAGAACTATGTAGAGAACAATCAAGGGTGTGCACATGCACACACACATGCACACACGCATGCACATAGAGACTCAGAGACTGACAGGTCCACTGCACCGTTGGAATCAAAGCGATGTGAAGCTTTTTCGCTGAACAAAGTAGCAGCAGTAGCAGATGGCACCCACAGACTTTTGGTTACAGCAGTTAGTTGTATGCACCAAAAGGACAAATGCTCTATGTGATGCCTGTCAAGGAACAAACGTGGATTATAGGTGAATGTGCAAGAATACACAACGCTTACTTGCACACGTAAGACCTTCACACTCTCTTCTTCACAGAAGCAAAGCTGTAAAGTAATTCATTAAAATGTTAATTAGTTAGTACTTGGTAATTAGCCAGTTGTATCATTGTATCTCTCGCGCTAGTAATGTCTTCCACTTGGTGCACTGAAGCCAGTGGCGGATCCAGAGGGGGGCGGTAGGGGCGATCCCCCCCCCTGCCCTTCCTTCAGCGCCTGTCTTCCACCTCCTTTGTCAGGTTGCCTGTTGAGTTTGCCCCCTTTGTCAGGCTGCTTTGGCTACCACTGCCCAAAAGGAGGAAGGGGAATCTTGTCCTTGCTCTCTATCTCTCCCCTCATCTCCCCCCCCCCCCTCTTCTGCTTCCCTGTGCACATTTCAAACGACGCCATCATCCCCTCTGGGCTGTTGTAAATACTATGCGTGACCCCCCTAAAATGCACTGCTGAGGCGGCAACATCAGCCTTTGTACTCAACCCCCCCCCCCCAAAATAGGTACCTGGATCCACCCCTGATTTAAGCTCGAAGAAGTGCAATCAACTGTCACAGACGATTTTTAAAAATTCTGTATTGTTTAAAAACAATACACTTGCAATACGGGGTAAGAAGACAAGGACGCCCAAATTCTAGGTAAGAGACAAAGCGTTGGTTTAAAATATTCGTTTTATTCTCTGCAGGGGTTACCGAATGATTGCATTTGAACGGAGCAGCCTCATGGCATTTAGCCCGGAGCGGCTGGCGGGACATCGAGAGGCTGCTGAGGCTGGCACGCCTTTCTACGTGGCAGCCGAACTGGGACCCGAGTGGGAAAACAAGACTTTCGTGTTCGGCGACGGCCGCTCCTACGGCGGATTTCTCAATGCCCCGCTGTCGCCCAGCGAGGAATACCTTCCAATTCAGGGTGTTGCCAGCTCACTCAATGGGGTTAGCATTCAGTCTTGCCTAACAAAGTATGCTAGTTCTGTTGTGCATGATCATATTGTGCATGTTGCGCATATTGTGTAGCATTTTTTGTACCGACAGCGTGCGAGACTCCAACAGAGCATGCACTTGCGGAAACCGGAAACAGACGGTGTCTTCAAAATGAAAAACAGTGCCGTTGTGACATTCAATACTGACATACATTCAATACTGTCTTCTTACTGTCCATTTTTGTCACATTTTTAAGTTCCACGTTGAGTCTCATGTATTGAGTACTGACGGGTTGTTTTCGTTCTGTGGTGAAGATGAGTTGGATAATAGTACTCTTCCTTGCCTGCAGATAACCAAATATGCGTACTCAGTGGAAAGCCCAAGCACGGAACGTATCCAGCCACCCGGTGAGTGCCATGATCTCAATACAAGTAGCCGTAAAAGTTTACAGTCTGCTCAATGTTTGTAAAAGTAAACCTGCCACGACAGCTTAGCAGCTAAGGCGGTGCAGTGATGGACTTGAGGACACAGCTTTGATTGCTGGCCATAATGGCTGCATTTCGACGGGGGCAAAATGCGAAAACACCCGCATGCTTAGATTTAGGTGCAGATTAAATAACCCCAGGTGGTCAAAATTGATCTGGAGTCCCCAGCTATGGCATGCTTCATAATTATATCATGGTTTTGGCATGTGAAATGCCATAATTACATTATTTCCATGTTCATCCCTTCCCGGTTGCTGAACTGTCTCTGCCATATATAGTTGCTAATAAAAAGCCACAAAAACGTGTTCTTGGAATCTGCACCAATATATCTCACTCCAGTTATCGTAATGGACGAGAGGTCACAAGTGCTGTCCTCATGGCTCTCTGCTGCTACTGCCCTGGGTGCCTGCCTCCTGCTGGCATTCATCGTGGCTTACGTCTTTGCCCGGCGCCACTACAGTCGCCGCAGGCGGCGCACGGAGGAACTGATGCTGCGCTCTCACCCAAGCCTGGATTTGGTCAGTTCTCAGCACCAATACTTTAGTACTGCATATATTGCGCTGTAACAGCGGCACGTATGTAAGAGCGCCACGTTTTTCATACAGTGCACGTGAGCAGAAGTTCTGCACACATGCTGTGTGCGAGAAGTAGCATTCTTATTTACAGAAAGCCATTACAAATGCAATGTTTCACGGTGCGAAATCTTGCTGTTACCGCTGTGCACTTAAGGTTATTGTATCAGAGGGCCCTTCACCAGGCTTCACTGTGAGTTCTGATGACAAAATGGAAGTCATAAGGTACTCTCTAGCAGTGTTGCAGGTGTTACCGAAAAAAAGTAACCAAGTACGTTACTCGTTGCGCTTACAAAAAAGGAACGCGTTACCGTCCTACATTGCCTTCAAAAAAAAAAAAAAGGTAACGCGATACCGTTACCGTTACAGAAAAACAGTAACGTACGTTACTTGTGCCGTTACTCCACGATCAGAAATTTGAATCAGCGCGTCTTTGCTGCAGGAACCCACAGTCGACAATGTTATAAAGGTGATATTTATATTGCACACAAAACGTCTAGCCCCGACAACAATTTTGCCGGACCCCAGCAATATCATAGTGACCTATGAAGCTGCCTGTCCAGTTAATTGTGATGGCTTCTCACTCTGTGACACATCATTAAGCCATTTTTTTCAGTGTGGTATTAAACACAAAATGAGATTTTATCATCAAGATTGTCACAAAATGAGATCACCGAGATCATCACAAAATGAGATTTCGTCATCCGCAAAGAAAGCGTTGCGCAACTCTCAACAAATTTACCGTAATTCTGACGGTGTGTTTCTACTAACAGGACAGATGGTCAAATATTGTAGTCATGTATAAACGCTTAAAGTTACACGAAAAAAAATACTTGCACACATATGCAATTTATGTACTTTACAGGGTTTATGTAAAGGTGTTCATGTTCAGCCTCGTTTGCTCAAAAATTGAGTAACTTATAGAAACGTATACCCACAGTGACCAATAGAAAAGAGCAAATTTCATTTTGAAAACAAGGTTGATAACCAGCGCTAGAGTATTGCAGGGAGTATTTTCTAATAACTACAACTTGTTGTAGAATTTGAGCAATAGCTGCATTTCAAAGCTGTCATCGGACAGCTAGCCTCGCTTCTCATTGAATATGCCTGCACCTACGCTAAATGCGCTCTTGATGGACGCATTTTAACACCTGGCGGGCCGGCAGCAGTCCGCCGCTGCAACAAAATAACGTTGTGGTGAGCTCTGCGAAAGTGGCGCCTATGAGACGATGGACTTTTGTGGAAAACTCCCAAGATAATTGAAATAAGAAGTAAAGTGAAACCTCACATTACTGAAAAATGTTAACCTAAGTAATGTTACCCGTTACAGTCCCGAAATGGTGACGCGTACGTTACTAAGTTACCGAAAAAGGAAAGCGTTACCGGTAACGCCATTACTTGTAACGCGTTACTGCCAAAAGTGCTCTCTAGGGAGCATTTCACCGAAAAAAATGTTTCACACCAGTTCGATTGTTGTCGTGCATGTTAGAAGAAATTTGACTGTGCCATTACCATGCTTCCAGCATCATGATGCCATGACAAACACCATCGTAATATTTTTTACTTCTCTTCACCGAAAAAATTGTTTCACACCAGTTCGATTGTTGTCGTGCATGTTAGAAGAAATTTGACTGTGCCATTACCATGCTTCCAGCATCATGATGCCATGACAAACACCATCGTAATATTTTTTACTTCTCATGCAAAGAAAAGAATGCTCTGCATTTGCTATCATGAGCACAAGTGGTGCTGGCTAACACTTTCAGAGTCACCAATACATAAATACCACCAGAGAAAGCGGATGAGGGAGACCGTTTACGAGTATAGTCATTATGAGGTTT
The DNA here is from genome assembly GCF_013339695.2 of Rhipicephalus sanguineus. NCBI lineage: Eukaryota > Metazoa > Arthropoda > Arachnida > Ixodida > Ixodidae > Rhipicephalus > Rhipicephalus sanguineus. The sequence continues at coordinate 39,115,302 of NC_051184.2, read as the reverse complement.
TCTAACAAAACGACCGACGATAACTATACTCATCGTCAACAAAAATTGATCCCGCGTGGAACCAATGAAGACTATAATTGACATACTTGTGTTTCTTGACACTACATGGCTACACTTGTCCATGATGGAACATTTGTGTCTCAGCTTTCATTATATCGCCATTTTTCATTGTATTGCCATGCGGTGAAGCCACCTTTGAGTTCTTTGTCTGTACAATTAGTGAAATAAAGAAACTTCATTGAATTGAAAGAATGGTACCGTTTTATTCAGAAAAAAAAACTCTACAAAATGAGTGAAAAAAGAAATTAGGTAATTTTGGTACGTTTCTCTTCTTTCTTGGTGCAGGCAAAAATTGGTATGGGACGGTAAGAAAATTTGACGAATATGACTGTCTGGTCATAACATGAATAACTTGAAAATCTTGTTGCATACGTCATCAAACCCTTTCCTCAAGACATGTGTGGCACATACCCGTTTACCACCGGCCGCGGTGTACGGGTATGCACCACAGGTGACTGACAGTTGATATCTTCCCAACAACAGCGTGAACAGACATTGGTAATTTAAATGCGAGAGTGTTAGGAGAAACCGACATCGGCAGCGTTGACCCGAGAAATGCAAAGAATAAAAATTAGGATCTCAGCAGAAATCGAACCTAAGCATTCTGAGTTGGCAGTCAGGTATTCTACGACAGAGCCACACCAGGTCTACAAAGTGCTTTGGAAGAACACCCTATGCAGACGTAATGTCGGGGCAGCATCAATTGTGGTTGTGGTGCTGGCTATCTAATTTTACAAGAAAGCAATAAATACTACATATGTGCCCCTACGATACAGGCGTCATGTTAGGTATGTTAACGTCCATGGTTCCAGTGTTGGCTCTGCTTTTATAGCAGTCTTATTCACATTACATCTGTATTACTATAATTCAGCAAGCTAGATTCAGGCTTTGCTTGACCCCGGAGGCACATGCTAGCTAAAGTTACGTACAATATTCACATCATTCCACCGTAAAGTGCACTTCATTTCGGTAATACTGACATATGTGCTCTTAACGTGAGCGCTGATGTCACGTCAGACCATTAGTTACCCTTTGAACGCCAGTGTTGTTGACGCGCCTGGTAAACCCACGATGTGCACACAACTACTACACTTACAAAAAACACATCATCCACCTCGTAATGCTTGGCTCAAAGCCAAAAAATGCAGCTTGTAACTGCTCGCTGAATGCTTCGCATGAAACCGATTCGCACAAGGCGTGGCATCTGCCGAATTTCTTTAGTTAATCTTTTCGTCTATTGGGCTTGTGAAAGCAGGTTGCCCTTACAGATGATCCCTCTCTTTCAGGACGATGTCACTCCCTTCAGTGCAGGCTCGCTGCAACTAGGCGAGGGAGCCGACCTGGGGGCGTTTTACAACCAGCTGCGCTCCATGCTGCCCATGGTGTCTCGGTCGCGACTACTGCTCTCAGACACCACGCTTGGCCAGGGCCGGTTCGGTCCGGTCCGAGCGGGCCACCTCGTCACGGACGACAGCCGAAAGGTGCCAGTGAGCGTGCAACGCTGCCCAGGTGAAGTCCCAGTTATGCTCATGCTAAACAAAACGTCTCGCTAACGCCCTACCTTGGTTCGAGCTAGTTCAACAGCTGTAGTTCCTGTGCAGACGGACTGTACAGTACAGGATGCACAATAACCGTACATCTCAGTAGGCAAGCACCATAGAGTTACTATGGTGCTTGCCTGGTCCTTTCTGCATTGGTCGCCTGGTCCTGTCTGCTTCTGGTCCTGTCTGGCCCTGTCTGTCCTGTCTGGAGCGCCTGGTCCTGTCTGTTTCTTTCTGTGTCCTCATACTTTTCAGGCTGTTTTGAACCCATGACACCACAGAGTGTTTCACTGCCAAGCTCCATCACATTCAGTGAGACAGAAGTTGTCTTACTGAATACAGTCCTTGGCTTTTTCTAGAATGTGATGTCTACCTCTTTCACTTCAAAAAAATTGATTAGGCTTATGCGGACACCGCCAAAATTTCATGACATCACGGTGACCCAATGCAGAAAATTTAATGGAGGATGACCACTCCATCCTTCATTTCAGCATCTTTGCCAGGCCTGTTCACACAGTAGTAGTGGCCTTGTTTGTTGTGAGAGTATTTACTAATTCAGTTCAGACTATTTTAGTATATTCCTTCAAGGTTTTGACTGTACTACAATGATGCCATGTTTATGTTGGCATATAATGATGATTTCTAATCGCTGCTTGCAAAGGTCAATAAGTCTCCAATCTCGCTATGACATCAAACCAAAGGCACGCAGAACAGTGCATTTATTTATAGCTGCCCATCTTTAACCACAGCCGAGTGGACTCTCCCAGACCACGAGCGCAGAAGTCTCTTGGCAGACATCGAGGGCATGCTACGCCTTGGCAGCCACCCCAATGTAGTCCAATTCATGGGCGCTTGCGAAGAGGAGCCTGGTACGTATGTTTGGAGTTTGCGTGCACGTGTCAAACTTTTGTCTTGACTTGCAAAATAGGTTTGTACGAGCCTGCGACCTGTAATCTTGCGAAGCCAAAGCAAGTGTGCACGTGTTCTTAGCAACAGACCATTTTCATAATCCGCAACTGTGCTTCCCTGCGCTGCATATTCGCCCAACTAATGGTGGCACCTGTCGTGCTTCAAGTAATAGTAATAATAATAATAATAATAATAATAATAATAATAATAATAATATCTAGGGTTGAACGTCCCAAAACCACAATATGATTACGAGCGACACCGTAGTGGAGGGCTCCAGAAATTTCGACCACCTGGGGTTCTTTAACGTGCACCTAAATCTAAGTACACGGGTCTCAAACATTTTCGCCTCCATCGAAAATGCAGCCACCGCGGCCGGGATTTGATCCCGTGACCTTCGGGTCAGCAGTCAAGCGCCATAACTACTAGACCACCATGGCAGGGCGTGCTTCAAGTGGAGACGAGGTCCTAGTTCCACGTGCTGGGGCCTGTCTATTATGCGTGTTTATGTCAAGAGAACCGAGTCTACATTTCCCACGCTATAGCGCAAGCAAACTGCGATTGAATACACTGTTTGCAGTGAGGGGCTAGCCGCTATTAGTTGGTCAATCTGCGTAGCAGGAAAGCTAGCTTTACAATTATGAAAAAGGTTTGTTGTGAAGCATTGGCCTTGTCCGTTGCATGGTTGAGAGCACCTATGCACGAGTACTTAGGTTCTCCGGAAATGTGCCAAGTCTGGGCAAAATTCGCGCTCTAGCCTAGCTCAAGAGAAGAGCACTATTGGACGGTTGAGTCTGTCCTCATTAATGATTCCTACTGGACAGACGTAACTATAGCAGCTTGATTAATGACACTGAAGAAACAAGAAATCTGTTAAAACTGAATCATCATCAGTTACAGAATCAGTTCCCGCCTATAAGAGATTGCCACATTCTGAATACTACTTGAGCTTTAAATTTAATTTCGTACATAAAAATTTACTAAATTGCTAAACCCACCGACAGAAAAAAATAATATGCTGGAAGCGCAGCAGAGTCACAAAAGGCTTTTTTTTTGGCTCTGTCATTTTTTCTGTCTCTTTTTCGGAGTGACCTGTGCCACACAATAATATTTCTTTCCCAACACACAATGGTTGAACAAAGTGCCATACAATGTTGCCTATTTATTTATAACGTTTCCATCTAGACTAAAGTACCGTTCAAAAAGATGCATGTAGTCTGGACACACTGCAACGTATGCTTCATGCCACTGCCTACAGAACTGCTTCAATTGGCCGTGGAACAGCCTTCGAGTTCACTGCGTGGCCTCTTGCTGACCAGCCGCCACAGCGCAGAGGGGCGAGTGTCGGCGATCCCAGAGGAGCGCCTGGTTGACCTGCTGGTCTCACTGGCAGCAGGCATGCACCATTTGTCGTCCAGAGGGGTACAAATATTTGTTTTATTATCACTTTTTGGGGGTGCATTAGTGCCTTGTTTTGCTCTCAGTGGGAACAACTAAAGTGCATGAGTACTTTAGTTGGCTTAAACTCTAAACGGAAACCCTCTATCACTTCACTGAAAAGGCGTGCTTTCAAAGCCCAATTCTTCTTAATTTCACAGTAATAGATTGAATACTAACAGAAAAAATTAAAGCCAGAGTTCTGTTTTAAAATTTCATGCCAAAAAACCCCCATGCTGGCACGTTAATGTGACATTGGGGATTTCAAGTAGCCTTTCTTTTTTTTTCTTTTTCTTTTTTTTCATATCGGATCAGTGTAGATCAGTAATGTTCTTAATGCTTTCTAATTTCAATGTTTGGCTTCTTTAGAACACAGTGTGGTACATCTTTACAATATCAAATTTACGGAGTTTATGCAGACACCGTCAAAGTCTTTCATTTGTATCTTCTGGCTCAGACAGCCTCTTCTCACAACATCGTTATTTTTTTTCGTATTGTGCAAAGCTAATTTATTTAGAAAGCTAGAATAATTGTTCTGTTTATGTGCCTTCAGAGGGTGCTCCAATTTTACCAATTGATAGGGCTTGATATGCCAGAGTAAGAGGGGGCTACGATAGATTCATTATATTGAAACGGCACCCCATAATAGGACGAGAACATGAAATAACACCCAAACACAAAGAACTGACATTTGGATGAGTTGGTACGGATTGATTATCCTGAATCAGCGTCACAGACTCCGTACCAACTTGTCCAATTGTCGATTCTAGTTAACACTACAAGAGATGGCATAGTGGAATGATCTGATGTGTTACCTTTGTCTGCTCAGCCACTGTCACATGAGGTTCCATTTGTTATATTTTCTTCATTGCTGAGGAACAAAGTCGAGTTCTGTTTTGGCTTGCAGGTGCAGCATGGCCAGTTGTCCACCAGGAGCGTAACCATGGTCGAACCACTGGTGCCCAAGATCAGCTATTTTGGTCTGGCTCGGTACAGCCCTCTGGGAAAAGTATGATCTTGCCACCCTGTGCCGCAGAGGTTGGGTTCTAACCGTAGTTGTTTGTCTTACAGAAACTGGACTTCACTCGGTGGTTAGCCCCCGAGACCCTGCGAACTGGAAACCATACAGAGAAGAGTGACGTGTATGTGGCATTTCTTGTTTGCAAAATTTGTCCGCTACTCTGTTCCATACTTAGCATGCAGTGCTGGCAAACCAGTCATATCAATCAATCAATCAATCAATCAATCAATCAATCAATCAATCAATCAATCAAATCAATCAAATCAATCATAAGAGGAACATTATTACATGAGTACGACAATTTGACATGAGATATTTGAATTGGTTGCCTAAATGACTGTAGACTAAATGCTTATTTTTCAGCTGCACCTTAAGGGGCTACTTAAAGCATTTGCACCTTTCCATTGCGGAAGGTGCTAGCCACGTGGATTTCATCATGCATGCTTCTACATGGAAGACAAGTGGAAAGAAGTCCCACATAGCATGGCATCTTGCCAACATCTCCTTCATTGTGCTTCTAGACATGCAGCAGATAAACAAAAAAGAAGAGCAGCTTGGTCCCCTTTATCGGAAATGTATGCATCATCTTAGAGGCCATTTTATGCGAGACTTTACTGAATTACCTGTTGTATAACAGTGTGCATTACAGTCTACCAAACTGACAAGAAAGGCAGTGTAAAATGGTCATCCTCAGTACATCAGCTTAGCAGCTGACACCTCACTTTAGAAGTGATGGAACTCGTCAGTTAATTACAGAGTAGCTGGCATGTGTAGGTGCACAATTTAATATATAACAATTTTAATCCACTTTTTGCAGGTGGTCCTTCGCCGTTCTTATGTGGGAAGCGTTCACCTTAGGTGAGTGCTTCAGAAACGTGTGGCCTATTTGATGATATGAAAACAAGCTCTGACTTTGATATTCCGACATTGCACTGTCTTGAATGACAGAGCAGTCAGTTTTCGGTAATGTAAGAGCATTGGCAAATTTGACCAAGTGTGCTATTCAAGGATGCTTTTAAATCCATTAATTGTACATGCGTGACTAGTTCTTCTCTTAAAGGGACCCTGGAACGGTTTTTTGAAGCTTTGTCAGTGTTGAGGCAACAGTGTCCTCAAATCATTCGCACCACAAATTATGCGACGCACCGTGTACCAAGGCCGCTACGGGCAATTATATCTATACCCTCCTCCATATCGCTGCCTTGTCTCCTCAACTCATGAGACACGCTGGCATCGCTGGCGATCGCAGCGCTCTTGTGAGCGCACTTGACGGTTTGAGCTTCGCCTAGTCATCGCCTCCGAGATTGCGAGCTGAGAAGTTGCGCGCAATCTCGGAGGCCATGGCAGCACGCTGTCTGGCAACAAAAACAAAGCTCACGGAGTGGTTGATATCTGCTCCGATAGGTGCCGCCACACTACCAGGCGATCTTATTTTATTTTCCTGTACAGCGACAACCTGCAAAGGCCTGCAGGCAAACGAAAAAGAATTCGAGAACGCTCACCGATAAGCGTAAACTCGGGCAATGTGGTTGTGTCTTCAGGGGTGAAGTTACAGCCACAGACACGTGGATCGTGGTGTTGACCAGATAGCGAGAGCGCGCGCAACGCTCATTGCAGTGATGAGCTGAAGCGATTCTGCTCGCCAGGTGCCTCACAAACATTACACGATGTCGCATCTTTACAAGTCAACGATTGCTAGATGTGTGGCGCACAACACATCTAGGGCAATTCATTGTGTCTGAGAAAAGAAACTGTGAGATAAACACTGTCGCTCAGCTCACGTCAACACGGAGCACATTGTAACACAGGCAGACAATGCTCATTGCCCACAGGAGGTTCCGTGACGTAGACTGGACATATCCCATCAGATCAGCTGCTTGCGTGACCTGTACTGGAAGATGTCGTGTACTGGAAGTGGGCGGTTGAAAATGCATTTGGCTGAGCCACTGTGATCGGTGGCGATTCGCAGCTTCAAAGCCTTGTAATAAATTACACAGTTCACACAGAGAGCTTAGATCGGTCTGTAAATGATCTTTAGGACTTGCTCTACTGGCCCAACGTCTTCATACAAAATCGTCAAAACCGTTTCAGGGTCCCTTTAAGCAAAACATCGGATAGATCAGATCATGCACTGTCAAGGCTAGAAGGAAACAAAGGTAGACTGTGTTTTAGATTAAATTTTTTTTTTGCTTTGTCTTCTTAGTGATAAATCAAAATAAAATCTTTTAGCACATAAGCTTTCTCCAAAAGAAATTATGTACTACATTTGATGACTGCACTTGATGGGTCGTCATTATGTAGTCATTATGACTGCTATAATGACTACATATTATGGGTTATAGTTATGCGGGTCACCATGTGCTTACATTGCATGTAAAAATGAGAAAAAGAAACATCCTTGCTTATCGTTGTTTCGTCATTTAGCACTTTTATTTCTTTCTTTCTTTTTTCATTTCTTAATTTGTTGAGTGTTCCTATTTAAAACACGCTGCTGTCCAGATATTACCCTGCTACGTTTGCACAAGACCTTTGAGAGCAACTGTTCCTTCAAGTGACTGTTATATAAATGTCATGCAGGTGGAAGTCCCTACGTGGATCTGTCAACCTCAGAGGTGGCTGACCGTGTGACGCGAGGCCTGAGGTTGAAGAGGCCACGAGGAGTATCGATCCCCCTGTAAGTTTCATAACTAAGGCAGTTGACATTGGGCAATCACCCAACTGACCAATCATATCGCCCCCCATAGTACATGTGCAAGGGTCCTGATGCAGTTGCCGCGACACTCGTAGCCACCGCTGCTTTGCTACTGCAATTGCATTCGAAGCATCCTCAAGTATTTTCCCGAGGCACTAGCCTCTTGTGGCCTGGATATTTTTGCCTAAACAAAAGCATTCAAATTGCAGTTAGAAAGGCCTCTATGTGAGCTAACTCAGCTAAGAACATCCAAAATTACTCTCACATCGTTTTACTATCATAGGCTGACTTTGTAAACTCGATCAAAAAAAAAAAAATGAAACGGGGCTTCTAGCCTCAGACGGTGCCTTTGCGTTCGCATTTTTGCCTGCTAAATTTCAACGTTCCAGATAAACCGGTGCCTCATCTTATGGCGTTATCAAAAATATCCAATGTCTTAGAGGTGGCAATTTCAGTTTGTGCACGCGAATGTATACAGCTGCACTAATTTCTTATATGCCTTCTCCCACATCAAAAGTGCGACATGCAAAGCTTTATTTTCAGAGTCAGAAAATGGTGATGTTATGTCGTGCTTTTGCCAGATATGGTTCTCTCATAGACATCCATCATCGTCAGATCTTAATGTGTCATTTCCCTTTCATAAGCATCCTGCTTGGTTTCGCGAACTCAGATACGATACGGCACGAAATGGCGACAGCAGGCTAGAAGAGGTCAAGAATCATTCCGATTACATTTTTTTTGTCATATGTGGTATACAGAGTGCTCAGAGCAGCGGTTTGCTTGTTCTGTGGTGAACGGTACATATGAATGAAAATGACGATGTTGAAAGTGATGCTTGAAGAGGAGAGGTGTTCCACGTGCAGTAGTTTTTATTAGTGCACCAAGAACTACACTAATGTACAGGCTTTCTGATAGTGACAGCAGTGAAATGAGGTCGATCTGTTTGTCAAATCAGAGTGCATGTGGCCAAACCTTCGCAAGAGTGCTAACCTTCATCCCGATTCTCTCACAGCTATCGGCTCATGCAGCAGTGTTGGCATCAGCAGGCCAGGGACAGGCCCAGTTTCCAAGAGCTGCAGTGCTCCCTCCAGGCGTTGCAACCGGTAAGAAAAATAAATTGTCGGCTAATGTGTCTTGAAGTGGACCGTAACGTTGAAATTACGTAGAGCTGTTTCGTTAAATTGCCCTTCCACAATACCAGATGAGCCAGTCTCACCTTAAGAGGAGGTCTGCAAATCCAGAAAAAGTGCAGAAAAGATGACATTGCACTCAAGTTACTACACTAGCGCGCCGTTTTATTTATTTATTGGGGAAGACAGGCTTCGTTATATTCCAAAGGAGCCAAAGAACTAACTTCGCAAGTTTTCGACAGCCAAATGAAGCATAAAGAAAATTTTAATTTGAGTTTAGTAATGATAAGAAAAATGGAGGTGAAAGTGGACGCAAAAACAACTTGTCGGTGGTTGGAGCCAAGCTGCGTCACACTTTCCACTGGGTGTGACTTTCTATTCTAGTTTTGGTATTGTCACGTGGTCGTGACGTCGACGAAGGCAGCAGTTAGCGTGTCCGAGATGGAACTCTTTATTTGGCCGAACTTGTGGCCGGGAAACAAAGTCAGACTACTGCAATACACTGATACACAGTGTACACTGATAGCGGCGAACAGAGCGTCCGCCGTCGAAAAACTGATGATTGCTGGGACGCGCCTTCTTTTATACATCATGCATCGAACTTTCCAGCCTTATCACTGGTAGTCGCGCAAGCTCTGGAATAATCTTGACTATTCGCGTCATGTGTGCAACCTTAACAAAATGATCTACTACAACCGCGAAGCTTCTTGAACACTGTGGCGCAGTCAGCGTCAAGCGTTGCTAACCGTCTTTGCGCGTCAAAGCCGAATACATCAAAATAAAACAAGGAGCGGGCGTGGCAATACAGTCGAACCCACTTATAACGATCCCACATATAACGATCTATCGGTTAAAGCGACCATATTTGGGTGCACTTACGATTTTCTTATGCTAACCATTGAAACTGCATCCAGATATAGCGAACATTTTTCAAAGCCTCCTACTTTTACAATGAACACTTCAGACACGGTCGCGGTAAAAATATGGCGCATACGAAGCGAAAAAAAGTAGAGCTGTGCGAATAGCAAAATTTTGGGTGCGAAGAGAATTCGAATAATAAAGATTGAGTGCGAATCGAATCGAATAATTTCGAATAATTTTCGAATATTTCTCAAACATTTTTCGAATAATTCAAAGTGAAATTACAGAAAAAGTTGCAGAGAATCCCTAAGTATGTTCTTGTGAGATAGCAACATGAAAGTGTTTCTTTTTGCGAGGTTGATGAAGCGCTGGTGGGGTCATATTTCATAGTTGTCTTTCTTATCAAGACTGAGGCAATGTAGAGGCCGAATTGTATTTATGTACATGATTTGGTGCAACCAAAGTGTTGCCGACAACACTTTACACGTGATAGGCAGAGATGCCATTTCCTCAGCCTCTCCTTCTCTTTCAACTTCTGTGGAAGCCCAACTGATGTGGCAGACAAGGGTGTGCTCCCTTCAAGTCCGGAGTTCCAAATCTGCCTCGTAGACGTCGATATATAAGAACATCTGAAATTTTGGATGTTAAAAAGCTTCGGCGTCCGATTTTTCAGACTTCCTGCCCAAATTTCAGGTCCAAAACAGCATTAATTGAGCCCCCAACTCTGCCACATCATTCATCTCCATATTGGAACCAGCTCTTTCTTGAGTTAATACATTTGCGACCATAGCGGAGCTTGAAAGGCAGCTTTGCCGCAATACGAGGGTGTGATGAGGTGAAGCATATTGAATATCTAGGGACCACTTCCAAACGGACGTTGACTGTCTCTTGGCTAAGTTCGACCGTAACGGACCTTGAAAGGCAGCCTTGCCGCAATACGGGGGTGTGAGGAGGTGAAGCATATTGAAAATCTAGGGACCACTTCCAACCGGACTTTGTCTCTTGGCTAAGTTCGACCGTAACGGAGCTTGAAAGGCAGCTTTGCCTTAATACGAGAGTGTAATGAGGTGAAGCATATTGAAAATCTAGGGACCACTTTCAAACGGACGTTGACTGTCTCTTGGCTAAGTTCGACCGTAACGGATCTTGAAAGGCAGCTTTGCCTTAATACGAGAGTGTAATGAGGTGAAGCATATTGAAAATCTAGGGACCACTTTCAAACGGACGTTGACTGTCTCTTGGCTAGTTCGACCGTAACGGATCTTGAAAGGCAGCTTTGCCGCAATACGGGGATGTGAGGAGGTGAAGCATATTAAAAATCTAGGGACCACTTCCAACCGGACTTTGTCTCTTGGCTAAGTTCGACCGTAACGGAGCTTGAAAGGCAGCTTTGCCGCAATACGAGAGTGTAATGAGGTGAAGCATATTGAAAATCTGAAGGGGTCACTTTCAACCGGACGTTGACTGCATTTGTCTCTGGGAAGTTCGAATAGTTCGAATAGTAAAATTACAGTGCGAATCGAATCGAATAGCAAACACTATTCGAAAAATATTCGAAATTTCGAATATTCGCACACCTCTAAAAAAAAGTTAAAACATGCCTTCTAAAGCGTGGCAGGGGTGCGCGCTCGCGCGTGCCCCGCTCCAATTTACTCGCGACTAAGACACCCAGATCAGCGAGCACCGCATGCAGATTTCGGACGCTGCAAGCGACGTCGCTCACTTTCCAGGCGTTTCTTCAGTGGTAGAATGGCAGTGAGGGAAAAAAAAAACATAGTAGGCAGCATGAAGCCTTGCGGTCAGCTTTCGCACGGTAACCTTTCCTGACGCCATTCTCTGCAGCTACGACCGCCTGCGATGAACCAAACAATACCTTGGAACGCGAGAAGGCATAAATGCAAGAAGTGATAACCGCGATAACTTTCCATCGCAAAAAGGTTCACTGCGTCCCTAAACTCGTCGACGCCACAATGTGCCGCGAAAAGTCGTCCGTCTTTTTGGTAACGGCAGAGACCGGTCGATCGGTGATTACGACTTCCGCGCGATTGCGGCAATGCCTTCGCGGATAAGCATATGAAAAAAGAGCGAAGGCAAGGTGGCGCCCGTTGCTGAACGTGCCATTATGCCTTATAGCCGACAACGTTATCACACTCATCTGTAGATATCTGCTCGGCTGCGCGTGTGGCATACGCCGCACACTGCGGATTGACGGCGGTACGAGCGCGTCATGCTTAGCCATGCTGCCGTTCGCAAGTTCGCCGCCGCCGCGTCGTGCGAGACCGCTTTAAAGGGGTCATGAAGCACCCCTTGGTCTGATTGAAAAAACACATCCTGCGGAAAGCTGACACGGCTATGAACTGCTCTGCCAAATATTACAGTCGTGCACGCCGCGTAATGGCCACGAGCGGAGCGCGAAGTTGCCGTTTCCCCAGGCACCCTCTTTTCAAACAGAGGCCGGTTCTCACTCTCGTCGGTGGGCGGGGCGTCTGTCCGCTGTACGTCGCAAGAGACATAGCATGCTTATTGGCCGATAGCCGACGTAAATCGAGAGCGGCGTTCGGATCAGATGCGCTTCTTGCCGCGGGGTGCCGCCACTTGCCGGCGCCGCGCTCCTCAGTACACGGTAGCGGCACTCGCGCAAGCGAATCACAGCGGGAGAGCGATCGCGTTTCATGACGCGCGCTGGCGTAACTTCTTTCCCCCATGCCATCCCTCCCTGTCTAGCTTCCAGTGCGCTCGTCGGCACGAGAAAAGAGAGAAAGCGCTGGGAGCGTGCGCCAAACCCCCGTAACTCCGCTGATTCTTGACGGATTCGAGAAATTTTTGCGGCAATCGATTCGGGAGGCAGTACACTCCGATACTGAGGCCATTAGATCATTACTTGGAAAAGTGGTTCATGACCCCTTTAAAGTGCGCGTCGCTTTGTAGAAACGAAAGTAGCTCGCTGTTGTTCAGCGGCGCAGGCACCGAGAAACGTCGATGCACTGACAGCGAGCGTATACTGCGTGTTTGACTAGGTGACAACTGAAGTGCGCCGCGCATTGTCGTGCAGGGCCGCGAGAGCATCACGGAGACATAGAGTGCGCGTTGCTTGCAAAATGCTTGTTTTCGCTGCGTTGAACGAAGAGGCTAGTCGCCGCACCCGTGCACGGTCCGGAGTGAAGCAAGCATGAAGAACGTACAAATGTGCGCATACGGCATACAGCAAGCGGCCCTGCAGTGACTCCACGACCCGAGTAGGTGACGCGCTGCACGCAACTAGCCAGGGATGATCGGCTCCACGTCGCGGTACCGCGCTTCGGTGAAACGGTGTCAGCTCATTGCAAAGGCGGTTAATTCACTTGTGAGCACGCAGCGGGCATCGCTTCACGACGCGAAAAGGCTTAGCTTGTCACCGAAGGGATTGTTAGCAATTTAATAAAAGTGCACAAAGAAAAAAAAAAAAAAACCGGCTTGGCCACTAAGCGCACGTTTTTAAGGGCGAGTCCATATACAACGAACTACTGATATAACGACCACTTTTCGCGACACTTTCGAGTTCGTTATAAACGGGTTCGACTGTATCAGAAATATGAATTTTTTCAATCTTTATCGTAATGCAGCCAATTGAATCTCAAACGTCAAAATTTAGTACGAAGGCTGTTCTATATCCTGCACTATTGAGTACTGGGCTTCGTACATGATTCAGTATTTCGTTGCAGTTGGCCTCTAATAGCAGGCAGGCACCGAGTTGTGGAAACAAACTGTTTACAGATCTCTTGCTAAGTTGAGAATCTCGCTACGCAGGATGCCCTCCAGTTCACCTACACTGCCGGATACGTATACGACAAGTTCAACCCCCTGGCTGATGAAGCGTGACACGCCAGCCAAGGCCATCTACTCCAGCCATGACTGCTAGCAAGCGAACCCCGGTGACCCAGCAGCTACATTCCATTGACCCACGACAGCGGGCAATTCCTTCCTCGCTTGCAGGCGGCGTTGTTATGAATCTCAAGAAGGACACACTTCAGGGCACGCAAGCTTGACGAAGTGTTGCACAGACGTGTGCGAGACTGCATTCGCCAAGAAGTAAAGGAAGCGATGGTGACTGACAATGTGTGGTGTTCTCTGGCGCAAGAGCAAGTGACGGCCAAAGATTGCCAAGGAAAGGAAGAGAGGCTGTTGTACTATTTCAAAGTGACTCTTGTGTTTTGTAAATGTGTGCAGTGTACGGACAAGGAACAGGTAATTGCCCTGAATTCACATTTGTGGGCGCAATTCGATGAAGCGAGAGAAAGGTATCACTATCTAGAAAACGTGGCAAAGTACCAAGCGCCACCAATTCACCACATACTAATACTCCTCTTAGCGATTAATATCTTACCAACAGCAACTGTAAAGTTTCCTTTTTATACAGGATGGAGTCCAGACTTCTGCATCACTAGCATACGTGTAAACTCTTCGAAACTTTTTGCAATGTTTACAAATTTCATCCAACTCTATTAATTTACATACATTGCATCAAGTTTTACGTAAAGCAGATGGTGTTTGCAAAAAAAAATGTTTTAAAGATATGAAAGGGTCGGTCTGTGTAATGCTGCAAAAATTTGTTACTGCATGCCTTTCATGGCAGCACAAAACACCTTGTACAATACTTGCTTTGAGCAGCTTTACTTAAAGAAGTTACCCAAGTACACAAGACATGCCACAGCGAAGTCTGAAAAATCACTCCGTTTTAAAAACAGTGCTATGCTAAGTTTGCTGCTTCTAATGTGCCTATCTCACAGAAGGAGCTGGCCAAGAGAAACCTTTAAAACAGGAAATCGCTTGTTTAAAAAGATGGCACACAAAATGTTTGCCATGCTTTATTTAGTGTTGGTCTTCTTACACAGCATGTCCTTCAAAAAATAAGTTTCTGAATGCCACAGCAGCCTGTCATACACAGTTGTGAGTGGAATCTCATTGTTTTTCGTGCAATGTTCTGAGCATAAGTAACTTCAAATTGCCTTTCTGTGATACCCTTATGTTCTCGTGCATAACACGCAGTGCATGTTAAACCTTCCGTCCTTTTTAATCCAATCCATTCTTGTTACCTGTTTTATTTCATTTTGCTTACCTTCAATGTGTTGGCAACCTGTGTGATGGCCCTGTGCGTACATTCCAAGTGAAATAGCAGCTTCAAATGGCTGAATATGTGTGACAATTTGTGCATTGTTTTTAGCAAATCAGAATCTTGCTACAGTTATCCGTCCTTTTTCATGAAATGGATTGTTACCAATTTTATTCCATTTTGTTTACCTAGCTTCTATGTGTTGGCAACTAATGGCAACTAATGTAATGGCCCTGTGTGCACATTCCAAGTGAAATAGCAGCTTCAAATGGCTTAATATGCATGAAAATTTGTGCATCGTTTTTAGCAAATCGGAGTCTTGCCGCAGTTGCTCAGCACTATGTACTAAGCACAGCACCTCGTATGCCGCATGCTTGTACTGTTAGGGAGGGGCAACTGTCCTGCCTTGCCATCCACTGAAGGCACTCCAGCAGCATTGCACCACAGCGACGCTGATAAAAAACCAATGCTGTGCAAAGGTAGCACATGCTTTGTGAATACTGTGCACTGCCATAAAAAAGTGATAGGAGAAAACAAGTTAGTTACCTACACTAATTCTTAACAACATTCCTTTGTTGGATTACTACTAATGTGGTGACTTGCTTGATTCACCCGAACCAGTACAGTACTGGTACACCTGTACCCAAACCAGTAGCTCAGACCCGAACCCACTAATGTGGCGACTTGCTCGATTCACCCAAACCGGTACGGTACCAGGACACTCATTCACCAACCGTCACTGCAGTACCCGTATGCACTAGAAGGTGCTCTACACACCTCAACCAATCGAGACATGCTAGTTGATGGTATGGTACTGAGCATACAACTAGCCACGTAGCTGCCTACCCTATTCCCCTGTTATACCTCTGTACGCTTCGATACCCCTTCAAGAAAGCATGGATGAACAAAGCACTATCGCGTATTTCGTATCTTAAGTACAGTGCTCAGGCACTGAAACGTGACATCAAAACTTCCAAGTATAACAACTGGTATGCACAACTACTCGATATAGCCGCCTCGTGTTGTTACGAACCTGGCCACTATGGTGACATTGGCTCTGATGTCGGCGTACGAGCCAATATTATGCAGATGGGATGTGATTCAAAGACTGGAAACGAAAGTATGTGCATTACTTAGCCCTAAATTGACACATTGCAATCCGTGAGCACTGTACATGGTTATCCACTTTTATGGGTGAGCATCTTGTTAGAATACCAGTGTAACATATAACATCAAATTCGTAATTTCTAATGTCCTTGTGGCAAAAAAATAGCCTGTATGTAGTGTGTCTGTTATTAAAATATTGGTTTAAAAGACATTATTTTGCATTACCTTCAGCTGTTTAGAGAATATAATCCAGCTGAGGTGGTGTGCATCTTTTCTTTTTCTATGTACATTACTGAAAAAAGAGGCTTAACACTAATGACACACTCTTGAATTGCACCCCTAGTGACGGCACCTTTGAAGTAATGAACGTCAATCCTAAAGGCCATGTTTTCCGATACTGCAAGTCCTGCAAACACTGCAAGCGATTACAGTAGATTGAAACAAATATAGGTTGCCATGTTTTGGACAGCATCTGTACGTAAATGGCAAACATTTTTAACACCGTAGTCGTGAAATAGTGGCATAGTTATTCCAGTGTGAAAAGTTCTCATTGTATATTGTCAATAGAAGCAATCTGAAACGCCACAGGTGGTCTGATTGTAATGACAACCGTTATAATAGTGTGGTGTGTCTTTGTACATGTGAGGCTGTGTGAAGTTTGCCGAGATGTTTCGATCATATGCATTTATACAACAGGTTTTCGAACTTACTCAGCGCAACTGCATTTGGACCATACATACTCTCAGCATTTGTTCCCTCGTGTTCGCACTTACACCTTGTAAACAGTTTTTTTTTTTCATTTGGAACAATACTACGTTGATTTTTTATTTGATATTGGTATAGTACCGGTGTGATAGTCAAGTTTCCCCTCCCTCTAATATTACATCCAATTAATACGGGTGTCACACGAGCAAGTTACTATTGCAGTCGAGTCCCGATCAGTGTCGAATTCCTTGGCAGCGATTGGACCCCTTCTGCGTCTGATGCAAATAAGAAAATTGTTGCCAGGAAACCGAAAGGGCTCGATCAAGTGCATTGTGTGATGCTCATATAAGTCCCACTATTAAAACACCCCAACTTTATTACAGACTGCACAATTGCAGTATGCTCAATTCTTACGGTGGGTCGCAACTTCGGGAACCGAATCGCATCATATTTGTGCAATATTCCGTCAAGCCTTTGTGCCCTGTTGTTCTTGTGGTATCGAGAATGTCTACTCAAGTTCGTTTCGTTTTTATCCGCATCGCCCGTCGCAGCTTTTGTCACCCGCTGCTGCGCCGAAGACATTACGAGGACCAGTTCGTCAAGATTATATGTATGTCCTCTGCGATGTCGTTCACTGCCTTTGTACATTTGCAAGGTTTTTATACCGGTGCTTTTATTTTTGCGTTTACCGCTGGAGCTCGTCCTTGCAATATGCTCAGACTGACTCGTGTTACTGAAATAAAGATATACTTGGTCCTTTTTTTTAAATTCTCAGCGTCTGCTGTGTGTTCTGTTAGTCATGCCACTAGAGTACAACAAGCTTGCTGAAGAAGTTCCCGTGCTACTTAACCACGGCGAAAGTGACGTGCCTGGAATCACAACATATTGGAAGACGTTTCACAGAAACCCAGGGTTTTCTTAACACTTTCGTGACCGTGGAAAAGATCTGTTCTGTTCTTTTGGGTATAGTCCCGGAAATATTTTTTTTCCTGTTGCAGAAATTGATTGATACTACAGTGAAACCGCGGTGATACGAAGCTCACGGGACCACCTAAAATATTCGTATCACCAGAAAGCATGGAAAATTAGCATGTGACAAAAGAAAGCTGGCGTACATTTTCATTTGTTTGTCAGAGCTGCAGCAACGTCAGGAAGAATCCTGAATGATTGCCATTTAAGTTTTTAGATGTCGGCAATCATACCAGCACTCGTAAATATACGGCCTGTGTGCGCGTTCAATTAATGAACCAGGTGCGTTGTGACCCGCGACACTCGGAGACCGTGACGCGTCTCTGAAGGTTTATTCTGACCGTAACAAAAGCGTGTTTCTTACACCGTGATTCTGACGATTTGGCGGTGTGGCGCGCATGCCCACGCTTGCGTTCCCGCGCTCGCACGTGCTTGGCACGCCTTCCGCGACAGCGCGGACAGCACCTCTTCGAACCTGGGTGGTAGTGAACCTTCGTATGAAACCTCGCTGGGTGAAAATCGGTTCGTAACAACCGTACTCCATTACATTGAGGCCAATGGGCCTTGGCCGGGTCCAACGAAAAATTCGTATCACCCCGAAATTCGTATGAGCTGTGATCGTATCACCGAGGTTTCACTGTAAAGTGTAGGGTATCAAATGAGAATTGGTCTTTCCAACAGCATTAATTTCAAACGACAGATTTATTTCTAATATTATTAAAAAATTATCAAAACAGACAAGTTCTACAAAAAAAAAATTCATAAGAACATCGATTCTATATTCGAGAGGGCAAACATAAAAAAAATCGAAATGTAAATACATTTGAACACAAAGCCCTTGTAGAATAATACTGAAGTTATAAGCCCTGTAAGTAAAACAGTTATTTACATACTTACAAAAATATGCCGTGTGAAGCAGTTTCTCGACGCAGTGAAACAAAGGTTGGCTCACTATGCGTTGGCTTTTCGAAAATATGCATCCACGCATACTTATTTGTGTAGTTGCATATCTCTCTAACAACTTCTGCGGTGAAAAACAACACGAACATGCCTCCGCGCGGCACTCTGGAGTGCTAGGTCAAGGTCCACTCCGCGCAGTCTTTGCGGAGAGAACTCCGGTCTTTCTGCAGCCGGCGCCAAATGCTCACGCCCGAACAAAGTTGACACCTTGCAGATAAGAGATGTGAGCTTTAGTACGCACCGGATACGTTTACATCAACGCGCGGCCGCGATAAAACGGCCCAAGGAGACAGTGAAACTTACTGCTGATGTTCCGGGGCGCTTTGACGCACTGTCGCCGTCCGCACTGAATTCTGACGAATCTATGTCCTCTTCCATGTCTGTAATGCGACCATCATCCAGGGATTGACGCTCAGGTTCGTTGGAATCCGCCAAAATTCGCCGTTCTCGTGGAGCACCCGCGAGCGACATCCACGCCACAACCGAAACCACGAGCACTCACCTCCCTGACTGCGAAGGAAAGGTAGCCAAAGCAGCCAAAGGATGGCCAAAGGTCCAAAGGTAGCCAAAGGAGCTTTAAAAATCCCCCACGCGGCGGAAAAAAGAAACTCAAAAGCGAAACTGACATTTACCTTTGAATGGCGTTAGCTGCCAAGAAGCGCTCAAGGAGCGCCAAAATTTGAACTTGAAGTCATCGAAAGCATACTGACGAGGGGAATAGACGCGGTCACGAAAGTGTCGCAACGCTTTCGGAGGAGGGAGCCGCGCATCTCGAAGATAGAGGCGTCGGTCGACGGGGAGTACGAGCGGCGATGGGTCCGTGCTTCGCTGTGCCAATTCCTTGCGCGACTTAGTGCAAACTGCCCGCAGTTTTTTTTTTTTTTTCTTCAAACGTGCGGCTTACTAGACTGTGATCGCGCGCGAGCATGGGGCGGCATCCCGCGGCCGCAACAGTACTATGTAGCTCACGATGCTCAAATCAGCCAATGGCCGTGGACTTTAATTGGGTTTATGGCATCATTTGTCGAGGGAAGAGCGAGCAATTTCTAGAACCGACATGAATGTCTGTATCTGTACAGGTTTATTTATTTAAAATCCAAGCGATTTCCGTGCTTTAGGTGGGATTGCAAAGACAGGCCACTTATCAGCATCTACTGGTGTGCAAGCTCCTGAAATAATTATACATATGCTGATCTAGCTGACTAGAAATTATGAAGACACCTGCACATCTTTTGCTGCAGTAGCGAACTGAATCGGTACTCAAAATGTCCAGAAACACAGGGCTCCTACTCCACTCCCCCTATTATAATAATGTTAGCCGTACTCAGGCAGTGCATAATGAAATTGTGGGTGGGATGTCACGTGTCGTGTTGTGTTTTCTCGAGGATATTGCAACACCTAAAAGCTGCTGCACAACTCTTTTGACTGTGACGATTCCGAAAATCGGCGTGCACATCAAGGTTCAAGAAGATCGATGAACGTGTGGAGAAGCGTCAGTGGGCCTGACCAGTCGTTGCTGCAAGGTAAACAGAGAATAGTTAGGTGTCTACAAGAGGTACTCACTGTGACGACCGTAGGGGTGGGTGCGCACAGGGGATGCTGGCCATCCCCCCTTATCATCTAAAGGGGGCACCATGTCTATCCCACGTCTATACTCACGAGTCACAACAGACCTGTCCCGCCATTGTTACATGTTATGGCCACACAGATTCTTTACAATAATGGCAGCCAATGCCGCTAATGTTGCATTCCAAGAACTTGTTACTCTGCACCTTTACCACCCCGGAAGGCCAGGGACCAAGAGCAGGCCGTTGTGAGAAGCACGTTAATGCTTAACTTGCATCCATCACGAACCCTGTTTTCTTTCAGACTCTACAACAAGTGGAGTGCACTGCGGTGAACCTTGGCCCCACCCTAATGGAAAGCTCTGCGCACGCCTACGGTGACGACTATCTGAAAATCACTGTTACTATGTACATCAAGGTTTGAACTAACCGAAGCATGGATGAGGTTCGGTTAGCTTCAAAAGCCCATACGTGCGGAGGAGCACGTATGGGCTTGGAGAAACAGCATATACGTTTTCATATCACGGACTCCGGGTTACCATTGCAGAGAAAGTACATTAGAAACCGACGTCCAACTAATTTATGATCTGCAACCTCTCTGCCAGGCAAGTCATGTCCCTGCACATACCAACTGGAATGCTTTTATTCTCTTCCTCTTTTGTGCTGTGCCAATGCCGCATGCCTCCTTAGCTGCTGGAAGAGTCCATTGCGATCTCAAAGAAATAATGCTGCAGCATAAGCTAAGAATGGTTTCAAATCTGAAGCAGAATACTGAATATCGTTTCCAGGGAGTTCCTGAGCACGTTACGCAAGAGATTTGTCTTTTTCAAGAACTGGCGGCGTACCACACATTTTTTGGAGAAACGCTTGCCTCAGGGTGCTCCAAAAAATAACTGTGCAGTAGAAATTTTGGTCTTAGAATTCTCGAGAGATTTACTTCGCAGAAAAGCCGTGACCACTACAGGACACACTGAAAACACCCGCCACTGGCTCAAAGGTGTTTCCGCACACGGTGCTGCTTACTGTTATGAGGACCCTAGTGAGAAAAACTATCAGTTTCGAGCAATAAACTAATCTTTGAAAACTCCATTACCATCTCCATTTCACCATCGCAAGCTTATTACAAGAGAAAACAAACGCCAAAGTTCCATTGCCTGGGCCTCTAAGGACTAGGTTAAGTCCAGATCGGGCACTGCTACATAGGTCACTTTTAATCGTGATCAAGGCGATCACAATCTGCGAGTCACGATTTGGCACCCAGATCATGATTTCACTGAGATGTGCACTAATTTCAATCCAGGATGAGTTTGGACTGTCTAGCAGCAACCTTTGTTAATTTGATCTGGATTGGCCCTGATTGGAGAAATCTGATCTGGATTGACCCTGATTGTGACCAAAAGTGTCCCTGTGACATCGGTGTAAGACTTCACAGCGAGCTTTTGCACAATCGGCTTACCAAGCGTCTTCTCGCAGAAAAAGCTCAGAATTTGGCATTGTTGAATGGTAATGTACTCATACAGATCTAATTATTTTCTTCTTTTAGGGTCCCCTCGAACACTTGGTGGAGGGCTGCTGGAGCTATCTGCGGAATACACTGAATATCAGCCATCCGTAGCTTGCACCGTGTGCAAGATTGTCCTCGTACGCCCATCCTTCGCAGCCCACAGGCATTATCGAACTGCAGTCTTGCACTATATCACCACACAAGGCACTGCAACGTCGTTAGCAATTACAAATGTCACATTTACTTCCACACTGCACAGGTACTTTTCAGACACCGCAGTGTCTACACTCACCTGTTCCATACACAGCAGTCAATGCTGTGGAGGCCGGCGAGACTTCTTGCAGTAGATGTGTTTGCGCCAGGAAATACTTTAGTTGATTCTTCTTTTGCACCCACAATGTGACTTCTTTTAGTTCTATGGGGAGTAATAAATTAAAAGTTTCTGTGGTTTAAAGATAAACAACTCTGTTATACGGCTGTGAATATGTTGTTCTATATCTCTTAGCGTTTCGCTGACTTCGTTATTCATTTGAAGTGTCACGATTGTTGATGTACATGCCCTTGCTCTGCTCGCATGAGCACTTGCAACAACGAAACGTGGCTATGAGATGCGCGGAGTTATACATTTTGCTGAGTGAACTTCTTGAATAGCCTCCATAGCGTTGACTGCTATGTGTGGAATGGAGTGTAGAACGCTCACGTCACAGCGCTGAAAAAAAAATTATTCCCAATTTTGGATACCAAACCATGAAACGCAAAACCTTATAAAACGTTTAATAACCTCTATAAAACGTTTCATAGAGGTTTTGTTTCATGGGGAAGAGGGTCACAGTAACTAAAACAGCACACAACACAGTGTTTTCGAGTTTTCAGTCTTTACTCACTTCGGTATATTAAAAAATAATTGAGAGAACGAGTCAGTGGTCCCACATAATTTCAAAGAGTAACAATGCTAGGGAGGCCTGAACAACAGAGCCCTCACTAGAGTCAGAAAAATAAATAAATTCTACTACAACGTCATAGTATTTCTCACCTACAACACCGCAATCGTGTGGACACTCTGTCACGCTATTTGCGTTTCGTGCAGGACAGGATCGTAAAAGCTCTACGCCAATTTTGCGAGGCTCGTATGCATCCAATTGAAAGCCAGTCCACAGTGCACACAATGGATGCTTCTGAGGATATTCGGTGTTAGTAAATTCGCCATGGGCATTTGAAGAGGGGGGTATGGGGACGGGGAATAGAGAGAAACTGTCCAGGTAATAACGCTTAGCGTTGCAGTAAGCTATACTATGTAACTAGAAAGACCCGAATTGTCAGCAGCTTCACTTCCTGTAGCAACCGACGCTGCCAAAGACAAAATGCCCGCGAAATCGACACCTAATAAAAAAAGAAGGCGGGCCATCTTTGGTAGAAGTAAAAAAAAAGCACGTGGGCAAATCATTTGTGTTAATGCACTGACAAACACTGGCAAAACCGAGGCCACCAATTCGACTGTCCAGACACAGTTTCGCAGTCCTTAACACGCATAAATGTTCACTGAGCAGACATCGATGACATGGCAGTGTTAGGCATTTTCCACTTGCTTCTGAGTGCCTCGACTGTGATAGAAGGGAATACTCTTCCTTCTAGTTAAAAAAAAAAATGTGGGCTACAGTCTGGCAGCAAGCACAACAGTTCCTTGAGCAGATGAACAGCTCCCATCGCCGTCGGTCCAGTTGAAGTTGATGGCTCTCTTCATGATCACTCGCTCCAAGCACACGGTACGCACTGCAGGGCTTTCCTCCTTACGCAAAGACGCGTCGCTACTGTGGCCATTTCTAATGAATCTGTCGTCAATCGAAGAGTAGCTGAGAAGAAGACTTGTACCCGTATGATGCTGTGTGGGGAGTGAGGAATATGGGACGCTTTCACTTTGAGGTAGTTAGTCAATATGCAGGGCCACCCACCACACACAGGTGCCTATATGTACAGCAGTCCCTAGGGGTAATAAATACTGGCTGCCACAACCTTGAGCAGCGGAACGACGAGACTTCTCCGTCAAAACTTGCAGTCGCGAGAGCAGCTACTGTCTCGCCGCCGCCTGTGCTTGTGACTGCGTTCAGAGGCTGCAAAAGCAAGAAAGGAAGAGAAGAAATATATTACGAGGTTTTCAAAGCCCCATGAAGATTATTCGCATCACAAAGGTGCGACGAATGATGCACAAGCTACGAAAAATCTGTAGACGTTTTAACACATGGAGCTTTTAACAAATGAATGCAGCCACTGGCTCGGAAGCCTTGTGAATATTAAGAGGGCTGTTTGTTCAGCCAGGCAAGAGCAAAGTAAATAAGTATGTAAACAATCAAGAATGTTCTACACATCATGTATTGGATTCAAAGAAAAGCCTAGCCGTCAGGCAGTAAACAAAGTGCTGTGACAACAGTTGATAATGGAGCGCCCTTTACCGGAAATAACTAGTTATGGTTGTTTGTAATGATATACATAAAGCAGCACATATAAACACAGAAATCCCTTTTAGTTACTTCATTTTTGCAAGAAGCTTTTTATGTAAGACCTTCCCTGCCGAAATGTAGTACTACCTGTCAAATGAACAAATTCTGCCTCACATCTGCCCGCTACAATGTAAACTGCAAAATTCGAATTCCGGGGACCCTAAACAGGCAAAACATTTTGAATCTTGATGGTACAACGAGATTGCCGCTCTCACCATGAACAGGTGCGTGTAGCTCCACTTTGACCTTGGCAGTGACCTTGGTCGTGACGTTCGTGGTGGCCCCTCCCCCCGGTTGCACACTGCAGTCGCTGCTCGACTGAACCACGGTCGGAGCGTTGCTGCCCTCGCTTGGTGTCGACGAGCGGCTGCTCGAACCGCTGCCGCTGCTGTTGCTGCTCTGCGCCGACGACGACCGGTCACCGGAGTCCACCGTGTTCTGCGGGTAGAAACGACCTTGTTAATATAACACACATAATTATATAATTGTCAGGGTTTCACGTCCCAAAACCACGATATCATTATGACAGATGCCGTAGTGGAGGGCTTCGGAAATTTCAACCCCCTGGGGTTCTCTAACGCGCACCCAAGTCTAGGCACACGAGCCTCTTGCATTTTGCCTCCGTCGAAATGCGGTCACCGCGGCACCGGGATTCGATCCCGCTACCTTCGGGTCAGCAGTTGAGAACCATAACTGCCAGACCACCGCGGTGGGTAAGTAACCTAGCTCGTGACGCTACATTGTGCAACGAACTGAATAAAACTGGGGATTCATGTGCCAAAACCACGACGTGATTGTGAGACACACTGAAGTGCGAGACTCTGGATTAATTGAAACCCCCTGGGGTTCTTTAGTGTGCACCTATATCTAAGTGGACGGGTGCTCTTGCTTTTTGCCCCACCACGGCGAAGTCAGTTTGCTCTCATAAGATGCTGCAACATTATTAGGTAGTTTTGTTATGGTAGTACAGTACAAGTTGACTTTATTTTTATGCCTCTTAATTCAATCTGCTTTCAGTCTGCCAAATGTAGGATTCCAAGTGACTTCTAGGTGCCATCAGGATCTTACAAAATGACATCAAAAGTACCCTGGCTACTACTTCATTATAGATACTGATATTAATATGTACCGGCTATCTAGCATTAGGAGAACCAGTCTTTGTACACTCTAACAGTAGAAAGCTGAGCAACTTATGCAAAAGTAATGAAATCTAGGAACCTCTTTGAAGGCAGCTTCAATGGCATTACAGTATGCAAAAATATGTTACTCACTCTCGTAGTGGTCTCTGTAGTGCCGTTGCTCGTGGTCACCGTGGTGGTCTCGACGACCACTTCAGGGTGCAGAACAATCTCGTGCGAGGAAGAGCACGAGTGGTACGAGGGCGGCTCTTCCGATATCGTGCTCAGCGAGTCGGCCCACGGATGACGTCGCACGCCTGCACCACCGAGCGGCGGACCGGCGACGGGACGCCCAAACGTACGCGGCGGCCTTATCGCTCGCTGCGGAGGCTCGGGGGATGCTTCTGGCGATGGCGTCGCTATGCGATCCCCACGACTTTGAGGCACCAACTGCGTAGAGAAAGCGCTTCGTAAAACACTAAAAAGTGAAAATCCATAAAAGGCAGAAGTTCAGGGGAAGATGGAAGCTTGAAAAGATGAAAGATTTGTGAACACAAGGTGTTGATGCAGCCAACGTTTCGACAAGTGGCCTTGTCTTCTTCAAGGCTGGAACTGATTGCAGCCTTGAAGAAGACAAGTCCCTTGTCGAAACATCGACTCCAATGACACCCTATGTTTACAAAGTTTCCAACTGAACAAGTGAGGCCTTCTGCATAGCACAGCAGAATAAGACACCAAGATGGTATCATTGCGAGATGGAAGGCGTCGCTTTCTGATTACACCTACCCAATATAACCCATGCCACTGAAATTTAGTTTAAAATTAAGAAATTAAAATTAAATTCTGGAGCCCTATGTGCCATAACCATCATATGATTATGAGGAATGCAGAATGTTGGACTCTGGATTAATTTTCATCATCTGGGGCTCCCCGAAATGCATGTAGATTTGAGTAAACAGGTGCTTTTGCATTTTTCGCTATAAACAGGTGCTTTTGCATTTTTTGCTAATCGAAATGGAGCCACCGTGGCTTATCTTCTAATGATATTAACACAGTTACGATTGACCACATGGGATGCACATTTCAACTAAAGTAAAGATCTCTTTTTGCTGAGCTCAGAGCCACTGCTGGCAATAATTTATACCACACACTGAAATTGCACATCGCAAACTGTCGACACCAGATTGCAAATGCTCACCTCGCCAGGCGGTCCCATCAGAGAGAGCAGCACCGGCAAAAACAGCAGTCCATTGAGAAGACCCAGAAACACCAGGGCCGACAACACATAGAAGAAGTGCCTGACGATAAAGTCAAATTCGGATGACGCCAGCACGAGCACACCCAACAGCGTCGACACCGCACCATGCACCACGGGCGTGAACATCCATTCGAGGCTCAGTGAGACTCGGCGGCTCCTACTGCCGATGGCTGTCAGAAACGAGATTGTCACATGAACTGTGAACTGTACACCGATGCCGACAGGCCAGCACAAGGAGGACGGCGGGGATGGCGCTGAGCCGCACGCCAAGGAAGCCCATCGCACCAAAGAGTTCGAGGACAAAGCTCGCGAGGACGAGCACGAGGAAGCAGGCAGCCCAGAGGTTGAGGAGGGCAAGCGCGAGCACCAGAAAACACGGCAGCCAAAGCCAGAGCCAGAGCCGCCATCAGGTGGATCCGGAGCCGCAGGTGCTGCTCCCAGAAGGCGAAGGGGGCTCCACGAGGGAAGTTGGGGAGTCCCCGAGCCTCGAAGCGCGCACACAGCGCCCACACACTCTCAAGGGCTCGCGACACCTCGCCGCTGTTGCGCAGACCGCGGAGGTAGAAAGGCATTTGGGCGTAGGCGAGCGGCGCCGACTTGGGGACGCGCAGTTCGACATCCTGCCTCGAGTGTATCCACTGCCGCGGTTCAGGGCGGAGGTTGGCCTCCGAGGCCGAGTAGGCAAGCGCATCGTTCGACGCCCACGCCGAGAGGTAGTTGTAGAAGCCCTTGGGGTTGACGAGCCCTTCATCGTCGACAAGTCGTCCCTTGGGGATGAGTTTCTTGTCGATGGGGTTGTCTGGCCGACCCGTTTGCACGAGAAGCTTGTAGGCGAGGACCCCTTCGTCCGAGGCGTTTGGGAACCACTGCTCGCGTGTGATGCAGCCTCGCTCCCAGTCGCGGTCAAACGCTTTTTGCAGGCCTGCGGTAAAGCAAAGATACACAGCCTAAGCACTTTGATGCATCCTCAAAGATATTCTCTGCACTGTACTCCGTTTCATACATCAGGTACAACGCTATGAAAGCTAGCGAGACTTCTTAGACTAGATGTGCTCGCATTAAGTAAAAGTGCAATGATTTTACCACCCGTCATGTGATATTCCTTTCGTCTGTGGACTGAATAGTAAATGAAGGTGCGTTGTGCCTTAGAAATAAACAAGTCCCTTTATGTATACAGTTGTCAACACATTGTTCTGCATTGCTTAGTGTCTCTTTGTTTTCGTATGGTGGCCTCCGCAATTAGTTCCGGTAGTGCACAGCCGGCGCCAATCATGGCGGCCACGATTACAATGACGAAACGCGAGACGCGCAGACTTATACATTTTGCTGACCGAACTTCTTGCATAGCTTCCACAGCGTTGCACCTGATGTACGAAACGAAGTATACATTCTCTTTGTCTTCATCGCATTTTTCTATGAAATCTGCACGCATCTAGACTTTATTTTCAGCTTATTCGCTCTACAAAAGTTATTGAAAGACAGTGCCATATGCAATATGCGGTGTACCTACTGCTGAAAGGAAAAAAAGGGGGCTGTGATTTTACCCAGCTGTCTGGGATTGATTTTTTCTGCAGCTCCTCCACTTGTGACTTAACAGATAAAAATTTACGATTTCATTTAATATGTATAAAGGGCTTTTCCTTATAATATTGCATTGACAGTGATCGAGCCCACTAACACCCAATTCGAGGTGACCTTGCCGAACCAGAACTGACCTCGTAGCCAGTCCCTGAAGAGTGTGAGCCAGAAGTCGGGTAGGCCCCCGTCGTCGTTCTTGATGATGTGCTCGATTGAAGTGAACGCCTCATGAAACTCCAGCAGGAGCCTCTGCTTGGTCGGATACTCGAAGTTTCCCCGTGTTATGGCGAAGATGTGGAAGAACCCAAAGTAGTGACTCTGCGCCTTCAGGAAAGCCTGCTCGCGGCTGCCACCAGGCACCACCTCAGCCAAGTCCAAGCCTTCATCCGCACGCAGGGTGCCCCAACCGGATGCCGCCAGGAGTGCCACCAGGCCCAACATAGTCAGAACCTGGAGTCACAGATGTAAACACTCAGACAATGTGCGCTGCGCATACTCTAGACAAATCCTGACAGGACTTTAAAGGGGTACTGACACGAAAATTTTCAGCTCTTTTTTTTTTTCTTGCGTCAAATGAAAGGCCAATCCCTCAAGAGCACAGAAAATGTACTGGTAAGCATGAGTGCACCCTGAAAAATTAATTACAATATGTTTTTAACAGCTAGTTTCAATTCCTACCGTAACCTGACGTCACGACACGGTATGATCTTCTCTTTCCATGCTCCGGCAAGATATCGTGATGCCGCCACAGCTGTTCTACTGTGTGGCTCCACTTGGTGATGCACAAGTGGCCATTTGAATGTTTTGATACCTGACGGCATCACAGCTAGCCATACTGGTGCATGAAGTCACCAAATTTGATACTGTAGCGTGATGTCATAACAGTGTCAATGTCAGCAGGTGTGCCACGAGAAAATTAACTTAAATGTCAAAATAAAATGTTTTATCAGCATTTACTGAGCTTCACACTAGGGGTGTGTGAATATTCGAAATTTCGAATATTTTTCGAATAGTGTTTGCTATTCGATTCGATTCGCACTGAAATTTTACTATTCGAACTATTCGAACTTCCCAAAGACAAATGCAGTCAATGTCCAGTTGAAAGTGACCCCCTCAGATTTTCAATATGCTTCACCTCATTACACTCTCGTATTGCGGCAAAGCTGCCTTTCAAGGTCCGTTACGGTCGAACTTAGCCAAGGGACAGTCAACGTCCGTTTGGAAGTGGTCCCTAGATTTTCAATATGCTTCACCTCATCACACCCCCGTATTGCGGCAAAGCTGCCTTTCAAACTCCGCAACGGTCGCAAATGTATTAACTCAAGAAAACGCTGGCTCCAATATGGAGATGAAAGATTTGGCAGAGTTGGGGGCTCAATGAATGCTGTTTTGGATCTGAAATTTGGGCAGGAAGTCTGAAAAATCGGACGCCAAAGCTTTTTAGCATCCAAAATTTCAGATGTACTTATATATCGACGTCTACGAGGCAGATTTGGAACTCCGGACTTGAAGGGAGCACACCCTTGTCTGCCACATCAGTTGGGCTTCCACAGAACTTGAAAGAGGAGGAGAGGCTGAGGAAATGGCATCTCTGCCCATCACGTGTAAAGTGTTGTCGGCAACACTTTGGTTGCACCAAATCATGTACATAAATACAATTCGGCCTCTACATTGCCTCATTCTTGATAAGAAAGACAACTATGAAATATGACCCCATCAGCGCTTCATCAACCTAGCGAAAAGAAACACTTTCATGTTGCTATCTCACAAGAACATACTTTTTCTGTAATTTCACTTCGAATTATTCGAAAAATGTTTGAGAAATATTCGAAAATTATTCGAAATTATTCGATTCGATTCGCACTCAATCTTTATTATTCGAATTCGCTTCGCACCCAAAATTTTGCTATTCGCACAGCTCTACTTGACACTTGCTCAGTTGTCTCTGTAATGAGAGATTTGTATGGAAGAGAAAACTTAGCTTCGAAAATTGGTGTCAATAAGTACCCCTTCAAGGACAGATACCCGAATTTTTCACATTGGGGAGATACCACTGGCATTTGACAGATGCTTTGCATATGACATCAGACATGCAGCATCCCACCGTATTGGTGCTCCAATGTGGTGTAAGTTTGTCAGTGCCATTAGCAAAATAAAAGACTTCAATGTCACCAAGACACAATCGGAACACCACTGGCGTGCATGCGATAGCTTACAGCAGAACCACCACGCCTGACCACAACTATTCGCCGCGAGATTGGGCTATAGGTGGCAGCACCATCGCCGCATTTGCGTGGATAGGCGGGCGGTGGCGTGTATACAAATGTACACAGTGGCACTTCGCTGTATGCGGTTTGAGTCAATTGTTGGTGAGTAAAGCGCGTTGACTGCAGCCTAATGGTGATGTATGTGCCCTCCATTGCCACATCAATGCACGCAACCGTCCTAACGTACCTAT
Organism: Rhipicephalus sanguineus; assembly: GCF_013339695.2. Lineage (NCBI taxonomy): Eukaryota > Metazoa > Arthropoda > Arachnida > Ixodida > Ixodidae > Rhipicephalus > Rhipicephalus sanguineus. The sequence continues at coordinate 39,084,845 of NC_051184.2, read as the reverse complement.
TAATTGTGAGAGAAGTGCAATCTGCCAATCAATGGGGTACTGGCCTTCAGTCACATTCGTGTTTTGCCCTGTGCTCCATGTTTTTTCATGCTTTATTTGCACGTGTTTAAATCGTGTTTTGCCTATACCACAATATAAACTGTGTTGCACGACTGAGCCATTGAAGTATTTACTTCTTGCTCTAGTGGCTACAAAGAAAGAGAACCTGTATTTCTGCGTAATTAGATGAAGTAGAACTTTGTGCACTCTGCTTTTCTGGTTGCATGACTATGCGTATTGCTGTAGAAATGCGTGGCTTCAGGTCTTTTTTACCGCTAACCATCCTCTGCAGATGCTAGTTCATGCTTTGCGGTATCACAAGGATTTCTAAATTGCCAACACATCACGAGATGGTGTCACTAAAATTCTGCATTCACACCTCGACATTTAGTACTTTTTTTTTCATTTAGGACGACGCCGAATGAACCATGTGACGTGCTTGAATGACAAAGCGGTACCCACATTGAAATGATATTGGCGAATGGACGGTACGATGGTTAGACCTCGCGCCATACCGACACGGGCATGCACTCACTTATTAGAGTGCATACAAGCCTCGTAAGGCGAAATGCTTATGTATATCGTGTAAGCATATGTACAAGCATTTGATACTATGCTAGCGCAACGGAATAAGCTGTAATCTGAGGACGTGCATGACGTACGCACACATGCAAACACAGTGTGGCTAGCAGACGATGCAAGGAGCCATCCACACTGCGGGGTTTTGTCCGCTTGCTGCTAGGTGCCGACTCTGCTCGATCTCGCCGCCAGTAGTGCCTAGGATGACATCAATGCAAGCCATCCATAGATGCGAAGGTCCCTTCACATTATATTTCTCCACTAAAGAACCCGTTTTGTGCATGTGACCTTATTGGTATCTCAAGCAACGCCAGTCTTGCATGCGGTGACAAAAGGCTTACTACATCACCCATGCTCGTCCTTACCTATGTATTTTGTTGCTTTCTTTGCATGTCTGTCTGCTTCGATTTCGCAGCATCAACATGGCTCTAAGTTCAAGTAAACAAACAGCCCACCTTACCAATTCATCACGTAAGTAATGATAAGAACCGAAAGGGTACACATTTCTGCAAGGGGTGCAAATATTCTATTCTAAAGCACTCATGGCGGAGGCATCACGACAGCGCTGCTTCCAAACTCATCTGATTGCTACTTTTCCCTCGACAATGTCAGCATGTACACAAACATCTAGAGGTACGTATAACGAAGGTTCTCCAGCTTTTCTTCTAGTTCACCGCAACTTCGTCATAATGGGGTTCCACAAATGCTGCCACAGTACTCTCATAGGTCTACTTTTTTAATAGGTCTGAATCGACACACAAAAGCACAGGCAATGCAAGTGCGCATTTCAACGGTAGTAGGCTTGTGCAAATAGTAAATTTTAGGTTCAAAGCAAATTCGAAGCGAATAGTGATTTTTGGTCGAATAATTTCGAATCGAATTCGAATAGTATATATCCACATATTATAAAGAAAAATGACCATATTTGTCAGGACCCAACCAACTTGCACAATGTTTGTTTTTTTTTAAATTGTAACAAGGCATGTGGGAATGTCATTCTTTTTGGTTCAAAGGAAGTGGAAGCAACCTTGAATAGTAGCAGGATTTGGCTTTCTGTAGAATGCAAGCGATAACCTGTAAAATATGTTACGTTCTAAATTTTGCTATACTTGGAGCATATAAGCCGGTATAAGAAGCTTTTAAACTTAAAAAATTATGAATCGATGTGAGGGTAATATATGTTCATTTAACCTTGAAAGGGGGCTTCGCGGCAGTGTGCATTTTCCCTGGAAAGGTGCATTCACTGGCATAGCACTCCTCCACTGCAGTGAAACCAGCCTTTACAGGAAAGTTACTATGCGGACTAATATACATCTATTCGTTCATTTCGAATACTTCGAAATTCGAATCGAAGCGAGTTCGAATATTCGAAGTGCTCGAATATTCGCAAAAGCCTAAACGGAAGTAATCCACTCACTTTCACCGGTGCCTGCTGCAACAGAGGTGCATAGTAGTGGCTGGCGAAGTAGTCCAGGGACCACCAGCACTGCCTCTCGTCCTGCTTCATGTCGACCACCCGAGCAGCATCTGTACGAGACAGCTTCCATCATCAACGCTGCTCGCTTTGAAACAAGCGGGGGGCACAACCTTTTGCAAAAGAAGTGAAACAAAACTGCCGCAACAGATGTGCTATTTCAGTTGGCTGAGCATTGGCAACAAGCCACATTTAACCCTTTCAGGCGCCACCTATGAACTGCCTACAAATGCGACAAATTTACACATTATTTGAAGGCACTCAATACATTCCATTGCAACAAAAATAATCTCACGATACATTGACTTATGTGTTTTATAATAATTAATCTTCATCAAATTGTAATTGAATATTATTTATCCTGAAGTCATTCATTTTCTTTTGTTTTTGTATAAATAAAAGGATATCTTAGGCTAGAAATATTGTTCAATTTGATTTTCAATTACATTCATTTTGAGCAAAGAAAAATTACACTCTAGATGTGGCTCACAGAAAGCGGCACGTCGAACATTCTAGCGCCTTCAGCAATGTGATCATATGCATCAGTACACTGCAAGAAGTTAAATGAAGACACATTTATTAAGCAGGAGGTTTATTTCATCCAAAGCTCAATGTATCTTGCTCTTTCTGAGCCCCTATTCGACACAACTAGCAAAAACAAGTTGTGTACAAAAATTGTGTACAGCGCGCCTCAAAGGGTTTAAGATACACTAGCAGCCTGTTTCTCAGCTTGTTGCCAAAAAACGGCTGCTGACCCTGGCAAACCATACGTGAGCAGCTGCAGCATCGCGATGACAAAGATTTACCAACCTGTGCCCACCCACGTTTCCATGGGTCCAACTGCTACTACTGTTGCTGGCCTGGCAGTGGATCGAGCTTGCGAGTCCCTGCACAAATTAAAAAACAAAAATAGTTACGCAGATGCCCCCTTTGTCTTCATTACTTCTGAAGACAAATTTTGTGTCTTGTTATTTTATTCATCACATGCAGCTGAGGTGTGCTCAGCCACTAGTGACACAAGTGGACAGAACTTGCTGTCTAAAAACAAGAACCTCACAGTGTCACAACTGTTGCAACAGCTTCAACGCATGAAATAGCAACCTCTTCTATCGCACATACAATTACCCGTGCACTAGACCGTAGCAAACGCTCTCTTGTACACTGGTAATCGATTAAAGACTGCTCTAGTGTTCCAAGGTTTGTGAAAAATTGACACCAAGAAGCAAAATTTGGAGTAAAGGAGGTGAGCAAGTCTAAAAGGACAAATAAATTCATAGCTTGACATTACAATTGGAATGAAAATGAAAATAAATACAAAAAAATCTCAAAAGGAAAAATACAGCAGATGACAATGTTCAAAAATCACTTTTCAAGCACATTGCTTACGAACATAATAAAAAAGAAAAATGCCTGGATGCCATAACATGGCAGCATATAACCTGGAGTACAGTATAAAACAACTATAAGGCTGCTGTGTACAAACAAAATGTAATGCTATTGCATACTGAAATAAATGAAATGTGACACAAAAATACACATCATCCCAGCACGAACAGGCTACACTCATCTGAGGAAGCGAAATTCACGCACCCTTCAGCAGCCACTACAACTGTCGCATGTTCGGCTGAGCAGCACTGTTGCCAGCTGTGCCGGCTTCGCCTGAGGTCCACGCTGACTGCAGCCGGAAACAAGAGGAGCATGGTGGCTGTGCCAAAGGTGTGCAGCACGGCAGCCTGGAGCACGAAAGCCCGGAGTGCCGGCACGGGGATCAGTGCAGCTGCGCAAAATGCGCCAGCCGTACCAGCCCATGCCAACAGCACGCTGGGCCCGACGCACTTCAGCACCTGGGAAGCACAAAGTTTGAATGAACACTTCTGTACGCTCAAACAGCCAGGTCGTTTTTGTCTGTGTATCACCATACGCTAAAAGTGGTAGAGCCTGAGCAAAGCCTCGATAGCATAACATCACATCCAGACACCTCTCGCAGGCGGTGTCTTCGCTTGTGATAAGTACTCTCTCCCCCCAAATCCTCACTTTTGGTAACAGTTTGGTGCAGATAATAAACTGACCATGTTACTTGTACTAGCATGTGTTGCTGCTCTTTCTAAAAAAGCATGCTTCCGACAAACTATTCATAAGTATCTCTCTATACTTGTGCTGTATGTGTGTTACCTCACCTTCACTTCTTTTCTCGGTGGTATCTGCCTCTGTGTCATGGTGCTACCCCAATATTTACATATTAGACTATTTCAGTTTACTGCAAACGAATGCATCTCTCTGAGCTCTCACGTTACGTTTCAACCTATGCCAGCCAAAATCCTATTTCCACAAATTTTTTAGTCTTACCATTCCAATCTCCGACGCGAGAAACCACAGTAACCGCGAGTGCAACTACGGCACCAACAAAGCACGACAGCCAATGAAAAAGAACATGAACACGGAAAGAAAATCACAGAATGTGTGGACATTGCAGTGCCACTGCTTTTCGATCTGTTTACCTGTAGTCACGAAACAGCAATTCCGTTTAACAACGCAGTTTTCGCATTGCAAACGAACAACCATAAGGCTGCTGTTCCGTTTAAGGGACTTCCATTTATAAAGATTCTATTGTATACAGACAATGCGTTATTACTCCCAGAGCCTGTCTGGCAGATGTGAGCATGGGCGTCGGCAGGAGGGTGTAAAAGGGCCACTTACCCCCCCCCCCCCCACTCCACCAGCCGTGATTCAACACGTGTTTGCACCTCCCAAGACAAAATCCTGCCAATGCCCATGGACGTGAGGGACGACCACAGGAAGTCGGACATCCCGTCAGGTACATCGAGTATCACCTCGGGCAGATGCCAGTCTTACCTGCGCAGTGCGTTCGTACGGGGGCCGACTCCTAGGCTCCCTGCCTGTAAGCTTGATCAAGCAGGAATAGAGTGTCCAGGGCCAAACCCAGCGCCAGCGATGGCAGCACCTGAGTGGTGGCCGCGTTGAATGGTAAGCCAAGCAGGGCGCACAGGCCGAGGCCAGCGCCGACCGCAGCCACGGCCAGGAGGACCCCGACAGTGCCCAGGATTGCACTGCCCCAAGGATTGTCGCGAGCGGCGGCCGCCCACAGCTGATATGCAGCCATAGACGACCATCAGCAGGCAGCCGAGTGCCACGCGAACCGGGCTCACTTGCGAAAAGTCCTTCATGACGTCCGCGAGTGAAGTCGCAGTGAACACGTGCAGATCGCCGATCGGACGCCGCGTTGTGTTGCGGTACTCGAATGACGCGTCCTCTCGCAGAATTTCCTGTAAAGGGCATGACAATCAGGCGCACGAAAGTAGCATGGAAGTTAAGTTTGTTGCATTCCTGCTGCTACTGTTGAATTTCTGCTGCTAAATTGAAGCTATGAATCAGTTTAGACTGTTGAATTATACTCTGAAAACTCTATTGCCGTTAATTTCACCATCATAGGCTCATTAGAAAGGAAAATCTAGGTCAAAATTTCATTTTTAAATTTAGCTCTGCAATCTCCGCATGTGACATCACGGATTTAAAAGTGTTTTATTCATTTTCAGCCAGACTGGCTGAAAGAAATTTTCTGAAACTTAGTATGCTAAGTCTCTGACCCCTTCAGGGGACAATGTCCCAGTAGCACCAAATGTTGACACGTTTCCACGGCCCTAGTAGGTGCCATCGAAATATATGACGTCATGGCGATTGGTGCGAGAGCCTCAAGGTGACGTCGCCGCATGCATTTTCTTTTCACACATTTTCTCGCTTACCAAGCGTCTTCTTCGAGGCAAGCGTGGTGATATTCATATGGTGAATGAGTAATTTATTAATATGGAAAAAATCGTTTTTCTCTTTAGTGTCCCTTCAAACCACGATATGAGGAAGTATAATGTCACACTAAAGTATATTCGTTATAACCAATATTCGTTATAAACACAGATCTTTTACACTGAGAGAGCAGTGAGTAAATTTTCCATTCACTTCGTTACGTATAATGACTTGTTATACCTGTGTTCATCATATCGAGGTTAGGATACATATATGCTACAGTCTGTACTAGCGTTTCACACAATTACCCAGACCAACTAAATTAAAAGTCTGCACAGAACATCGGGCTGTTTTTGCACCTTAGTGGCACCACATCTACTGCAAAAGGCACATTGATTTGGAAGTCGGGCAATACATACTTGCAATTATTTTTTTTTTTCTTTTTGTAAGCAAATGAAAATTATTTTAGTTCACGAGGGAATTCCCTATTTAAGGAAATAAGAACAGTAGTGAAAGGTTTAATTACAGTTTCAAGAAGCATGCAGAAGCAAAGCACAAGCACTTTAAGACCCCCTAACCCTTTCAAGCATTCGACATGTTATATTAGTATTACATTCAATTACACCCCCTCAGGTCTCATTTCATGTACAACAGAACTACGTCCTTTTTGATGGGTTTGGCACAACCTTCCATTGTTTTTCTTTACTTTAATCTTTGGTGCCATCTTAGTGCAATTCTGTCAAGTGGGTGCGCAATAGGTGACGAGGACAGGCATCGGTGTAAAATTAATATGACAGAGACCAATTTGCGTGCACGTGCGTTTAATAGTGAATTCTGCGACATGCACAAAACTACTAACCTTAAATGTTTAAAAACACTGACCAGCGGGAGTTGTGGATATTTTTTCCCGTAAGCGCTGTATTTCCAAATGCAGTGCTTACAGGTGCGTAGTACCACATTCTTACATAAATAAAGAAAAAAAAAGAAAGCATGCTCCCAGCCTACACATATAGGCTCACAGAGAAACCCTACAGTTTTATACAAACGAATTTTCCCAATTAGTAAAAAGAACAAAAGCTGACGTAATGAACTAGTTTTGTGCATAGTCATAGTAGTCATAGCTTCATTAACTTATAGCTGTAAAAGCATAGTTTGGCTTCACAGCATACAGTATAACTCTGCAGTGAAGCCGTCAACACAGGAAAGATTCTTGCACAAAAGCCCGCACTTCCGTTTTGTATTTGCAAGAAACGTGATATTTTTAAATGCAGATTACGAGTGTGAAGAAACAGCAGCTGTGGTTAGTGCGCAGAACAGCTACTACACGTTTTCAGTGAGTGATACGGTTGAAAAGTAGCAGTAATTCAGCTCCAAGCGAGGCCAAGCATGCATTAGATTAGACAGTGAAACAGACAAAAGGTCATCTAAGTCCAGTACCTGACATGCATGCAAGGTTCCCTCCGATCCTGTAGGCATGCCAAAAGAGAAGGAAAAACCATCGTTAGTCGCATACCAAAGAAGACAACGAGGTAAAAATTAGTGACTCGCATGTTTCAGGAATGAAGATAACAATTAATTAATGTAAATTAGATTTTGGGGGTTTGAAAGCCAGGACATGATAATGAGGCACATCGTAGTGGGGAACCCTGGGTTAATTCTGACCACCTGGGGTTCTTGAAAAGTGCAAGTGAATCTGAGCACACGGGTGTACTTGCATTCCTGCTCAGTTGACATGCGGGTGCTGTGTTGCACGAAAGTGTTGCATGAAAGTGTTGCATGAAAAATTTACATTTCAGCATACACTTTGCAAGTGCAGGTATAGTTATTAACAATACAATATCATGGTCTTTTTATATGTATGTTACTCCAGGTTGCTAATTTGAGCTTAATAATTTCTTGCATTATATGCACCAAAACCACCCTACGATTACGAGGCACGCAGTAGTGGAGGGCCGCGGAAATTTGAATGTGCACTGACACTGGGGTTCCTCAACGTGCACTGACAATGCACAGTGTTAATTTGAGTTTGAGGTTGTGTGGCTGCACTGCAGAAATGTTCAGCTTTTTCCCTTGTGTAGGTACAAGTGCGATGAAACCTCCACAGTATTTCCAGTGGCAAGAAATGAAGTTATTAACTAAAAATCTCTAATGAAATCACACAGTTAACTCGTTTCAAGTGACACATTGAAAAATCACGCGTGATGTTGTTGGGACCCGTCATGTCTCGAAGTGATGAGGTGTGAAATCGATTTCTATATTACACTCAGTGAAACACAGCAAACTCAATGGGATTCCGAAATGTTTATCTCAGTGCTTTCAAAGCTTGTATAAATCGAACGACCAACAAGGAATTTCTTCAGTGTGACAATTTTCTTTCCCTGAACCTGCCAGAGGACCCTTACTCTGTTCAAAGCGGTTAGAAAGTTCAGTAAATCAGAAATGAAGTCTGCATCACAACTAATGTAAAATCTGAAATGGGTCCCTAACAGGCAACGCCTCCCTGAATCTCTAAAGCAACCGCTAGTAACGCTGACTTTGTTTCTGATTTTGTCCATCAACAAAAACCTGCTCTAAACGATGTCCAATCGAGTCCGATAACTGCGTCATCTTCAAACATCATTCATCTTGTTTATCACATGTCATTCCCACACCATGTCCCACCTATCCTAAATCATTGTCATTTCTTTCAACTGCATGCATGATGCTCCCTGTCCATTCCTCTTACCTCTGCAAATTTACGCTGCCAGGCCTCGAGGATGGAGCGTGCCTTGTCCATGGTCCAGTCGAGGTGAGCCATCCGATAGTGGCCTTTCCAGTAGTGGTACATGTCGCGCTCTGCCATCAGCTGAACAACCGACTGCAATGCTTCTGCCCTGTACACGAGATGAACACACACACAGAAGCTGTCATGGCTTATCCATGTGCACTGAGAAGGGGAAGCTGATTGTCATTCAATGAACCATTAAAAGGTCTCACTGCAACAGCTATTTTCCAACATACTTTCATAAAACCTTGTCAGTTTTCTCAAATAGCACTGTTCTTAAATCAACAGTTGTGGTGAAGAGTGAAGTCTCGTACCAGATGCAGACTTCCTTCAGCATGGAGCAGACATACAATATCATGTTTCCATGATGCTTTCACGTTCCGTAAGGTACATTCCATAACTTAAATTTAACATTTAAGTTACGGGTATGTGGTGTGTGGCAATGAATTTGTTGTGACTGCACATGATGGCATTTAAGAAAGAAGCAGTAAGAAAAACCTTCAAACTACAGAAACTACTATATGATTCCACTGGTTGTTTTAGAGAAAGATTGAGAGTTTCTCTTGCTATTTCGCAATACCTCAGTCCACAGTGCATTGCCCTTGCCTTGTTGTCAAGGTGTGAATTCAACAAGATGTTCTAAGGTGCACTGCTTGTCACGTTCGCTGTGATCTCTCAAAACACATTATGGCTTTCTTCGTGTAATTTAAATTTACTGAATTTACTGAAACGTTTGCCGAATCCGAAGGCAACTCGAGCAATTGTCCGAGAGTAATCAGGTAGCTATTCCAAAATAAAGTACTAGTGGAATTCGACATATGTCTACTGTGGCTAGGTGATGTAGCAATGAACAGTGTCTCACCGAACTATGTGGCCAGACCGGTTCTTCTGAACACCTCCAACGATAAGGTCTTCGGGCCAGTGCATGTACTTCGTCGCGAAACCGTAGCAGCCGCCCGTGAGCTGTGCACCAATGTCGGGTGCCCGTCCCGAACGCTTGTTGGGCGCGGTTTCCGGGCAGCGGGGGTCACTGGGGTCCAAGCACGGCTTCTCTTGGTATGCTGACGTGATGCCCGCCTGTGTGTTAACGAAACATAAAGCACGCTCAATGACACAAGCTACAGAATGTGATAAATCCTTCGCAGCATTATTCTTTGGCTCGCATTCAATGCCACTAAATAGAGAAAATTAAAACCCTTCACCTCTAAACTGGCATAATAGTGTAGGAAAACTAGGACGAATGGCTGCTTTGATGCCTCTTGTAATTGCAACCACAGTTCAGCAATGACAGCATACGCACTGTCAGACAATGTGATTACCCCTGGCAACCCTTCTCACCCTTATACCGGGTGGCACAGCAAGTATTGAAAGCAAGATTTGTAAGTGAAACTGATGCTAACCTGTGTGAATTCGTAACAATGGTAAACATCAGGAACTGTGATAATCAGCTCTGATAAATTAAGTAAGCTATACCAAATATTTTTAAAAATTACACTTAATGCAGGTGTAATGTTGGAGCGATTAAGCCAGTTGGAACTCAAGATTAGGAATCCTGGTTTGCACCAGTTTCTATATACTCATCTCCAATATCAATGATGAAATATGTCAAACATTAGTTAACAGACAATAAAGAGGAATGTTATGTTAAGAGGTATTGGTAAATCAAACTTCTGTAGTAAGGTGGCCACTTACACCACGAAGGAAGAAAAATAGGTAGCAACAATGCTACTATAAGTACCCGCGACAGGTTGATGCAGCATTACCGATCTTCAGTGCCTATGGAGGGCTAGTTGACTGTATGTCAGTCAAGAAAAAGGGCGTTGCCCTCTAATAGAGCTAATGACACAACCCAGTAAGTTTTTGGTAATGAGAGCCACACTGATCTTAGATGCCTAGATGGAAATGTCTTGCTCCAGACTTCTAGACTGCTGTGCCACATAGCCTCCAGTGAAACTGACAGTCTTGCCAGTCTGGCTTAGTCAAAAAGGCACATAGAGCCTCTTCAAACTATATCAGGCATTCCTTTCCTGCAGATGACATGTGAAATTCTACTTACCCTCCGCATGAAATCTTGAATGGTGTCGAACGGGAAGGAGCCACCAAAAGTCGCCACTTTCTGGATCTCGCCGACTAAACGCTGCGGGTTGAGGTCCGTCCATTGTACACCAAAACCTAAGATCCTGGACCAGGAGGAAAGAGCCTATTCAAAAACACACATTTAAGCAGAAAGCAACTTGATTTTAGTACTTCACTAAGAAACTGCACACATTTTACATGAATCCAGCTAAAGCTCCTTAATCAAAGCCAGCCAATCATTATTTTTTGCCATTATGAAACTCGTTTGGCAATGTGAAAGAAATGAATAACCCTGGTGTTGCACTCTCACAGAATCGCTTCTAGGGATACTTTCACTTTTTGCAAGATTTCGTGCAATCAGCACAAGATGCACCCAGCATCTAGTGGCAGTGTGCCAGCTGTGTATCGTGCCAGGAACACAGTTGCTTATAGAGACCAACAAATTCGGTGCTGGTCACATCAAATGTTGAGAAATTGACAGTACCTCAGATATTGATTGTGAAATTAAGGATAATGCCCCTGGCAGAGTACACTGTCATATAAATCAGGCACTATCAGAGTTCAATTTAGTAGCAATACCAATACACTATTTGTATTCAGGTTTGCTGCCAGGCATACAGGAAGACAAAGTGCATTGTGTGGATCACATTGGCACGATGAAAATTGCAAGGGCTGCGCATTACACTACAGGAGATTACCATAAAGTCAAGGAAATTAGCTAAGGAAAGCTAAAGTGAAGCAAGGTCAGTGTCACTGCACTTTCTGGCAGTTTCATCAACTCTTCTGTAATACTTAAGACAGGACAATGTACGCGGGCTGACGTAACCAAGTTGCAAAGAAGGAAAAATGCAGTGGTGAAGGAAAAGAATAGTATTTTCAGTAATATGACTAACAGCTAATTAAGCTTGATGGTCTAGCTGTGTCCCTCTATCAGCAAAACTATAAGTACGTGCTCCAGGTGTTGTTCTTTTGAAAGCCCCCTTAACATTTTCCTTATGATATCGCCTCATGGTTAGGCACAAAATTCTTTCAAAAAGGAGAGGGACTCACGGGATGTGAGCCGGAATCTCGGGCCCAAGGAGCTTGGACCCTTCCCAGAAGCAGTCGAGGGGTGTGACGATGATGCAGGGCAACAGCTTCTCAAGCATGTCGTCCACGTAGCTCTCGTCAAATGTGGGGAAGCTGGGAGCGTAGCACAGGTCCTTAAGCCGCCAGGTGAGCTCGTACATGTCCACGGTGACTTGGGTGGCCCGGGAGAGGGCATCGAGGTGGGACAGCAGCGCCTCGGGCCTCCTCAGGAGATCCCCACCCGGGGGCGCTGTCTGAATCATTAGCTGGCTACTGGTGCCCGCGCCCTCGCCCAGCGTCGACCGCACGTACGCCTGCTCACGCTCGAGTCGTCCACCGCGTTGCACCCACAAGTTGTGAACGTCCGTCTCCAGGTGGGCTGACTTGAGGCCCACACAGAACGTGGCGAGCACCAGAAGTCCGACAAAGAGCACCTTGCCCGCATTGCGGTCGATGAACCGGCCCAGCTGCACAAGCTGTCCCTGAAGTTGGCCGCGCAGGAGCAGTGACCAGCGGCCACCACTGGCGCGGCCCTGGAAGTGGCAGATGTGGTTCCACGTGAATCACTTCTTATAACATGCAGTTGAATTTACAGATATGGCTTGCACTGACACTATTGACACCGCCATGCTAGAGCACCAACATGATGGGACGTGAAGTTTGTGATGTCACATTAATGTTATCAGTACATCGCATGCAGGTTCTTTTGCTATTCATGCAGAGATGCCAAAAAACGTTCCAGCAGTGTCATTACCACATTGAAGCACGTGCAAGCCAGTGTTCATCCATTATTCAGAAGCCATCTCATCAACTTCAGTGACATTGTTCACTCATAAATTGAAACACTTGGCACGGCACCTTAGTGTTGAGAGGCAGTTTCTCTGAGTCCACTGTGCTCAACCACTGCGTCGCATCAGGAAACAGTTGCAAGAATTCTAACCAACCAAAAGTTTTGTCGCCTTTGGCAGTTCAGCCAATGATCAAGCTCATGGAATGAAGTATACGCTGCTAAAAGGTGGTCAAAAGAGAAAGAGTCCCAAGGCACAAGCTCTAAGTATTTCATCCACAGCATTCACTAGGTATACTCAATCATCACCTCAAATGTTTGAGGTGATGATTCTGCGTAAAGCATCTGGGACACTTTCAAAATATAGGAGAACAAATTCAAGCATATGCCGGTTTGTGACGACTCAAATAACACTATAGTCGTGTTTTGATTTAACAGTATCGATATGATTTTATTTCTGTGTTGTGTTTATGAATCAGTGCCTGAACAAACAGTGTAAACACTGGGAATAACAATCAACAATGACAGCTACAGCACAGGTGGCAAACCAAACCCCTCGACCTTGCTACCATGGGTTGCACTTTTCAAATGTCTTGATGGCATAAATGGGCATCCCATATACATCTTGTTTTATTAGATGTAATGGATGGTGATGTCATTAAGAGAGAGCAGCTAGGAGTGTTGTGAAAACACTTCGCGGTGCAATTGTGTATTAGTGCCCCGCATATTTCTACTCAAAACATTTCATTTGAAAACGTGCACTTATATTGCTCTGAGTTTGCAGAATTTTCACAGCAAGATCGAATTTTATATCCTCGATCGCTTGACATAAGATTATGACAGTGTTGCTTACGTGATTTATGAAAGGAATAACACGATTTTTTTTTCGACTCAGATGCCCTCATCACAAGACTTTGGAAACGGTGAATAATCAACACCGATCTCGGAGGCCATGCTTTGTCTTACTGCAAGCACCGGAAGCTACTTCGTAAAGTAAGACTGTATTTGCAAACAGAACTTAAGCCATTTAGGTATTTCTTCCTAGTTAATTAACCCTACCTTCGAGCAACCTGTCCAAATGCACGCACTAGCAACGGCTCCACATGAATAACCGACACTGCTCTCGAAGGTCACGCTTTTGCAGGCTGAATATCAAGAAATGAGTTGTAAAAGAATTTGAGCGAGGTAGTCCATTTCGGAATCGAGTACGTTGGTCTTTAGTAACCACAGTAACTCCAAATATTTTAAAAGATTTTTTGAGGGGGAAAACAAAGGTTGATGCATGTAGCATTTGTTAACGTACGAAAACGAACCTTAACGCTTACAAAAAGCATCATCCTCAATACCAGTGACATCAAGTTGACGTCAACTATCCAGTTCGGGCGCGAAATTGGAAAATACAATCTTTGTTTTGTTGTTGGTTGTTACTGCAACATGGTTATTCTGGAGGGCAATCTACCACTTTAATATGATTCGTCGTTTTTGTGAATCGTCTACGACAAATGAACAAGAACGGGTATTCGTTTGACTGACACTCAGTGCAAGCGCACAATCCTCGGCAACAGACATATGAAATGCACGCAGTGCTTTGTAAGCAGCACGTGGCTGGTAGATTAAAAAAAAAAAACGCTAAAAGAACCACGGCAGTTGCCCACTATACATAAGAGTGATTGGCAAGGCTGTGTTTGTGGTGCCGCTTAATGGTAGAGTGCCGAGAGCAAGACATTTTTTTCTGGGCTGAGGTAACGAACCTTATGATCAACTGTGCGGGCAGCAACTTCCGCACTGCAGCCACTACCCAGACGACAGCGCAGTACATTCGTGAGCAAGAAAATGCGAGTGACCATGCCCTCGCATCGGGCCGCGCGACGGGATCGTACTGTACAGTTCGGTTCACTAAGGCGAGCGGCCGAGCGGCCACACAGCTTCCGCGAATGCGCGTGCCAGCAACACTGGCCACCAACCGACCGGCTTCCCGCATAGTAGTGTGTACTACCGAAGGAGAGGGAAGCGACCACACACGCGGTCTTACGAAACCTTCCTACCAAGAGACACCTACGCGCAAACAATCATCTCTTGCGCACACAGACACACACACACACACACACTTCAAATAAAAAAAAAAGAAGCGCTTCACAAGTCGGCGCGCAGCTGCCCTACACTGGACGGCAAGCTTTAGATTTCATGATGGAAACGTAAAGCCGTGCGGTCTTTGCGGGCGGTACGCAATCGAACGGCAGAAGCTCCCAGTTGAATTTCTGCGAAGTATCTTGCAAGTCGATTGCACCCCTCGATCACTGCTTGTTGTTCCCTTTACTTTTGTTCGATATTGGTCGCACTGTCAGCGCACAACACGGCGCACAATGCGAAAACGTGTTCATTTACACCCATGAACTAGAAGACTTAACTTGCCGCGATCCACAATTGACCAGTCCTGGCTCGTAAAGAAAAAAAAAGCTCCGTTTTTCTTCTTTTTTTTTTCTTCAAGCGCGTTCAACAGAGACGTCACCGAAGAAGCCGCGCGGTTCAGTTCACGCGGGGCAGTACCGAAGAGGCAGCTTGCTTCCCGCCGGGAGTGGGTGGGGGGGGCAGGGGGGGACGGCTTCTACGAAGAAGAGGGGGGTGCGGGGACCACCCGCGCTGAGGAATCCATCTTGGGGGCCCCTCCGTGCGCCTTCCCCCATAAATAAAATTGGGGACGCCTGACCCCCACAGGGGTGGTGGTGTTGGGGGGGGGGGTGGAGGGAAAGGGGGCTTCCCAAAGGAGGAGCGGTCGCTGTCAGCTCGCGAGATGTGTTCATCCGCGAGCTGCTCGATTTTCTGCGGCCGTAGAAGCCATGCGGAGACTGCCGTTTTCTGCCGAATGAACTGCCTACCTGGCAAAACAACAACGTAGCCCTGTTTCGATCTCTACAAGACGAGGCGGGCGTTTTCGGCATCTACACTTCTCACAAGGTGTAGTTATATATTTGTGTGCACGTAAAACGTAGCAAAATGTAAGGTCTGTAAGACAGCAGAGCGAGAGAAACTACACCTGCTTCCGTCCAAACCGCGTATCTGCTTCCGGAGGTCTGCGCGAAGGCTATTTCGCATAGGGAGAAATAAAGACATCAAGCGACGTGACAGCTCCGCCGGCTCCGCGTAGAGAAGAAAAAAAGAAACGAGGTCAGAGAAACCTGCCCCCCACGTAGCGAGCAACGAAATATATGCCGCAGTTTGCTCATTGCGGAAGCGCCGACGTTGTGACTACTCTACTCCGCACACTACTTACTACGCTACTCTGGCCGACGCGCGTACTGATAAGCGCGGCTTCAAGTTACGGTTTCGGAAATGCATCCGGCTCGAAACGTACGACTCGCTGAAAGTTTCGCGAGTTGTATCTTCCTCGCCGTTTTTCGTGGCAACACAGATCGACCACACACGAAGTTTTGATCATTTAAAGATAGAGCAAAGTCTTCAGCGACATCTCCTTGCTCGACGTGACGAGAACATCAGTGAAAAACTGCGGAACCGCATCAGAAACACCGTCAAAACGTGACACGAGCACGGATCCCGCAAGCAATCGCAGCGTCAAAGCAATTTCGCCGCGAAGGATAGAGCTGTACGGAACAAGCGCGGACCGGACAGACAGCCAATTGAGACATCAAAGTCGTAACGGTGCGCGCTTGACCGCTCGTGAGGAGGCAAGCTACGCGGCTGCTAAGGCGCTCGCCCGACTGCTTTCGCGGACTCCTAAGGAAGTGTTTTGTGGCAAGCAGTTAGGTTCCTTGTATCTAAGTGATGTTGCGGAGCTTACCTTCTCAATCTGGCGAACCGCGGTGCGAGCATCCGTCCAACTTGTGCGCGTCAGAAGACCAAGATCGTGTCTCCTGCAGTACGACGATGTTGACCTGGGGCTCATCTCGCCCAACTCAAAAATGTCCGACGTCTCTCGTCGGTATTCGACATTGTTGCGCGCTGGCGCCAGAGTTTCTCAGGTCTCGCATCGAACACATAAACGATGTTCACACGGGTAACGAGCTCGCGGCTAACCGAACGCGAAGAGAAAAAAACCCGAGGCCGCACACACACGCGCACACAAAAACACGGGCCCCGAACCCCACGCTTGCCAAGCACACAGTCACACGGACGGGCAATACTGTTCTCCCACCGAGCCGTAACCACGTATCCGGAAAAGATGTTACTGAAAAACACAAGGGCGGCCGAGAAGCCGCTAGCTCCTCGACCCCGGGAATTTCAACCGACAGCCATCTCCATTACAAAACCACACACGCTCAACGCGAGTGCCGAGCGGCGCCGCTGTTGTCCGGAGGAGCGCCACTGTCGGCCCCACGTGACGCCATTAAAGCCACGCGATTGGTCGATGGTCTCCTGGCGACGCGAGAGAGGACGACCATTTTGTGTCTGCTTCCTTGTTGCGCCCTTTCCCAAGCGAGCTTTTTTGCGCTTTCGGTTCTGTCTTTTTTTCCCGCGCGTCGCTCGGGACCACACAACGCGATGAAGTTTTCATAATCGCACGCTCGAAGATGCGGATTAGGAGAGGAGGGGGTCCGCTTTTATGGATCGGCTCTTTCGGAAAAGAAAGATGTTTCTCGGACGTGTCAGAAGCCGGCGAATATATACGCAACAGGCGAGGGTGCGCGTGCGAATCGCCCCTGGGGCACCTCTCTTGCGTGCCGCGCGCAATCGCCGCGCGCGCACTGACTCCGGCGGCGCTATACAATGGCCGGGGTCCCCTTTCTGTTCCACTTCTTTGACTCCATTCTCCGCAGGGGCGCATTCAGTCGCACTGGCCATAAACGCGTGACTCCTCCGCTCCCACCTGTCTGTCCGAGGCCTCTGAAGAAAGACGTCTTCACCAAGAGGAGGAGGAGCGAGCGTGCGGTCCAGTGAGCACGCAAACAAGCAACGGCGGTAATTAGTGCGCCTCAGACGGAGAAGACGGGGCAAATTAAGCTGTGCGCGTCTGAATGATGCAAAAGCGTGCAGTGAGACATTAAGTGCTCAAGGTTACTAAGGTCCCTCTATTACGACGATTAGCGTTCCTTTTTTGTTCACTTTGGTGTGTCTTCTTTAACTCAGTACATCTTTATTATCTCTTTTACGTATACATTTTCTTTTTTCCTCGGCTGAAGCTTAGGGGAGTCAAATACAGTACTGCCATTACCAAGAAAACAGCCCAGACCTAGGACTTTCCATTGACTCGCCTTATTTGGAAGAGGGGGGGGGGGGAAGGGGATATCAGAACTTTTGTGTTCTTGGTTTAGCTGGCGAAAATTTCATCACAGTGCTTGGGCTCAGCTTTTAACTTAGCTGAAGCAATACATTGTAACAAAATGCCAAGCGCTATGCTGCTGATTGTTTTCACTGATTTCAGGTAAAGAAAGACACGTGCCAGGAAATGACACGACGTTTCGGTGCGCATTTATTTCTGAACATCACCGACTCGTCGAACGCACTTATGCCACTTTTTACGGTTTGAGAAAATTCGAAATTAAATTTCCTTTTTCTAAAAGCTTGTATGCAAGGTTCGTGCCACAGTGCCACCACATAAAGAACTTAAGTCCAATCATATTTGAGATTAAAGAAGTCAGCATCAAGTCATTCAATCGCTGTTTTGGTCAAAGCCAGAATTTCACGTCATCGCTTTACTTGAGACAACTCAAAGAACATCCACATATTTTGCTGCTAAAATAATGAATATGCATTTTCTTTAATTTTTTTTCTTTGCCTTGTGGAGTACACATATTGATATACGTCCTGCTCGTTGTGATTTCAATAATAGCAGAAATTTCCGCTAGTACTGAAACCAAAACGAGCAGCTGCCGAGGTCTTGAGGCAAGTAGCGCCATCTTGTACCGAGATTAAGTACCATCCTTCCCAAAGGCGCCGGCAACCATGAGGCGTCGGCGTGATCGGGTTTCGGTTTCGGAAAGCGCTCTGCACCACAAGTCAGCAATGAAGGGGCATCGTTGTGCGTGCGTGTGCCGAGAACGTGGCATCGAGCAGTGCACTACGTCTAACCCCCACACCGTTCCCCCATGACATGCGTTTTTGGCGCGCTGCACCGAGTGAGTTGGCTGAAGGACTACTCGCTCGCGCGGCCGGACGGAGTGGCGGTGGTCTGGCGTCACCCCCCCTCCCCCCTACCACCTTCGTAGCCCTCGAGGGGGAACGATGCATGGCCGCCTTGGACCACCCGCATCGGGCCAGGCATCCTCTCGCGGACCGGTCACGGGCTTCCTCCCCCCTCCTTCCCCCGGCACCACAACTCTCCCCCCAACGCTTGTCGCGCCGCCGCGCGCCTGTCTTCATCGCAAGACCGACGCCGCCGCGGGGCGCATTGTTTTGGGACGGCCTCACTCACTACGAGCCGCGCACTTGCTGCCGCCCGCCCGCCCCCTCTCCCGCGGCTGACGGTCGCGCCCCCTTCCTGACAAGGCCAGAGGCGTTTCAATTTGTCCACCACGAAGCGGAGAAATAAGCAAAAAAAAGTTTTTCTTTTGAGCGAATACTGCCCGCGTGGCGCACGAGGCGTGCAGAGGCCGTGTCAAGTGTCTCCGGGAAAACAAGAAAGTCAGGCACAATCTGTTTGCAGATGTGCGAGAGCAACAACCTAATCATTGGAGGGCGTGAGATTGAATGAAAGTAACGTTGCTGTCATAAAAACGAATAACCAACACGTATATAATTTACCAGACTTTTGCCAATACTCAACCGACATGAGTCATCATTCGGCAAGCACCGACCGATATTAGCCAATCACCAGTCATGCTAGCAATCAGGGGTGTACCCAGAATTTTATTTCGGGGGTTCGACCCCCCTTCATGCATGTTCATGCGTGTGTTTGTATGTGTGCGCCTGCATATACACATATACAAAATGTGTAAAAATTACGGAGGCGGCTTGAACCCCCCCCCCCCCTCTGGCTACGCCAATGTTAGCCACAACTTAGGCAAAATCCCCCTCATTGAGCTCTGATTAGCCTACATTAGCTTTCATTTGGCCCCCACCAGCTGACATTAGCAATCTGTAAGCCATATTTTATGTAACATAAGTCAATGCTCGATCACTAAATGAAACGAGAAAGTATTAAAGTAGGGCTGAAAAGGAATACATGTAGAACTCGCATATGTCGAATCCAAAGGAACCACGCCAAAAAAGTTCTATATACAGGTAATTCGATATAAGAAAAGATTTTAAATATCCAAAATATATTCAAGGAAATTTTACAACTGTTCGACATACAAAATGATTCGTTATATGTGGGTTCGATGCATACAGAAGACACAGATAATGCTCGATAGCAGGGTCGCTAGACTAGCGCAAGAATAAGTATTTCTAGGCAAATTACTAGCAGTGGAGCCTACTCATGAATAGGAAATTCACCGGAGAATACGGATGGACGGGAGGACATACGGAAGACTTTCCCAAGGCATTTCGAGGCTAAATTGGAGGTCTTCGTCCCGCAGTGGACATGGAACAGGATGCCGCTGCTGCCGCTGCTGCTGCTGCTGCTGCTGCTGCTGCTGGTGATGATGATGATGATGATGATGATGATCTGGAAGGGTGAGGAGGAGGGGGGGTCGCTAGGATACGCTTTCGCATGCGAAGTCGCGCTGTGCGCACTAATTTCCGGCCGTACACCCACGGTCGCAGTACTTCAACACTCGGCAACTCTTGCGAGGCGCGCCACGCACTGCCTCGTCTCCGCTCGCCTGCCGGGACCGTCTTTTCACACGGTGTAACCGTGCGTGATGCTGCTGTTGTTGTTTTTGGTGTCTTGCCAGCGCTCTTCACGCAAGAGTGACCATCACTTGCCTAAGCTGGGACACAGGGCGGTCGTGGCTGGGGATGGTACGAAGACGTATAGAAGCATCTGCCGCAGCTGAGATGTCCTCTGGGGTCAGCGGCTTCTTCCGTACCGGCTTAATTTTAAGCTGGACAGAACCAGATGAATCTATAGGGGCCAAAGTGCGGCATAACCATCTCGAAACAAGCACGGCAGGAAGCGGCGTGGATTTTATTATTTTCCTTCTTTTCTGGAAAGCACCAGGTCAAAACGAACAAACGCTGTCGTTTGGATAGTGGTGATAAGGGGTGTACACAGTCACCTATAAGTGAATCTAATCCATACCACACGCCATGAGCTTTGGGAGCGAGCCTTAGCCAGCCACACCCTCGAAGACCAGCGCCAGCTGGTAGCGAGGGCTGTCGACGCAGCGAAAGCCTAAGGTTTCCTGGAATGGGGAGACCACCCCAAAGACGATGCCTAAATGAAAATCAAATAAAGATGTTTATTCTCTCGCTCTCTCTCTTTAGACAGAATCGAACAGTGCCAGACACAAATAAAATATGGAATAGTTTTCGAATATTAAGGCTAAAGTCTTAGATGCCTCATCAAACGCGAAAATTGACCGTCGGCGTCAACACGAGTGATGCGAAAAATCATCATCACGTGATGACGTCACCATATAACATCACCGATCGTCACAACTTGTGACGGCATCACGATGTCATTATGACGTCCTCACACGACACCATCACTTGGTCAAAGGTGGGCCGATCACGGAGGCAGCGCCAACCCAGGCGAGGTGCAGAAAGCTTGCAATGCCTCCGATCCTGGAGGCAGTGCAAAACCGCGTTAGGTTCAGAAAGCTTTCAGGGGGCGGGGGAGTATCAATACCAATACATCGACTGAAAGGAAAAAGAAGAAGATGGCTTTCGCCTTCGAGTCGTTTTAGGCGAATGCATAAGGGATCCTGTGAGTTTTTATTACTGTTCAAGAGAGTTGCTCGCTGCAAGTTGATACATGGTTATACGCTCGAAGAAAGCCACTAAAACATGGAAATAAGAAAAACTGCAGAGACAGCTCTGTGTCACTGTCTCTGCCATTCTGCCTCCCAGTTTTCCTATTTACACGTTTTAATGGTTTTCTTCGAGTTTATTACTGTTCTTCTATTCTGTAAAGCACCGGTCCAAAACGAACAAACTTTGTCCTTTGAACAGTGATTGTTTTAGACAAAATCGAATCTCGAACTTGAATCGAATATCTAATAGCTTTCGAATATTGAACGGCCGTTTTTAGTTATTTTAAAGTTATGTGCACATCGCGCTGCTCACAGTTTCACCGTTAAAAGCACTAATGGAGCCTTATAAAGAGAGATGAGCAGGTTTTTTGCATGCATATAAGGGTTCTGAATGTGCAGCCGGTAAATTCTGGCTCTCCGAGCGATGTATAGCCTGCTGCAATACGTAAATTCTAACGCTTTATGCTTATGCTAAGCCACTTTGGCACCAATTTTGGGTTTATTTTGGTGACATTGACATCTTAAGACATTTGTAAATTATTCGAGAAATATTCATATTTAGAAATAGCAGCTATGTTATTCGGATACGCTTTCCGATTTGATGTTCGAAATTTTTGAACACTAGCACATCCCTGGGTTTATAGCTTAAAATAAAGAAAATCGGTCATAAGCCGGAAAATTCTTAACTCCCTCACGTGTCAGTGGGTACCTGGACATGTGGAACGATGAAAACAATAGCATATTTTTTAAAACCTTTCGAAGTTGCTGCGCCGCAATTCGAACCGTGAGGCCGGAAAGCGAACGGGAATTGAATTGAGAGACCGACAGTAGAAACCATGAGCGAGTTGAGACTGGGGATACGAACCGGAAGTGAATTAAGACACCGGAAATAGAAATCGAACATGATTTAAGGGCCCGAAAGCAGAAACCTAAAGTCAGTTTAATACCGTAAGTAAACCACGAACCTTTACTTCGGTTGCCTTTCTTCGTTTGGTTCTCTTGCTTTTTCTTGTTGTTTATTTCGGTGAGCAATATGGATATCCCACATTGCATGCCTCGTTACCAAATGGGGATGAAAGGGGCCTATGAAATCTTGAAAAAGGTTCGCGCACGCTGCATACCCAATAAATCACTGAATATGGTCAAGAACTGGCCGTCGCCAATAGAAAAAAGGAATGATTTTGCAAACGAGACGTGAAAATAATTTAATAAATTAACACGTAAGTCTGTTGAGCGTACCTCCTTTCCGTTGAGTGCTGCGTGGCGACAATATTGTCCTGTATATACTCCTCTGCTCCACCTCTCCCCACCCCCCCACCCTGCTGATATCCGTTGAGGTATCATCAGTACAAGTCTGCCAGTTACAGTGCGGTCAGCACTAAGTGTCCTTTACTGTGTTAACCAGTACCTGTCGCTTGCGCCCCTCATGCGGCTGATTTTACGGTCAAACCAGACCAAGCTGCGTGAAAAGTCAACATGACTGCTCTCTTCCGTGGTCTTTCGGCCGGCCCTCGGAGCGCACTTCGAAACGTATCATACGGGAACGGTCCCACAGTTAACACGTAACAGCAGAGTTCCCAATACATTGGATCATATGAGAGCTATGCCGGGACCGGTGGAAAACGACGCAACAGCCGGGAAAACGCAACAGAGAGGAACGTAACAGCGGGGTTCTACTTATTTCAAAAACAGCGCAGACAACAAAGACAATGACGACGATGGACCTGGAAGAGGGCCCTGTGCGCGGTAATCCACCTGTAGCTTCTTTGTTTCATTAGAGTCTATTCTCTCTCTATATATCTCTCTCCGTCTTTCTTGTCTGTGTTGTTTTTTTACAAACATGAAACACCAATACGCCCAGATTTTGGTCCTTCTAAATCGTGCATGCCTACAACGGAAGTTATACTTTTTACCTGGGGTACGCCGGAGGATTATCGATTATCTCGGGGGCTCCATCTCCCCCCTCCCCCCCCCCCCTCCCGTAACCTCACCAAGACGCAGCAAGTATGTTATCTCTTCGGAGTCTTTCGGTGCTGCAGTGGCCCTTACGCCATCCATCACGCGGGCCTGGGGATTAGTAATTCAGTTCACCGGGGTGTCCAAAAAAACGCCCGGCTCCCGCGGCAACATCTGCTTTGACTCTGCCGTAGAATCCATGCAATCTTTATTTTTTAATTTCTTTATTTACTTACCTACATAGCGTGAAATGGGTATCAATTTAGGAAGACAGTAAGGAGGGGTGGTGTGGGTGGGGGGTGGGGGGGGGGGGGGCGTTCAGCACTGAACCTCATATACCTAAAATTTAGCAAGAAGAGGTGCAGTCTTTCCATCTATTGCTGTTCCAGAAGACAAGAAATTCAGTTGTAATCATTTATTCTTAGTAACAGAAACAGGAGCAAAAGACTGAGCATTCTAACAGACGCTCTTGCAATAAATCGTTACGTCACGCAGGCAAGCATGAGCACATTTTATGACGAAGCCGCATCTGTCAACTAAATGAAGAGGGGGAAAATGCTGCAGAAATAATATAATAAAATGTGAATTCAATAGTTCGGAATGCTTCAAAAGCACTTGAAAAACAAGGTATCATTTATACACGTTCATTACAGCTATACATATGCGTTTACAATATCAGAATTACTACATGTCGTTATATGTATATCTCCTGGATTGACAAAGAGAAGCCCACATGTCGAAACTTTGGCTCTAGCGACGTTCAATGTTCAGCGAGTTCTCGTCACTGAAAGGATAGTTTAGTTGGTCACATCAGACATAATCCCAAATAAGATAAGCGTTAAATTTGTTTGTTGTGTTCATGTGCGACACCACATTTTTCAATAAAGAAATTTAGAGAGGCAATTTAGAAACAGCACCCGCAATGACTTTGCTATACGTTGCACAACTGTGCACTTTCATAAGATTTTATTTTCCGATCGGGTCTCGCGGCAAAATCCGCCGAACTTAAATGATAGTAATAACTTACAGCTGACCTAGCGGCCCGTTCGGTTAAATGAGGCACTTAATAATGCTGACTGCTTCAATCTCCTCATTTGCGCCGGCAGAAATGGAAGCTATTACGTATACGCGCTCCCGCGGACAGCCAAGTGACGTATAGCAGTCGAAGCCTTCCACTCCCGGAGATACTTGCAGCCCTTTTTTTTCCTATATATTTATTCTCTTTTTGGTGGCACATCTTTGGCAAATGGAACAGCCCCCCTCCCCACCTCCTCAACAAAATAAAAAAATAAACTTCATAGATGTATTATATAAGGAGACAAGACTGGAAAATCAAGAAGAAATGAACTTCGTAAGCGTATCGTGTAAGAAGACAAAATTGGTTCAGGCAGCGCCCTCTGTGCGATCAAGCGAAGCGCACTGGCCCGCGGGACAAGCTATATATAACTGTATGCATCTGATCTGTTTGCGTAAACTATAGACTGGATCCAAAAAGAAGTTCGCGTTGTGATGTTCGACTTGGAAGCTTGTACAAGTGCCTTCAAGGCAATAATTTCTCAGAGGTATATATATGTACACACATTCAAGACGTACCCGTTATAGAAAGAAGAGAAAGAGAGAGCTAGAGAGATGAATAGATAGAATATACAATTCACAATTAGTATGGTGGCTAAAGGCACACCATCCATACCACAAGAGTATAACAGTAGAGGGAGAGGGAGGAAAGAAATTCGGCTCTAGGTGAGGGCATTCTTGATAACGAATCACGTATAGTCTTATCGTATACCGGGTTCGTAATTAGTCCGCCTTGCTCACCGAAGCGATTCAAGCCTTTGATTGTCCCATAGGTACATCTATTCCGCGGAATACATCGGTAATTTAACACGGTGGTGTGTCCAACACAAAAAGGCGTGGTTGAGTGACCGACATTTCGAACGGCACTTCGCAGTGATAACATCTTCCCATGTTTTACGAGTTAAAGAAAATACGCCGTTGATCGAAGCACGCAGATAAGTCACAACTGCCTTGCACGATCGGATATTTCTGTAAGCGAATCCGGGCCTTCCAGGAGGCCCGCGAAGCGGCGACTACGCAAGGCCTGGATATACCGACGTGGGAGACCTGAGCTCGGGTCATCAAACTGCATGGCACTCAATAAACGTTTCTAACAACCAAAAAAATGGGGGAGGGTTCTATTCCAGCAACCAATCTACGTATTACCACAAACTTAAGCAAAATAGACTTCAGAAAGAATTCGCTAACGTTCATCTTTGCTTAGATATATAGTTGGCGCATGCATAAGTCGATGTTCCACAGTGCAAGGAATTCGAGGACAACACAGTGTGTTCAGCACTGTGTGTGTCTTTCAATGTCGTCCTCGTTCCTTGCGTTGTGAAACATTGAATCAGAAAGAGTGATTTTTATCAGTTTAATATGACATATATAGTCATGGGCGTCGGCAGCGGTGTGCAAAAGGAGGAATCTTTGGTAACGCGTTACAAGTAAGACATGATGCTGATTATGTCATGTATCACTTGTATAGTTCCAATAACAAAGGGTATCTGCCAACTAATACGTAAGCAACCGTGGCCACGCCCTGAAAAAGCTGAGGCGTGCAGTGATTTCTTTTTTTTAGCGGCCACGAGCCTAATGTTCTGTTTACAACTGACATTAGTTAACTATTAAGTATATTGTATTTATTTGTTGACAAACCGATCTCGCGGTCATCTCGTCCTCAAGTGTGTGAAAAATGCTTGGGTAGAATCATCGCGATGTTACGGTTCCCTTGTCAGTGTCCCAGAGAGTCCGTGTAGATATTTAATTACGGAACCTTTGGCAACGCGCCGACATTATGCTGATCGCACAGTGTCATTAGTATTATGATCCTTATGCTTTAGACTACTCACACAGAAATTCTTAGTACGCTCGCGATCATGCATGCAGGTAGCGTTTTCGACTATCTCTCTTTTTTTTTTTCATTTCGGTATAGCCGGCTCTAAGGAAACGTGTATTTTCTCACCTTTTCATATATATATATATATATGAATAAATTGATAAAAGTCGTCCCCTTTCGCCTTTACCATGCAATGAACTCGAGGACAGAGTGGGGATCCCTATGGGGCGTACACTGGAACACTCACTCACCTTCGTTACACGATAATCCACCGGCCTCGCTTCTTTCAGATCCTCATATGTCACCTCCTTTAGGCATACAGGTCCATCCTTCAACGTCACCAAGGAGATTGGCACACACGTGCTCACAAGGCATAACTTCGCCATTTTTTCCGGAATAGCGGAGTGGAAGCCGCAGCAGAGGTGTATTGGGGGAGGCACGCCAAAATAAATCACAGGAAACGGCGTGGGCACACGGGACTAGAAAGACAGACAGAACTGTGCGCTGGCTGTACACACTGATGGGTTAAAGAGGACACAGGATGGAAAAGAGCTCGATGTAGAAGAAACGTACTTTAAAGCGGTATCAACTTGAGCTTGTTGGCATGGCTTCATCATAGGAAACAGCGCGGGCAGCCATGCCAACAAGCTCAATTTGATAGCCTTTTAAAGTAAATTTCTTCTACATTGTTGCGACTGGGGTCGCGGTCAGTTGTCGGGGCCGGCTGGGCGAAGACGCCGTTTTCCAGAATCTCTCTTCGTTGGAAAGTCGGCGACATTGCGGCATTTGTGCTGAGGCACAACAACATCGAACTCTGTTCCATCCTGTGTCCTCTTCAACCCCTCAGTGTGTACAGCCAGCGCACAGTCTTGTCTGTCTTTCTAGTCCCGTGTGCCCACGCTGTTTCCTACATATGATGAAGCCATGCCAGCAAGCTCAAGTTGATACCCTACCAAAGTAAATCCTTGTGGGGATGACATCCTGAAATTTATTGGCGCAAAGTCCTTTCCATCAGTTTCCCGCACGTATGGACTGAATAACACTAAATACAGGATAGCGCGGATTCAACGCAGGATAGAGAATGAATTCACTGATGCACAGGACCATAGCGCTTGCCCTGTGCGTCGGTGTTCTACCTCTGTCCTGTGTCGAATCCGCGCTATCCAGTATTTAAGAAAACCAACTAGCCCAGCAACGAATTTTGTTTTGTTATGTGCAAAATAAGTGTAAAGAATTGGGCGAGTTGGATTATACGTCCAAGACACGCTGTTTCCTTGTGTCTTCTAAGACTAACATTCAGTCAGTAATCCGGGATGTACGGCTGGGAAGAGCTCCCTTCCCTCACCCTTTTCACCTTTGTGGGTCCGATCAGATAGGGCGAGTCCAGCCCTGCCTCCCTAACCCCACATAATGACGCCTCTACTTATACCCTCGTGTTCGTGTGTGTCCACAACCTTGCAGGTGTGGGGAAAGTTCTTCTTCAGAGGATTCGGGCTGGGGTGGCCCTGACATCCGCTTTCAGGTGCACACTTTACGCAGCCTCTTTGAAGTGCGCGGCGCCGGCGGCGCCCGTGTCTGCGGTGGACAATCGTCACTTTTATGGATGTGTCCCGGTACGGCCGCTACTGCTACTATGGACATTATGCGCCGGTTGCCCAGGGTGGGCAAACTAAAAAGCCTTTGTTGGGGCCCTGCGACGATATTGCTGTGTTCCGAAGTAATTCCCTTGTACGTTTGCTGCTTTTTTGTACTAAACTTTATATTAGTGGAGTGTGGGTGCGTTTAAGAAACAATTGTTTATTTTGTGGACGTCTCGAAAAAAAAAATAAACAGTCCATTCTTTATAAAAAAAAAGCACATTTACGTTTAACTGCTAATATTGCGGCAACCGATATTACCTTTCCAGCCTGATATATATAAATATAGTGCCCCCGGCTGCTACGCAGTCGTGAGCACTGTAAACAGGTGTAACAAGCAAAGACATCCCCCCCCCCCGCCCCCATTCGCTGAAACGTTTAAAAATTAAGCGCGCCTACACGACGACGCCGAAGACAGTGCATTGGACCAAAACCAATGACCGATTTTGTGGGCGCTTATATTTTGTTCGCGAATGGACCCAGATTGAAAAAAAAAAAAAAACAAAAAAAAAACACGTGGCCTCGAAGATCTATTGCGTTCGATAGTTGCGTGAATCATACTGTGTGTCGTTGTTAAGTAAACCATATACCCGACAAGCACGTGTATGCCCAAGTAGGGG
This sequence comes from Rhipicephalus sanguineus, assembly GCF_013339695.2. NCBI lineage: Eukaryota > Metazoa > Arthropoda > Arachnida > Ixodida > Ixodidae > Rhipicephalus > Rhipicephalus sanguineus. The sequence continues at coordinate 39,056,383 of NC_051184.2, read as the reverse complement.
AGAAAAAACGCAACATCTTTGACGGACATCGTTAAAAAGTCAGCGCAAACAAGACGGAACACAAGAAAGGAAGGACACAGTACGAGAGTTGGTACTGTGTACCTTTCGGCCCATTGCAGATCATGTGGATGCAAGCCGTTTTTCAGTAACACTGTTATCATGCTGAAACATAGACAAAAGGGCGCGGGAGCTCGCTGAAGCGTTCTTTACCAGAAACGAGGGTAATGACTGTATATTTGAACCGTCTGTTTGTCTAATAGATTGCGAGGTACGCAAGCTCATCCATTTCTTTGACGTCACCTAAATTTTCTGCGCAGGTTTGTGTGGGTTTTCGTCGTGTTCTCTTTTTGTTTCATTAAAACTTCATGAAGTTGTTAGAAAAAAAAAATCCGGCAGATCCCACGTTTTGTGGGAATCGATGTAATGCGAAGCAGCCAGCAAAAAGCCGCATACATCGCTTTGTTTATTTTTGAGCCAAATGAAATCATTCATGCCATGGCATCTAGTTCACCATATATCGCATGTTTGCCATGCACGCGTGCATGCACAATATGGTATATACCATGCCAATCAAAACGTATATTCTGGTTTATGCATGACCGGTCATTGATGTTCATCACGCACTCCTGTCATGCCATACCAATTTTTGTATATATCCATTATCTAAACGGCCGGAAGCGCACCATAACAGTGTCATGTAAATCATACCGTACATGACATGCATAACATAATTCGCATGTTAGGACCTGTCATTTATGTTCGTCATACATTCGCGTCACGCAATTCCAATTTTGGTGTATATCAAGCTAGCGAAACGGCCGCGATCGGACAATGAGCGTGGTATGTAAATCATGCCGTAAATGATATGCATATCATAATGTTCAAGTTACCACCTGTCATATATGTTTGTCATACAGTCACGTTGCGCAATACCAATTTTGGTGTATATCAAGCAAGCGAAACGGCCGCGAGCGCATCATGAGCGTGGCATGTAAATCATGTTGCACATGACTTGCCTGTCACGATTTTCATGTTACCACCTCTCATTTACGTTCGTCATACAGGCGCGTCGCGCAATACCAATTTTGGCGTATATCAATTGAGCTAGTGAAACGTCCGCGAATGCACCATGAGCGTGGCATATAAATTATGTCACGCATGTCATGGTTTTCATGTTACCACCTGTTATTCATGTCCTTGATACAGTCACATCGCGTAATACCAATTTTGGTGCATATCAATCTAGCGAAACGGCCGCGAGCGCACCATGAGCATGCCATGTAAATGATGTCGTACATGACACGCATGTTATTATTTTCATGTTACCACCTCTAATTTACGTTCGTCATGCAGTCGCGTCGTGCAATACCAATTTTGGTGTATATCAAGCCCGCGAAACGGCCGCGAACGCACCATGAGCGTGGCATGTAAATCATGACATACACGACATGCATGTCATGGTTTTCATGTTACCACCTGTTATCCATGTTCTTCATACAGTCACTTCGCGCAATACCAATTTTGGTGTATATCAACCTAGCGAAACGGCCGCGAGTGCGTCATGAGCGTGGCATGTAAATTATGTCGTGCATGACACACGTGTCATGATTTTCGTGTTACCACCTCTAATTTACGTTCCTCCTACAGTCGCGTCGCGCAATACCAATTTTGGTGTATATCAAGCCAGCGAAACGGCCGCGAATGCACCATGAGCGTGGCATGTAAATCATGACATACATGGCATGCATGTCATGGTTTTCATGTTACCACCTGTTATTCATGTTCTTCATACAGTCACTTCGCGCAATACCAATTTTGGTGTATATCAACTTAGCGAAACGGCCGCGAGTACGTCATGAGCGTGGCATATAAATTCAGCCGTGCATGACACGCGTGGCATGATTTTCATGTTACCACGTGTCAGTTATGTTCGTCATGTCGAAATGTCTCGTCATACCAGTTTTCGTATATATCCATTCATTTAAACGGCCGCGAGCGCCCCGGGACTATGTCATGTAAATCATGCTGCACATGACATGCGTGTCATGATTTGCACGTTAGGACCTGTCATTATGTTCGCCATGAACTCTTGTCATGTCATACCAGTTTTTGTATATATGAAATTAACGGAAAGGCCGCAAGAACCCCAAGGCCGTGGAATGTAAATCATGCTGTTCGTGACATGCATGTCATGATTTTCATGTTATGACCTGTCATTTATGTTCGTGATACGGTCGTGTTATTCCATACCAATTTTGGTATACATCCGATTAACGAAACGGCCGGGAGAGCACAAAGTCGTAGGCGGATAGATAGATAGATAGATAGATAGATAGATAGATAGATAGATAGATAGATAGATAGATAGATAGATAGATAGATAGATAGATAGATAGATAGATAGATAGATAGATAGATAGATAGATAGATAGATAGATAGATAGATAGATAGATAGATAGATAGATAGATAGATAGATAGATACGCTCAAACTCGCAGAAGTTCGCTAAGAAATGCTTCGCATTTAAAATATAAAGCTAGCGATACGGCCGCCAGCGCATCATGAGCGTGGCACGTAAGTCATGCTGTACATGACATGCGTGTCATGATTTTCATGTTATCTCGTGTGTTATTTATGTTCGTCACACAGTCACGTCACCCAATACCAATTTCGGGGTAGATCAAGCCAGCGAAACGGCCGCCAGCGCACCATGAGCGTGGCACGTAAGTCATGCTGTACATGACATGCGTGTCATGATTTTCATGTTATGACTTGTCATTTATGTTCGTCATACAGTCATGTTACACCATACCAACTTTGGTGTACATTCGATTAACCAAGCGACCAGGAGAGCACAAAGTCGTAGGCGGCTAGATAGATAGATAGATAGATAGATAGATAGATAGATAGATAGATAGATAGATAGATAGATAGATAGATAGATAGATAGATAGATAGATAGATAGATAGATAGATAGATAGATAGATAGATAGATAGATAGATAGATAGATAGATAGATAGATAGATACGCTCAAAGTCGCAGAAGTTCGCTAAGAAATGCTTCGCATTTAAAACAGCGCTCATACTTGTCCTTCCTTTCTTGTGTTCCGTCTTGTTTGCGCTGACTTTTTTACAATATGCATCAATTCCAACTCGCCCACCTCTCTACCTTACTGCAATTTTTGACGGAACACCCGGGTGAAGAAGGAACGACCACGTTCCGTCAGAAAGATTGCCCTGTTACCTTTCCTTTTGCGACCATGAACCAACTGGCCCAAGCCTTAACCCCATTGAGTATGTGCCGCTTGCGCTAAATCGGGACGGCATTTCCCTGCCGGACTTTCTTTACAGGCGATTGGTGCGTGTCCAAGCGGTAACCAGTGCGGCAAGCGGTTACAGGTAACGGAACTGCGACGAGGCAGACAAGCTTGCGACACTGTTTGGGTGTCCAGTATCAGCTCTAAGCAGTAAATTTTGTACATGTAATTAGGTATACTTGTCGCGCCCTGCTGGACCTAATAAAAGTTGTTTTCTTTCATTCATTCATTCATTATGAAAGTAAAGCTATCGCTTGGTGCATGCAGCGTCGACTGTGCTCGCGTTCTGCCTCCGAATTAGCGATTAGATGTGAAGACTGGATTAAAGAAAAAAAAACGCCAGGCCTGCGCGGAAAGCGCAGCACAGTCACAGCGAAAGCTGGAAGAGCGGCACTTCTAGAGCCCGTTATAAACTCTCCTGTGGCTACTAATACAGGTACATTAGCAACGTACCCACTACGCCACAAAGCGTAATTTTTGGGAAGTTGGGAAGCACCCAGCACGACATTATTCGTTGTTCTGCGGAGAAGCGAGGTACGATATGTAAGCGATTATGTGCACTTTGTTGATGCGGCGGTTGATGACGATGCATAATTATGGTTGCGCCCTTTGTAATGGGTTGGAAGCTTTAAACAACCCACTAGTTACGTAATTCATATTATGTGACGCTCGGTCGTTATTTAACTGTCCCACCACGCTTTATAACACTCTTTAACCGGAGAAACGTAGAGCGAGAGAGAGAGAGAGAATTGACTTTATTCTGACCCTGAGGAAATGGATCATGGGAGCCTTATGGGCTTCCTTGGCAACCAACAGAAGTGCACTTGCGAGGAACCCACTAGGCTATAAATCATTGTAATTTTTTAGAAGTAGGGCAGTAGGCACTGTGCCATTTTTCGTCATTCTACAGACAGCCGTGGTACCTGCTAAACGCATGTAAGGCATTATGCGCACTTTGTTGATGCAATGCCTGATGACGATGAAGAATTATGGCAGAGTCCTTTGTAATGGGTTGGAAGCATTCAACAACCTACTCGTTGCGCAATTCGCATTGTGTGACGCCTGGTTACAGAATTCGCGTTGTGCGACGCTTGGTGCTTAATCTACTCTTTTACCACGCTATATTGCATATGCTAATGTGGTTCCTTCCCAACATGAAGCATGTATAGGACCTTTTTGCAAAGTAGTTTCAAGCACAGGCATGGCTCAGAGGTTGAATACTGGGCTCCCACGCAGAGGACCCAGGTTCGAACCTCGTTCCATCCTGGAATTTTTTTTCTTATTTAGTTTTTTTTCTTATTTCGAGCGATACTGGTTACGGACACCGGCGGCGGCGGCGGCGGGCGGACAACTACGGCACCAAAAACGGCCGGTGAAATGATCTCATAACAGCTTTCGCTGTAAAACTTAGCAAACGCAGCACGGGCGAAAGCCTGCGCTCGCATTTGACTCGCTGCTAATTCACGCTGCTAATTCACATTCAATTCCCATTATTTCGCTTTAAATAAATAAATGAATAACTAAATAAATAAATAAATAAATAAAGCAATTAACTTTTATTTCTCATTGAGAAATATAGTGTAACGAAAAAAAAAGCCGCATTATTGCAGCTTGATAAGGCACCGGTAAAGTCTAGCAGCAAAATGAGCCACAGTAGAAAAAAAATCACACCATCTCCCGCTAAAGGGGACCATGAGGCGATGCGAAGCAGTGTTTCGGCATGTATACATAGCCCGCGTTCTAGAGGTGGAGTGGTGAGGGGGAAAGGGGAGAGGGGAAGTAGAGGGGGGAAAGGGAAAGGTGATGTGGAGAGGGGAAGGGGAGGGGAGGGGAGAGGTGATGTGGAGAGGGAGAGGGGAGAGGGGGAAGGGAGAGGGGAGTGGAGAGGGTTTGCGCAGTGCGCAGTAAGGGTGGTCACGCGGCACACCTCCAACACCACCACCACCGGATTGAACTCCGCCATAAGATGCTTCACATCTAAAAAAAATGATTGTATTGGAAATAAAACACATCTGAACTGAATGCACTTTGACAGGAAAAGGCAAGATAATGCGGAATCTAGAAAAAACATGAAAAGGATACTTTTGCCCCCTTTCTTTGATACATCATTACACATTGTAATACACAATGATGTGACTAACAAAAAAAATCACTTCGCAATTGCAAGTAATGTTACTTATATAACGGAAGTTGATACAATTAAGCCAATAGAAGAAACTGCAAATGCAAGAAATATGTACAAAAAAAGAACCCAGAATGAACAAGAGAACATAAAAAAACGTTCTATAATCATTGGTAAACGATATCAGCGTGACTTTCATTTGAGTGAAATCTAAGCAGAAATGACTTATCGAAGCAGTGAGCAATTTTCTTTCATGTGCGAAATGTAGTAACCTTGGTTTCTAATGTGAACCAAGATAATACGCGCTATGGATGAGGAAGTTACATTTTGAACGCGTAGCACAGAAATTCATATCAAAACAACCAAGCAATAGTTGGCAAGGGAGAACGAGTTAGCCAAATACATGGCTTTGAAAAACGCCATGCGCAAATGGATAAAGCATATGCAGCATTCTGCGACTGATGAACAGTACTAGATGCTCGTGAGAAACAAAGTGTTGTCTTCACCCGGTAAGAACGAGCGAAAGGTGCGTGTCGAAGCCGCCTCAATGGCTATGTCATGTTTGGCATATTTGTATAAGGGCGCAGCTAATTGGAACGATACTGACTGATTTCCATAGTTTGTGCGGCATAATGGCTGGATCCGAGGATCCTGCATTTCTCGTGTCGTATAAGTAGTGACATCTTGTTACGCGAAACGAACTGATGTAGTCGGTGCTATTAGTCCCTATGGTGAGACGAAATGTACAGGAAAGACGGAATGCGTAGACGAATTTAACTTCAAGTATATTAAATGCGTCAAAATAAGCGGCAGCGTGAGTAGCATGGGAAAGTTTGCCTATTGCGCGAACTGCGCGCTTTTGACATAAAGTGAGTTTTTTTTTTATGTTGTCAAAGGACGTATTACCCCTTACAAGGTGACAATAATTTAACCCTGATAACAATAATTCATTGTAAAGCAAACGCTTAGCTTTTTCTGGTAATATCTGATGGTTTTTGTTAATAACACTAGATGGAATTTAACTTGTTACACTTATTTTGCACACGCTTATTATATGACAATGTTTCTGAAAAAGTGACACCCAAGTTTAATCTCGCAAACAAAGCTAATTCAAGCTTGTATCAAGATACAAGTTTTCTGTCAGTTCAGTAACTGTGTGTCTAGTGCGCAAAAAATATAACTTGTGTCTTTTTTGCGTTAATTTTCAATGAATCGCTTTTTGACCACGCTATCACTTCTGCAAGTGCATCATTAGCTAAAGACGCCGATCCATCCAGGTTTACTCAGCTGAGAAAAAGCGCTCTGTCATCTGCGTAACCTACCCCCTTTCATTTAGTAACAGGGCAAAAAAATGTCGTTTATAAGACGTTGATAAAGGGGCGGCCCGAGCATACTGCCTTGGGGCACCCAGTCTTGAGGCGATTAGTCTTTGAATTAGAAGTGCCATTCGTGACAAACCGACTTCTATACTGAAGGTATGAACGAAGAAGGTCATTGGACCTCCCGCAAATGCCATAGTGTTCTAGCTTGTACAACAGTAGATTATGTTGCACACAGTCAAAAGCTTTTGAGAAACCAACGCAAAAGGCTAGTATACTAGTATACTATATTTTTGTCTTCAAAGGCATTTATTATGAATTATTTTTGAGCAAGAAGGGCTTGTTCTGTGGATTTCCCTTTCATGAAACCGTACTGGGCCAATGAATTGAGAGATTGTTTGCGCAAAAGGCGAAAAAGTCGTGCGTGCATAATCTTTTCCAGGCCTTTCGATAAGACTGGCAGCATAGAAATTGGTCGAAAATTCTCCAGATCATTTTTACCGCCCTTTTTGTGAAAGGCAATTACGCTTGCCGTTTGCGTTTTTTTTTTTTGTTTTGCGGAAAACAGCTGCTTTCAAGCACTGAATTGTACAGTGACGTCACAAAAGGAGCGAAAATGAGATGTGTATTATAGGGCGAATTTGCATGTCTTTAGCATCAAGTGACTTAGAAGTTTTTAAGCACTTGTATATATCGATAACTCCTCTCTACATTTGTCAACTTTGACATTAGATTCACCGTTATTTTATATTTGATTCACCTTTAAAATGAACTTAGAATAACATGTTATTCACATTTAATCAACGTTAATTCATCTTTGGTTTCCTTTGGTACTTTAATTCACATTTCATTCAGATTATGCAATTAATGATCACTTGTAATCGTTTGGTATGCACTTGGTATTTTAATTAGCCGTAGTTTACGTTTGATTTATCTTTACCTAACTACAATTTTCACCCGGGGAATGCGCGCATGCGCCACACGTGACTTTTGGTGCGATACGTTTTGTGAACGCCGGAAGCCACGTTCTTTTTTTTTTACTCACGAGCCATATAAGGCTGCGATCGGGTAACACCTGAAAAAGCTACATGAAGTTTTGCGTACCTTTGTCCGCACTGTACACAGCTATCGTGCCTTCGAAATAATGATTATGCCTAAGGATATAACGTTATAGGGAAGGCATGCACCATTCAGATAAGGTCTGACAGAGATCTGTCAGGGGCCCGACGGCCCCCTGGAGTCCGTACCATTCAAACCACTGGCGTAGCCGGGGGGGGGGGGGGGGGGTATTGACCCCCTCCCCCCGAAATTTCTCAGTTTTGTGTGCGTGTATAACTGTATATATCAGGCCCGTAGCCAGGAATTTCTTTCGGGGGGGGGGGGGCACTTCCTGAAAACCTTGACAATTTGAGAAAAACGCCTATTTTTGTTATTTATTTTTGATAAAACACCATGTATCATAAAAATTGGGGGGGGGGGGGCGCCCCCCCCCCCCCTGGCTACGGGCCTGGTATATATACACACACACACAAACTCACGTACGAACATACATAAAGTATGATTGAACCCCTCCGAAAAATATTTCTGGCTACGCTGCTGATTCAAACCAGTACTGCAGGCGTCTCCAAAGCTTCGATTTGATTTGATTTCATTTCATTTCCGTTGAGTTTATATTAGCATTCTTTTCTACACAATTTTGCGTTAGACTACAGTGATTTCAATAATTCCATACAGTTTTAGCGTTACACAGTAAACGAAAACTACAATTAACAGCGAAAAAGATGCAAGGTCAGTAATTAAATGCCGCTGAGAAAGCAGCTTGACGGGATTCCTGAGCCCGTCATTCTGGCGCAGATATTGTCAGCAATTAGCGAAAGGAAAATTCATGGTCGCACAAAGAATTAATAATAGCAATCTCAACAACAGTAATAACGATATCAACTAAGCAAATAAAAAAAAACAAAAGTAAAAAATCAGAAAACAATGAAAGACAATAGACGCGTATATATCAAATATAAAAAGAGGAGAGAGAGAGAGAGAAACGAAGAGGAAAGGCAGGGAGGTTAACCAAGCTTTTGCTCGGTTGGCTACCCTACACTTAGGGTGGGGGAAGGGGGAATAATAGAAAGGAAAGGGTAGAGAATAAAGAAGAAGAGTAAGAAAGAGATGGATGAACAGTTGGCTTGGAACTACACAACACGAACTCGCGCTGTTAGTTCACAGGCGCTCGTGAAGTCCGGTGGTCCTCAAGAAGCACAAGAGGGCTTTCGTGGCCTTGCGCATATGCGAGACCGTAGGCCAAGGTCCCAGGATCTTCTTTTCTGTCAGTGTTCTTGAATCCAGGTGACGGATCCTGGCTTCCATACTACGTCGTTGAGCCTGGTATAATGGGCAGTGGCATAGAATGTGTTCAAGCGCCTCTTCGCAGGCGCAAATGTTGCGTGCCGCACTGCTGGCCATTCCGATGAGACACGGATAAGCATATTCATATGTAATCAAGCCAAATATACGAAACACAAGTGTACTCGTATGGACAATAATGATGTAAATATACCAATACAAGTTCAGGGTAAAAAATGTAAAACAGAAAAAATAGTAAATGAAAGGAAAAATATAATTTGACTCGATTTATTGGTTTCCGTTTACACAAGTGCACACACACACAGATCTCACCCATGAGTTTATTTCCTTAGATTCCTTAAAGAATAATAACCCTACTCGTTTTGCTCAAAAAAATAACTTCTTGCTGCCTAAAGTTTATACTAATTATGGTAAAATGACAGCATCGTTCTGTGCTATCAAAGCATGGAATTCTCTTCCTCACCCCATCAAAACATCGCCATCTCTTACTGCATTGAAAAAAACACTCAAAGCTCATTTCCTGAACCAATAATTATACTAAATATTCATAGTGTGTACTGTTTTTTTTTCTCCCTTTCCTCTATACTTATAAGTGAACATTGCGTGAAATCCATTGTTATAGTTCATTCTGTATTCATTTATATGTTTTCATTGTTAGTATGAATATATATGGATATATATGTGTATATATTTAATATCAATATTTCTACAATTAGAAAACAGTTCTTTGCGCTTTAAAATGATGTCGCGGATTATCGTAGCATTTTTTCTGTATAACTATTGTACTCTTGTTTTTAGGTTGACTTGACAGTTCATTTATTCATTTTTCGTGCTTATTTTGTAATTTTTATCTAATGATCATGCACAGAGGGTCCCGGTACGGTTTTCTGACCTTGGGACCCTCTTCTGTATATCCTTAACCCTGTAACCATAATATGTAAAATAAAGATTTGATTTGATTTGATTTGAAACACTGATATATGGAGGAGGTTGAGGGAAAAGAAGCCGCCCAGACGATTCAATTCAAACGCTTATGTAAAGAAATCGCCACCACATTAACCCAGCTGGTCTTAGCTGATTTTAATAAGGCGAGAGCCTTAGTGCCTCATCAAACGCGAAAATTGACCGTCGGCGTCGGCATAAGCGGCGTCAACACGAGGGATGGAAAATATCGTCCCGTACGTTGTGACGCCACCTCATGACGTCATTATGGCGCCACAGATCGCCAAAGTTTGTGACCTCACCATGACGTCCCATGATGACGTCATCACAAGGCATCGTCGCTTGGTAAAAGGTGGGCCGCTATACCGGAGGCAAGGCAAAACCAGGTCAGGTGCAGAAAGCTTGCGTGAAATGCCTCCGATCCTGGAGGCAGTGCAGAACCGCGTTAGGTGCAGAATACATCGACTGAGTATAGAAGAAGAAGATGGATTTCACCTTGGAGTCGTCTTAGGCGAACGCATAAGGGACCCTGTGAGTTTTTGCGCCAAAGCGTGAACGTGGTTCGCGTCGAAGAACCAGGATACATGCACCGTACAGTAACGGCCTTTGTTTACGCGCACTCCGGGTACTCATCCATTAGGCGGCTGACAGACGGGCGCCGCGCAGCCCCATCAAGCAAAGGCCTGGCGCACGCTCCAACCGCATTTCTGAGGCTCTCAAGAGCGCCGCCAAACTGGCGTTTATACTAGCAAAAAGACTCATATATAAAGGAAAAAAGAAAGGAAAATCGCGGTGGTACGATGTCGTGCTTAGTTCAAATTCCAAAGATTGCGGCTTTGTGAAGAACTATTTTTCGCTGCGGAGGACAACGAGAGACAATGTTTCCTTCAGCGTGCGCAGTAATTCGCTACAAACGGCACTCGGTGTCTATTCTGACTGCGGAATGCGGATGTAGACAGTCCGGTCCGCACTATCAAAACACTGCGCACAACATCTTTCGTTTGGAAGACCGAGGGCGGCTGTATAGCGTTCCTATAGGAACGCAATGGAGGCTGAGTTGTTTCATTTATACTGAGATGAAGTGCTTTTATACGACCGTGCACGCTTTTGTCTAGAGCATAAGTCGGCAGAATAAACGAAATTCACTCAGACTCGCTAAAAAAAAAAAAGCTTTCTATTTAACACTTATGACCGGAATATTACTTAGTCGGGCTCGCTTGGTATCAAACAGGGCATTATCCAGAATTTCGATATTGGGGGTTGAGGGGGTGAGGGAAGGGGGGGGGGTACCAGAACGCGGGGGTGATTGGTAGGGTGGCGGCTTTTTGGGCTAGTTGGTAGGTCATGGCAATTGTTGTGACCTCCGGGAGTGCCTCTGTTTGAAGTGGGAAGGGGGAGAGATTGGTGTGGAATAATTTTTTGGGCAGTGTGGGGATACTGCCAGGTAGATGTTAGAAGGGGGGGGGGGGGCGTTATATTCCTTGTATCAAGCTCACCAAAACTTTCCTTAGTTGGACTCGCTTCTCAGACTTACGGGGCCGGTTGAGTCTAGTATATGAGTAGACACGTGAGGAGTTGTAAGACAATGTTATGGTGATATGTATCTGGAAGACAATGCTATGGTGATAATTAGATGGAAGATACAGCAGGTGCTCTTACTGTGAATTTGCTTAGCAGTCACACGATTGGGCACCCAAGTGTCATCGGGGTTGTCATATGACAAGCCTCGGCAATGTAAGCACCCTATGAGGGCAGATACAGAGAGGTATACATGCAAGCTTCAATGACGTACCGGAGACGTTAATGTCTGCGCCGTTTATTTAGTGGAGGTCGCTGGGTCGAGAGAACTTTCTCATCGTGGAAAGTGCGTAGTGGATCGTTGTCGGCACGCCAGGGCGACCCACGATGCCCTCTGTGCAACGAAGCCAACATTTTGTTTATACACAGAGCGATAGATCACGCGAAACTATGTATCATCGCCTTGGTATCTTGGCTGCTTCTGAAGGTTTTCTTGGCGCCAGGCAGTATATATCGTCGGCAGAATAAGTCGTCGAGAGTATAAAGCATATCCACGCGCACAGTTAGAAGACCGGGCATACGAATATACCATGCGCAGTCCATCTGGCAAAGCGCGTGCACTGAGAGAAATTTATAGTTGTGCACCGCGTGGTCTGTATCGGTAGATGACGCAAATGCGCATCTATGAACGCACCCCGCTTATACGCTTCTAGATGGCTCGTGGAAGGGAAGTTAGGTCAATCTGCCTGAAAGGGATTGCTTCTCGTCCAAGTGCTTGGCAATTATTATTATTTGGTTTGAATACGTAGAAAAGACGAAGACACAGAGGAAATAGCGAGGGAACAGACTGACAACTGCCACCTAAAGGGGCACAACGCCTGCCTGCTCCTTCGGGAAGAGGGAAACGGAGGAAAGGGATATAGGGGAAAAGAAAGAGGAAAGAAAAACAAACAAACAAATAACACAGACGTAAACACAAATAAGTAGTCACATGGAAAATGTCTTTAAACGCGAGGCCAAATCGGTATTGTTTAAGAAAGTTAGTAGGGCTCGATGGGCCTGGTCACGCCGAGCAGTACAAGATTTTTAGGTGAAACCAGAAACTGGCTGTGAAACGCCAGTTAAACTGCCATTGAAAGCTTCGGCTCTAAGTAAACCTTTATTGTGTTCTAGCGGTTAGAGCATCGAACTCTCGTGCTAAGATATGGACGTTCGATCGATGGCCTGCGGCGCGTGATTTATGTTCCACGCATGAGCTGTTCAGCTAGGCTGCAGCTGTTTATTCTGCAGACGCCAGCATGGGTGGCACAGTCAGTAAAGATTTGCTATAAGAAAGTCTTCACTAAAGAAAAAAAGTTAATGGAACTGCACACCTTGTCTTTCAGTACATTGTAACAATTCTCTCAAACCACGATCATCGTATCTTTCAGACGCCGCAACCAATGACATCAGGAAGGCCGGGGAAAAAAAAAAGGGGGGGGGGAGGGGGATGCTTGTAATTCAGTGAGGTGAATTGACTGCCGCCACGTGTCTGCTGCGCCACCGTTCTTTCAGTCTACTTCTCTTTACATCCAGCTCCCAGGCTTCTAAACTCGACAGAAGAGAATGGCGATAAATGCGTGTTCTAGAAGTGCAAGAAACTAATCTTCGCGCTTCCGGAGGACCTCAAGAAAGTTAATGAACTCGAAGGGAAACGACTTTCCTTAGAAGCGCCACTTTCGCGGTATCCCATCGTTCGAGGCTCCGGCCGTCAGCAACGGGCGTGCGCACGACCCCCCCCCCAATCACCCACTCACCCAAGAGCGTAGACCGCGGGGGGGTGGAGGGGTTTCAATTTTGCATGTATATAATGCACACACGTACAACGGACACACGAACATACATAAAGTAGACACCCCCCCCCCTTCCCTCCCCCCCCCCGTCTAAGCCAGTGCTTCATAATAATAATAATAATATCTGGGGTTTAACGTCCCAAAACCACCATATGATTATGAGAGACGCCGTAGTGGAGGGCTCCGGAAATTTCGACCACCTGGGGTTCTTTAACGTGCACCTAAAGCTAAGTACACGGGCCTCAGACATTTTCGCCTCCATCGAAAATGCAGCCGCCACGGCCGGGATTCGATCCCGCGACCTTCGGGTCAGCAGTCGAGCGCCATAACCACTAGACCACCGTGGCGGGGCTAAGCCAGTGCTTCCAGGAGTAAAGATGGGGAAATTCTGGCTACGCTATATACTGCCCGGAAGGCATGGGACCATAGGCAGGCCATCGTGAGGAGCACGTAATCACTTCAAATATTTTCCATCCATTGTTGATCATGTTGTGTTTTGGACACGACCAACGCAGGAGAAGAGGGGGGGGGGTGCTGCGTTAAAGCTTTGCCCCCCCCCCCTCTAATGGGGAACCCTGAGCATGCTTATTTGGTCAGCAACGAGACGTAATCTCTTCCTCGCTGCGTATATGCAATCACGGTGAACCACGCTCGGGGAATTCTAAATTGCCAGCGCTGACTCTTGACCGCTAGAGCAATAAAGGCTGTGTAACAGAGAAATACATTATATCTTCTCGGCCTTTATTTAGCCTGCGGTTGCTACGATCGCCCTAGAGACCGCGTTTTCTTCAGGGACCATGCATATAATAGCACTCACCTCGTCTCACCAATACCGTGCAGCAACGTGTAAAGTACACTTTCTTCCATCCTCAGCGTGCAGTACTGTGAAACATGAAGCATGAATTTGCTACGGCTGCGTATGGATACGCCCAAGGTTATGTAACAAGCAGTGCGCTTTGAACAGCGAATGTGTGCATCCAGTGTTCGCGCTGAAAGGAATTGAAAGCATGTGCCTAGATCTACTACTGTACCCTAGGCGACGACTTAAACCATTAAGAAATGAAGTTACTGCAGATGGTGTTCGAAGAACTGCATCGTTTATGGCAACCAAACTTTTATGACGGTCCTACAATGTTACTCGCCAAGTTTGACACAATGTGCTTGGCACAGGCAGACTAAACGGAGACCCAATTCTAGAAGGTCGGTCATATTCACGGAAACGGTTCGTGATTTGCCCGCGTCCGGGAATACTGGGGCCAATCAACGATAGCCAGAGCCCAGAGGTATATACCATGGCGCGTGGAACAGGCCAATCAGTAGCCTTATTACCTTTCGGCATTATCGTGCGTACGGGCTCCCTCATTGGCCTACACCAGGACACAGCCCCGACCATGCTGTACGGTATTAGCAGCGAGGTACAAGGTACATAGTTACAGAGTACGCGGGCTCGACGCTAAAACACTCGCTCACGCATACGCAAGTTAAACCGACAATGAAGAAGCGGCGGCAGTACAGTGGTTATATACTGCGAGCAATTACCGCAAAGTACCAGGAGAGGGCCACCCCAAACGCCCTCACTCCGCCCAGGTCTTCCGTTACGGCAACACGAGAGATTTATGTGCCCGTGTACTTTCTCAAAGCTTCTGGTAGTTGCTGCTTTTATTTTTGCATAGTTTTGTTTTTATGACTGTATTCTGGCTACACTTACGTTAGGTTAAATCAAGTAGCAAAAACGAAAGCGCGTAGAAGAGAAGAAGTGGGGCGTACCTGACCAGCCAGCCCATTCAGGTGAAGGTGGCGACTTAGCTGAGTGGTGCTTATACGCCGAGGATAAACGTGAATGTGTACGCGCTGCACTACAATTGCGGTTCCGCGGCATACGCGTATACTTTCGTTTTCGGAATCCCCACTTCGCAACTCAGCCGCGCACAATATATTATGACGTTTCGCTATCCGAGTTGCAGGTTCCTCTCGCGGCCCTCGGATGCAAGGGCGTTGGGTGAATGTTTAGGAATAAAGAACCATGGGTCGTCACGGTTAATTCGTAGCCAGCCACTCAATGCGGCGTCTCTGATAGCCAACGTGTTGGGACGTCAAACACGGTCAATAAGTGAAGCAGTGAATAAGTAATACAATAGATCTCTATATGGCACGTGAGCCTCAATATAACAAAATTATCGATATAACGAAGGATTTCACTTTTCATAAATTCATGTCCATAACGCACCATGTACGGTGGACCTCTATATAACGAAGCGTGTTTATCCGTGATTTCAATATAACGAAGTTTCAATGCTGACCCCAAGGAAGACTGAGACATTAAACTGAAAGTTCTCTTATGGCCAGAGGTCATGGTTGTAAGCAGTTTTTGCGAATGCTTGTTCTGCCGGGTGTTCAAAGTTAAGCTTTATGGTTTTGTTAAAGTTCAGCACAGGGAAAAACTGAAAACCACCTCTGCAGAAAAGATTTTCACCAGGGGGACACAAATTGAGACAATAACTATCGCTGTCAGACGTCCAATTAACTAAGATTGAATAATGATCTTTTTAATAAGTGCAACAAGCGGGCATGTTTGCATTGAAAAGTCGGAGGCCGTCGCGTTTCTATACAGTTCCACTTGGAAGAATTCCTCTAGCATGTCTGTACCCCAAGATATCCCGCTGCAATGTTTAATTGCGGTTTGCATGATTAAGCATGCAAGACGGTGAGGATCGGCGCAATTTTCCTCCCTGATGTGATGAGCAGTCATTGTTTGCTGTCGCCAGCCGGTAGCAAAAGGGTAACCGTTATCATATTTGCATATGCCATCGACCCGTTGTCAGACTAAACGCCGCACGCAACTGCCGTGGCACATCGGGGAGGAGCTTTGCGCCAGTGCTCACTGTCTTGCATGCGTAACCATGCAAACCGCAATTAAACTTTGCAGCGGGATATCTCGGGGCACAGACATGCTAGAAGAATTCTTCCAAATGGAACTGTGTAGAAACACGACTGCCTCCAACTTTTCAATACAAACATGCCCGCTTGCTGCACTTATTAACAGGTTCATTATTCAACCTTAGTTAATTGGGCGGCTGACAGCGATAATTATTGTCTCACTTTGTGTCCCACTGGATAAAAACTTATCTGCAGAGGTTGTTTTCACGTACCTCCTAGTGCTGAATTTTAAGAAAACCATAAAGCTTAATTTTGAACACCCTGTATATTACCACAGATCGTTAGGCCTGCATGTTTTTGGCATTTATGCATGACGTTTGACCCCTGTGAAGATGACTTCATCGCTGGCGCAGCGTCTAGCCGCGGTCGCCGGACCACAGGTCCAGGAAAATTAACTTGTTTTTCGTGTTATCAAAATTAGTCTTTTTTTCTGTGTGTGTGTGTGTGTGTGTGTGTGTGTGTGTGTGTGTGTGTGTGTGTGTGTGTGTGTGTGTTTGTGTGTGTGTGTGTGCTGCCGTGTTATTCAAACATTCTTCCGGCACTTCCCTTGCGAAAAAGAAGTGTTTGGCGACTATACTTTGCTTAAAAGGTCGAATTTCAATTTAACAAAGTTTCGATATAACGAAGTAAATTGCCGATTTTACCGACTTCGTTATATCGAGTTTTAACGGTATTCGTCAACGTTAAGTGCTCATGAATGTTTGTGAAATAAAAGGTCAGTTGAAGATGTTCGACACCTCTAACTGGGACGTGTTGGATCACACGTGATGAAATGAACAGAAACAGAATTAAATGGGACAGTTCGAAGTGAGGGGGACATGCACAACGCCCTCACATTGAACAAATATTTTTGAAGAGTATGTATGATATTACTCGTGCGCGTGTAATATGTGCCATGTCAAGAGCGTAGAAGAACACGACCTAAAGTTAGAACTTGCGAGGACCATCAATGCAATATTACAAAGAAGACGTGGACAGGAGCGAGCCATACATGGATATGTGGGCATAAATATCTCGGATACTATTAGTCCAGTGATGTGGCTTTCCTTCTGGGTGGCATAGGTTGAACGATTGCTATCAATGGCTACATCCTTCCAAGAAAAACCCCCGCTTAAAGATAGGTCATCTGTACGTCAGCCTACTGCTCTGTTCTGGCGAACCAGCAAAATATATCATTTAGGCAGCCAACCGGAAAACCCGCGTGGCTTGCCCTTTTGTTACATTTTTTTATTCATTTTTTTGTCTTTCTCTGTTTAGAAGTCTGTTGCTGCACGATTTCTTCTCTAATCGAAAGCTCATCCATGGATTACTGCTCTACTTCAAGTTCAGTTTCATGTAGACTGATTAAGGATGAAAGGAATACTGGAGGACGAAAACAAGTTATTGTACTTAGCGCAACGAAAGAAAAGAAAGGAAGAACGTTCTCGTTTCTGTGACCTGGAGTTCTGTCATGTCTGGACAAGTGCCTTTGGAGCAGTGGTGACAACCCACATAGCCCACAAATAGCTTTTTGGAAGAATTATGGAGGTACTTGTGCTCGCCTAAAAACCCCACACCACGAAGACCGCGCGCTCTTCGCGACCTGTGAAACTTACCGAAAGGAACTTCAAGAAGCAAACTTCGATCGATTTTCTCACGCCACAGAAAAAAAGGCACATTTTTTTAGTCCCGAACCATCATCAGTGCCAGTGAAAAGTCATGCCTGTTAATGACTGTTGTAACTTCGTTGTGGACTCATCTGTCTGCAACACCTGCAAGTTCGGATAGATGAGATGGACTTCATCTTCACAATGTCAGTGCTAACGTCGATCCTCGGTGCTTCGAAATTCTAATCTATATAAGCACAGTTTGTACCGAAGCCTGCTCGTATATAACCGCTGCCCCACCTTCATAGAATCCAAGATATAATAAAGTCAGTCCCTTTCTGCATTCTTTGACACAACGTTAGTACATCCATGGGCAAGACAGGAACAAACACAAGCATCTTGACTCGGTGTATGCCATCCTTTTTTTCTTGTCTCCTTTCCACCGTCGCTCAAGAAATAGCACCGTGTTGTACAAGAAGTTCTGACTGAAACTCAGTGCATAACACCGAATACGTGCGGATATTCTCAAATGCGCGTTTCTTCTAACACGGTTTCTTCCATATATGGTATGCAAGCACGGTATTCCCAGTGTATCTGTTTCCAACTGCGGGTTGTTTAATGAAGTATACATAGATCCTTTATCACATCCCGCTTAGTTTAACACAAACTCATCCCCTTCATCTGATTCAAAGGCACACAGAAGGTGGTTTGTTACAGTGATTTGAGGTTCGCTTATCATCACTGCAGCTCATCCAACCTGCCCTGTCTTGAACTCCAGACCATTCGCTTCAAACTGTCCAAAGCATTCATAACACGTTTTCTCACAGTGATGGCGTGGCCGGCGTGAACGTGTGATACGTACGTGGGTCGTATAGCTTATCTCTCTAGCAGTTTCTACATAATGGGTCGTTAACTGAAGTGAGCCTAATTGAGGACTCCTCCATCGTGCACCGGCACCTTTCACACCAGCCCATATAGGCTTCTGCTAATCTAAAAGCACTTGTAGCACGCTTTCTTTACTTTTTTGCTTTTTATTGCGACAGCATGCCTTACGGCATACCTCAAAAGGGCTGGACTAGACCCGTCTCCTGGATGCAATCCAAGAGGCGTCGGTACAGAAAACCTCTCGCCCGCTGTTCGAGCGAAGGTCGGATGGTCGGCCGGAGCGATGGGCAAGGCTTTGAAGATTGTGGGTGTGTGGTGATTGAAGGACACCGAGAAATACCCAGAAGCTGGTCTGGCTCTACTTGTGTGGTCTCAGAGAAGGAATACGCGCCTTCCCATAGAGTTCACATTGTACGGCACGACCTATTCAATGAGCCCTCAATCACGTACGTGTCGGTGTGTTTAGCACTGCGGCCATTATACTCACCTGCTTTGAAGGAAATTTCAACAAGTTTTTAATGTCAGATGGGTACGCAAGTTATGAATTAACCTGCTAAGCGGCGCTATAAGATTAGGACATCCGATCGTATCACACAATGTTTTCAAGTACTCATTTTTCCCTATCTCGGTATTCGTGTAGAACGAGCTTGATAGTATATGGATTGAAGTGGACGACGTAGATCAGTTTCAGGCGCTATTTGAAAATAGTATGTGGAGTATTTTTGTTATGTTTCTTTTTGCTGTGCACTTTGTACTTTGTTATTTATTTGTACTTTCATTCTTGTTTTATCAATCATGTCCATTTCAAGCTTTGTTTTATTTTACTGCATTGTTATTTTGGTATGTACTGGTGTCAATACCACCCCGCTACGGCCCCTGCCTCGGGGCTAGCAGTATTATAAATAAAATAAAAATAAAAGGAGACGACAGACAGGACTTTATTGTGGTCCGAATGATTTCAAACCGCAGCGTTAGGGCCTGTTTATCCTCAAGCCGCACGGCTGCCCCGCACAGAGCGGACGGCCTTCTGCCAGTCTCTGATTGGCTGCTCAAAGTGAGGAGCCAATGAGAGACGGGCGGAAGGCCATCCGCCCTTTGCGGAGGTCAGCGCGTCTTGAGCCTAAATAGGCCCTTAACTCCATCCAACCAGTCGGAAGGCACCTTCATCCACGTTCCGCATGGGTTTCATGCCAGCCCAATTGGATCGCTTTAGCTGGTTCAAATTCATATTCGACGCGTTCACTGGCGTTTGATGTTACCGCCACTTTGGCGCCAACTAATGCAGATGCATCTTGCAGCATCCTCCGGCGGTCACTAGAAGGGCTGCATTCGCCACATCGTTTACTCCGATAGCTCTATACCTTCGACCTCTCCTTCGTTGCGTTCGGATATTAAGAGCTTTCTTCTTTTTCTCCTCTGATCTTACGGCGCCGGAATCGATATGCCGATATCGCGTTGCCGTCGGTGGGCCCTGGGCGGTGGTGCGGCGCGCGTCGGCGGGCGAGGGGGGGGTCGGTCCTCAGACGTTGCTGCTGCTGCCGCCGGCGTGGCGCAACCGACGCAAAGCCTCTCTGGCCACGGCGGCGGTGGCGTCGCGTGCACGCCGCCCCGACACGTGTAACGACCGCAGCGAAGGCGCCCCGTAATTACTGCGCCATAAAACTGCGCTCTCCGTCGACGACGTGGGTGGTCGGCCAGCTCCTTTTGTCGTCCCTTCCCCTTCGCGCGACAGACAAACATGTCGGCCTGCGGGGGCCCTCCTCCTTCGATGTGCCCGCCACCGCGACAGTCGCCGCTCGCTCACTCAGCGCGGTTTCCCGCCGCCACGGCGCGCACGAAGTTGCACGCAGCACGCACGCTGCGCTTGACAACACTGTAGCTTGACGCTATACCCCCGCCCGCCTGCTCGAACGTTGCGACCAACGACCAATCAGCGAGCTCCGGAGATGAGAAAGGCCCGTGGAAACGCGCTGATTCGCATTGTAGAAGCATCTACAATTTGCAAAATCATGCGCAACATTGTACTGCGTCCTTCGGTAAAAATGGCCTATCAAAATGCCCCATACCCGTTGCGATCAGTGACTTCGAAAGCCCTAACCGTTCCGAAATCTCGCACTAATTATGGATCGTTTACTTACGCATACCGCATCGCAGCTCTGGAACAAACTATACCCACAGACCCAACATAACCGCAATCACTTACCTGTTACAAAACTAACACGTTCTTTTACGCTCGTGTCACTTGTCTAATGAGAATGTTCCATATTCCTACCGTTACACTCTGTTCTCTTTCGCTCTAGTGTTTGTGTAACAGAATATGACACAAGGGCCCCCTTCACAGGTCATCTGGGAGCTATGGGGCCCTGCCTTTGTAACGTAACTGATGTGCCTATCTTCATGTGAATAATAAAAGAATTGAATCAAGTTCGGCTGTAGTCAAACAAAGTCGGTTAATTCAATGTTCCGTGTAATCTGACTGAGCAATTCAGACGGGACTGTAATAAAATCCGCGCGCTTAAAACATGCGCTTGAATCCTTCAGGTTGTGAAGTGCGAAGGGTGCGCAGAAAGGTGCTCGAATCGGAGCGTAGCCGACAGTGGCGTAGCCAGTGGGATGGTTTGGGGAATTCAAGCCCTCTTTCCCCCCACCCCTTCTCCCGAAATATTTACATTTTGTACGCGTGCATATAAGCGCACACTTACAAACACAGGCACGAACATACAAAAAGGATAAGGTCGGACACCACCCGAAGAAATTTTACCCACCAAGCCAAAAGGTCTTTGTGATACGACTTACGTGATAATGGGGGCCAACAGGCAAGTCCGGTTATTTTTAAACGGCCGCTTCAGTTCGTCAGGTCGTGGTGCTGAAAAGACCCACAGAAAGATATCGACGCGGACCCACGTTCGTATCGGACTATAGCTAGCCGACTTCGGCTATTGTTAAACGCAGTCGGTCAATTATAGACGTTCGTTGTACTCCGACCGACGGATTCAGGAGGCTTGACAGACAAGTCCGGCGTGCACTTTAAGCAACCGCTCCAGTATATGGCTGGTGCTGGATTGAGAACGACTTATGGAAAGACGTTGATGCGGACAGATGTCTGGACCGCATCACAATCCGACTTAGGCTGTTAAAGAAGATCGGCTGACTCGACGTTCCTATTAATACAACTGACGATTTCCACAGGGTCAACAGGCAAGTCCGCGAATCTAAAGAATCCACTGGAAATCGAGCTTCAACTTTTGGTTCGAAACAGCATTTCTCGCTGCGAACGCTGCTGACGAATATGTTGTGCGTTTTCGATTCGAGACAAAAGAGAAGAGCTCACGAAGAGGAAGAGGGACTTGAGATCACGTATTGAGAGACCACATGCGGGTATGAACTGACGATGTTCCCGTACGAGCAGCAAAACCGTTATTCCTAACAGGCAATAAAATTACGTTAATAATTACATTACTAATTACTTTCCTAATGTTCTATACCGTAATTAAATTACATTACAAATTACAGCTGGCGGAAAGTAACGACATTACGTTACCATTACGTTTGACAAGTAACGAAATTACTTTTAAATTACTTGAACAAAAGTTCTCCATTCATGCGCTAATTCATGTACACATTATTTACAGCACATATACATTGAGGTTTCAAAGATCATTGTTCAACTTCCCACTCTTGAGGTTTGGCACTCAGATGAACTTGTTATTCTTATCTTTCTTCAATTTTTGGTCAATTTTTATTAAGGGAAGCATAAATGCTATATTTTAGACAAAAGCAACTGGGACAGTAGTGAGTAATTTTCTTGAAATTACTTGCTTGAAGTAATTCATTACATTATTGCCAGGTCTGTCATCAATAAATGAAGTGAAAGTTGAGCGAGTCGAAAAGGACCCGTGGCTCGGAAAGGTGGCAACGTGCAAGCATTTCCGTGTAACACGCAATCCATGTGACTGGCTTGCTTGGTTGGTTGGTCAAACTTTATTAATAGCCATGAGAGAGGAGGAGGAATAAACTTTATTAAGGGAAACCAGCAGGTTTAAGTGGCCGGGCCTAGGCCTCCCATGAGGGGACGTCAAGGGCTTGCCTCAACGCCGCCTCACGGGCGTGCTGGGTCGCCCAGGTTTGTTCGTCAAGAGCGGAGCTCCGCAGAGCCTCGCGGAGCCTCGACGAAAGGGTCGTGGTGTTAGTGTGTGTGTACGTCGCCGGGTGAGTGCCACAGCACCGGCAGTTGGGGGTAGTGTACACGTCCGGGAATATGAGGTGGAGGCGGGCAGGGGAGGGATACGTGTTTGTTTGTAGTAGACGCAAAGTGGTGGCCTGTGCCCGGCTGAGCTTGGGGTGAGGTGGGGGAAAGACTCGGCGTCTGAGGTAAAAGGTCTTAACGAGGTCATTGAAGGTAGTCAGGTTGTCCCTGGTGTCCATCTCGTCTCCAGTAGCTCCGGCGCGGTTGACAAGGCCTCGCGCAATGGAGTGGGTGACCTCGTTGAGGTTGGGGAGGCGTGGATGGACAGGGCCCGCATGGGCGGGGATCCATGTCAGGGAGATCATGCTGTCTTTGGAGTGTGGTGCCTGGCAGAGGATGCGAAGCGCTTGAGGAGAGATGCAGCCTTTGCTGTAGTTAATGACGGCTGAGCGAGAGTCGCACACAATGGTGTCACAGGTGGGATCTAGAGTGGCCAGGGCGATGGCCACTTCTTCAGCCGTCTCGGAGGAGGAAGTAGTGACGCTGGTTGCATGGTGTAGGGCTCCATCGCGTGTGGTGACAGCTACAAAACGTGTGCCTTGAAGATATTGAGCTGCGTCAACAAATGTGGCGCCAGGTACGTGGGCAAGGGCTTTTATGATGGCTCTAGCCCGAGCTTTGCGCCGGGCTCTGTTGTACTCGGGGTGCATATTTCTGGGGATGGGATCCGCGTGGATCCAGCTGCGGATGTCATACGCGTCAAACTTTTTTGCAAGAGGCGCTGGACCTGACAGCCTCGCAGTGCGCTCCTTCTGTATTCCAAGAGCCGTGAAGTGATCAGGCGCGGAAGAATACGCACCCGAATACACAGAGTCTCAACGGTCTTTCAGAACAAGGACGGTCAGCTTGACGGGGCTTGTGAGTCGCTTGATTTATGAAGACCGTGACAGAGACAAGGACCTCGTTGTGCATGTTGTTTCGACCGTCCCTGATTACTCTGCGCTGTTCACAAAAATCGTTGTTTATGTTGTTTTATTCGTGCCCAAGGCTTTGATCAGATCTAGATTCGTCTCGACGTTATAGTGGCAAACCGTTAGATAACCGCAAAACAATGAGCACAATCATTGGCGTAGCCACGGGGGGAATTGAAAACCCCCGAAATTTTGCAGGTGTGTGTATACAGGGTGTTTCAAGAAATGTGTCCAACCTTCTTAAAAAATCAGGAAAATACGATATTTGCTCGGGGCCTTCAGAATTGCTTTTTCTGTAGCGGCAGGAATCTTAAGGTAGTTAAGGACATCATTTAGGACAGTAATTAAGAAAGTTACGTTAATTAACTTTTTAATTAGTGGAGTTAGGTGGTTGTGTCAAATGAGAGAATTGAAGTTCTTCATGCGAGAAACCCATCCGAGCTTTGAGATTTCGAAAAAGCGTCCTCTAGTAATTGTTGTGGCGTAATGAAATTCAACGAAATGCAACGGCTTTCAACAGCGAAAGCCATCGAATTCGGTTGAATTTCATTACTTCGTAATTATTTTTAGAGGCCGCTTTTTCGAAATCTCAATGTTGGGATGGGTTTCTGGCACGAAGAACTTCAATTCCCCTATTTGACACAGTCACCTAACTCCAGTAATTAAAAAGTTAATTAACCTAACTTTCTTAATTACTGTCTTAAGTCATGTCTCTAACCATCTTAAGATGCCTAGCGCTACAGAAAAAGTCATTCACTCATTTTAGACGTCTCAGAAGAATATGGCAGTTGCTTTCTTCCATGTTTATGTTTAGGTTTCGCCGTTGAATTTGGTTGAATTTCATAACTTCGTAATTATTACTAGATGCCACATTTTCGAAATCTCAAAGTTGGGTTGGGTTTCTGACATGAAGAACTTCAATTCTCCCATTTGACACAACCACCTAACTCCAGTAATTAAAAAGTTAATTAATTTAACTTTTTTTAATTACAGTCCCACATAATTCCTTTAACCATCTTAAAATCCCTGCCACTACAGAAAACCCAATTCTGAAGGCAGCAATCAAATATCGCATTTTCCTGATTTTTTGAGAAGGCTGGACACATTTCTTGAAACACCCTGTATATACGCACACACACAAGCACACGTACTAACATACATATAGGGTGGTTGAAACCACAATGAAAAAAAAAAAAACTCTGGTTACGCCCCTGTTCAACATATATACAATAAACTTGAATGACTGGAACCCGGATGATTCGTTGTTCCGGTTGACTCGAACAAAATGAAGCGACATTAAAACAATGCTTGAGTGCAAGGTGTTGAAAGGAACGGCGACCGTTTAGTCACTGACTGCTGATTGGTCAAAAAAGAAGTAACTGCTTTGTGGCAAGAATTATTGCGAGTGGGATGAATACAAAGGACCGCTGCGCGCCAACCATACCGACTAGAACTGGATGGAAAATCCCGTTACAGAGTTAGCATGTTGACATTTAGCTGATGTTGTTGGAGATCATTCGGAGAAGCCTTCGTCCTACAGTGGGCATAAGACAGGCTGATGATGATGATCATTATGGCTTTATGTTAACAGCTGCATCCTAGTGCTGCTACGTGAAATAAATTTCACTATACGCTGTCATATCTCGTGATTTATACAATATCGCTTCGTGCCATGTGTCATTATGAAACCTAAGGGTATAATTCAGTTGCCTCGACTGTCGCCGTACGTTTTTACAGTCGGACCAAATGCAGTACAGGGCTAATCAGAATTAGTATGTATATTCTGTAACCTATATATACCTCAATGTGTACTGTGATCTGCAGACTCCGATATCTTGGCTGTTTTCAACTACCTAGTTTGTTTGTTCGTTTGTTTTCGAACGCTGGTACACGAAGGAACTATCGCTGCCCACATACCGCTTTAAAGGACTCCTGTCTTAGCCAGTGTAGTTTGCAACCACCCGGATGTGAAATTCGAATTAAGAAAAGCAGAGGGAATGTTGAAGTTGCAGTCTGCGGCATTGTACAGTACGTCTAGAGTCGACGTTTCTGGAGCAGCGATGGAGCGCGGTAGCACCTGCATGCAGCCAATGCTTTCTTCACCTCTTAGCACGTACTTGTGCAGCCCTACGGACACGGACTGGCGCATCTGCTTCACGTCGATCGCTTGACAACAGCGAAAATGCCAAAGCCAAAATCGCAGGGCTCCCTTGTGCAATCGCCCAAGACGCCTGGAAGGCAAAAGCCATGTTTTTCTTTTTCTTCTCAGTCGACAGTATTGTTCCCCCACCCACGTAGGTTTTCAGCACCTGGTGTAGTTTTGCACTGCCTCCGGAATCGGAGGCATTGTAAGCTTTCTGCACCTTACGTGCCTCCGGGATCGGCCCACCTGTGACCAAACGACGTTGTCGTGTGATGACGCCATCATGTGACACGACGTTATGTGACGACAAAAGTTTTGGCGATATGGGACGTCGTGACGACGTCATATGGTGATGTCATCGCGTGACGATGATTTTTTTTTTTTGCATACCTCGTATTGACGCCGAAGGTCACTTTTCGTGTTTGGTGAGGCATTTAAGGTTTTTCGCCTTAACAGGCGTAACATGCGGCCTCCCGCCGTCATCACCGTTCTCACTGGGCGCAAACTTCGAACCGGAATACTTGCATCCACGATAGAGAAACAGCAGAATGTGCGCCGAGACCCTGCCGACTCCAGGTTCTACTCTGTGTGACTACCGCTTTAATGCGCACGAAATGCCTCTGGGAAAAAGAATTGAAAAGCTGTGTGGAAAGGCATTAACCGTATGTCACAAAGCCCAACCCTGTCGTCACCACGAACATCCTTATTCCCACGCTTATGCGCGGTAAAAAAGGGTATACGCTAGCAACGCCCTTAATTTTCGTGTATCGCCTTTCTAGCACCGGCTAGGTTGCCAAGAAACGGAGTTGTACAATGTGCAACCATTCGCCTAAAAAAGAAAAACAGAGGGACAACGCCAAGCCCTCCCAATTGTCGCACGCTTCCCAAATTAGTGCCCGCGCCACGAGAAAAAAAGACGAGGAAGTTATGTCGTCGTATAATGTAGTTGTCGGAACGCCGGGTTGGCTTTACGTCCAACGTTCGTACGTGCCTGCAGTACACGTTGCACGTAAAGGAAAGAAGGGGGGGGGGTGTAAAAAAGAAACTGGGCGCGCGCCTGTTTTTTTGTTTTTGCAAACAGGTCCCCGCGCGGGACCGTCGCTGCACCGAACTCGGCACACGGGACGCTGTCGTGCTACGTTTCTCCTCAGGGGCCCACGAGGCTTCCTCGTTATCGAAAGAAGGAAGAAAGCGAGGCAGCAACCGAAAAGGGGGGCAAAACACAAACATAAACGAAAGGAAAACAACGCGCAGCCGTTGCTGTTGCACCGCCCCCCCACGCGGGTGGTCCGGTTGACAGGGAACCCCGTATGAGCGTATATCTGACTGGCGCCCGCCGCGCGTACACACAGGCCCTCGCGAGAGACGCACCAGCTTCAACGGCAATACGTCTCCGATCGAGGGAAAGAGAGAGAGAGAGAGAGAGAGAGCGGACGCCAAGCGGGGTAGGCCTCGCGCGCGATCTTGATGCTCGCAGTGACGGTCCTGCTCGAGCAGGTGAACTTAAAGAAGTCAGGGACAGAGATAAGAGGGACTCTACAAGAGGGACTTGTCAATATACTTTCAACCTGGCACGTGCCACCCCCGTAGAGTTGTTCACGAGCCAGGGACGAGGCAGAGTTAACGGCAGGGGGGTGGTGGACAACTTTAGAGGCGGTGGACGCCGCGCGACGGGGGGTGGCACTCTGACATACCAGGACAAGAGAGGTCATCGGAAGACGGCACGCGTCCGCGATTTTGTGAGCTTCGAGCTTTGGCTCGGCTTGGCTGAGTGCCGGTTCTCGGTGAACTGGAATGGAATGGGGATCGAGCGCGGGAAGAACGACATGGGTACGTAATGGATTGCATTAAGCGCGTGAGGGAAGGACATTGTTTCGGGGAGAAGAATTAAGAGCAGTTCATGTGCTTGGCGTGTTCCACGGATGGTGCCGAGGCGTATCTCACGGACGTCACGAGACGGCACACACAAGGTGGCTCAGAAAGTAGAAGATAACACTTTCGAACGAATACCTAGGTGAATTCGCCCCCGACATGTTTTTAAAAGGTACATGTGGCTCAATGAGACTTGGTAAATATAGCTTTGAGTATGTGTGTGCGTTTGTGTGTGTATACATATAGAACGTATGTTTGGCC
Source organism: Rhipicephalus sanguineus (assembly GCF_013339695.2). Lineage (NCBI taxonomy): Eukaryota > Metazoa > Arthropoda > Arachnida > Ixodida > Ixodidae > Rhipicephalus > Rhipicephalus sanguineus. Next base: position 39,028,130 of record NC_051184.2, on the reverse strand, counting down.
GGTATGATATATTCGCATCACAAAGCTGGCTCTTAACACGGTTTCACCCGGGGTATGCGAGGTCCACAGACTGACTCCGGTCACTCTACCCAACACTGACACTCACAACGCCTCACTCCACACTCTATCAAAGCCCCCATCATCATCATCAACATCATCACCCCTAGCAATATCACCATCGTCACGACTATCATCATCGAGCCGAGGAATAAAGCATGACTATAATAGCATGCTAGCTGTACTCAAACTCAACACTCAGTGACACGCACAACACCATCATCCAGCTTCTATGAAATTTCCCATTCCCAACGGCACCAGCCCCACCATCGCCAACATCATCATCACAATCATCATTACTATTATTATCATGCTCATCATCATCGAGTAGAGGAATAAAGAATCACTGACATCGCGTGCTGTACTCAACAATACACACGGACAATGCCATCATCCAGCTTTCATGCATGTCTTCGTCATCATCATCAGAGGGGGATGCTTTGAATGCAAAACTGCAATGGAAGTTTCGAGGACGACGAATGGAGAGTACCCCCCTCTTGCGTGTCAGAAATGACGGTGTTCGTACAGGAAAACACTGCAAGCCAGCGCGCGCGTGTCCGTAATTTGTATGCCTGATGATTATATACAGCCAAGCCAAGCGTCTCTTTCTTTGGGGTGGTCCGGGAAAGGCATCAGGGGTGTTTAGTGCGGAGTCGACGCCTAGACTGTAAGGGATCGATTAGAGAGACCGAGAGAGAAGGCGGAGGGTTTGTGGGCTTCATTTAGGAAATATAGAGGCGCACGTCTCTGACGATTAGACGGTTTAGCCGTAAACGATACGCCGTTCTTTAAGCGTAATCTTTCCTGCCTCTGTCGTTAACGAACACAAATGGTCACCCGCAAATCTGGGCAAATTGTTGGTCACCATCAGTGTCGATGCTTGAGAAAAACAATGTGCAAGTTTGGGTACTTGAATTGGGAATGTGGGGAAGTGTAACTTTCGAAACCGACACGCTTGTGGCAGCACCCGTCTCTTTCTTCTATATTGCAGCAGTGTCACGTACATCCAACAGCAAATGATTACGAGACATTTGCTTCGCTATATATGCAAATGCCTGCTCTGTTAGTGCGTAACGCTTCTAATCTGGCTGGAGATTGCATATATATAGATTGCAATACCAACTGCAGGCTAGAACATTTATTTGGAGGTTACGCTCCTAAACAAAGCGAGAACATAGCTTTCTCGAAAATATCGCGTCCCGCGAACTTTTGCTCTTGGGTGTACGTGCGTTTCTTCGGCAAAACAACTAGAAGTTGGCCGGTACAAGTCTGCTAAACCTCTATTTGAGCATAGTTTATGCTAATTTCTCTGGCTTTCATTTTTTTTTACTTCAATTGCTACAAGCGCACTTGCCACGATGAAAATGAATTACTACCGTGCTGCTACAGGCGTGCCCTGTGGCAGCGGTGACATCTGATGCCGCGAAATTCGGTCAATAATCCGCCGACCGCATACGGCTGACGCCACACGGCGCCAAATGTACAAACGTCGCGACCTCGGCGCGCCGACGAAAATACGTCGAAAACACGCCTCATGTGGTTGTCGCTCTTTGCTGCGAGGAGCGTTTATCGGGCGGCGCCTCCACGAATCGTCCACACGAGATTACCTGCCCCACGTGAGCCGACTGGCAGCGCGGTATGATCAGGACCGCGCTAAGTGGCGAAGGCATTCGACAATCTTTTCTTTTTCTGTTAATGTGCGTATGTGTGTGAGTGTATGAGAGAGAGAAGGAGAGAGAGAGAGAAAAGAGGGAGAGGATACAGTATAAGCGAGCGACCACACAAGTGAAATATTCGGCAGATCGCAGAGCTATCCGTATCGCAAAATACGCGGACAAGCGCCGCAACACCGTCGAAGCAAGTTCCGTCTTTCTGCGATGTCAGCCTCTTTAGTGCACCTGCCAGTGTACAGTGCATACGTGCTCTGGAGATACCAAGATTACAGCCTCGTTTGCAGGCCGCCGGTGCGCACGAGCCGCGTATATTGGGACCACGCGGCGCATACGTTGCTCTGCAGTATGAACGAGACACATGGAACATGTATATGCGCTTCTCGTTATCTACACGCCGTTGAAAGCAAAGCCCGTAATCCATGTCGGCACTCGGCCGGGCTCCTTAAATTCTAGGCACGGAGGGCCGTTGTCATATTGATCCTACTCTCAAAATGCAATGGGCGTTTCTGAGAAGTCATGCTGTCTTGTCACTCGCTCGCATCGTCTTGCACATGGGTGGTCTCTGTCTTCATATACAGGAGAACGCCGTTTTTATTTCTTGTTGTTTTTTTTTCAGTGCAGAGAAGAGATGCATGAAGTGTGTGCTCAGTAAAGGGGCTTTATATTTCACTGCTCGTGGACTTAGCCCTATTTAAACAGTTACAGAGTAGGATATATCTGTACACAATATTTAGGACCTTGTGTCATTTACACAAGCACGCGCGCACGTTAAAATACCGGACGTTGTTCAGAGCTTTAGGATGCTGGATTAGGAGGTTTAAAGTAGGATTAAGATAACGCCACGTCGAACGCAACTGGCAACACATGGCGTGTTTGAAACAGTCGACGTTGCTTGTTGAGATTTCTTTCCATCCCTTTGTGCGGCCTTCACACGCTATGCTTGCTCGGACGCAGAGTTGTAGGCCCTTCGCTAGAATGTGAAAACTGATGTCACTGATGCGGTTATCGGCAATTGCTTCTAATGTCGTTGCGAGAGATCTCTGTACTATATAGCTCTGTCAAAACATCTATTTCAATGTAATTGCAGGACATCAGTGTTATCTGACAAGAAAACAGGTTGTCATACATGTAACGACTGCAACAACAACGAGGAGATAGAAAAAACAAAGTACAACAGAAACAAAATTACTTTTACGATTGACCTTTCGAGCTAGTGATTAATTAACCCATCGTCACACGGCTTTCAGTCGAAAACTCTCGACTTATTTATTTATTATGAAGTGAAGAAAAATGACAAGGTATAGGCCTCTACATGACAGGCTATTCCAAAGTCCCACTGCTTTTGAATAATAAAGTAAAATAATATGAAATAAATATACAATGAAACAAACACTACACCCGCTACCACGAATCACAAGCAGTGTACAAGCAATATGAGCACGTACGTATGTCCTCAGTGGAAGATAATAACTGTCGGGGTTTAACGTCCCAAAACCACGATATGATTACGAGAGACGTCGTAGTGGAGAGCTCCGGAAATTTCGACCCACTGGGGTTCTTTAACGTGCTCCTAAATCTATAGCCATAGGCGTGCGCAGGGTTCCTCATTAGGGGGGGCAAAGGGTCGTCGCAGCGCCCCCCACTTCTAAGTCAATGTATGGGGCAGATTTTGCGCCCTCCCCCTCTTAGGTGACTAGAAGGGTCAATGTACGGGGCAGATTTTGCGCCCCCCCCCCTCTTAGGTGATTAGGGGGGGGCGGCCGCCCCCCCCCCTGCCCCCCCTGTGCGCACGCCTATGTCTATAGCGCGCGGGCCTCAAGCATTTTCACCTCCATCGAAAATGCGGCCGCCGCGGCTGGAATGCGGTCCCCCGACCGTCCTCAGCGGAAGAAGCCTGCCTACTCGGTGCAGTCAGCACACTAAGTCATCAGAATCCCCCATCAAGTACCACTGCAGCGCCCCTCCCCGCCGCCCTCCCCCCCCCCCCCTCGGTTATGTTCGCAAGAAAACCAGAATATGAAAATGAAGTGATTGAAGTGATTGAATATAAAAATGAAGTGGTGAAAATGACGTCACAACAGCCTGCCTTTGGTCCCGGACTTTTTGGCGGTGCGTGGGAAGTAAGCCGTTCTTAGAATGCAACACCAGTGGTCCTCGTCCGCCATCAGAAACCTTCGCGGCCATAACCCAGCACTTTGAGCAATGACAGGGCAGGTGCGACTGAATAAAGGTACGGGGCAATTACTTGGCTAATTAGATGATTGGAGAAGGGGGGAGGGTCACCCCCTATCGAAAAAAAAAAGACATAAAGCTATCGAAAAAAAGAGACTTTAGAGCTGCCCTTATATCTGATCCTGAACATACCGTGAAATCATTAATGAACTCGTGTTCACGTTTGTCGTATATGTTCCCCATATTAGAACATATAGGCTTTTTTCTCCATATATCCATGCCCGGTTGCCGTGTATTCTAAATCTGTCAGGTGAAGTCACGCAGCTTACGTCGGAAGTACGCGTGGTGGCCGTCTATAAGGACGGTTCAACGAAGAAAAAGCAGCATTACATCTCCGTTCGACACACCTTTGTTTTCCTACCGATGCTGCAGATACGTGATATTTCTTGGGCAAGCTATGGTCTCCTATACATGAAACGAACGGATTGTTCTTCGTAAAAAGGTGGCGTGGATATCCGCACGCTCTACTTCCCAGTTCTACACGCAGGAGCCACACACTCGTCATCTGGCCGAGCCACACCTTCGGCGACCGCGCGGCGACGGCTCAATCCGCAGAGCGTATACAGAGACGCTAGCGACAACAGAATCGGCAAGCAGCGCGCCTTCTCTTCGTGGCTTTGTGTGACACGCCGATGCCGCCTTCCACGGGAAGCGGACGCCACGGTATCGCTCCGGCGACGGCAACACGTCACACGAACGGCTGGTGGAGGGTTGAACGTAATCGGCCAGAGCTCGCGACTTGCATCCGGCCACCGTGATCTCTTTACGTGACACACACACATCCCAGGAAGGCCTGTGTGTGTCCCACCGACGCCCAACGACGTTCGATTCCTTACAGCACGCGTATAGCGATGCTGGGTGTCGAAAGAGGAGGCGCTGCGCCGTTGCGCCAACGCTTTTTCCAGTGCGGGGTCGATTCCACCGGAACGCTCGAGGGCGCACCGAGTTAAGGAAACAACGAAGTGTCGAAAGTACACAGAAGCCGCATGTGGCGCGCGCATGACGGCGAGGCTTAGAGGAGCGCTATACGGCTTTGTGTGTACAACGTCTCGTTTAACCTGCGATTCTGAAACAAAGTCTGCGTGAAGGTAACTCAGGGAAAAGGAATCGCAGCAGAAGGCTCTACGGGCATTACCGCAAGTATGTGAAGTGTCTAGTGCATCACGTGACCTTGCAACAAGAACGACGAAACTTCCAAGTCCTTCAGGTGCAACCAAAACAATCTTCACGCTACGAGGGTTGTATGCAGCTTTGCCCAGCCCTCAGAACAGCATACCCGCGTTTGGTTTCATTAACCGTCTCCGTAGGCCTACGTCTAATCCTCCCTACGTGACAGCCAATGCTGGGTTTACAGCTTTGGCTTTGGGCACTCAGCGAAGACTTGAAGACCTGCTACAGGCCGCACGACGTGACGCCACGGCAAACCAACTGAGAAGCTTTGGCACTAAGGAACGAAGAAACCTGCAGCTGACAATTCACAAGACCAAGTCCGAAAGGCCTTCTCGTCGACAGTGAGATCAAAATGGCGCGGGTTGAAGTTCGAGGGCGTTGAACTACTACATGTACTGTGCAGCAGCCAGCAAAGGTCGGACATGACTGCTCCGGCGAACCCAGTGCAATTTTCGTTGCTGGCCTTCCTATCTGTGCTAGGCAGTGCGGTAAATTTGGCCACGGCTTGGGCCTTGCTCAGAGACGCGCGACTGCGCGGTCGGGCGACCAGTTGCTTCCTGGTCAACCTGTCGCTGGCTGACCTGGCTTTCAGTCTGTTCAACGGGCCCTTGGATTCGGCCGTCTTCTACTACGGTAAGACGTCTTCCATGCCTTCCATCACATGTTAGATCTCACGTCCGTTAATGACGAATTGAAAATGCCTGCATGGATTCCGTATGCTTTCGAGCTCCTCACAGTGTCATTCGAGCGAAAAGTGTACGGTTTACATAATATATTCGTCGTGATCACACGCGTGAGTGAGTGAGTGAGTGAGTGAGTGAGTGAGTGAGTGAGTGAGTGAGTGAGTGAGTGAGTGAGTGAGTGAGTGAGTGAGTGAGTGAGTGAGTGAGTGAGTGAGTGAGTGAGTGAGTGAGTGAGTGAGTGAGTGAGTGAGTGAGTGAGTGAGTGAGTGAGTGCCAAAACTTTATTCTGTCCACGATAGTCCCGAGCAAACTTAATGTCACCCGACTAGGCCCACTCGGGGACCATCAGGTCAAACCTGACGGCCCTCTCGCGGGCCCTATGGACGGCCAGGATTTGAAAGATCTGGTCTTCATTTGCTCTTGGGTGAAAGGAGGACCGGGAAAGGCACAGCCCAAGAGAGCATGCTCGAAGTCGTCCGCAACCACCACAGAGGGGCAGTCCGGGCTTGGCAGCAGTTCGGGGTACATTGTGTGCAGTTCCGCAGGGTTCTAAAATGTTTTTACGCGAGAATTATTCGCAAAAAGACTTATACAGACAATCCTGATGACGGACATATGATTAGTGATTGCTCTGGCCAATGGAAGAAATGACACTTACAAACGGAAAAGTTCGTATACTCGGCCTCAGTTTCGTATATGTCTTCCGTATACAACAGCATACGGAAGGGAAAGCATAAGAAACCCAGCACCTCCACCACTGTGAAAGATGCAAGACGACCGGACCAGGGAACGCCTGCAGAACCGTTTATTCCGCAGTGTCTGCCTCGGCACAAAACACGAGGAAGAAGAAGAACAGGGATGATGATGGCTATGTACAAATGAGAAAGATGAAGTACGTTAAATGTGTTTACACTATGTATTTACATGCGTAAAGCTTCGTACTACAGCTCTGACAGGTTCTGCATATCTGCAGCGAAAACAAAAGAAGCGAATGTGATTGTGGCGATAAAAGCGAAAGTATAAAGATCGAAACAACCACGACTGAAAATGAAAGCATGAAATGCGCAAGGTGCAGCAGTAGCGAAAGGCAATATCGATCATCGGTTTATTGCAAGTTTAGTGACACACTATAGATTATTGCCGCAATGCTTTGTTCTGAAACACAGCAGAACAAACGAAGAGGCAAAGCTGAACCCTTGATCCACGTAAATATGCACTTACGCAGCTTGGCAGGTCGATTTGAGAGCAGGAGATTACACTTTGAGCGACTGCGGGAAACGAGTCGGGCTCTTATTCCCACACTGCAGAACGCGACAGTCCACAAGTATACATACAACGACGTTGTTGCCTAGGCCGATGGTGTTTCTCACGCACTATGTCACCTCGAACTCTTTAGCCGTTCGTTTAGGCATAGAAGCATTAGCGAAATGAAGAGAGAGAGAGAGAGAGAGAAAAATCCTATGTGGCATGCTGGCAAGGCCACGGAAAGTTTGCACGCTATGCTCATTATATACGCGATGGATTTCTGTATACGGGCTCTCGTATACCCTGAAGCAACACCGTCAGCCACAGCCGCTCCGAGCCCCCTATAAGGCATATATGTCGTGCTCAAGGCTCGTTGGCAAATGGTGGCTCGTTGTTCCTTGCCTCGGGTACGAGTTAATTATTAATAAATGTGGCGCGCGCGCTGATAACAGACGTGCGAGACCCGCAAGAAGCGTTGCCAGAAAGTGTAATGAGTTTTCTGCTTAGCGCTGGGCTTCGTGACTTGGCAAACGGCTTAATGAATGCGGTTACGACATGTCAGCGCCGACACTCTGTGTAGATTGTGGGCAGGTGAACACGGGTGCTTATAACGCTACTAAATAAGTCGGCACATGTTAGTTAGCAACAGTGGTCAGCACTCTGCAATGCCAATTCACCAACGCACCAGCGAAATGCAGTTGAGAACGTAAGGACAAATTTTGGAAGAAATTTGTCTTTACGTTCGTGTTAATTCTCGCATATAACTTACTCGGGTAATTAGCGGACGAAAAGACGCACGCCCACACAAACACAACAACGATGACGAACACAACAAGAGTTCATTCTAGCCCTCCTTATTGCAGCCCGTGCCGTGATATATCAGCGATTAAGGTGCATGTTTGCGCTACTAAGCTTGAGCACCCGCGCGCTCTATTCCCGGCCATAGGTCCTCGGCCACGGGGGAGAAATGCAAGAACACCCCTCCAATTAGATTTAGGTACACGTATACGTTAAAGAACCGCATGCAGGTGGTCAAAATTAATCCTGAGTTCTTCGACAGTGTGTTTACAGTCGTATTGTAACGCTGCGAATAGGACGCGTGAAAAGGAATACGAGAACGAAATCATTTGCGAGCCACCGCAACAAATTTACAGTGGGCCACAATCCCCATGGGTATGAGCCAGCTTTCCTCCAGTTCAAGCGGCAGTCGTCGCACTCAGACCATTTGGAGTGTGAATGATAAGAGTCATTCTTACTTCTCATGGCGTTGCACTTAAGGTACATACCACATGAACTTTACATTTTAAACGTAGAAGCATCCCGTAATTATTACGGCGGTTGTATGCAGGGCGTAAGGCGCGACATTCAAAAGTCTCCGGGACATATGGGCTCTGCGGCATATACAAATTTCTGCTTTGTTAATGCACGATCGACGCAATATGACGTAATGGTTACTCGTGTATTTAAGTCTAACTAATAGAGTCGCAAACGTTCGATTAGGGACAGATACCATCGATGCATGGTAGGGAACAGAGGAAGCTAGATGGTATTAGAAGATATATATATATATCTGGCTAAGTGAGAAGTCAGCTTTTCGCAAACCTCGTGCCGCATAAACTTTTGTTGATAGGTGTGCATGTTACAACCTGTAAGCTCCGCTCACAGCCGTCGCTGTAACATCCAATCACATTGGCTTCTTTCCGTGACGTGAAGCACCACCCGCGTATATATTCCAGGTGACTGATTCTCCCATACAGGCACATGTTTGTGTCGCCGGTTTTCGGCCGAAAACTTGAACTTCCTGGCAAATTTCAGCAAACATTCCAACATCAGTGTTCGGGGAGACGCAATATTTTAAGTATGGACAACGAACCTTTATTATTAGCAGCGAAAAAGTACTTACTGTTAGAACGGAAACTACCTTGTGTGACTCTCTTGCACATATGAATGGCAGGCGCGCCGCAGTTCGGGGGGCGGAGCAACCGAGTGTAGTTATGTACAGTACAGTCACTAAGAGACGCGAACGTATTAGTTAGCACCGGAAAGCAATTAAATGCCGCGCTGATTTGTGCATACCACTCGCATACGAGAGAGTCTGCAGCTATACAGACTTTCGTGTATACACCGATCGAGAAAGAGCTTAACCGTTGATAACGACCTTGTGTAAACGGGGTCTGTCGGTTTTCCTTGCCCCGCGCGAAATTCGGTTATAGGAATTACTCGTTTAGCCGTTAGCGGCACGTACGGTGGTCGGCGCGACCGCCTGCATGCCGACTCATTAGAATACGCGGCGGAATTGCGTGCGCGGGAAACTCATTAAACGACGCCGGATGCCCGGCGGGAGGTGCGGTCCCACGGTTTCCGAGCTGAAAAAAAAAACTGTTTCTTTTTCTCAATAGCACCACCGGACAAGGAGGGCACCGACCCCGCGCGACGACTGACGTATACACACAATTACACACGCAGAATCGTACGCCCCGCAAAACAAAACCTATACAGACAAACGAAATGCACGTCACTGGCGAATGCCGTATAAGAAGCAGGTTCCCATGCACTCTGAAATGGGGGAGAGAAGGGTAATAAACAGTCATTTTACATGTCGGTAACTTAACATGAAACATGTTCAATCTATAAAGTGGGCATAAGAACGCTATAGCTTGACAGTTGAGGGGGAAAAAATAGTGTAACGAAACCTACATCCTCATCACCATCAGTCTATTATACATTATTTCTACTACAGAAAGAAGGCCTCTTCTAGTGATCTCCATTTTACCATATCTTGCGCGAGCAGATTCCATTTTATCCCTGCGAACTTTTTTTTTAATTTCATCACCCCACCTTACTTTAGGTGCTAACCTAACCTAGGTCCACTTTTTTTTCTGTTAAAGGCAACAAGGATATCAGCTAACCCTGTTTGTTCTCTATCGCCCACTGTATACTCTCTTCCGATCGCTTAATGTTAAGTCTATAGAATGCCTTCCATAGCACACTGCTGTTACTGGGCTCCAAGATTCAGCCCCGTATGGTAGAACATGGTAGAATGCAACAGTTGTGCACGTTCCGCTTTGGCAGTAAGCTTTTTACTGCTTAGCACTACTTGCTGCTTTATCAGTAAGGTACCACCCAAATCATTACCGGCAACTTACTGCTGCTAAAGCAGTTAGTTGCCGGTAATGATTTGGGAATGTCTTCCGTACGCGTTTTAGCCCATACTTCGGTGAATTTCGTTCACAAGAGAATGTCCTTCTGTTAATACTGACCTAAATGTACATACCCTTGTGCAGACTCTTGCACAATCGTAAACGCTCGTTCTCTCGCTGAACCACCGAACATTATCTTTGTGTCAGGCCCGTATCCAGGACTTTTTTCCGGGGCTGGGGAGGGGGGGAGGGGGGGGGGGACGTGCTGAAGGCCTTGACTATTTAAGAAAAATACCAACTTTTATTATTTATTTTCGGTAAAACACCCCCCTACATCAAGATTTTGGAGGGCGGTGGGGTCGGTCCCTCGCTCTCCTGCCCCGGCTACGGGCCTGCTTAACGGGTGCCATGTTCCGTCTAGAAATCGGGTGTGGAACGGTATATATTCACTACTGATGAATGTTGTTATCCATAGGTATAAGCTAAAGCAGGTGTGCAACTAAGAATCTGGTCTTGCTGACATGAACCATGTTCGGTCTGGAAATTGCTTATGCAAGGAGAACGTCAAGCACTGATGATGAAAATTAATGTAGGGCAAACCTGCTTCACAGGAATGAGAAACTCGTAAAGCAGATTATTTGCCCGTAGCTAAAGTATGTACTTTAATGGATACTAATAGTGCTCCCTCGAAACCACAGTTCGGAGATAAACGCTTGCAGAGAAGTTCGACAAACTTTTGAAAAAAAAGTAATAATCGGGCGCGTTATTCGAAGGTCGCAGGTTCGGTCCCTGCCGGCGGCAGGTTATCTTTTCGTCCACTTTACTTTCTTTACATTTATATTCTAAATACTACAGATAACACCCCCTATACTTTCCTTGGCGTTATTGCCTGTTAATTCTCATTAATATTGTGTCTAACAAAGAAAACGAGCCCTTAAGAGTCATCTTCTTTCCTTCATTCATAGCAAGGGTCTCGTTCTGGCAGACTTGATGCCTTCAGGTAGTATGCGAGGGATTATTGGTCAGCTGCCAGCTCGTAAAAAGATCACGTGCTACGTGGCGCCAGAAAGGCAGAAACAGTGTGTTCCACACTCGCCGCCATGGCTGCGATTGGCGCTGACTAACACTCGCAAGGTTTAAAATGCACATATATACCCCATAAAGTGGACGGGAGGATGACCGCCGCCGTAGCTCAGTGGTAGAGCATCGGACGCGTTATTCGAAGGTCGCAGGTTCGGTCCCTGCCGGCGGCAGGTTATCTTTTCGTCCACTTTACTTTCTTTACATTTATATTCTAAATACTACAGATAACACCCCCTATACTTTCCTTGGCGTTATTGCCTGTTAGTTCTCATTAATATTGTGTCCAACTTCGTTTAGTTATTCGTTTAACTTTACGCGAGTGTTGGCGACACTTTGCCGAATCTGGTGTTAGCATGCTCGACGGCATGCGAAACTCGCACATATGTAAATCCTTACGGACAGCTATATGTATCGACGTTAAGTGTCCGTCCGCATATTTCGCCGCTTATTCTGAAGAAACAGCGCGAAGAAATAGTCACGGCACACTGCGGACTGCGGAGCAATAAAAAGCAATAAAGATTGCCGCCGTTCAAGTGTCAGCTGCATGCTGAGGCTTGGCAGTTGCACTGCGGTCAACAGTAAAATGTTCTTTTCCTTCTGCATTTTTTGGAAAAAAGGTCTAGCATTTTTGCATTCCTGCTTCTTGTACGCATGTTTCCTCAAATAAGCAACCACTTACGGCACTCGCACCTGCAAAGCGGGGGTCCTCCGAAGTTTTTTACGACTTCGAAAACACGTGTTGCATACCTTCGAAGAAAAACTGCTTCAAGACTGATGCCTCTTCGTGGTTTTCAACCAGTTATTTGTTTTGTCGTCGTTGTTGTTGTTGGTATGGGCTGGGTCCTTTAATAAAAGGACCCTGGTATAGGTAGGAAGGAATGCTGGATACCGTGTCGAAGCAGCAACGCAGTTGTTCTGGGCAACAAGGGCACCGCGCTTGTGGTCGAAACCTCTTTGACGGGCCTGTGTGGCCGTCGCATTGCGGAAGAAGTCGGCAAGCTTTAAAGACCTGGGCACTCAGGTACTCGGACCGTCGGAACTTTAATGTGCGTGTTGCTGGGGCTTCAAAGTACGCTCTGCGCTCGCCGACAATGGCTTTTGACAAATTGCGAGCGCTCGGGATGAACAAGGGACGAGACAGCCCATCGTTTGAACGGCGCATGCGCACAGTTCTTCTTCCGCCCCGAAGCATTTATTTTTTTCTTTATTTTCTGCTTCGACACCCCTACTTTGTCGCGTTTCTCAGAAAAAAAAGAGCAGGACACCCAAGTCGTGGCAGTGGATGGATGAGCGCCGCGTTCCAGGAAGGTCTCGACGTGGAACGAACAACAGCGATCGCGCCGGCCGATCGGGTCCAGGACTGCAGTTCTCCGACGGTCATTAGGCATTGTTGTGCGGCACTCTTTCTGCCGATGGTAGTACGACTCTTTGCGGGGGGTGGACTAAGCCGACGGGGCAGCATCTCAATTTCACTAAGTAATCAAATTGAATTACAACGAGGGCGTCCGTGCGCAAGATTGTTAGACGGTATCCTCATCAACGTTTACAGATCCTCATGGCCCCAGGGAAAAGTATGGGCTTCACTGGAGCTCATGCGCTCACAATAACTAACTGGGCTGCAGAAATCAGTGCCTCTTCCTAGCCTCAAAGGACTATACCATATAGGAGTCGGTAATGATTCGACGTCATGTAACAGCACTTCGCAACAACAGCATAACGAATACGTTTGATCCGGGATGGCAACATAACTCCTAAACAGTAATTAAATTACATTACAAATTACAGCTGGCCCAAAGTAATGACATTGCTGTATCTAATGACATTACTTTGAAACTATCTTAAAAGGTCAACATTCATACAATGACTCATACACATTTCATTTACAGCACATATACATTGAAATATCCTTGCATCGCAGAGGCAGTTGCGTTTTTCAGTGGGCCCGCCTCGTTACCACGCTTGAGGTTCGGGACCCAGATTAAGCTGCCTTTGTTATTTTACTTGCCCTCCTTGGTTATTTTTTTATGCCGTAAGGGAAGTATATTTTAGTCAAAAGTGATAGGGAAAGCAGCGAGTAATTTTCTAGAAGTTACTCGCTTGAAGTAATTCGTCACACTACTAAATTACCAGCCCACACAAGTAATTCATTACGTTACTCGTTACAACAAAAAGTAACTTAATTAATGTAATTTACGCACTCTAACTTCGTTACTGCCAAGTCTGCTTTTAAGTAGCGATTCACAAGATGGAAACCGGCCTCGGAACCACCGTTGTGAAGCACAAAATGCGCGTAGCAAGGCCGCTGTAATGAAAAATAAATGAATCAACACTTCTTCCCATCTTGTCGCCGCTTCACTGCCGCAAGGCACAAACATCTTGCAACTTTTCCTTGGAAGGCTTGGACAATGCAAGTGCGTTGCAAAATGGTGCATACGTGTTATTTTTCGTGAATGCGTACCTTGACTGTATTATACAAGATAAGTGCCCGTTTTTGTCGCGTCTAGGGGATGCCGCCTTGTCAAGCTGCTGAAATTAGCAGCTTTTTCCTCCTTGTAAAGATAAGATTAGCTGATTTGATTTTATTTTAGTTAAGAGATCCTATTCGTGTTCCTTTGTCAGAGGCCTCGAATCAGGGAAAATCCGCAGCGATTGTCCTGTTAAAAATCGCACCTATTGCTTTCTTTTACACTGTTCAATTAGTGGTGAGCGATTTTTTTTTTACCGTGGCTCCATGTTGGATAGATTATTCCAACATATAACCGGACATATGGCATTCACCTCTTGTCCAATCCCGCAGAGTCGGTGAGAGCTCAACAGCACTTCGTTGTGAGCGATCTGACCCGATTTCCGGCAAGCAAAATGCGTTGACTGCAGCTTTCTGGTAATGTGTGCGCTCTTCATTCCCGAATTAATGCACGAAGTGCGCCGAACGTTACTATTACTTGTGAGGGAAGCGCATTCTGCCAACGAACGGGTTGCTCGCCTTCGGCAACAGTCGGCGTTTTCACAATGGATGACGTTTTCTTGTTTTTTTTTTGTACATGTTTAGCTTGTGTTCCACCTACTACTCACTGCTGTAGTGCGACTGAATTAAGTATTTACTTCTTGTTCATCTGGATACCCCCCAACAAAAAGAAAGCCCATATTCCTGCACGATGAGTTCAAATAGCACTATGTGCACTGCGTGCTCAAATATTCATCCGCATTTCTTATTCAGTATTCCATGATATGTAGGAGAGTTGATGGGTTTACTGAGGAAAGCCGGACAGCGTTTAGCGCTACGGAGACGTTTAACACGCACACGCTTGTTTTTATTCCAGTAACAGTACACAAAGGTAAATGTACAGCACGGAACTTTCTTTGATTGATTACTTGCACGACAGCAATGGAACAAAGGCCCGGTTATTTCACGGGACCAAAGTACGTTTTTTCATGCGAATAATATCCGCTGCCTTCCGTCAATCTACTAAACAATGCAACACAAGCGCCCAAGATAATATAAAGAAAAAAAGATGTGGCTTCGCGTGAAATTACTACGACATAAATGTAAAGTGCGCCGTTTGAATTAATTTTGACCATCAAAGCTCTTTAACGCGTATCTTAATCTAAGTACACTGGTGTCTTTGTATACATTTCGCCACAAGTTATAATTGCGCAAGGCAACTCAGTTTTGCGATTTTCGTCATTCCATTTTCTGTTCTGTTTAGGGGACAATTTACGTATACGTGTCGGACGTGACTTGACAGAAATATTTCTCTGCAGTGGGACCAGGACCGTACACAACTAAAACTCGTCGCGTAACCTATAAACGACAGTCCCGAAGTTATACACCTAACCACAACGCGCAAGTGCATGACAGCCCTTTTTCTTTTTACCAACGAGCCGCTGAAAGGCTATATTCACATGAGATTTAATACTTCTCATCTTTAGGACAACGCCAAGTGCACTTTGCAATGCGCTTGGACCACAGAGCGGCACCTACACTGATATGACTCTCGTGAACGGAGGGCACGACAACCACACACAGCACTCTCGACAAGTGCACTCAATGATCTTACTACAGTACATATACAGCCGATCAAGGTCAAATGCTTCTTTACATCGTGTTAGGCATACGTACGAGCGGTTAAAGTTGCACTAACGCAATGGAACAAACCGTCCTTTGAGGACCTGCACGGCATACGCGCACATGCAAACACAACGTAGCAGACGACGCATGGAGCAATCCACACTAGGTACGGTTCAGCCAGAAGCCGCCAGGCGGCGACTCCGCTCGATTTTGCGGCCAATGAACAACGACAACAACAATCATTAGCAACAACCACAAAGATGAAGACGCGCACTGGCGTGGGATACCTGAGCAGATGGTTACGTGAATCAGGACGATTTACTTGCTGATATATAAAAACGTTTCACTGTCTTGTTCTTTTGACATCGAAGTTTTTCATTAGACGAAAGGATTAGAGAAGCATTCGTGATCGACGGCACTGCTTCTACATAGTTCGTTTGTGTGTGGTTGCGCTTCGAGATCAGTTCAAACACGAACCTGGAACAAATCATCCTGTTAAAGATGACCTAATTAACTCAGCCGATTCTCTGCCGAAGTTCGAACGCCCATAGCGGGCGTGAGCGATTCACAGAAGCAAAGGAACACGTACTGTCGCCATTCTGAGTGGGTAATCCATATTTGAGTGCCCAGTGTCCTCCAAGAACATCTGAACCGGCTGTTTATTAAGGCGAAAGCCTTAGAAGCCTCATAAAAAGTGAAAATTGACCGTCGACATCAACACGAGTGATGCAAAAAAATATCGTCACGTGATGGCATCACTATATAACGTCATCATGACGCCGTGTATCACAAAAAGCTTTGACGCCATCATGACGCCACATGATGACGTAATCGCATGATATCATCGCTTGGTCAAAGGCGGGCCGACCACGGAGGCAGTGCATAACCAGCTGAGGTGCAGAAAGCTTGCAATGCCTCCGACCTTGGAGGCATTGCAAGACCACGTATACGTGCAAAAAGCTTTCGGAGGGGGGCAAGGGAGGATCAACATATTGACTGATAAGAAGAAGAAGAAGATGGCTTTTGCCTTCGAGTCGTGTTAGGTGAATGCATAAGGGACCCCGTGAGATTTTTTATACTGCCGCGCAGACGGGGCAATTTTCGGCCTCGAAAAATTCCGATCTCTGGAAAAGACATGGCTGTATAGCAAGTCTTTCTTCTGAATACGGAAAGGAAGGTGTGTTCTTGAGAGGAGAAAGAAACCCGTTTGTCGTATGTATTTCCTTTTTTTTTTAATATATATCCGCATTTAAGCTTCATTAAACTGATGGAAGTCTTTTCAGGGTTCCTTTGAGTTTATATACGGTCAAGATAGGCCTGCAAGAAGCGTTCAGGTACTTGATAGATACATTCGTAAAGTTCGCAGATGTAAAGAAAAAAAAAAGTGTTAATGCAAGCTATGGTATCGACCCCTAAAGTTTACCTAACCTGTTTTTTATTGTTCGTGGTGGTGCGGTAGCGTTTACGAACCCTAACTCGCGAAAGCAGGATATCGTTGTTATGTCACGAGATATCAGACGACTTTAAACGGATAACTGAGCGTTAAAAAACAAAAAAAAACAAGACTTAATGGCGATGGAATCATTTGTGCCCTAAGCACTGTCATGAAATATGCATGTATACAGTCCCTACGCAACAGGTTACAGAGAACAGTTTTGCAGCAATCAGTGGCGTACGTGCTTGTTTTTATCAGGTTTCTCATTCGGGTCGTAAAATGGTGCGAGTGAGTCGCGCCATCCACTGATCCTGATAAGCCCGCAGGTTATGTCTGGGAAGGTTCTTCCGTGGGGTTTCCCATTGAACGTTGCTGTCAAGAGAAACACACACACGCACACGCGCACACACACACACACACACACACACACACACACACACACACACACACACACACACACACACACACACACACACACGTATATATATATATATATATATATATATATATATATATATATATATATATATATATATATATATATATATATATATGGAAGAGTAGGGACACAACTAAGCGGTTATCTTATTTTTATTTGCCAACGGTTTCGACCGGTGGACCGGTCTTCGTCAGGGCTTATGAGCAAATACGGCGCTATGCGAACATCCCAAATCGTCGTGGTCACTCTTAGTTGAAGCATGGTTGAAGGAAGGAAAGGAAGAAAATAATAAATAGGTCAAGTTGACAGTGGTGACGTATAGTGTGTCAAACAGTTCCTCTCGGCTCGTTCGCTAGAGCAAGCAAAGAAGAGAATGGGGGAAACAAGCGCCGTTTCGGCGGAGTGGAGCAGGTGCCGTAGATACGGGCGAAAAAATGAGATAAAATAAATAAATAAATAAATAAAAATAAGAACTAAAGTAAAATAAAATAGAAATGGCAGAAAGGAAACAAAACGCATAGCGCGGCATCCGCGACGCGCCTTTGAAGGTAGCGGGGGGCATTGTTCCTTTGCTTGGGCGGCAGCAATTACTTGCTGCGAGGGGTGCATCCGTGGCAGAGCAAGCCCCGATCCCTCGCCTTTTGCGGTTACTTCCAGAGGGGGAAGAAAGGGTCGGTGTTCTTTTGTCGCTTACCCGTTGCGTGTGTGTGTGTGTGTGGGGTTTAACCCTCGTGTCTGTGTCGAAGTGGTGGCGTGGGTGCAGGAATCCTGCCCTGTTAGTGCGGCTCTCCGAGGCACCTGTGGTTGAAAAATCCAATGCGGGTCAGCCTATTCCATTTAAAAAATGAATTAATAAATTAAACGAAACGGTTAAATTATAAAAAGAAAGGAAGAAAATAAGAATAAAACGAAGAAAACGTAAACAAATATAATAATAAAAAGGCAAAGGTCAGATATGGGAAAAATAGACATTGAATACTGAAAAGTCGGGAAAAAAATGAATACAAAAAAGAACATGCCAACAAAAATACACATAAGTACAGAATGTGCAAAGGTATCCGGTTGGTCCGCTCCCCCAGATACTTGTTCGATACTCCATTTTAGCATCCAGCACGAATTACAACTGTCAGGATTCATTTCCCGTCTACGAACTTTTGCATGACCGAAGAAACGAGAGGTTCCCCATGTTTTCATTTATGCCGTATGTCACTGTTTCAAAATTGTGGATGAAATGGGACTCTCGTTGTTCCCGATCCCGAGTACTGCGGAAGCCTGACTGCAGGAGGGTGACACGTATTTTGTCGGCAAACTCATATGTTTAGAGAAAGGGAGATTTGGCAGAGTGCGCGCGTGAGCTCTGTGGTTATTCAGACGTAGCCTAACGGCGTCACTGTCACAATTTAGAGGTTCCTTGATTCTGAATGGGAAGTCAGAGGACGAAGCCTTGGCAACACAGGTTGTTTTCATATGTTTGCAGACCTGGCAGCGTTGTTTTCCACATGGCTTGCAACCCTATATATTCCCTGTTTTCAGACTCGGTCGTCTTAGCTCTTACTAGGATGTCTTTTATGTTCCTTCCGCGGCGGTAGACCACTCGCGGCGGCTCCGTGAAAACTGAGGACAGGCGCGTATTCTGCTGTATAATAAAATGTTTAGAGAGAATGTTGTTGAGTTGCGGTAGTGTGGACGAGTACGCGAGGACAAGGTTCGTTTGGTATTTTGGTTGGCATGGTTTCGAGCCCGACAAAATTTCGTTTCTATCTAAACTCGGCGCCCGGCTTATAGCATCATCGATGATACTCTCCGGGTTGTCCTTAGCCAGAAGGGCCGTTTTAAGATCCTCGGCATGACATTCGAAATCTGACACGTCCGAACAAATTCGGCGGTATCGATGGGCTTGTGAGTATGGTATGGCTGTCTTGCAATGACGTGGATCATGGATGGCTACTCAAAGTGAAGGCATTGATGGCGATCCGTTGGTTTTTTGTATAGATTTGTATGGATGCGATTCTCATTAATTTGAACAGTGATATCAAGAAAGTTTATGGTTGATTTCGAGTAGCTGTGTGTAAAACATATTGAAGGGTGAGTTGAATTGAAATAATCTATGAACGAAAGGAGGCTTTCCTCTCCGTGGTGCCAAATAATGAATACATCGTCTAAGAACCTTTTGTAGACTAGAGGCTTCAATGTTCTGGTTGCAAGAAAAGGTTCTTCAGTAGATGCCATAAAAATATTCGCGTAATTAGGAGCCATCTTTAGCTGTACCGTTTATCTGGAGAAAGTGTTTATTATCAAATTCAAAGTTATTGTGGCTAAGTACCAACCTCAGTAGTGTCGATAGCGTGTCCTCGTCTAAGCATAAGTGTGTACTGGCGTTCTTGAAAGCTTTCACCGTTGCAACAATGCCATCTGACTGTGGGATATTTGTGTAAAGTGACACTCCATCTATTGTCACAAGGATGCTATCCTCAGGAACCTCGAGTCCGGTGATTTCGCGGAGAAAGTGGTTCGTGTCCTTAATGTAAGAGGGGATAGTTGGGACCTTAATGATGAAGTCTAGCGCGCCTGACATTCTTTCTGCTACTGTGCCGTTGCTTGAGACAATAGGACGGCCGGGGTGGTTGGCTTTGTGGCTTTTAGGGAGCAAATAAAAACGGCACCGATGGGCTACGTTCTATTCTTAACATCGCCAAATTCCACCATACATATAGTAGTAGTGAAAACTTTTATTGATTATAAGGTTTCAGGGCAAGTACGTGGGGTCCTCAGTCCAGGGCTCCACTGGCCTTTGCTGCTCTCTGGGCTTGGTCGAGCAGAGCCAGCTGGCTCTCCCTATCCAATTGCTAGGAATATGCAGGTCTCCCCCTGCCTGGTTCGAGGCGTTGTCCTCAAAAGGGTAGAACTGATCTTCTGTGGCCGCGATTCGTATTCCCGCGTAAAGGGGTATTCAGACGGGGGAGGAATGCTCGGGGGAGACGGGGGGGTTGCGGATCACGTGACCACGACGTCACGGATTAGCGAGTGGGCGTGACCCCCCCGCGCCTCCTCGGAGGAGACGGGGACGTTTTCCCCGAAAGGACAAACAATCCCCCGGCGGTAGGGGATGTGGCGGAATTTCTGGCTCTTGTTTGGCCACATTGTTGCACTTGATCCTGCAGAGAGCGGCAGTGGGTGTCCAGTCTGCAGTTGGGGTCATCTGTAGCTGGGGTCATCGTCGTCAGCAGCTGGTGAAACGGGCGGTACAAGCCACAGGAGTAGTCTGGTAACACTGGTCTCCCCCTCCGTTCGCCCCGTCCGTGTGAGTGGGGGGCATTTGTGGCGACTTCTCCTCGCGAGTTGACGTCACTAGGCTCCGCCTTTACCCCCCGAGCATTTCTCCTCCGTCTGAATACCCCTTAACGTGGGAGAGAGTTGGCCGTTCCCCACAGCACGGACAGCTGTGCGCGTATAAATTGTGGGATTTATGTGGTGCTTTCGCCATATGCACTAACATGATTCGCCAGCTTAAGTGCCACTGTCAGTCCTGAGTGGCTATACTGAAGGCCGACACAGACTCTTTGAACGGCTCTAAGCCACCCTTATTGTCGGTGTCCCGAGTATACATGGAATCATAGGTCGGCAAACTCATTCACGAGTCGACTCACTCAGACTCGGATCGAGCCGTGAGTCTGAGTGAGTCCGGGTGAGTAATATTTTGGTGAGTTTGAGTTCGAGTGAGTTTGGTTGAGACAAATTTTACTGATTCTGAGTTCGAGTGATCCCAAAGCACAAAATATGTTTCTTAGTGAGTCTGAGTGAGCTCCAATTTTTTTGGGCCGACCTATGCATGGAACTGCCTAAACTTCGTCCGTCTCGCTTCAAACGGCTGTGTGATTTAATGCAAGTGTCACGGGTGACATTTGCATCCTGACGTTTTAATGTGCGACTTTGAGACCAGAAGTAGTCGAAGAAAGAATTGGATCCCACGTTTCGGCAAGAAGACCTAGCGATCTTTCTTCAGGGCGGAGACAATTAAGTCCCGTTGCCGAAACGTTGCACTCCAGTGACACTCCTTGTTCGATATATATATATATATATATATATATATATATATATATATATATATATATATATATATATATATATATATATATATATATATATATATATATATATATATATATATATATATATATATATATTGCGGTATAAGTGCGACAATTCGCAATGTTTGATGGTTCACTCTGCGCTTAGAAAACTAAGCCTGATTCAGAACTTAGGCCAGTAGTAACAGATAAAGCGAATTTAATCAAGTCACACGGCGCCTTATGTCCTATGACGACTCGAAGGCGAGTCTGTTTGAACCTTTTTGCACCGGACGTGGCGTTGCGCTGCCTCCTAGATCGGCCCACTCTTGACCAAGCGAAGATGTCATATGAAGACGTCATCACGTGAGTACATCATGTGACGTACATGACGTCAATCACGGTGACGTCATTTAATCGTGACGCCACACATGAGATCATCTGTGATCACGTACGTGGTACATTTTCGGACCGCTCATGCTGACGCCGACGCCACCGACGGTCGCTTTTTAGTGTCTAAAGCCTCACGCGCAAATTTCAGACATATGTAGTAACAACAGTTCGCGTGGTATACAGCATTGACTGATGGTGCATAGCGAGATGTCCCTTCTGTGATTTCTGCTGGGAACTCTACACGGGCTCTTCATTTAGAGCTGTGCCCGCCCACTCCCTCCGGTTCGATGCTCACTGTGAGACTCGGGGAATTCCCTGAGCAGCAGGATGTATGTGGAGCCCCGCCCACCGACCCTCCCCCCTGCGATAAAACCGACCCCCACCCCCTTGATAAAACTTTCCCCCACCCCTAATGGAGAACCCTGCGGACGCCTATGAGCTATACCACCACACCAGTATCGTAATACTAGTACTGAAGAATTTTGGCGGCGAAGTCGTGTTGCTCTATCTGGACTCTGTCGCCTCAAAGAATGAGTATTACTTAAAAGCTCGAGCACAGTACATGTCACATTAACATCAGACCTTAACATTTCAATGGAGACAATGCAGGCAGGGGAGTTTTGCGACATACTGGCGCGAATGTCGCTGTGGACGATAGTAGACGGACGACGCACTACCATTAGTCCCCTAAGAAGTTACGCGGTGCAGGACATGGGCAAAGATATGCGGATGATCTTAGCCGACGATAAGTACAAAACCGGAAAAAAAGGTCACTTATATCAGCAGCGGCCCGCTCCAAACCGCAGAGAATATCCGTTTTAAGCGTCTCTATAGATAAAATTGACAAAAGAATTCCGTCGGATGCCGTTTAGTTCCGCGAAACCATGCCTATGTAGTTCACTCAAGAGTAGGGGTGTGCGAATATTCGAAAGTTTCGAATATTCGTCGAATATTACATTCGAAATATTCGTATTCGATTCGAAAATCGTGTATTCGAAAAGTTTCGAATATTCGATAACTTCGAATAATCGAAAAATTCGAATATGCGATTCGATTATCATGCATAAAATAACTCGTCTTCCACATTTCTGCTGCGTTCGTATAGCTAAAAACGTTGCCGAGACGAGCGATAAACATCGTGAGTACACGGATGCACGATGTCTGCCTGCGACGAACTCCCCTATACGTATGATTTATTGCTGGTGCATCCCCGACGTGCCTCGCTGTTGGCGATCATGTAACCGTACATTTTCAATATTATGCGGCCGTAACGTGCCGCACTACCACTCATTCACTATGCGGGACCACTTCTGAAGAAAGACAGTGACCCATGTGACTGGTGGCGGACTGTAGGCACCTTCAGATACCCCAGTCTGGCAAAGCTTTGCCCCATGTACCTCCCTATACCAGCCACTTCTGTTCCAAGCGAGCGTGCCTATTCAGTGGCAGGGGGGGGGGGGGGGTGTCTCTGTTAGAAGGGAGCGCCTGCTGCCTGATCATGTGGAGCAACTCATATTTCTTCATGATAACATCTAGTCATTACTTTCATTGTGCCGTGATATTTGTTTGCGTTGTGATGTGCATTGTGCTAGCCTGGACATTGTGTTCTGGAGATAGCAGTGTATGTTTTGTTGCCAGTCAGGCTGTTAATGTTTTTTTTTTTTTTCAAATAGCTACATGTTAAATAAAATATTGTTACTGTGGAGGCATTTTTTCTTTGATATTCGATATTCGATTCGATATTCGAAGGTGGATATTCGTATTCGATTCGTATTTGAAAAATTTGATATTCGCACACCCCTACAGTCAAGAGCACTGTGGCGCTTGAGCGCACTGCGGCAGACGTGAAGTCCTGGTCGGGATGCAGAATATATAACGTACCTGACGAAATCGGAAAAGTATACTGTGCCGCTGGTATGCTTTGTTCCCATAACCTTAGGTCATTTTTAAGTGGACACTAAACAGAAAAAAATCACAGGGTCCCTTACGCATTCGCCTAAGACGGCTTGAAGGCGAAAGCCATCTTCTTATTTTCTTTTTTCTCAGTCATGTATTTATCCTGCCCCGCCCCCCTCCGAAAGCCTTTTCACCTCACGTGGTTTTAACGCGATAGCGTTAAAGAGCTCGTATCGCAGAAATTCCGCCGTTGGCGTCGGCGCCGTTGGTTGTGAGCGAAAAATCATCATCTTGTCCGTGACCGAAAAATCGAAAAAGCTGCAAATAAAATAAATAGTAAAAATGTTGGGTCCGAGTGAGGATCGAACCGAGGCCGTCTGCGTGGCAAGCAGGTGTTCTACCACACAGCCATGCCTCTGCTTGGCGCTGCACTGAAAGTAACTTTCATGCTTCACAAAAATACGCCTCCTGTATACAGGTGTCACAGTACAAGATGTAATATCGCAGTAGT
Organism: Rhipicephalus sanguineus; assembly: GCF_013339695.2. Lineage (NCBI taxonomy): Eukaryota > Metazoa > Arthropoda > Arachnida > Ixodida > Ixodidae > Rhipicephalus > Rhipicephalus sanguineus. The sequence continues at coordinate 39,004,037 of NC_051184.2, read as the reverse complement.
ATTGCGTGATACAAGCGTACATTGCCCTCGGGCGTCACGCCATGTCAATATCATAACGACTTGGTGGTTCAAAGACAGCCACCCTTTACAAAAGGCCCGCGTATTGCCTTAAGACCACGTAGTGGGTGCATCGCAACTTCGAAAAAGTTTCTCGCGCATATAGTGAACTAGAACATGTTCACTATACTCGCGCATAATTGCTCCTGGTTTAAAGCATGCTACCCATTACATAAGGCACACACCTTACTGTGCGCATTCTGTTAAACAGTCGTAGTGTTGGAAGTTGCGCACTAGGGGCAGGATATCACTATCGCGTTCTACTCTTAAAGGCGAAGCTTAAGCGTCCCCCAATTTTTTTTTGAGCTGCCTCTAGGATCGGAAGTATATATATATATATTGCAAGCTTTCTGCACCTTACGTGGTTTTGCACTGCCTCCGTGATCAGCCCACCTTTTACGAAGCGCCGATGTCATGTGATGACTTCATCACGTGACGCCACGTCATGTGATGTCATAGTGAGTGATAATGACGTCCCAAAGTTTGGCGATATGTGACGTCCTCACTTGATGATTTTTTGCGTCACGTCGTGTTGAACGCCGCGAGACGCCGACGCCACCGACGGTCAATTTTCGATGAGGCATCTAAGGCTTTCGCCCTAATAATTACTTCCCTTTTATTAGTAAATTAACCTCGCGCAATACCGAAAACACGTACCACTCCTGCCGCGAGACGACTTGGTGTACCAGGAAATGATACTCGAAAAAGAAAATATAGGTGGCTGCGCCATCTTGAAGTTACAGCCATGGAGGAAAGAAAATGGTTACAGCACCAACTTGCCATGACGTCATAGGCTGGCGGCGTGTACTAGGGCCTACGTTAATTCTTCACCGGTAAAAATGAATTCCACCGTGTTCTGAAGGAGCCAAACACTTAACGTGACAACTATTCCCTAATTTTTTCTTGCAATGAGCATTATACCTTGTGACTGGTGCATCGAGATCCTCTGTTGATTTTACGCCACTGTAACATAACTAATTAAAATGACAAGTTAATGAAAGTTTTCTGAACCAGTGTGGTTGAAACACAAAGAATGAAAATAGGGAGAGAGAGGTCTGTGACGATAGGTGCGGTGGTTCCGGTGCGAAATTTAAGAATGCGAAACATTGATCTACATTTTGCTTTAATTCTCTTAATATATATATTATCATGAAATTAATAATACATTTCTCAAATAATTATCTGTATGAACTGTTTCAATGTTCCACTTCGGTGTCCGATTAAAGTGAACGCTTAGCCTAAAAAAAAACCCTGATGCGTTGGTGCACTGCTATTAAAAATTCCACTGAAACGGCCGCCCCTAATTGGAACCCTGCGCACGCCTATGAAAACAAGTGCCATGATGCGATGCCATTAAAGCGACACTAAAGAGCAATACGATTTTTCTCATATTAGTAAAGTTCTCTTTCACGATACCAAGAACACCACGCTCGCTGCGAGAAGACGCTTAGTAAGCGAGAAAACGCGCAAAAACAAAATGCGGGTGGCGACGCCACCTTGAAGTTTCCGCACCATTCGCCGTGACGTCACATGTTTTGACGGCGCCTACTAGGGACTACGTAGTTCATAATCGGTAAAAATGAAGTACATTGTCCTCCGAGGGGGCCATAGACTTTACATACTAAGTTTGGGGTAATTTTGTTGAGCCAATGGCGCCAAAATACGATAAATACTTTGAAATCCGTGACGTCATGTGGGGAGATTTCGGCGCGAAATTTAAAAAGGAAACTTCGAACTTTTTTTCTCCTCTATTAATAAACCTATGATGGCGAAATTAGCGACATTAGAGTTCTCAGAGCACAATTTATCGATCTAAACCTATTCATTTCTCTTTAGTGTCCCTTTAAGCAGGGACTATACCCACGTAGTGTTGATTTCACCGTATATATGACTGACCTTCGCATATCGGTTAACATTGCTTCTCTGATTCATTTCGGCCTCATTCCTGACCTTTGACCCCCACCTATGAAAGCAGGTGGCTGGACGCACGGTCATCGGCTCTGCGTAGCGGCCGCCCTGGTGCGCCACGTTGCCGTGGGCAGCTCGCTGGCCAGCATCCAGCTCATCACGCTGAACCGGTACACCAGTGTTGTGAAGCCGAGGTCCTACGCTCGCATATTCAGCCCCGGCAGCTGTCTCCTCATGGCCGCCCTGTGCTGGGTGCTGCCGGCGGGACTGCTGCTTCCCGCCGCACTGGCGGTGCCCGGCGCCAGCTTGGGCTGGGACAAGAAGCTCGAGAGCTGCACCGTCATGCCCAGTCCCGTGTACCGGCCCGTGATCTACCTGGGCTCGGCGCTGCTGCCGCTGCTGCTGTTCGCCGCCTGCTATCCGAGGCTCTTTCTGGCTCTGCGCCACTCGCGCCGGAGACTCACGTCCCACCTGGGGACGTTGCAGTGAGTAATAAAACATCGACAGTACTTTAAATAGCCCCTAAAACACCGAGAGGTCGAAATTTAGTTGTGGTGTTGCAGCTGTGCACGAGTCTACAACGAACACGTAGCCGCGAGAATTTTTTCGAGACGGTGCTGTAATATCGTAGTTAGACGCGTTCGATGATCCAAAAGAGGTCCTCGCTCGTTTCGCTCTTCGCGATGCTCCGTGGTGGTAGTGGTTTGAAGAGGAAAAGGCGCCTAATTTCTGCAGCCCGATCGGGAGCACGGCGCAGCGCCTTCGTCGGCTGTCTCTCCTCTTGGCCGAGTGCTCCTTCTCACCGTGCGAGGAGGAAGAGCGGCGAGCATGCTTACTTAAAAAGAGCAGACAAACAGGCTCTTTTTGTGGATGACATGACCAGACCAACACCAGACACGAATGCTGACGTCACGGCCAACACTGGGGATTACCGAAAGACCCGGAGAAGAGATAATTACTTAGAATTCGTGGCGCGCACTCGGCTCGCAGCACTGCCGCGTATGATCGTGACGGCATTCCCAGCTGGATGTGCGCATTTACTTGAAACTTGAACAAAATGTCTCCTAACGTTGCCATTTCAAAGAATGTCTTTCACATATCTCATATATGGGTCATATCAGCAGGGGATATGACGTAGATTTCGAGGAAGATATCGGTATCGACCTGCAGAATGACTAAAATTCTGAAATGCGTAGTTTTTGTTCTACGGTGATGTTTGAGCACATAAACCACATGTGTTGCCTCAGGAAAAAAATGCTTGAGACCAGTCCCGTTTCCGTAGCTCCCCCCGAACAAAGCGTTCTTAATTGCAATAGGCGAGAAAATAATGCGAATACCACTTAGCAAAGTCACAAAAGGTTATTCCTTGTGAAGCCGCGGGCCGCGTGTTTGAGACCACTGCCATGAGCTATGTGTAAGCTGACAGCGCAAATTTCGTGGCGCACACGCATTTGCAGGTCCATAGCGATGCAGCCTTCGACCAGCGCTCCGGACTTGAGCCGGGAGCCGATGCAGCCGGCACGTTCCAACTCGATCTGCGCGGGCCGCGGTCGAGAGCGTCAACTGCTCGGGGTGCTGGGCGCCATCCTGTGTTCCTTCTGCATCTGCTACCTGCCGCTGCTCATCAGCGTGGGACTCAACCAGACGCCGCCGCTCGTTGTGCACGGTCTGTTCTACGCGGCACCGTGCATCAACCCGCTCGTCTACGTGGCCATGAGCCGGGACTACCGGAGGGCGTACGCGGCACTCTTCTGTTGCGGTGGTGGCGACGGCGGACATTCGACCGAGGGTTGACCTGCGAAGACGCCCTGGAGTCGGCGACAAGGCGACGCTATGTCAAGAGCTTTCTTTCAAGTTTCTTCGGTGTGAGCGCAGATTTGTCCTCGACTGTTTCCAGCCTGGTGTTGTTGCCGGAGAAACAGACTGGTAGACCAAAGGAACGACACAAGAACACAGACAGGGCGCTCTTGCCAGTTTAGTCTTTGTTGCTGCGAATGAATGCGTGCTCATTGAGGTGATACCGCAGTCCGCATCAGCTCATTCAAATCTGGTGGCTGCGGCAAACATTTCCTTTACTTTTTTTGTCAAGTCCGTATACTGTGGAAGCGTGAACATTGTTGCAAGGTTGACACGTGGACTTGTTCGTAGTCCCATGGCTTTGATAGTAATTGTGACGCCTAGTCTCATTATCTGTGTTCATTCGCGCTGTATTCTTTATCGTGAACATTGTTGTCCAGCTGCTCCTATCAACGAGGAAGAGGCACGTGTCGTGTTGATGTGGTGCATTCGTCACAACTTGAAGAAAAGCAGCGCTGCTGGTCGGCGTGGGCTTTAACTCCTGACACACGTGGCTCTGAGTGGCGCCCTGCGTCGCACCGCTAATCTTTATAGGCGTATGCATGCCGGGGTGCTGCCGAAGCACACGCGACATTCCTGTGACGCCAGAGACAGCAGGTCTCAAGAGCTGCAGGCAGCGAGAGTCACTCCTTTTTCGAGTCTCAAGAGAGATGCGCTGCTCGGCTTACACCTATGCACAGCAGCCTTCAAAAGTTTTCGGGACATCTCTCACGTATACATGTATGATCGTAAACTCTGGACTGTTACAACATCGAGCAGTGAATATGATGTACCCTGTGTGCATATGATTCGGCAGAGGCCGATCCGTGGATTTATGCGACCAAGGTACGTCGCGTCAAAGGTTCGCTGCAGATGGCAACAAAGCAGCCTGTGAATGAACTATGCTAGTTTGTTAATGAAGCGAACCTGAAAGTGTGTTTTTGACAGGGTATACACAAATAAAGCCAATTTCATCATAAGACGTTATTTCACTTCCTGAAAGTGCCGTAGAAGAGTAAATTTCCGCGATTACAGCCTCTGTTCCGCCAAGGTTACAGTGGTAGACTGGCTTCGATGCTCGGTTGGCGACCCAAATGTCGCGGGTTCGATCCCAGCCACGGCGGTCGCATTTCGATGTAGGTGAAACGCAAGAGGACCGTGCACATAGGTTAGAGTAACCCAGGCGGTTGAAAGTAACCCAGGTAGCACGTTGAATTAACCCAGGTGGTGGAAACTTCCAGAGCCCTCTACAACGGCGTGCCTCGTAATCACATCGTGGTTTTGGCACGTGGAATGCCAGCTATCATTCCGCCAAGATTTGTCCCTCACTGACAAATCGCACTGTCGCAACATGCCAACTTTAATGCCAAAACTTATTCGAAATCACTCCCAAGGCTTTAGCAGTTCGGTTGCAAACGCAACATACCAAGATCAAATAGAAATAAATAACAGTGCAGCGAGTGCAAATATTACTGCTTTACAGCTGGGCTGCTATCATTATCATGCCAGCGGTCGCTCGCTTAGTAGTCTTCTACTATACGCTCCCCGAACACGTGCTCCCAGCGCGCGCTCTCCCGCTGCGCCGATTTATCCAGCATGGCATGCAATAGTCTTTTAGTCTGTACGGCATTGCAAAGGTGTAGCATGTGCCATAGCTGTGGCCACGTCAAGTGGCGCCAGCTATGGAGGATAAACAATTAACAAACACTTAGTCTATGGCCTCAGATTCCAGAAGCGTCCATCGCCACTCGCCAAACCTACAGGATCGATTATTTGACTATGGCTCTCTAAAACTGTGTTGAATCAACACGAATGCTTTGCTGCCAAAGCTTAAAGAGCTGAATCTAAAGCAGATAAAAGCATCAGTTCTGCATTAACAAGCGCACAATGGTCACTTGATTTGAGGCGGCCAGCAACTGCTTTCCACAGTGCGGCCATGTTTTTCGGGCACGCGCATGTGCAGTTCACATCCGGTATTCTGGTATACGCAAAGCATTTTGAGTACAGCGGAATACCGGACAGACTAAAACGCTCTAATAACTCTGACGGGCGAGATAACGAGACAAAGAAATATAAAAACAGAAAAAAAACAGACATCAGGACAGAAAGGTAGAAAGAAAAAGGAAGAGAGAAAGAGGGAGATAAAGAAAGGGACAGAAAGAAAATAGAAAAAATGAGACACCTAATTGATACCTTTTTACTATGCATTTGTTTCAGTTTAATTTAATCATGGCAAATAAGATTACTTTTTTCGTTTGCTGCAGTGTATTAAAAATAATAAATTACACACTCGAAACAATCTTATGTCTAATGATAATTCTTGAAAACAGGTACACAGGTCCCTAGAATCCATACTATGGCAAACAAATTTTCAAGCAGTTACAATTAATAAAATCTCAACAAGCTTGTGTTGATTTGACCTTTTATCAAGTTATTTAAAAAAAAGAAACTAAGCAATATTTGATTCTGGCCTGTGTTTTGTACAAACGTGTTTTTCTAATTGTAAGCTTAGAATCTGCTTTATGCAGTAGTACCTGCAGTTGATTTTGTATTTAGATTGTGTTAAGCTTTCTGATGTCAAACGGTACAAGGGAGCCAAGGCCTTCATAAGGCTTTTGAGCCTCTAGCCCTGGTTTCTTCCTTTGTATGAAAAAGCACAACTTCACTTCAAAATGAGACCAGCACAGTATCACAGTAGTAGCAACAGTGCATAGTGTGTTAGCGTAAATTTTTGTCGCCCCCATCCCAATCCATTGAAATTAGGAAGACACCAATTATGGGCCCATTGTAGGCAACACGTTTGTGGCCATCACACAAAGCTATAATAGCTTCACTAATATAGGCAAGTTACATTGAGCTGCCAGATAACACCAGAACCAAGCAAGTTTGCAGCCGGGCACTTGGGCAACGAGTGAAAATACTCCTGTTTTATTGAGACTGCGCATGGGCTGCGTGTGGTGGTCCCCCCTTCCCCCTTTTCCCCCGAGGGCGCAGGTTAAATACAAGGGCCCGCTTTTTATATGTACACCGTCTGGCTTCTTTCCCTTGACTCCCGAATCCCCATTAGCTGTAGAGGTCGTCGTCGTCTTCTTGGAAGTTCGACGCCGGATTTGGATTGCTCCCACCGGTGCCGCCTGGCCCCGCTGGTTGGGACGGTGGGAATCTGCAAAAGAATGTGGCCCAAGTTCACGCAGTTGTAGGTCTCTGGCAATGGTCACGCCCAACTTTTGTGCTTATCCAACCTAAGAAAAAATCAGTCTCACTGCAAGGGCAAAGCAATGAATGCGAAAGCAACAAATTGTAATATTATACGAAGTAAGACTGGCTTTTGGATCTGGTCTCCCGAAACACTACAAAATGCTGGTTTAAGAGGATATGGCCGCTTCAGGGAGAGAAGCAATTTAGTCTCTTTGTGTTGAGAGCACAGCACGTATAAGGGTATACGAGCTACCTGTGATGCCTGCCGAGATAGCGCGTGCCAGCAATCGCGACCGCACCTTTGAAGTCAAAGTTCACAGTTGCTGCTTGAGCGACACGCCCAAAAATGCACTATAACTATGCTCAGTTCTCGAATGTAGGTCGCCAAGAGCAAACTGTCTTCATTTATAGTCAATCCTAAGATGAAAAGGACAACGAGAGTGCGTGCCGGTTGAGTTAATGCATAGCACGCGCTAGGCGCAGATTAGTTTTCTGGTCATGCCTAAACAGCTCTGCTGTTAATAAAAAGAAAACGAACCTCTGCTGTGCGAACAGCTCAGGGTGGGTATTGAAGATGTACAGCTATGTCAAACTGTAATTGGCTCTGCCCATTCCCAATGTTTGGGAAGGAAGCCTATTGGTATACTAACACCAGCACGTTACGTGACACACATGTGCAGCAATGCGCGTGACGCACCTGTAATCCACGCTGGACGGTGGCTCACCTGAAGTTTGTGCCGAATCCTCGGCTCTGCTGTAGGGTCTGGGCAAACATCTCGTACTTGCGGATGTCGTTCTCGCTCACCGACCGCCGGGCAAACTTCATGGCCTCCTCAAAGTGGTCCTTGCGGATTTCAGGCACAGGGTCGTGTTCTTCAACATCCTGCAAAGACGAAGGGAACCTTAGAAACTACTCTGTGCAAGAGAGCCCCAGTCGACATTAGAGAGTGTTAGCCGGTATTTCACGTGAAACCTTTAGCACAACCATTCTCACAGAATGTTGGGACGGAAACATAAACAATGATGTTGGTACCTTATTTACATGATTGTAAGTGGACCTCTTCATATTGCACATCAAAGAACGTACTATACTTTTTTTTAAAGTGCAGTACACAACAGAAATTTAATAATGCAGCTCAGGTACTGCTGTCTTTCAAGTGCATCCTAGGTATTCCTGTTTTTGAAGTGAAGACATGCAGCTTCCATGAATTTTTTGCGTGTCACCAAAAGAGACTGATCACATAGTTTGGTCCTGTATGCTGCAATCTCCGGAAAGTGTACAGACTTTGGCTTGTGAAAACCACTGTGCTTGGCATCACGTAAAAATGTGGTAATGCTGCCGTTGTCACTACCGCACAACCTGTTTAGAAACTACGAACTTGCTCCCTGCTGTGCAGTCAAGGCCAAGATATAGTCCCGCATGCTTGGAGCACTAAGCCATGAACGGCGAAGTCTCATATGTGTAGCTGGCGATAGCAGCCATCTTGAATGTTGCTGTGACTGAGTACTGAACATTGCTTGAGCCAGGAGTACTAGTGATGACGAAGCATCAACAATCGAGCAGAACAGTATCACACAACCATCGAAACAAACGTGCGAAAGAACAAATATAAACTGGTGACACTCCCACAAGAGATGCACGCACCATGTATGAACCCTACGGTGCATGCAATAATAGTTCAGAAAGGCTAAACAAAAACATCTGAACACGCACGCAGAATAACTGTATGCTATATGAAGAGCCAGAAAAGTCCAAAGTTGTAACCGCGCCATAGCGTTCCAGATTTCCCATTGTTTTTGTTTTTAGTGGCGGTACACACTTCAATTGCAGGCGGAAGCCCCAACTGCGGAGTTTAAGATTGAAATAAAATTGGTCGACATACAATCATGTAAGTACAACATTGGTACCCAACTGCAGAGAGAAAGCACAATATTAAAAGTTTGTGCTGCCATGATGGGGTATGTGCCCAGCATGCAATAACACCTGAGCAATGTCACATTATTCATCACCAGTGCTACTGTTTGTGGCCAAGTCCCAATATTCAAGTAAAATGGTAGGGCTAGCAAAAACCTGCTAAGACTCCCCAATGTGAATGGGCAGTCCCACTGAGTAGGGCAGTGGGGTGCCACTGACTTACAGGGACCTGATAACAGCCACAGATCCACTGCAACTGAAAATGAGAGAGGCACCGTAGGCTTCCTGAAGCCTTGTGGAAAAATGCCTTATTTCCACACAGCACACCACCATAGGGCCATCTCACTCACGTGGCTGATGTACAGTACTCCCGGATTGAAACGAGCCTTTTTTTGTACTACATGACCGTTATGAACAGCTGATTGTCATAACTGCATCATGTCGCTGCAAATCTGGCTGCTAAAGGTAATTGGCTGTGATGTAAGTATTTGAGTCAAAATTACGCCGATATGACACAAACTGTAGACGTTAAAAACGAGGTACACTCAAACCTCATTATAACAAAGTCACATCTACCACAAAAATAACTTCGTTATATCCGAAAATTCGTTATAAACGTTTACTTGTCACATTGTATCTATGACAAGACTATCCCTCATTTACTTCGTTATAACCAATGGGGCTCTTCGATTTTCGGACTTCTGGCAGTTCTCTGGCAGCCAGAGGGTCAGCCAGCTAGTTCCGGTCGGGACAGGAAGTAGCGTCTTGGTCACGTGTGTGGGAAGCCCGAGACAACCCGAAGCTGCCCCAAGATTACAAAATCGAACGCTGGGACAGCCAGCGTAAACATAAACGCTACCGCCATGGCAGCAAACGAAACTGCGCCGCGTGCGCGTTGGTTTTTCTGCATTGCCCGCTTGAAAATATGTGGCTAGGTTCGCTGAAGAGCTGAAGCGATATTCTCGAGCATACGGATTTGGGATACGATCACGTACGTTCGCAAAATCGAGCGCAACTCGCACTGTCCGCGAACAAAACAGCCAGCTGGCGCACGGCGCCACGAAAGCGATGCAAGGTGAGCTACCGCGCTGCCAATGGCTTAACCAGCTCACGTCTGCTTAGTACGGTAACAGTCACTGCACAACACGACGCGAAAATCTCGCGAAAGTGATCGTGTCCCCAAAAGAGCTCGAGGATCTATCGCGTACTACGTCGCACACATGCGTTGACCAGCTTGCGTTTTGTCATAACTTGAGACACGCGGCGGTATGGGTACCACGAGTGCGCGTTATATCTAAAATAAACTTGCGTGTGACACGTCTTCGACTCGTTTTGGCAGATGTTGCCTGAGCCTCTTTTCCAGTCCTAAGTGGCACTCCAAAAATCTCATGAACTAGCTCAGCTTTTATTTGAGCTACTAGGTGATAACCGCGTACATACTGCATGGAATTATTACTAAGAAGTGGAAAAAGACAAAGCCGACGATGAAATAAGCAACAAAAGGGTGTACACATTTCTGAATTCATCTTCGTTTTTTTCACATCGACGCGTCGTAGCATAACATAATACCATATACCTCATATACTGGCCCGTAGATCGAAGTACGCTCGCACGCCGTTCGCGACCAACGAGGATCACACAAAAAACAATGTCGCGATCGCATTTATTCGATCAGTGCATTTTAACATCGAAGACCTAGTTGAAATAGTTAAGTTCTGACGGGGTTCACGCACGCAAACATACGGCGGAGCGAAATAGCTAGTTCGATCACAATCGTCTCAGCTAAATGCACATAAAGCACACACGACACCACAATCGAATACTACTACGAAAAAATAAACTCGAAAGGGGTCTTCATGCGTTCGTACGAACGTGTACATAACTTTTGGGACATGTGCACGACGCAGTTAGAATGGATAGAACGCGACAGTTCGCCGCGTTGTTCACGGAAGGAAACTTCACGGGACACATAAGAAAAGCAATAAACATTAGCTCCAAATGCTCGCCGCCACTCGTAATCGCGCCATCTCGCACGGCGGAACGGCGCCGAGCGGCCCGAGCGTAAGGACAAGCAAAGGTGTAGTCCGCAAGCACCCGCATTGCAATCCGTCGAGTCCTCACAAAGATGGCGGCGAGCGCGTATCGTCTCTTTTCGGCGTCTGCTAGCCCGAAACCTTCCAGAGAGCTTCCACGACTAAATTGCCCTGGAAGGTTCTGGCGACCCTCGGGCTCCCCGCGGGTCGCCAGAACCGTCCAACCCGAGAAAAACGAACGCCATCCGGAAGTGCACCGCAGGGGGGTCGGAGCAACCCGAGAAAAACGAGCGCGCTCTGGCTGGCTCTGGCAGCCCGCGGGTAGCCAGAAGTGCAAAATCAAAGAGCCCCAATAATTCGTTATATCAGAGTTCGTTATATCGAGGTTTGAGTTATGTGCATTACTTAGCCCTAAATATTCGCGTTTCAATTTGCGAGTACTGTACCATAACAACAACAAAAACTAGTGGCGCGTGGCCTCCAAATCGTCTGCAGTGCGTTGGTGCAAGATCACAGAAGCCTGCCTTCGCAATGCGTTCTTCTTGAGATGATTTGCAACTTTGCGACGCAGGGTGCAACTCTGTCCCACCATGTACAAAAAAAAAAAAAAAAAAAAAACACACCCACAGAGCACCACGTGCCTCCTCACCTCCGCAACCACGTGCAGACTAGCTTCCCGGAAAAAGTCTTTAGCCTAAACAAGAGTCTTCAGCCAGGTGCTTTGATCACATTCATCAGGAGGGTGTGGGTGTCACACTGGCGACGCAGCCTTTAGTGCACACCACTCACTGCTCGGGAGACAGCTTTCCTCTTTCTCCAGTGGAGCGTCAACGTTCCTTTCCCCCCGACTGAATCTCTCCCTGCTGCCACCAGCTGCCGTGAAGCACACCACTAATCAGCACCTGCTTTTCCTCCTCACACAAGTTTCGTTTTCGTCATAGCAACTGGGCATTGTACTCGCCTCTCTCCGTATGTCTGGGAGAAGCCGTGAGCTGGCCGGCACGTGCGCTGCGACTCCCACCCCGGCAATGCGGACAGCGTGCCGTCACGGCACGCTTTCCACCAGTGTGTACGTACCTCAAGACTATTTTATAGGGATAGAGTTTGGAAAAAGGGAAAGGTGAGGGCAGCTGCCCCTCTTCTCCACATTCACAATTTTTTTCAAATGGGATGTGACAAATGAGCAATAGAGATTGTCAAATTCTGATTAATCCAGCTGAGAATGGGCCACCCTGCTTGCGCTTCGTAGAGGTTCTGCCTAAGATAAAGGAGCAAACAAAATGCGAAGCAAGAAAGAAAACCCTGCTCCTTACCATGTTTGCATCGGGATTCTGGGAGCGCTCCTTTTCCCTACGGATCTCCTGCTCGATGGACTCCCGAATGGCCAACTTGCAAGCTCGCTGGCAGATCTCTGTGAGGTCGGCACCACTGAACCCAGGGCTGACGCTGGCTATGTAGTTCAGGTCCACATCCTGAAAACAGCAGAGACATTAGGTCTACGAAGCCAGTGTTGCAAAAGCATTGCTGCTGGTCAGCAACTGTACATACATACTTCGCGAGTTGTGTAATGCACCCACCTACAATACACTGCATGCTTCAGGCACTGCACACCGTAAGCAATGTGTTCACACAAACAAAGCGCCAGATGAACAGAGACCTGTTTTATTTTTTGCAAAAAAAGAAAAGAGGCATGCCAGGGTCGTCGACCTATCAATATACGGGTTGTAATGCTAAGCCTAAATGCTTGTGTAGCCCAAAGCTGGCACGAAGCGATGCCTCTTACGCATATCAAAGCACTCGTGCGTTTTGATTAAAAGCAGGACGCTCGGGGCATGGAATCACATTTTTGCAGGGTCACGCACATTAACAACCGTCCAGAGGAGATTATGGTGGCACCATGGAAGCCTTCATTAGAAAGGTGCATAGAAGAAACAAGCTTGGGCGCATCTGTGTGTTCTGCAAACACATTTTTCTCGGTATTCCTGGCACTGCTCGGAAAATCATGTCCACTCAGCCTTTTCTCCCCACTAAAGCTGACACGGGCATCAAAATTTTTACTTTTGAGGCTGTTTCGGAGCAGTTCGGCGCAACTCTTGCAATTTTTTGTGCTTTCAGAGCAGCTTGATGCAGGAAAAGGCCCTACGTAGTTTCTTGCTGCGTCTTGCAGCACAAATTGTAATGAAACGTCTGAAAGCCCTTGTAGATAAAGCAAGAATGGAGCAATGAATTTTCATCTCTTAAAAACTATGTAATTTATCATAAACATAATTGCATATTTGAAATCAGCACACAAAAATAGATAAGCTGTTAAAGTTCTATAAAAATCTGCTCAAAAACAAAACATGTTTCTGAAGCAGGGTCTCCCCTTAACCGTTCAATGCCCACGTTAAAAAATTCATTTCCCCAGCCAAATTGGCCGACACGATCTGTTATGGGCCAGTACTCACGGGTGCCAGTGGGGACTTGCGCAGGTTGGCCTTGAGGATGGCGACGCGCGACTTTTCGTCTGGGAGTGGGATGTAGATGAGTTGGTCGAGACGGCCGGGTCGCAGAATGGCCGGGTCGATGATGTCTGGCCGGTTGGTGGCACCAATGATGAAAACATTCTTCTTGCTGCTCATGCCGTCCATCTCGGTCAGAATCTGATTGATCACACGGTCGGCAGCACCGCCTGGTTTGCGGAAAAGGTGCAGCGGTAAGGACACCGGGCTACACCAGCGTGCCCTTCGGGCAACACATACACCGAAGGGCGGCAAGTACTTCAAGACTATTGTGTGGACACTGCTCTTTAAATCTGTTAAAGTTCTTAATCTGTTAAAGTTCTTAATCTATTTTGACAAAACTTGCAGAGTTTATGTAGGTATGTGTGTCAATTTCAAATATGCAATTATTTTTCTAGTGCGATTTCATGGGAGCATCATTTGTTGTCAACCGAAGGAGTTAAACAGTAAATCAGCATATCACAATGATCTGAAAGGAGATCTGTTTGGAACACGACAAGAATGGATCTTCTAAACATATTTGAACAGAAGTTATCGCATGTTGAATATTCGCCAAAAAGTCGCCGTCAAGCTGAGATTTCACTCACGAAAGTTACACGTACCACAACTGTTGCTCAAATAAGTTTAGAACATCCCTCATATCACTGCATACAGTCGTCACTCCGGATTATTGTAAGATGCTGATTTACTATGCAATTCTGTCAGTATAGAAAAAAATAATGCTCCCAAAAAGGCACATGAAATGTTCCACATTTTAAAAACTACATGTTGTGCTAGATAAATTATTGCATATTTGAAATCGGCACACAAAAATACATGTAAGCAAGCTTTGTCAAGATCAGCCGAGAATTCGAAGTTTTACAGCGCTGTGTCATGCCTTAAAACTAAGCAAACACCTTACAAAACTTGCACCAGCCAATTGAGCAGGAGCATCCTTTAGTACGTTAACAACATCCCAATGACTTACTTGGCTGTTCCTCTTTGGTTTTAATTTTAAGTACACAATGCACGATGATGCTACTGCCACCAAGAACTATCCACTCCAACTTGCTCCAAACTTTATGAACAAGTGGGTAATTATTGGATGTGCATCAGCTTTTGCTCGGGGCTGTGTCCGTTGTCGGTGGTGGTGTCCGCACTCCACTGCGCATGCGCCTACTCTCTCTCCCACTCTCCTCCATTACGCAGGTGTTCGTTCGCCTCCTCTCCTCCCCCGCGCTGCAGCCGCGCCGCCGCCAAATAGAGCCTGTCACCCACTCTCTCCTCTCCCTCCCGCTCGGTCGGCGTCCGCCATTCTCGCTTCGCTCCCGTTCAGATGAGTTGTGACGTCAACGCCACTCGTTCACACGGCGCTAACGGAAAGCAACGCACAAACACAACATAACACAAACACTAAATACAAGCCTCACACACTAACGGAAACGCCTAGTGAACGTAACGGAAACTTGGTGTGCGCCCCCAATGCTGCTTCCCATCCCGTCATGGTTCCCTTAAGTGGGAGACTAATTATTAATCCATATTTTTCACTGACAAGACTGCAGCTCTTTCTTCCCTAAGGATTCTCTTCTTGAAATACGTATTGTGAGCCTGCATCATTGAAAACATTAGCTGCAAGGTGCGGTAAACGATTTCAGAACAATGCCCATTGTCACACACTGGTTCCTCGAGCTCGAATGGAGATGTGGTTGTCAAGCAGGCATGCGAAATTTGGATGACTGGTGCTTTATTCCAACGGCTTGATCTGTAGCTTATGGTAAAATGATCACTTACTTGATTAAAATAATTAAATGTACGATACATTGTTCTCTAGGACTTGCCATGTAGGCACATATACCATAACTCCTTTCTACATATGGTATACAATCGTACTCTGAAATGTGCTCTATCCTGTTGCATGCGCATGCTGTATCAATATGCCCACTTACTATGGTCAATGTAGAGACTGCAGTATCGAAAATAAATAAATAAAACACAAAAACTCACCAGCATCACCGATGTTGCCACCCCTGGCTTTTGCGATGGAATCAAGCTCATCGAAGAAGAGCACACATGGGGCCGCTGCTCGTGCCTGCAAATAGCCAGCACCGAGTCAGCAATGCATGTCACTATTTGTGAAATGTTGAAATGAATTCTGGGATGTCACACACGAAAACAACTATAAAACTGAGGCACACCATATGAGGGGACTCTGGATTAATTTCGACCACCTGGGGTTCTTTCATGTGCTCCTAAATTTAAGTAAACGGATCTTTTTTGCATTTCAACCCCAGCAAGCATGGCTGCCATGGCTGAAAATCAAACTCGCCTCCTCTAAAGCCTAGTAGCACAACATCCCGGCCATGAAAATACAGTCGAACACGGATATATTGAACCCACATATATAGAATTTTCGGCTTTTGTAAAAGTAGAAACTCAACACGTTTATATCGAACGGTATTTTTACTTGCCATCGGATATATCGAACACTGCGCAAGCTGGAAGGTGCGCTTCGGCACTCGCTGCACCCCGTGGCCTTCGCGGCACCGCGCCTTCGCCGACACCCGATGCGCTCGAAAAATGTGAGGGCGAGAGGGCTCGGTCCGGACTGTACTCCTGTTGGGCGTGTTCTCCAACTTGCGGAACAGCTTTTTTTCTCTCTCTCTCTCTCTCTCTTATGCTTTCTCCGTGTTACCGTCGGCTCGGAGAGCAGGAACGAAGGAGCCGGTGGCCTCCTCCTTTCGCCTTTTCTTTCACTTTTTTTTTGTTGCTGTTTTGTGAATTTTGATCAGCCAACCACAGCCTGCGCCTTTCATATTTGCTCAGCCAACTACAGCTCGCGCCTTTCTTACATCGCTGCTGCCCTCGCAGGTAGCCCGGGTAGCCATCGCCACCATCGCGACTGATCGCGAGCGCTTTGTTGGCGGAGTCCACTTCCGTGAGTTGTCGCATACCACCGCTGTCCTCTTTTGCGTGCGTGCTGTGCAAAGGGGCTGCAGACTGCTTGAGCGGGTCACGGCAGCAAAATGAGTAAAGTCCGCGTGAGTGTTCTGCTGGCAGCCAACATAGAAGGGTCTCGGAAGCTCCAGCCCTTTGTTATCGGGAATGCAAGAGCACCGCGCTGTTTTAAGAACTCTAAGCAGCTCCCCGTTCACTATGCTTCGAACAAGAAGGCGTGGATGATGAGTCAGCTGTTCACAGGATGGTTGCAAGCGTGGGATGTCGAGCTGGGGAAGTCGGGGCGTCGCGCTTGCCTTCTTGTGGACAACTGCTTGGCCCACCACGCCACCTGCAAGCTCAAAAACATCGAGCTGAAGTTTTTGCCGGCCAACACAACAGCGAAGCTGCAACCACTCGACGAGGGCATCATCAAGTCTTTCAAGGTGGGCTACAGGAGGAGACTCCTTGATAGGCTGCTGGTCAACCTCCGCATGGGCACAGAGCTGAAGGTTGACCTGCTTGGTGCCATTCAAATGATGATGGGCACCTGGTGAGACTTGAAGACGGACACAGTGGCCAACTGCTTCCGGAGGGCAGGTGAAGATGGCGACGACGAGCGCATAGACGCGTTTCACAAGTTGTCGTCCCTCTTCCCGGCTGCCGTTCCACCCGAAGCGTCTGCGGACGATTTCGTGGAAGTGGACTGCAATGTTCAGGCTGTTGCGAGCCTCGCTGACGAGGACATTGTAGCTGCGGTCACAGGGACCCAGGATGCCCAGGCCAACAGCTCAAGTGGCGACGAAGATCATCCGGACGAGGCGGCGGCTACACGCGCGTACTCCGCCACTGAAGTGGCGGCAGCGTTCGGCTTGATTCGCCGTTGATGCGGCGACATGGAAGGAACTGGGTTGTCGCATCTGGACAGCCTCGATAAGGTAGAGGCCAGCGTCTTCAACTTCATTTCGAAGATGAAGAAGCAGGCCAAGATATGAGCTTTTTTTTCACGCAAATAAAACATTCTGTGTTCTTTTGCATCGTGTGTGCAGAATTAGTTGTCATTCTTGAATGCGCCGATTGTAGGTGATCATCCGCCACTGGTAAGGTCTCGGGGCCTGTATTTTTTTATATCGAATTTTTCATATATCAAACTAATTCGCGATCCCCTTCGAGTTCGATATATCCGTGTTAGACTGTACCACGCTCAGTGCCGATGGAGTATGTGGGTCAGTAACTATTCCAAACAGACCATAACAGTGAATGTGCGGGGCGCACACCTTGCTACAAGTGATGCAAGTAAACAGTTTCAAGCTAGCAAGTGTTTCTTCACCAGGTTACTGCCACAACAGCAAGAGAATTCTAGGCAACAGAAAACTCTAGTGATTACCACAACTGCTCACAAACTGCATGTGTACTGTATTTTCTCACATAACTCATTCCCATCTACAACCAGTGGAGAACTTCAAAAAAAGCCCTGCATACTACAGTGAAACCACCTCCCTTGCAATGCTGTGAAGCCACCTTGCACATCGAAATTCTGCACCCTGGGCTACAATATCTTTGCATTTTGTAACTAAGTTGATTGATGCGGATCAAATACCGGATATTTTAAGGCTTGGCGTGCCTTTCGTACACAGGTGAGTGTTATCCAGCAGATCTCGCACTTTAGGCCCACTCCTCCAATGCCGCTTTTATTCTTGTGCGATTAAAAAAAAGAACAATCAAAGTGCACGCACCTTGTCGAAGACGTCTCTCACGTTGGCCTCAGACTCTCCAAACCACATGGTCAGAAGTTCGGGTCCCTTGATGGAGATGAAGTTGGCCTGACACTCGTTGGCAATGGCCTTGGCTAGTAGTGTCTTACCACACCCAGGTGGTCCGTAGAAGAGTACGCCTCGTGACGGGGTCATGCCGAATTTGAGGAACTTATCCGGGTACTCCACAGGGTACTGTGCACAGAAGAGGACAAGAAGGGAACACAGCAATCGTCATTCGCGTGCAAGGATGTTTGGGGAGAGTAATCGTACTCGGAAGTCACACCGTCAAAACTTGGTGTAAAAAACGGCACTGTGGCAGCACTGTGGCGATTTGGGCAGGTTGGTTGTACACTTAAACCTCATTATAATGAAGTCAGACCTTACATGAAAATAACTTTGTGATATCCGAAAAATTCGTTATTAACGTACATTCCTAACACTATGAATTGCAAGGCTATTCATTTACTTCGTTATAACCAATATTTCGTTATATCGAGGTTTCAGCGAACATTAGAAACGATTTGTAGCACAAGATACACAGACAAGTTTCTGATTTCCTGTGGCGTCACCTTCCAATGCATTTAACGTGAAGGCAGTTGCCTCCAATTCAATGCACAGACCTTCGCAGCCCTAACACCCTGTTCCATGGTTACATACTACATACACAAGGATTCAGACAAGAAGCCGAACCACAGATTGAGCGACTACAGTATAACCTCATTACAACAGACCTTCATAGTGAAGAGGATTTTGGTCTGTTGTAAAGGGAGTATGTAAAATCCAAGTACTGTTACAACAGACTTTCATGTAAACACTGAACGGGTCTGTTATAACCGGAGAGAATTACGAGTCACAAACATGGTCTTATTTTTAACGGGGGACCAAAAAAAAATGCGATTTTTGGAAAATCGCATTTTCAGTTTCTGTAGCCCATTTTTATGTGATTCCAAAATATCTTCAATGAAAACTACGTAGAAGTGCTATAAAAAATGTGTTTTGCGTCTGCCGACTTGGCGAAAATTGCGGAAATATAAAAAAAAGCGTTTTTCAAAATTATAGCTCGGCAACGGCGCAACTGGGCGCCACCATTTCGGGCTCGTCGTAAAGAGCATTTCTCCGCGTTCAAGTTCTCCGTTTCAGCTGGCTCCTCCATTCAATAACAAGCGTACGAAAAACACGTTTTGGCTGCTTCTGCGGTATTACCACAGAAGCAGCCAAAACGTGTTAATGCTCGCTTCGGGATCGTCGTCTGCTGCTTGTGCGTCACGAGGTCGTGGCTGTCGAAAATTACGCTACTTAGTGACGCGTTCGCACTCGTTCTGTGTTTACGGGTCCACTACAGTTGAACCCCTTTATAAGAGGCACTCATGGGGGAGAAATTCTTGCCTGTTATATGAGGTGTCTCTTATAAGCAGGGTACTAAGTTATGCATTTTCCTATCAACCCTTACTTTCATGGAGCACATTGGTGTCTCTTATAAAGGGGTTTAACTGTATAATTTGGAACGCTTTAGTTGGGCAGCTGCAAGCGGAAGCTCAATCATCAGATTACGATAGCGCGCCGCACTCGTTGCGAACATCGCAGACGTGCGACTCGTTGGACCCGCTGTTCGAGGTTCTTGTTATCAGCACTTCGAAGCTTATGACGAAGACCACACCGGGACAACCCCTTGTACTCGCAATCGAGCATGACGTACTTTGAAACATTGGGTACCGCGGCCACGCACATCGCAACCGAGCTTTCTACTAGATGTCGTGGTTAGGCCTAACTCTGGTCACGGTGCCGATGTACGAGCCAAATCCGAACTTTGCGGGCAAGAACGTCGCGCTAGCGGACATGCGAAAGCGAGGAAGCCGTAATGTCCTTCGTCTCAAGCAACGAATCGCATTGACCGCTGGCTCCTCAGAACCGCGGATGGGCATTTTGCGCATCGGCAGCGGACCCCCCGGCCAAGCTCGCCGCGCAGCGACCGCGCAGAGACGCGGTGGCAGCGGCTCGCAATTTCGCGTGTCAGCGTCCCAAACACAACACCAAGCGCGCTGCGTGCAGTTTTTTTGTCGCTACAGCTAGGCATAGCTGATCATTGACAGACCGGGGATCGGCGGCCTTCGTTCTTAAATCGGTACGTCGATATCCGCGGTGCGCTGCTCCCGTCCCAAAAGTATGCTAAGCGATGTTTGAAGTCGGAAGTTAATGACCGTGGTAGAAAAGTCCGCTCTAAAGGAGTCCTGACCACCTTGCTGGCCTGAAATTTTAGTCAATTATACCCGAATGTCCGTTGTACCAGAATCCGTTGTAAACGAAGCTGAATCAATGGAACTAATACGGAGGTCAGCATAACGCCGCAAATTGGTATGTAATATCCGAATGTCTGTTGTAAACAGATCCGTTGTAACGAGGTTATACTGTAGTACTGCATTTACTCATGCAATGAACGCACCCTTTTATATATATATAAAAAAAGAGCAAAGCAAAGTTGGGGTGTGCGTTCATTACGCGAATAATTTAGAACATTGGGCACGGAAAAGAGTAACTAACCTCTACAAACATCCAAGTGCAACCGAGTAGTAAAGGTGTAACGCCAAATCAAACACACAGACCTGGATCATCTCCTGCAACTCTTTCTTGACATTGTCCAAGCCTCCAATGTCCATCCAGGTGATGTTGGGCACCTCGACAACAGTCTCGCGCAGAGCACTCGGGCTGCACTTGCCCATGGCCCACTGCAGAGCAGACAGTGACAGAAAACGTTAGAAAACTGGTTGGTGAGCAAAAATGAAGCAGATTTGTAATTAAACCCCCTGTATTATCTGAAGGTATCAACCCTTCATTCTCACTTAGCCTGAAGACACAGCTTCTCAATGAAAAGTTTCAGCTAGAGCTGTGCGAATAGCAAAATTTTGGGTGCGAAGCGAATTCGAATATTGAAGTGTGAGTGCGAATCGAATCGAATATTTTTCGAATATTTCTAGAATATTGCTAGAATATTTTTCGAATACTTCGAAGCGAAATTGCAGAAAAAAGTTAGAGAGGATTTCTAAGCATATTCTTATCAGATAGCAACATGAAAGCGTTTCTTTTCACTAGGTTGATGAAGCACTGGCGGGGTGGTGTTTCATAGTTTCCTTATCAAGAATGAGGCAATGTAGAAGCAGAATTCTATTTATGTACATGATTTGGTGCCGCCAGAGTTTTGCTGACAACACTTTGCACGTGATAGGCAAAGATGACATTTCCTCAGCCTCTCCTCCTCTTTCAACTTCTGTGGTAGCTCAACTGATGTGGCGGACAAGGGTGTGCTCGCTTCAAGTCCGGAGTTCCAAATCTGCCTCGTAGACGTCCATATATAAGAACATCTGAAATTTTGGATGCTAAAAACCTTCGGCTTCCGATTTTTCGGACTTCCTGCCCAAATTTCAGGCCCAAAACAGCATTACTTGAGCCCCCACCTCTGCCACATCTTTCATCTACACGTTGGAACCAGCGTTTTCTTGAGTTGGTACACTTGCGACCGTAGCAGAGCTTGAAAGGCAGCTTTGCCGCAATACCGGGGTGTGATGAGGTGAAGCATATTGAAAATCTAGGGACTACTTTCAATCGGACGTTGACTGTCTCTTCGCAAAGTTCGACCGTAACGGAGCTTAAGGGGGGACGCGGCTTTCGTATCACGAAAAATGGCAAAAAAATCGATTTTCTGAAAATTAAGTTTTCAGTTTCTGGAACCCTTTTTCTATCTGATTCCAAAATATCTACACTGAAAACCACCCAGAAGTGCTTCGAAAAGTTTGTTTTGCCCTCCGAGGTGGCGAAAATTATTGTGGAAATCGCAAAAAAAAACAGCGATTTTCAAAAAATTGTAGCTCCGCGATGGCGTGACCGCGAACCAACTTCTTGGCCTTGTTCGAAAGGGCATTTCTCCGTGTTGAAATTCCCCGCTTCAGCGGGCTCCTCCATTCAGAAAGAAGCGCACAAAAAGCAAACACTGGAGAGTCGTTCCGAGGCCTCCGATTGGCCGCGTCCGCCATGTTGCCCCAGCTCGCCTCGCCATTGGTCCGATGCTCGCTCCGGGAGATCGTCGTCTGCCGATTGCACGTTGCGAGTTCACGGCTGTCGAGAATCGCGCTACTTCGTGACACGTTTGCAATTGTTCTGTGTTCACGGCTCGACGATCACTTAGAATATAATTACGCTTTAGTTTGGAGCTGCAAGAGGAAGTTCTATCTGATTACGATGGTGCGCCGCGCTCCTAGCGAACATCGCAAACGCGCGTCTTGGACCGACTCTAGCGTTGACTTCAGCGTCGGATTCGCGGTTAGATGTTTTGATTTCTGCTTATCAGCACTTCTGACATCGTGACGAAGGCCATCGCGGGACGACTCTTTGTACTCACGACCACACATTACGCACTTCGAAGCAATGGGCACCACGGCCTGCGCACCTACTGCTCGGAGTCGTCACTAGGCCTAACGCCGCTCACGGCGCCGTTTAGCGAGACGAACCTCGAACCTTACGGGCAAGAACAACGCGCTAGCGTAATCGCGGCTATGTGCTTCTTCGCAAGCGAAGAGGCACATTGCTCGCCGGCATTTTGGGACCGCGGATAGGCATTTTACGCATCGGCAGTGAACTCCACAGCCAAGCTCGTCAGACCCCACGGCCACGAACTGCTCGGAGCAGCGGTAGCAATTTCGCGCGTTGGCACCCGAAAATGCGAGACCAAGTATACTGCGCGCAGATTTTTCGTCATCGTAGCTTCGCATTCGCGAATCGTCACCAAACGCCGCCACCAAGCACATCACGCGCCGGCTCCACGGACCCCGCGGCCGAGCACTTCGCGGTCAGAGTGCTGTCAATAAGCACTAGTGATGTAATTTATACGTGCTTGGAGCCGTGCTTGGTATCGCCGCAGGCGTTTATGAATGTTCTGAAACACTGAAAGCCTCGTAGACTAGCGTTGCCGCGATCGGCCGAATGATAATACGTTTCATACGCGAGGGTGGCAAAAGAACGTGTATGAAGCAGGGGGACGAATTTTTATCTGCCCGACTCGTGTCATTGAATAAACTGCTCAAAAATCCTTGTGCCACTAACGTCTTGGCCATAACTGTTTGTTATTTGGAACGAAGGCATCGGCTATCATGGTGTGAGTCATTTTCTGTCACAACAAACCTCTCTTTATAAAAAATATTCAATGATTAATTGTAATCAATAAGCAAGACTTAATTATGCTAATGACAGCATACATACAATAAATATGTGTAATTATTTCAGTATATGGCCTTATTAGATTGCAATAACTTCTTTTCTGTCATGTCTATC
Organism: Rhipicephalus sanguineus; assembly: GCF_013339695.2. Lineage (NCBI taxonomy): Eukaryota > Metazoa > Arthropoda > Arachnida > Ixodida > Ixodidae > Rhipicephalus > Rhipicephalus sanguineus. The sequence continues at coordinate 38,980,600 of NC_051184.2, read as the reverse complement.
ACACGACTCCGTCATACAGAGAACTTGGTTTGAAATCCATACTGGTTTTTTGTAGATAAAAAAAGGAGGTTATGAAAAAAGAACAAAGGCACACTGGAGAAAGGCCACATGTCCAAGAAGTGATACACCATAAAAAAAAAAACCAAAGACCACAATCTTTAGGTGTTTTAGAAAAGGCCAAACTTTAAATGCAGTTTTCTCAATACTGTTTTTTTGGCATGTTGCTCAGCTCGTGAAGCAGATATCTTGGCAACTACAATACAGATTTTGATTCCGTTTTTTTTATTTTAATCCTTGAAGTCTTGTTGACAGGATGACATTATTCTTTACCTTGCTTAGGGCATAGTTTTTTTTGTATGTGATAACTAGTGCATGAGAAGTTCTGATGCAACACATGAAGCTGATGGGGATGTTATTTGTAAAAAAACTAAAAGGAATAGACAATTTTTAATAATGTCATCCTGTGTAGTGTTCTTTTGAGTAAAGATCAAAACCACTTGGACTTTCCTGGCATGTTTTGTTACAATGCTAGGCTTTTCACCAGCAGAGTATGTCATCAGATTATGTAACATAGTGTAATTTGAAAACTACTCGAGATATCGCAATGAAACTTCATATATAGCTATTCGAGACACTCTTCAGTGTGCCTGCCAAATTTGATTACTCTAGGTCAACAAACAAAAAAGTTTTTTTTTGATCGCCACCTCCCCCCTTAAAAGGCAGCTTTGCCGCAATAACGGGGTGTGATGAGGTGAAGCATATTAAAAATTTGAAGGGGTCACTTTCAATCGAACGTTGACTGTGTTTGTTTTTGGGAAGTTCGAATGGTAAAATTCCAGTGCAAATCGAATCGAATAGCAAACGCTATTCGAAATTTCGAATATTCGCACACCCCTAGTTTCAGCCTTTAGCATTACATGCAGAAGGCAATATCAGAGCAGAAATTCATGTCTCTCAAGCAGCCCATGGCCCGTGAGAAAGCCAACAGCCTAGCTCGTTTAAAAAGCAGTGAAAAAGACACCACCATCATAAAGGAATACTGAAACCAATGTTTGAAGCCAAGCTTACTCCGCCATACAAACCTGTACACAGAGAGAGCTCGGAGCAAGTGTGAAGCTCAGGAAATGGTGATGAGATAATTTATTTTGACGTTTCTGCATCAGTTTCTGCATGGCGCACCTACTGACATCGACACTGACGTGATGTCAGGCTACAGTGTCAATTCTGGCGACGTCACACACGCTGGTGTTGGTTAGTTGTGATGATGTAATACCAAAACATACAAAATGGCCTCTTGTGCGTCACAAAAGCAGTTATGAAGTGGAGCGGAGTGACCATGGAAACATTGCGATATCTTGCGCGAGCAGACTAGAAGATCATACAGTGTCACGACATCAGGGTACAGTAGAAACTGAAAGTGGAGCTTAAAAATTTGTTTTTCAGAGCGCACTCATGCTAACCAGTACATTTCCTAGGCTAGGCTCTTGAGGGCTTGGCCCATCGTTGAATGAAAAAGAACAAAAGGAGGAAAATTATCGACCGAGTAACCCTATAAGATCAAGAATATATCCCCATGACACCACCAAGATGTGCAAAATATCGGGTCACGATGCATAAGTTTCAGCAGACGCACATCCAGCGACACTCACCCTGAAGTTGTCCATGGTGACAGCCAATGAGTTGAGCACCTCCGCGTCGATCTGGTCATCCTCGAGGTCAATGAGGTCCATCTTCTCGCGGATCTGCTGCAGAGCAGCCTCTGAGCAGAGTGCAGCCAAATCTGACCCCACAAAACCGTGAGTTTCGGCTGCTATTTTGTCGAGGTCGACGTTTTCAGCCAGCTTCATGTTCTTGGTGTGAATGCGCAGGATCTCCAGGCGGCCGGTCGAGTCGGGGATACCAATGTCCACCTCTCGGTCAAAGCGGCCTGCAGCAACACGTCATCATACTGTGATCCAAGTCAAGTGCCAATAAAAACTCTTTACAACAACAATAAAAAGTGTTATAGTAGTGTAGGTGCAATATTTGCATATTAACATGCAAAAAGGAGGCATATGAATGCAGAACTAGCTGAAACTTGCACAAATCACTTTGCTGAACGCTGGCAACAACAAGCTCCAAGGAGCTGCAAGGAGGTTTGACAAAGCTAGCATCAAGGTGCAGTGTATATTAACGCATTATTGCCAAGTGTTTATTGGAAACTCATGGAAAAAAGGCTGGCTACATGCTAATAATTCATAAAAAACAAAACGGGAACAAAAATGCTGCTATAAATCTTCAGCATTCTCAGACCGGTTTCATCATTCTAACAACAGAAAGCTTTGCCTTCAAGCGGATGAGCCATACTCTCCAAAATGGTTTGGGGACAGTTAGGTAAGGATGAGCTGGGCTCATCCTAAACGAGGAATGTGTTCATTGGCACGCATCATCAACACTAACTCCTTTCAGGGCAACCCCTGGAATAAATATCACTGGCCACAGTATCTTTACAGTATAGCAACGGCAACAAAGTGAACACCAAGCAAACTGACCGAAGCGTCGAAGGGCGGCGTCGATGCTGTTTGGTCGGTTGGTGGCGGCCATGACGATGACGTGGGCACGCTGCTTCAACCCGTCCATGAGGGTCAGGAGCTGAGAGACGATGCGGCGCTCCACCTCGCCGTGCGTCTTCTCCCTTTTCGGTGCGATGGCATCCAACTCGTCGATGAAAATGATGGACGGTGCGTTCTTCTCTGCCTCTTCGAAAGCTTTTCGCAAATTGCTCTCAGACTCTCCAGCCAATTTGCTCATTATCTCGGGTCCTGTTGGAACATGCACACAAAAAAAGTGCGTTAGGGTTTTGGAGAGTCAACAATGCAATATACTTTTAGAGCCGAATGCATCTTTTGTTTCCGATAAAGCGCCCCATCCAGAGCCGTATATTCCTTCGGAGAGTTCGGCGGAGGGGCGGAGCCAACAACCATCCAAATTTAGCGGCGGCGCGGCGCTGTCCGCCATTTTGTGCCGCGGCACTGTAAGCTCGCGTTGGCGTGCGCCCGCAACGCTCCGTCTCTGGCGAACCCTTTCTTCAGCGACCGCGCTGCAAGCCCCCATTGCGACGTCCGTGCAGGTCCACGATGTTCCACGCAGCCGACACGTGCACGATCAGCAGCAAACACACACCAGGTCGGTCACAGAGGAAGCATAAATGCCGACAGCGACGTCACGGGTACAGCATCACGAGAAACCTCGGCACGAAATGGCGTCGGCGGCGCGGAAGCGCGCTGTTGCCAGACTGGCGGCGAGATCAAAAGAGCGCCGAACTCTCCCAAAGGGAATATACGGCTCTGGTCCCATCAAGTGAGGTTTCATATTGTTGGCAACGGCTACAATCATTTAGTACAGAAGAAGGTTGGAAACAGATAATTTAGCTGGCCCCGGGAAATTTATATTCGAACTCCCATCACGCGTTGTGATAAAAAAAATCAAATCAATCTAACAATCACATAGGACACTGTCGTTTCTTAAAGACGAGCACGCACCGTTGATGAGGAAGAAGAAAGCGCCAGTCTCATTGGCGACCGCACGAGCGATGAGAGTCTTTCCTGTGCCGGGTGGACCGTAGAGAAGGATACCACGGGGAGGCTTGACGCCAATGGCCCTGAATAGGCTGGGATGTCGCAGTGGTAGCTCAACCATCTCCTTGATCTGTGCTAGCTGCTTGCGGCAGCCACCAATGTCGTCGTAGCCAACCTCATTCAGGGACTCTTCTTCCTCCTGCAACATTTGCCCATGCTCAACGTAAGATCACCAGAAGTTTATTGCAAACCACTGGTGTCCATAAAAGCTAGTGAGGAAACACTGTTCAGCACGGCAGTTTAAGGGGGGACGCGGCTTTCGTATCGCGAAAAATGGCAAAAAAATCGATTTTTTGAAAATCACATTTTCAGTTTCTGTAGCCCTTTTTATATCCGATTCCAAAATATCTTCACCGAAAACCGCGTAGAAGTGCTATAAAAAAATTGTTGCGCCTGCCGAGGTGGCGAAAATTATTGGGGAAATCGCAAAAAAACACTGATTTTCAAAAAATCATAGCTCCGCAATGACGCCACCGGGCGCCGATATCTTGGGCTCATCGGAAAGCGCATTTATCCGTCTTCAAATTCCCCGCCGTAGCTGGCTCCTCCCTTCGAAAACAAGCGCACAAAAAGCAAATGTTCGAAGGTCGTTTCGAGCCCTCCGATTGGCCGCGTCCGCCATGTTGCCCCAGCGCGCCTCGCCATTGGTCCGATGCTCGCTCCGGAAGATCGTCGTCTGCAGCTCGTGCGTCTCGAGCTCACGGCTGTCGAAAGTCGCGCTACTTCGTTGCGTGTTCGCAATCGCTCTGTGTTCACGGCTCGACGATAACTTTGAACAAGAACTACGTTTTAGTTTGGAGCTACTAGCACTACTAGCGGAAGCTCGGTGGGATTACGATGGCGCGCCGCACTCGTAGCGAACATCGCAAACGCGCGTCTCGGACCGACTTTCTAGCGTTGACTCGTCGGATCCGTGGTTGGAGGTTCTGCTTATGCGCACTTCGGACGTCGTGACGAAGATGATCGCAGGACGGCTCTTTGTACTCGCGACCACGCATTACGTACTTTGAAACATCGGGCACCGCGGCCGGCGCGTCTACTGCTCGGAGTCGTCACTAGGCTTAACTCCGCTCACGGCGTCGGCATGCGAGACGAACCTCGAACTTTGCGGGCAAGAGCAACGCGTTAGCGGACTCGCGGCAGTGTGCTTCTTCGCAAGGAACGAAGCGCTCCCCCCGCCGGCTTCTCGGTACAGCGGATGGTCATTTTACGCATCGGCAGCGGACCCCACGGCCAAGCTCGTCGCGCAGCGGGCGCGCGTCGGCGTCCCGCAATGCGAGGCCAAACACGTTGCGCGCCTATTTTTCGTCGCCGCGCCTAGGCATATTGCGCATCGTCACCGAATGCCGCCACCCAGCACATCGCGTGCCGACTTCCCGGACTATGCGGCCGAGCACTTAGAGGTGAAATAAGGCACTGGTGATGCAATTTAGGCGCGCTTGGGGCCGTGCGTAGTATCGCCGTAAGCGCTCATGAATCATCTGAAAAAATAAAAGCCTCGCAGAAAACCGTGTCCGCGACCGGGTGAATGATGAAGCGCATCGCAGGCGAGGTTTACAAATTAGCTTGACGAGTGAAACAGGGAGATGAATTCATATCTGCCCAGTTCGCGTCTTGATAAACTGCTAAGGAATTCCTATTCCACCATAACTGCCTGTTATTTAGGAAGAAGTGACAGGCTGCCATGATGAGAGCCGCTTTTAGTATCCTATAAAAATGATTCAATGATCAATTGCAATCAAGACTGTTAATTGTGTTAATGAGAGCATGAATACAAGAAAGCTGGCAAATCATCATAGTACATGACCTACTTGAATTACAATATCTTGTTTTTTGTCATGTCTATTACACCACTTCATAACTTCGTTTAAAATTCATGCTACATGTTCTTTGTATATCAGAAAAGGATTTTAAGAAAAAAGAAAGAAAACACTTGTGCAGGAGGTCCAACCTTATAAAACACCTTAAAGATCACAATCTTCTTGTGTTTTAGAGAAGCAAGGCACCTCAAACTAAAGACAGGGCACTCAAGAAAGTGCACATTACGAAGGACTCAAAAGATTACGACCCCAGTGCCTTTTGATGAAGTAATATCGTTGGTACAACTTTAAAAGCCGTTTTCTCAAAACGACTTTTCTTGCTTCCTGCTTCGCTTGTTCCGCTGATTTCTCACTGACCGCTGGGTCTATTTCAGTTCCGTTTTTTGTTCTATATTCCTTGAAGCACAGTTCAGGGCGTGACATTCTTGCTTTTTCAGTATGGCGTTTTGATAATTAGCTATTTGACGAGTTGCACAAAGCCTCGATGCCTGTTGTGCAGTCACCTCATGAAAAATGAAAACTAAAAAAAATTTTGTTGCAAATAAAAAAATCTAAGAATGTCACGCCCGCAATCAGACATCTTAGAATGCATAGCACTTTGAACGAGTTTCCTATCACATTTTTTAAGCGAGTCAGACTCGGAACAAGAGCAGAAGGTGAAATATATTGTAAATCAAAAAGTTTTAAAGATATATTCATGAAATTTCTACAGTAGCATTAAAACAACATTTCAAATAAGTGTGCCAATTTTCATCAAAATCCATGAAGAAATAAGAAAGTTGGTAACGAAAGCCACGTCCCCCCTTAAAGCGCTACTGAACAAAACTACGTAAAACAGTGTGCAAAAATGGGACAACTATGGATATGTATCAGCTAACCCACCTACAATCAGTGAACAAAACTTTTGCTGCCAAGTTCTTCTAGTTCAGATTTTTCAACCAAAGAAAAATTATGCTTTTTACGTTGCTCTTGGAATGGGGCATGTTGAACAATATAGTGCAGGAGTCTCAAACCCGTGACCCCTCCCGCAGCAAACTGTCATCGTCCACTATGTTTAAAAAAATTTTTCTTAATTATGTGTACGAGCTACACTAACGTCAATGGTTTCAAGCATTTTTTTCGCGAGGCGCCCCATCCATTTTCCATGTGTAAAGATAGACATAACTGTGGAACATTAACTATCGCGGAATCAGAGTCCAGATTGCAGTCATTCCGGAAATCAGTATCAATAACTCGAAACCCGATGTCAGTCCTGTCAAGAAATGACCGATATATGAGATATGGAAAAGGCCCACTGTGAAATGGCAAGAATTGCTGCTGAGCGTCGCTCCGCAGCAATTCCAGTGTTAGACCTTCCAGTGTTGAAGTGAAGCTTATTTTATAGTGGTGTAACATTCTTGAATATAAAGGCAAAACTCGAAATACCAAAGGCCATCAAAGATTGCATTGCATCATTAGGTGCTGCACTTTTCTCCGATTTCACATCAAGCACACACTACACGCCGCAAAGAAACGCAGAGGCCTGTTACGCACCTCGCGCTTGATGGGTTCTCCATCACAGTGAATGACAGTGTCTGGTGCCACAATGCAGTAGGGCGACGGGTCCGTTTCGACCACCTTGAACTCGACTGCACGCATGCCACCGCGGACAAGGAAGAGGTCCCCTTTGTGAATGGGCCGGTAAGCCTCCAGGAAGTATGGCTTCAGGTACACCTCAAATAGGCTCCTGTACGAACAGCGTGACACGTAGTGAGTTGTCGAAAACAGCATTCACTGGGGTTTTGCCACCAAGAACACAGCTAAAAAATCAAGCCCACAAACATTGCTTCCCATCTCGCCACCCACACTTCTCACTAGAAATACAATATCTGGTACGTGCGAAGCACAAACAAACATGCTGCAAGAATAGATAATGCCACTTCATTTCATTAATTTCACTTAGTATTTTAGCATACTCGGCCTTTACCTAAACGAAGGCATATGTTTCGTAACAGTTCGTATCAATAGTTTTCCTTTTGGAGAGGGAACTGTCTCATGCCACAAGGAACACGTGTGCATATACGAACATATATACAACCTATCTTTGTAGAGCTAAACCCTATGCTACAAAGAAGCACTAATTTTAGGCTCCAGGTAGAAAAAAAAAACTTTTATAGAAGACAAAACTGTCTGCAGTACGATATGCAGCACAATCCTCTTACCCTGAGAGGCCCTCGACAGTATCATCGATGGGCAGCACATGGATCCGTTTGCCATACTTGACGTCCGGGCAGGCCTGGATGCTGGTTCATGGAAGGGAAGGGCAATCATTAGATTATGCTAACGACAAACTAATTCTGTATGTATCACAGTTTGATTCTTGCTAACACAGAACCTGCTTGCCCTTACATGCTAATGCCGCTGAACATGTACTAACAACCTCTGGCCGTTTGCATAAAAAACTAAAAGATGCCCATTTTTACAGTTGCCAGCATACCATTGAAATTAACAACACAGGAGGGGATGATTATGAGTGAGAAATATGCAGAAGACATGCTGCCTGCTGTTCCAGGAAACAAGTGCTTTCGTGAAAGGTACCACAGATCAAGAAGTCCAAAATGTCACTATTAAATTTCACCCATGTCTTCTTTGCAGAAGTTTACACATATAAAACAATTGAAGACAGTGAACTACACATCACACACAGTACAAATTACCGAACAACATACGATTGTTTTGGTGAACTGAGATACGTATAAAACAGGGGCGTAGCCAAGGGGGGGGGGGGGGTTCAACCCCCCCCCCCCCCCGAAATTTTTCAGTTTTGCTTGCGTATATAGGCACGCACACATACAAACGCACGTACGAACATACATAAAGTATGGTTGAAACCCCCCCCCCCCCCCTCCAAAAAAAAATTTCTGGCTACGCCCCTGGTATAAAAATAAAATTGCAGTATTACAAGCCAAATTCACGACATAGTTCTGAGGCATGCCATAGCAGGCAATTCCGGATAATTTTTGACCACCCTGGGGTTCTTTAACATGCACCCAAATATTAAATTTTTTGTTTTTTCCATTTCATCCGCATAAAAATGTGGCTACCATGGCCGGAACTTCAACCGATGTTCTCAAGCATAGCTGAGCAGCACATTAGTGCCATTAAAGTTTGGTGGGTCCCCCAGAGAAATAAACCGTGACACATGTACTGCTCCAGAGTGCAAGCTCAAGAACATTGTGCACGGGCAGAAAATGCATACAAAACAGCGCTTGGCATTGTGACACTGTGGTTGTTGCCTAACTTAGTAGAGAGCCAATGTCCTTGCTCACCTCACCACATCCCCGAGGCGCACACGCAAGTTGTTTCGGATGCAGCGGTTCATGCGGATCTTCTCCGATGGGCAGGTGTCATCGGAGAGCACAATGCACACCGTCTCGCGGCGCTTCTTGCCCTTGAGCAGCACTGTGTCACCCCGGAAGAGCATCAGCTCATCCATCTTGCCCTGGACGTGGCGAGAGAACAGGCATGCATCGCTTGTATGAAATGTTTCTATTTAAACGATAAAGACAGTTCCGAGGATTCCAGCGGGGCAAGCAATGTGAAAATAGAGGAGGACAAAGCACGCTTCATCAGTAAACTTGAGCTTCCTAATGAAGTAAGAGCACAGGCACAACAATGGCAAATGAGCTCATGGGAAAAACAATGTACATTGTCTTGCACTAGTTTTGTAGCACCATGTGGCCGAAATACAAAATACATACTTTGAAATCTGTGACATCAGTGACATTCATCTATTAGTTTCAGCAGGAACTTAAAAGTGAGATGTTGATTTTCTCTCTTAATGATGAACATGTGACGTAAGATTAGTGACAAAGTTCCGAAAGATAATCTGGGAACTGACAAAAAGTACGAAGTAGGGGGAATCTATTTCCTTTCACGCACTTTCCTTTGCTAGCAGGCACCTGTGAAAACGATTTGCCATGATGATGACTGGAGGTAAGGAGGTCTCTTCTTGAACTTATAAGGGAACATGGCACAGCATTTTGAGGAGGGAGAGTGAAAGATAGGAGAGAGCGGAAAGGGTAGGCCACCACTTCGAAATGGGTACCCAGGGCAAAGAGGTGCTTGGTTAGGGTATCTTTTACATGAACTGCCGGGAGCCCTACTTAGAATCCATGAATTCACCCTCTTCATAAACCTGCTGGGCTCCTGATAAGCTCAGATGGTAAAGCATCGACACTGAAATGCTAGCACACACACATGTGCTTACCTGGGACAGGGAGACGACAGAGTTGTCATCGTTGATGGCGTCCTCTACAAGCAGGCGGTTCGGCTTCTGCTTAGTCTTCAGGATGGCTGTGGCCAAGTCGTCTGGACTGTAGACACAAAAACCAGAATCCCAATAAGAATAAATCTACACAACATTCTTTGCTACGCATACTACACAGCAGTAAAACAAGAGCCCTGTACCATAATTTCTGAAATATGTGCGAACATCGGTGCAGAATTGTGGGAGAAGTGGGATTCATTATTACAACCAGGAGTTCATTGATGTGCACAAATGTTTATGTATCTCACTCACATCAAAATGCTGCCACAGTGGCCAGGAACTCGACCCGCAGCCTTGCACTTAGTACAATACCAAAGTGGCTAATCTACCATGTTCAGTACCATAACACTAAGCTACCATATTCAAACTTTTTCTCCAGCACCTAATACAAAATTTTTGAAGCCAAGTGCACCGAGTGCACAAGTTATAAGTATTCAAGTTTAGACGTAATGTGCTTGATGAGTTTTTAGGTGTAGCATTTCAATGTTTAGACGTGTTAAAGTTTAGGCCTTCTCATTTAAGATAGAAGGTTACTCTGTACACTAACTAAACAAAAACTTTTTTTCTTCTGTTCTCTGGTAGAAGTTACAAGACACCTGAACTAGTTTCTTGGAGTCTTGAGCTTGCTGTAATAATTATTGCTGGGGTTTCATGTGCCAAAGCGACTATATGATTACAAGGCATGCTTTAGTGAAGGGCTCTGAAAATTTCAACTACCTGGGGTTCTTTACTATGCACCTAAACCTAAGCACACAGGCCCCCTAGCATTTCACATCCACTGAAATGCAACTGCCGTTCTCACAAATGTTTGAAACAGCCTATAGTGAAGTCCTGGTCTTCACAGATGTGCTTTCGGCAGCGCAGATATCACCATTAGCAAGATGCAGTTATTTAGTGTACGATCTTTCAGCGTGCCATTGAGAGAAAACCTGCGGCATTACCCCGCACTACTGCTATTTTTATTACTGCCCCATTGTCACGTAGCCACAAGGTGGCTCACCAATGTGAAACAACACAACATGCCAGGATCATCGCTTGTCAAGTCAATCCAATGACTGTATATCATCGAGTCATGAAAATTTCAATTCAGTGAACTTTCATATGATGTTAGTTCCTTGACACTAAAAGTTATGAAGCAAAAGTAATGTCATTGAAGTGCTAAGAGATTATGTTTCAAATGTAATGGCCATCAGTTAAAATAGTGACACACAGTCTCATCAATTAAACAATTACAGCTGACAATTTAGGATGAACTACTGGGATGAAGGATAACATTGACGAGCACCTCTAAAAAAATGTGCAGAGAGCAGTGTTGCCAGTTATTGCCTTACAAGCAGAAATCTACCAACTGTGGGGTGTTTTTTTTTTTTTTTTTTTGACAGCAATCCAGTTCACTTCCTCAGGTGAAAATGTCCACTGCGCGTTAGCTCCGATGATATTCATTGTTTTGCATACAGTAATTTTTCACGAAATAAGTGTTCTCGCATCCTGTACTAGTTAACGACAGATATTACTATTAACTACAAACAAATGGTATTCGACTGAGCTAGTTTATTGATAGCTAATACTAGTACGACCAGTGGAATTGAAAAAAAAAAGGGACAAAGGGAGGACAGACAAGGACTTGACTGTCTGTTGTCCTTGTCTGTCCTCCCTCTGTCCCTCGTTTTTCCAGTTCCGCTGGTCAGATGTGTATTACAAAGTTAAGTTTACCTTAGGCGATGCAGTTTTTGGAATGTGGGCTCAAACGAAATGAAGCTATACATATTAAATAAGATGAGCCTCAGAAGAAACTCCGAAGTACAAAAATTCCTTTAGTAAAAAGGTAAGAGGGCGAAGTGATCCAGGAGCCAGCTTTTGCAGATGCAACCACAGATGGAAAATAATGATGCCAAGAAAAGCATAGGGCATTATGTTGCAGTTTTTAAACGTGTTGTCATTACGAGATAAACAAGGGAAACGAAAATGAATAGGAAAGCAGTCTAGAAAGTCACCGCCTGTTTAGAATCCCACGCAAGAAAAACATTTGCTGGGCTGTTATTTAAAATGACAATGCAACGCAAGCAATTTTTCTTGGAAGACTTTTGGCATATAGCAGCATACCAGGTTTTTGTGAAGTCCCACCAGAAGTGGAATGAAACATAATGAAGTAGTGTAGACAATTTTTCCGCTCTGCTATGTTATCCCGTGGCCTCATTTTAGGACACTCCTGAGGTGTGCGGGGAAAGCTTAAGTATAAGGGCCCCAGAGCATTGTGGAATCCCCTAACAAGAAAACCAGCTGACGAATAGAATGCACGGGTAGTACGAAAGAATGCTAAGGATGGGGGCCCACCATCACTTGGTGGCTTCAACACTCACTGAATCACCTGTGCAACTGACACCGTGAACTAGGGGCAGAGCAAAAAATGAGTCTTTAAAGGTGCTAAAGTGATACAATGAATCGGTCTAGATTGATAAATTGTACTCCAGATAACTCTAATGACATAATAATTGTCGGGGCTTAACGTCTCAAAACCGCGATATGATTATGAGACTCCGTAGTGGTGGGCTCCGAAAATTTCGACCACCTGGGGATCTCTAATGACATTAATTTCACAATCACAGGTTTGTTAATAAAGGAGAAAATCAAGGTTTCATTTTTAAACTTCGCGTCGAAATCTCCGCACCTGACGTCACGGATTTCAAAGTGCATTTCGAATTTTGTCAACATTGTCTCAACCGAATTTCTGGAAACTTTGTATTCGAAGTCTCTTCTGGCTCCCTCAGAGGACCATTTTTACCGTTTAGGAACTATGCAGGCCCTAGTGGACGCCGTCCAAATCTTTAACGTCACGACGCGTGGTACGGGAATTTCAAGGTGGCGTCGCCACCAGCATTTTCTTTCTGCGCGTTTTGTCGCTTACCAAGCGTTTTCTCGCTGAAAGCATTGTGATTTTGCTATTGCTAAAGAGTACTTTACTAAAACGAGAAAAATTGTTTTTTTTCTTTTCCTATTAAGTGTGTCTTTAAAGCTACAGCTGGAAGAACATGATACATTTGTTAGAACGACTAATTCACTACCCAATATCGGCGAACTTCGCCACGCGCCCCGCAAAGCTTTGTAAAGTGCGCTCCGTAACCTAAACTAACACAACCCAATCTAACCAAGCAACCTAACCCAACCTAACATAACCAAAGGAAAAGCCTGCTTCGCAAGGCCTTGAGTCAACTAATCGCATATCTCGCCACATGTAAGACTGCGGGCGGTTGGATAGTTTCGATTCGCAATGGCTTGCCAAAGTAGCCGAACAATAAAATCGCTACTACTTTCCCCTAAGCCACGGTGAAGTAGGCAGATGGTAGCCTTGCTCGAGAGATACCGCATACCGGCCGCAGTTGCGTCACGAACAGGGCTGAAGGCCGAACCACAAATAACGTCCCGCGACTGCCCCGCGAATGGAGGACAATGACATTGAGATAATGCGACAACAGAACCACACCGGCGCTTTCCGGGTCGCCAACGAACGCTTCCGACGTTTCGTCAGCGTAAGATATCGATCCTGACGACATACCCGTGTAACTCCCGTGTCTTCGTTGATAGTCAGCCATACCAGCTGACGTAAACAGTTGTTGGGAATCGTGCTTAGAATTCCGAGCGAGAAAGGATTGCGTTATCTAAAGCGGAGTCGAAGCGCAGACGCACGAGAGGAGCACTTTCGATGACGTAATTATGTCCTGCGTTTTTCCGAGAACACGATTATAAGAGAATATTCATTACGAATCAGATCAAAGAGCGATACAACAACCAGTACGCGTCAGCTGGTGAACAGTATTCCCACGGGTTTATTGAAAAAAAATAGCAAGCATTAACCTCACAATGGTTTCTTCGAAGAAGCCCTAACCCCCTTTACGCTTTTTGTGCAGGATGAACGATCGTATTCGACGAAATAACGCCGTCAACCTTGAAAAATAGGAACGATGACTAGCGGAAAATAGAAGCCGGCATTTAAGCCTAACACAGCCGACCAACTATCATTCGCCGAGCTCCTCTGAGTTCAGCTCGCCGGCTAAAGGACCGGGCGGAATCAAACGTGAGGATACGTACTTTTTCGCGGCCATTGTGACTTTTCCGGATGCTTGAGGACGACGAACAAAGCTTTGTCACCCCAAGCCCAGCACAGAGACAGAGAACTACGGCCCACTATGCCAGCAACGCCAATGAACGGAAGCGACACGACATTACAGAGTCGCACTTAAAGGAAACTTAAACGTTAAAATAAATAAATTATAAATAGTCAGTAAATCTAAGGAGTGTTTTAAACGTACAAATCGCTCAATTTAGAGTTTTATTTTAAAATAATTTTTGCAAAATGACAAACTGCGGAGCATCGATCGAAGTTTAGCTACCAACATGGCGGGCATCAAAGGTACGGAGCGAGTGGGAAGCGCTTTCATTTCGCGATATTATGTAATTACCGTCCTTCTCTGCAACGTGTAGCGCTTTCGGTGCGAAGTAGGGGATCTCTTCCTCCCGATCGACAACATGTGAGACGACTCCGCATTCAAAGGAATGCGAGAACTTCATATTCGTGTCCGGGCTCCAATGCTTTCGCTAGTGTGGATCAATAAAAAATTATTTTTGTTTCGTCGGGGACAAAGTGTTTGAAAGGAATAGAATGCACCATGTAAGCTCCGTTTTGCTTCGGTCTTGCAGAGCGCGCGCGCAATTTTATTAGAGTCTCGCGCTGCATTGTTCTTGTGACTTTAAGAACTCGCCCGGTGTTGGAAGTTGTCCATTGACAAGTAGGCGCTCGCGCTCTACACATCACTAGCGCTTTAAAAACGTGAACTTCTTGTTATGCGAGTGTGTTACTAATTCAAAACTTCCTTCCTCTTGCACTTCCTGGGGTCTACTCCATCCGGGCGCCAACAACAGCGTGAGTAATCAGCTTATTATGTTTGTGTAGTTCCTTGCGAATTCACATATGTTGCGAGTGAGGGGAACAAGAAGGCGACCGTTTGCTGTGCCCCGTTATCTCGTAGCCTATAATCTTGTAACTGCCTCGCAGAAAGACAAGGATATTGCTTCTTTTTTCTTTACTCTGCGCGGCTTGCCCAATGGGCGGGCCGTTGTCTTTCTTTTTTTTTTTTTTTTTGTAACACTCGCGTGCTTGACAGGAAGATGCCATCCACTTTAGTAATGACGGCGGATTCGCAGTTTTCTATCGAGCTGCAAGTTACGCGCTGCTAATTTGGCGCAGAACACTTGTTTTGTAAAACACTGCTACACATGCTATCGAATGCTTGTTTACATTATGATGGTTGTGCACAGCATCTGTTATCTGCTTGGACAGTCGGCTTATCTCGGAGTAGCACAGGAAATAAAAGTCGTTCCCTTCACTTCGATCGGGGTACTGCCAACTTGCCTGAACAGATTTCATGAATCGGTTGTTTAGATTGACGTGCATCCGCAGAGGACTTTTTGTAAGCAAGGTCTGAACAAAGTCTTGCTGCTACAACAGATCAGCAAATGTTGGATCCTGACATCACAGTAAGGCTGATGATGCTAGTACTGACTTTCTGATACCAACTACGGAGTCCACTTGAAAGATCTGACAATTATTTCATGACCTTCACACTTCCCAAGCATTACCCTCTTGATAGAATCCATTTAGATCATTGTATTAAATACCTTTTCTTTCTTGCAGGCTTGTTGCCCTTGCCTTTTCGGGTTCAGTGGGCATGACTCTATTGGTGCTGGGATGTGCCCTGCCTCAGCCCAGGTGAGTTGAGAAACAGTGTCATGCATGTGAAAAAATACAGCATCGTTGGGTCATTTACGGTGGTAAAACTCTTTTAGGAAACCTAAAGCAGGGGTCTCAAACACGTTGCCCATACACCTTTCACTAGTGGACTGGCCCGCACATGACTGTCTTCGTCCTATATTTAAAAAAATTTTTCTCGAGTATGTTCATGAGCTACACATACGTGACTGGTCTCAAGGATTTCTTTCGTGAGCCGCCGCACGCGCTCACCATGTGTTAAAACATAACCACGAAACAAAAACTCTTGTATTTCAGAATCGTTGTTAGATTTTAGTCATTCTGGAGATGGATGCCGATTTTTTTGTTCCAATACTGACACCAAATCCCCTTCAGAAACGACCTGAGATATGGGAAGGGTCGCCTTACAAATGACAACGTTAACTGACATTTTTGAGACCCCTCGGCTAAAGAGACCTGTGGAGTGAAAATGAATCCGGCATCTTCCACTATGACATGGCTCATAATCATGTCAAGGTTTTTGGCTTGTGAACACCTAATCCTTACAACCTGCTCCCTTACCCCTTTCATCCGTATAATCATCAACAAGGGATGATCTATCCAAACAAAAATAAACACGTTAACCAACCCTAGGATTTATTACTCAACATCGAAGTTCGATTCTATCAAGAAAGTGACCTTGCCTCAGGGCCAAACTTATTGTTGAAGCAGTGCACAAAAGACACAATCATGCTCACATAAAAATGACGCTAGCACAAGCACTGGAAATAACAGCAAGCTCGCTGTTATTTCCAGCGCGTGTGTTTGAATCAATTTTATGTGTGCGTAATTGTGTCTTTTGTGTGCTGCTTCACCAATCTCATGGTTCACCATCAGGCCAGACTGATAGTTACGGGAACATTTGCGCTGTGCAGCAATTGGTACCCCTTCTTCGTGGTGCTGTTCTACGTGCTGTCGCCGCTGCCCACGTTGATAGCACGCCGCTACAAGGAAGATGTGGCCAGCTCGAGCGCAGCGCAGGAGCTGGCCTATTTCATCACCACCGGCATCGTCATCTCGGCCTTCGGCCTGCCCCTGGTGTTGGCACGGTCACCCGCAGCACCCCACGCAGTGGTATGGACTATCTTTGTTTTTAAATTTCTACTGGTAGTGCAATGCATACTTGTCCATAAAGGGCCCCTAAACAACCTCTAAACATACAAAGAACAAGTGCGTTATTCTCTCCTGGCGTTTCCTGTCTTTTTAATGCAATTCATGATGCCAGCAGTCTGTTCACGTGACGTCATGAGGAAATAAGCTATTGATAGGTCCATATACAAGGGATATTAGTAGTGAATTGTATCTTATTCTGCTTCTCCATACCGTCGCACACCAGTTCTTCCTTGTCACGCATGGCTATCATGCGTGATCAACTGATTTCACTTCGTTTTGTGAGTTTTCGACTGGGCATGTGTAGATAACAGGGTGTAGCCAAAAGTGCGATATCCTGATAAGACTCCCTCGTCTTTGGAGTCGGAATGGTTTAGGGGCCCTTTAAGGCATACTTGGTTTATGCATAATGCTTGTTCTGTATGCGTTCATGCAAGATCTTTGTTGTGTATGAATCAAAGCAGTGTTTCGTGGTATCTATTGTCACATATCCAACGATATAGCCGGTCATGGTATCGTAGTGTATGTCAGTGTAGTAAGGAATGTCTTTGGTTCAGGGATATCTCGTGTGCACAAGATAATTTCATCCACTAGGAGAGCACAGTCTTAGGTAGTAATGCATTACCGTTAACCATTTGCTTTTATGGTTGATCTTAATATCTGTGTCACACGGGCACTTTTGATCGCCATTAGGGCCGATCCAGATGAGGGGCTGCTACATGGTCACTTTCAATTGCGATCAGGCCCAATTGGGATCAATGTGATTGCTATCTGCCTATCGCGATATGGCTCCCAGGTCGTGATTTGGCTGGCATCTGCACTAAACTCGATCTGGATTTGTTTGCACTGTGTAGCAAAGATAATTTTTAATTGCAATAAAGAAATCCTATCCAGATTGGTCCTGATTGCGTGAAAGTGTATGCATTATTAAAAGGTGTTGCAGTTCTGTCAAACTGCTTGCCAACCAGCTGTATATTCACCTTATTTTATGCATCCAGTATGCTGCTTTTGTAAACCTTAAATATACAGATACATAATATGTAGTAGTATTCGAAGTGCAGGGATGCAACAGCTGCTCCAATTGCGCCAATTTGATACAATTCCTCATTTTTGTGCCAAGCTGAGCCAAAACCAAAATTTGTTAAAATTGTGCCACGCTGCGCCAAAATTCCCGACCAGCTTAAGGGGAGATGCGGGTCGAAAAACGCGAGTTTTCTAAAAAATTATCGATTTTTTGTTTTCACCTGTTTTGTTAAGATTAGTACCTCTACTGTTCTGGAAAAAAAAATCAATGTCGAGACTCAACTGGAAATGCTTTAAAATTGCGTCTAAAGAGCACAAGGTGACTGTCAAAAGGCCGAAAGTGTGACATCTTCGAGCACCTTGCCGCTGATAATGCGCCGCTCGCCATTGTCGACCGCATGAGGCGAAGAGCCGAGCCTCACTCTTCAAATAGCGACGGTTTCCCGCGCTTCTGCAGCGCAAGAAATAATAAAGAGAAGCACGCTTTTGCCGCCTTTTTCGAGCGCCGCGACTGGCTTTAAATCACGTGGTACGGATTGGGAGCCGCCGTTGGCCGCTGCGCGCGTGTGCTGTGAAGCCTACTTGCAGGATCTGTGTCTCATCGAGCAGCGCAGCTGAACAGCGCTTTTCTCGAGTGCTTATCCGTTATGGATGAAGAAAGCTGTAGGAAGCGCTGTCACCGGCCTGTCAAGTTTCACGCGGCGCACAAATTTCGAGGACGCCGGCACAAATCAAAGTTGAACACTCAAACCACGAGAAGATCGTCTGCTGCCGCAAGGCGTAGTGGCAGTGACACCGATGCGTCCAACGAGTTTGCCGCGGCATTCGAATATGTGAGTGCCTCCCAGAAAAAGATCGGACTCTTCGAAGACGAAGAAAAATCACAGGACGACGAGTCTTCGTTGATTGCCGATATGACAGCATTGAACATGTTGGTTTAATCGAGGGCACTCCAGTTTTGAACGTGTTCTGGAAGAGCTTGGCGTGCTCCTGCCTCATGATCTGGTTGCTCTTGGCACATCACAGGACAGCACACGCCAGAAAGAAATGTCTCAAAAACTAACAGGAGAAGCAAGGGCTCGTCGGCGTGCGCTGAAGAAAAAATCTCTTGTCGAAGAGTCAGCCTGAAAGAGCCGTGAGGGCGAAACCTATGGTGCTGGCGCATTTTAATGGCAGTGGCCACTACAAGGAGGATTGTTCTTTCTTGTGTACAAATTTTGTCGCATTCAATGACATCTTTGATAAATAAACATGCAATTTGGACTTTAAAACTCGTTTTTCTCAAAACACAAATTTTGCCATTTTTGTCAATGTGCCCCTCATTTTTCGGGTACTTCTGGTGCTCAGATCTGCATGAAACTTTTTCCAAATTTTTTCCAAAGTACGAGAAATGCAATTATCTTGTTCACGTTTCAATACTCTTATTATATAATAAAAAAAAGTCATGTAAACTTTTACTAGGGTAGGAGAAATATGAACTTCCCACGTTAAAATTTTTCACGTCTAGTACATATTTTGTATGAACTTCCTAATTAGTTATTTGCATTCCACACTTTATTTGAAACATTATGAACTATCAATTGTAAAAAATTATTGAAGTTTAGGTCTGAAAAGAGGGGGGGCAAAAGGCTTAAGTTTTTCACTTTGTCATGTTGCAGAGCTAAAAGTATGCAACTTGCAAGAAAACTAATTATATATTTGAAATCAGCATAAAAAGTTCTATAATTGACTCAAGTTTCATTGCTCTAGGGTGAATATTAAAGAAAAAGTTTCTTCGAGTAGCACCTCCCCTTAAAATTTTCTCAGTTGAGCAAATTTGAGCGAGAAATGGAGGCCACGTTGGTCATCTGCAGTGTGGGCATCATCATCCAATAGAGACGCGCAGACCCTAACCCCAACTCCTCCACCCCCCCCCCCCCCCCCCGGGAAAGAAAATAAATAAGTTTCACCGCAAGGACGAAGCAATGAATGCAACACCTACAAATTGTAATATTATACAAAGTGAGGCTGGCAGCAAACTCTTTTGTATCCGATCTCACGTAACTCTACAAAACGTTGGTGTAAGATAAGAGAATACGGCTGCTCCAGGGAAAGACGCTCTTTCTGCACAGTGTCTTCGCATTGAGAGCGCAGCACGTAGCAGGATATACGAGCCGCCCGCTGATGGCTGCCGAGATAGCACGCACGCCAGCGATTGCGACCGCACCCTTACAATCAAAGTTCAAAGTTGCTGCTCGAGCGACAGCTCCCCCCCCTTGCCCCCCCTCTTGCGTCTTTTGATGGTCATTCAAGACAGGCGGGGCGTTTCCTCTATGCTTTGATGGCAGGCTTCCAGAGCGGAGTGGTGTTATCGCATGCGCCCTCCGAGCGATGAACTGGCTCGTTTGATGTCTGCTTCAGCCGCGTTCGTCGCGCTCTTTTACCCGTGGTAGAACATACTATGCACAGGGATATGTTATCAGTTTGGACTTTATATGGGAGATGACGGCAAAAACTCGTCGAGAGTGTCCATATAGTTGCTATCGCAATAGAAAAGGACAGTAGTTCTCAAATTTCCTGATGCTTGTTTTATTGCGTGCAGAACGCCTTTTAAGCCACTTTTGCCGCAGTACACTGGTGTCCTGCGGAAAAGCATTCTGAGATTTAGAAGTGGCTATTAGGTACTTACTGTCAGGGACACAGTACATTTTGTTCCTTAATTACTCATTCGTGCACGCGCCGTGCTAGTATGATCGCTGACGTCTAAAAAATTATTGGCAATCATTCAGAGCTGCTGTGTATGGCGTTTCTGCGGCCTTGAGAAACGATAGACAAAAGCGGATGCCAGTTTTCTTTTTTTGCTACCCCCACTTGCTCCTGCTTTACGAATCTCCAAAATTTCCAGGTTGCCAGGTTCGTAGGTCCACATTAGCATTTCCAGTGCCTGTCGAATTATTTGACAGGTCCTGCAAATGCTAATGTGGACTTAGTCATTGTTCGCACTGACTTAGTCATTGTTTGCACTGTGGGGTGGCTCAACACACTGCTTTTATTGAAATAGCAGTGTTCACGTGCACTGTACACGAATTAGCTGATGTTGAATGGTTTTTACATATTTTTGTTTTCTTTTCTAAAAGTAAACTTTCTTTATTATACTGCTCCAAATTTGGAATTTCGGGCTAAAAAATTCAGGTTTTTTTTTCGTAACCTACTCCAAATTTGGACTTTTGTGCTCCAGAAGGAGCATTTTTCTGCTCCAAAAATTGCTCCAAATCCTGTTTCGGCTGTTGCACCCTTGGAAGTGTTTAATACAGTGACAGCTACCACAAAGTATTTTCAGTGAAGTACAAGCAGCTACCATGAGAGAACTACAGCTTCCTGCTACTGCATTTACTGTTGGCGACATTCATATTTTGCGTGGCACAATTTATGTATGTGTTTTGTCTGCATTTCTGCGAGATACTACATATCGGCTTAACCGAATCCTGCTACACTATTGTTCAGAAACCCAGCTTTTTTTTTTTTTTTTTTTTTTTGTCGCACCTTGCGCTCTGTGAGAAAGAAGGGCCCCCCATTTGCATGCTGCTGGCCTTTGCCCACTTCCCATTCGTGCTTGAAGTAAATTTCACTCGAGCACTTATTTAGTGTACATCTTAAGGAAGAGGCCTACTACTTGCGCAGATACAGTGGAGTGCCTGCGGCCTGGTACTCGCGGGCAACGTCGTCGTGTTCATCACCATTCTGGGCTTCTTCCTGGCCTTCGACAACGACGAGGTCGACTACAACATGTGGTGAAGACGGACGACGTATCCATGGCGCTGCCGTGCGTGTGTGCTGGTGTGAACTCATGGTGCACACTGTACATAGTGTGTAATAAAAATTGCCGTGCCGCCATCCTGCCCCGCAAGCTTTCTACTGCTGGGGCAGGTGAACATCACGTAGAACATGTACTAACTGCTGCTTTATGCATAGCATAGCCCGAAAATTGTGCTTGTTGCGGTTAAAAAGTAAGTAGACTCGCGATACATTTGCTGTATTACGCTTCTCATGTTGAGCGTGGGAGATATAATTTATGATATCTGTTCCTTTGTACAGCATGACTAAGTCGTATGCCAATTGAAGATGTGTCATGGGAATGTTTCTACGAGACACTGGCTGGCTAAAGATCTGTACTGCGTGTTGTGATTAGTTGTACTTATAACGCCCACTTGATAGCAGGGAAATTGTGAGCAGTTGTGCATCCTGTCCCCCTCACAATGATCTTTCTATGTAATCTTCATGCAAGCCGAATGTACATGTCACAAAGCGAACTGCATTTGAGAACTTGCTGCAATTACAGTACGAGCACACATGCTGTGCCAGTTTAACTGCAGCTACTTAAAGGCTACCGAGTAGCTATGTTGTTGTGAGCTACAGATTTGGAGTTGCTCATTTGCTTGAAAATTTTTGATGTTTTTCACGATGGTGCCTCCGTTGTTAGCAAAGTATTTCTGATGTAGGTGTTTAGTTATTTAATGAGCATGTATTTCTCCCCCTTCACCATTGTGCTTGTGCTAACGAATTGTAAATAAAAAATGGACTTGTGTAACTGATGGGTTTAATAAAATGTGTACGACACCAAAATTCTTACATATCTTGACCTTATTCAGTTACCTAAAAAGAGCTATTGCGGGCCTTCACGTCCTCATCGTGTATGGGCATCTTCCACGTGCAGCAACCTTGTGTGTGATTGGTCGACTATGAAAAAAATTGGCCGCGTATCTGCGTGCTTCGCTGCAAATGTCGTCTAAAGACGATAGAGGAGGCGCTGCGTGAGATATGGACGCCATCCGGGAAACATGAGTAATTTGTTGCGGGCTGGTAGTCCTGGTGCAGTAGGAGGCGAAGACCAGCGGTGACCAACGCGACTGGCGGGGATGCCGGCCAGCCCAAACACGCGGTTTGGCGCGAAGCGCTGAAGGAGAAGAAACGTCCACACTCAACGAGTACTTTCCACACACTCTTTTATTTGCATTTTATTTGCACGTCTCCTGGGTAAAACAGAAATGCCAGAGTGGCGCCATTCGTACAGTGCAATACTGAACTGAAACCGAAACACAACAATGAGCTTGTGCAGAGGGCACTGAGGAAGGCAAGTTCTTTCCTTCCTCCGTGGCAGAGGGCTTTCGTACGCGTGCATAGCGCCGCGTTTTCAGCGCAGTCGCATTTTCAGCGCAGCTTAAGAAACTAGGGTCTTTAGAATTGCATATCTATGTATTTTCTATTAAAGGAACACACCGCCTAAAACTTGCCTAGTGATGTTGCGCCTCAGATATGCGTAATATTTACTTTTTGATCGACGACGTTCACAAGTATGAACAAACGTACCAGTTCAAGATGGGTGGGCGGTAAGCAAGTGGTTCAACTTTGGCCGGGTGGCTGAATCGGGTGACAAACAGACAGACCAAAATTTCTGAGTTTCGGTATTAAAGACTCTCGTCTTTAATACCAATCAAGGCCTTGGCTGCGCAACTTTTGGTGCCAGCGTCAGCCTGCGTTACTGGGGAAGCCAGTATCTTGACATTGCCACTTTGCGATTCACCTCTCCCGACACCGCAATGTCAAATTCAGGGGGGGTGTGCTAGCATACATTGCGAACACACTGATTCTCTTTCAAAAGAAAGTTGTGGCTCCATCGTCATATAGTTAAAAAAAAATCCTGGCAGGTCTCCCACACTGTACAAATCAATATTATGTGAAGCAGTCTGTGGGGCACTGGCTACACTGCATTGTTTGGCGTTGCAGCAAGCATTACAATGTGAACAGACATCTTTGTGTAGAGTAGTGTTCATAGTGCGAGTGCACTGGGCATGACGACTATGCCGTGGTGCCTGAAGGCTTGATTATGCCATGCACATTGCGATACTATACATGCTAAGTTAATGAAAAGCCCACGATGGCTTCATAATGTATACTTCATGTAATTTATAATGAAAACCAGCAGATAATGAAGCCGAGGAAGGTATAGGGGACGTTAATTGTACGTGCTGTTTTAATTGTACTGCAGTAATTGTGATATAGATGTGAAGAAAGTAAAGTGGACGAAGTAGCTCAGTTGGCAAGAGCATCGGGCACATAATCTGAAGGTCGCAGGTCCGGTCCCTGCCAGCAGCAAGTTGTCTCTTCGTCCACTTCACTTAGCTAACGAGCAGCCAACAAGGCTGTTCAGGGAGACCTCAGGTGGTCCACTGTCGAGGCACGTGAGGCCGCAAGCAAGCTGACCTGTCATGGCCACCTGCAGTTTATGTGGAAGGAGCGATTGACCCGGCAGGTGTTCGAATACTTGGCAGCGACGTGTATGTGCACCGGCTGGACAAACTGCATAGACGGCCTCAAGGAGAAATATGGTTTCTTCACGGCACCAATACAGGTGGACACAACATGGCAATACGTCAAGGCGGTGCCTGACCGTGTCCAGGAGAAGGAGGAGGAGCTGTGGCTGCAGGAGATAAGTGGAAAGAGCGATAAGTGGAACACAAGTGGGCTATTGGCGCGGTGTCCATCTATGACAACAGCCTTGGGAGCAGCCTGCTTTTCGAGGCGCATGCTGGGGCACTGTGTACAATGGAACGCCAGCGGGCTATTGACAGTGAGCACGGGGGTGTGCTGTGTTGTGTCTGTGATGGTGCTGATGAAACTATGCAGCACATTGTGATGCAGTGCAAGGCAATCGAACCCCACCGTAGAGGAGACACACCCCGGCATGTCGCACTGAGATTCGAGGGTGATGGTGGGGAGATAAACAGGGGAGCGGTAGAGCGCACTAATCGGCGCATAGAAAGATGGAGAACCGTATCTCTACAGAAGTGCATGAAGTAATAGACTCCTTCCTCCAAGATGTGCATGGTGTCTTAACTCTTGTTTATTTTTTTCTTTTGTTTTTTGCTGTTATTGCGATAGCGATTATATGGACAGTCTCGGCCGTTTCTTGCTGTAGCCGCCATCATGCACCGTATATGTATAGGTATGTATATATATATATAAACGTCCCAAAGAAAAATAATCCAGAAATATGCTTCCGAAGCGCAAAATTGAACCAGCGACCTCTCGGTCAGCAGCACGTGGCACTAACCACTACGCCACAAAGTGCAGATCCTTCAGGTAGCTAACGACGAGCGTTATATACACACCCTTTACCGCTGGCAGGACTCGGAGACGGCAGGCACTTATAAGTGTTTCTTCATTACTAGCGAGATGGTGCGAGGAGCGCAACAGGCGCATTTAAAAGCCGTCGGCTAGCTCGCTCGCTTCTTCTAATATTTGCGCAGGGAGAACCTTGCCCTTCCGCTGTTTGCTTGCGCAGAGATGTTTCTGCAGCGTAGCAACGCGTCCATCACGGGCCGCTTTTCATGCTATCACATTCATTGCTTCGCCCTTTCGTTATCTTCCTATTGTCAAGCCGCTCTACACGCGGCAACCCGTTACAAAGGGAACAACACCACATCATCATCATCAAGATTTGTTTTGGGGAATCATTTCTAGAGAAGAAAATAAATCAGTCTCGCAACTTCATGGACAAGGGTTGTACGTATTAATATTTATGAGATGCTTAAATGATGCTTTAGACTCCAGGAGTCGTTCAGAATATTTTGCCATCTGCTCCGAAAACACCAATAACTGCTGCAAACTAGCATTTATTCTGCTCCAAAGCACGATTTTTTTCTGCTCCAGAATCTGCTCCAAAAAGCAAAATGTCGCTTCCATCACTGAGGTTGTTATATACATGCAAAGTACACAAGTCGTGGCAGACAGTCATGTACATGCTTCTTGACACCCATAAAATAAATACACTAGCCCATGATGCATAAAATGCATCAAGGAAGCCATACTGGATTCATTGTAATGAACAAAATTGGGCTGGGCAATGCGAGCAATATATTAACATATGCATATTTCAGCGCTCTCAAACCTGTCAAAGCCTACAGTACTTGGCGAGTGCATTATGTTACATCCTGGAGTTGATAAAGCAAATCTTGGTTACCTGCTGCCTGCTCAGGGCTCATGAAAGTTACTTTCAGCATTCAATGTTATAAAAATATTTCTGAGCATCCTTACACAACTTTACTTGGCAGATCTTCGTCACAATACAATCAATCCACACATACAGCAAGAGGCAAAGTATGTATGCCTGCAGCTGGATTTACACTGCATGGCAAGCGTTTGAAAATATGCAATATGCACCCCCGTATTACGGACTGTTTCAGCAGCTATTCCGGCATGTGTCTTGTGCTGCCCTTCACTAAAGAAAGACATCCCTAGTGGACATTCAACACCAGTCTAAATGGCACGTCTAGGCAAAGGGGCATAGCACAATTTCTCGCAGAAAAGTCCAGGCAGCCTGCAGGAATTAAATATGAACAATCAAGTAATTATTACACATTACCAACTACTGTGCAGAATTCTTGCATGCAGCAATTTCATGCATTTGATTTTGACGCTACAAAAAATCTTGGAAGTGACGTGCGCAAGTAATTGCTCTATGCGCATGACAGCTTTTAAATTTATAAGTAGGTAAGAGATATGTAAAAAAAAATTCCTCGAATTTGTATTTCATCTTGTGGAAGTCTCTGTTCAGCATAAAGTTTCCTGTCTTCAAGTGCGACTGCCAGGCAATCACAAGGGTAGCAGATGGTCAAGTTGGTACTACATGGTCTTGTTTTCAGTGAAACTTAGATTGAGTGAATTGGAAAATAAACGAGAAACGAAAAGCCGGAAAGAATGAAAGACTGGGCGCCAACTTCCAACTGCTTTATTTTGTGGCAGGCATGAACATGTTTTGATTCCTATAGCCCAAGATGTACATGAAAAAAAATCACAAAAAAATAATAACTCCCTGGACAAATGCCGACTGACCAAAAAAGTCCAGTTCTTTATGTGATATAAAAGAGTGAGCTAATGCACGTGGCTTCTGCCTCAACATACTAACAATATCAAGCAGATTTCATCCGGTGGTTTTATCTAGGCTTGTGCGAATAGTAAACTTCAGGTTCGAAGCGAATTGTGATTTGTTCGAACAATTTCAAATTGAAAAGTATATACCACATATTATAAAGAAAAATGAGCATATTTGTCATGACCCAACTAACCTGCACAATAATTTTTTTTTAATTGAAACAAGGCACGTGCAAATGTCATTCCTTTTGGTTCAAAGGAAGTGGAAACAACTTTGAATAGTAGCAGTATTTGACTTTCAGTAGAATGCAAGTGATAACCTGTAAAATACGTTACATTTTAAAATTTACTTTACTTAGAGCATATAAGCCGGTATAACAAGCTTTTAAACTTACAAAATGATGAATCGATGTGATGGTAATATGTTCATGTAACCTTGAAGTGGGGCTTTGCGGCAGCGTGGATTTTCCTTGGAAAGGCGTATTCACGAAATAGCACCCCTCCACTGCAGTGAAACCACCTTTACAGGTGGGTTACATGCGGTCTAATATACACCTATTCGTTCCTTTCGAATACTTCGAAATTTACTGTATTTTAAATTCGAATCGAAGCGAATTCGAATACTGTAATATTCGTTTCAATATTCGAAGTGCTCGGATATTCGCACAAGTCTAGTTTTCTCGCTTTACACGGCAAGTTGCTCTGGCTATGCCTCACACTTTGACAAATGCGATAATACAGCTAGGTTCGAATACTGTAATATTCGTTTCAATATTTGAAGTGCTCGGATATTCGCACAAGTCTAGTTTTCTCGCTTTACACGGCAAGTTGCTCTGGCTATGCCTCACAGTTTGACAAATGCGATTATACAGCTAGGTCAGGAAATAATTCAAACTGAAGCCATTGAGAAACGTTGCCGATGAGTGTGCTCACCGTATTCATCTGGTAAGGAGTTGGACTTAGTTGGCCGGCAGGTGATCAGTCACTTGATTTTTGCGTTTTTCACGTGCGTTCTGGCTTCGCAGCTAGGGGTCACGAATTAACCAGTTGGGATTTAGCGGCCATCTTGTGTGTACAAAGGTTACTGGGCCAGTTGGTTTACGG
Organism: Rhipicephalus sanguineus; assembly: GCF_013339695.2. Taxonomy (NCBI): domain Eukaryota; kingdom Metazoa; phylum Arthropoda; class Arachnida; order Ixodida; family Ixodidae; genus Rhipicephalus; species Rhipicephalus sanguineus. Next base: position 38,952,904 of record NC_051184.2, on the reverse strand, counting down.
AGATTATGGAGAAACAGTGCGAACTACAGGACAGTGATAGCACATATAGGACAAGCACTATCAACTTTTTTTTTAGTTTCTTTTAAACAGAAAACGCAGTCAGAATGACAGTACTGCCTTTCCAATAAAAAACCAGTTGATAATCGACACTTGCCATGTCTGTTCTTTTGCTTCCCCGCAGTTTGCATTGTTTTGCCACAATGCCCATTTTGTGATATTTTTCTGCTTGTCTCTTACCCCTTTCTTTTTTCCTATCTGCGAAGCCTGAGCTGCATTAAAAATAAAACAGGGAGATGTGAAAGCCGCTGTCGCAACAGCATAGTTTTGTGCACAGTTGATGTCTGAGCAAGTTGAAACTGCTGAAATTACATTAACGCGGATTCTTTATATGATGAGCCGTCGCGATGTTCACTGTTTGCTGTTATTGTCTCACTTATTCTTTAATTTCAATGTCACTAGCTCCTCACAATGTCATGGTCAATTTTGTGTATTGCATAGATTAGATAGTGTTGGCACTTTTACTTCACTGTGTGCCTGAAGTGTTAAACTGTGTGCTAGTATAGTGATTCTCACACATTTGTGTCCGTTGTAACAGAGTTCTCATGGTGGCAGATAAAGTTATCAAAACATAGAAGCAGTCCTATATGTGGTCTTGCTTTATGAACGACTTTGTTGAATAAATATGCTTTCTTTGTACGCCTATATGTGCTTCCAGCAGCTGCTGGGCTGTGTGCCATTTATTCAAGGCCGTGTTCAGTACTAGCATTGAGCAGTGAATGCTTGTGCACTTTTGGACACCATTGCTCATGTTTCGATCAGGCATACATTTGCATGTGTCTGTGCACCCCTTCAGCATAGTTATCAAGTTTCACAGAGTGGATTATTACTGCACCAGAAACTAGCGCTCTTTGAGTTTGGGCATCTCAACCACTATATAAAAAATTACCCTGCCGCTTGAGCATGAGTCACATAATGCCCATATATGTGGAGCACGAGTCCATATAATGCCCATATACGACACCAGTGCCGCAAGAGAATAACTGCCTTGGCTAAGCTTGCTTAATGGTTAGGGGGAAAGGGAAATATGCCAGTTCAGACTACCTAAGAAATGATTTTCTCACAGTCCCATGGCAAATTCAGTGCTGTATAGTTGGCATCCTGATGTACACATCTCATAATATGGCTCCTTGACCAAGGAGAAGCAGTCAGTCTCCAATAATGGCTGTCGCAAACAAACATACTTGATACAAGAAGTGACATTAGATGAAATTTGGTGCACTCTGGCTTTCCCAAAAGCATTTTCTGTGCATTACAGTACATGGCCTCCGTGCATGCACTTAAAAAGCAGCTTGTCCCTCATTCAATAGCCCTGAAAGACCATGGAGCATTACTTGTTCACTCAACCGAAGGTCATGTAATAACGTGATAATGTTGAACCTCCTGGGCTGCTTTTTTCTTTTGCTGCCTTTCCTGTGTACACATTTCACAGGTAGCCTTGTGCAGGTTTATCTCTGAAATATTTTCGGTAGGCCTGCATTTGTATCTTGATGAGCTCACGGCGTATCAGAAGTAGGAGCAACGTTAGAAAATATACGTATTGCTGCATCCCAGTTTCAACTGTCATGCATTGGCATATGCTACAGTAAATATATATGCCACGAGGAAGAGGAAGCGAGTAGGCTGCCACGGGTACCACAACGCGAATATGACTTCGGAAAACGTACACAGGTTTGGTCTCAGAAAAGGTTTGGTCTTCGGAAAACGTATGGTTTCGTCTCAGCGATTTAAACGTTGCGCGCGTAGTGTTCAATGGGAAAATGATCAAAGAGAAAACAATGAAAACAAGTATCTAGCCGTTCATTAAGGCACAGGCCAGTTTTCTTATAGAGATGGAAGTTCAACGAAACGGTACACAATGCATTCGTACTGGCTTTCCAGGCCAAAACTAACTAAGCTCGCACGAATGTTTGGCAGCATCAACACAATAACCCGTCTACGGCTACAGCCTGTTGCCACACCAAACAACAGGCAAGCGAACGAACGACATAGTTCCACTTTTGCACCATTTTATCACAGAATACCTTAGCATACTTTACTTACATAAGCGACATGCATTACAGTACAGTACTAATCCGTACAAACTGGAAGCTACCGATGAGGATGCAGTCGTTTGCCTAAGGTACACGTCGCGAAAAAGAAGTCTAAACACGAGACATTACGGCACTGGCTGGTTATCTCATAGCAATGTATTGCTATCCACAAAACAAGAAGCACACACTGTGTTCGTACCGGCTTATCCATCGAAATGACCTCCGCATGCTCGAGTGCATGGCAGATGGACACGCAACAACCTGCAAACACCTCTTAGCACGCGACGACATCGGATGACGACGGACCCGACAGCGACCGAGCTTTCTGCCGATGTTCGTAGGTTCCATGGAGGAAGGAATATTCATATCCGAGGTAGGGTGCCCCACGGGCGCCACCCTATCCGAGGCTTTTCCAGAGAACTGCTCTTCATGCATGATGCACTTTGAATTGAAAACGAAACAAAAACGCCGCGGCAATTGGTGACGTCATCGCAATCGTCACGCGGGCTGCAAAAAAAAAAAACATGGATGATCCCTCCGTCATAGGAATCGGTATAACACGAAAGTGAAACGTGTCTTCACAGAGGTAGTGCTTATTGTGTAGTGATATATGAGAGCTTGTACAATGTTTATTCGTGTTTGGCAGCTCTAGCACCGTTTGACGTGGATGCACCCATGTTGACAGCATGTCTCTATCGCGACGACTAACGCCCATGATCATTATTAAACCGTTATGGTAGCTGACGGTGTGAACATATATTTGGACACAGCGAATCGTGAATCCCGCGTAAGGATGATATCAGCAAGCTCATAATCAACACTGGTACCCGGTATGCGCTTCTTCAAAGCGTATTCAATTAAGGAGAGAAACGGCACGGTGTGCGCTTTCTAGTAATGGGTAGCCGACGCTTGTGCTCATGCATACATAACACACACTGCGCTTCAGCAACACGGCCGGGAGGTAGAGGTTCGTAGCCTGAGCCGCAAACGCGTGCGTCCCGCTGGCCTCTGTCTCGCAGGCGCGGCACTCGCTCCACCAAGGCACGACATACGCCCGTCGAAATCGCGTCCTTTCTGCAACGCATATTGCAGCAGTTTTGTTAGTCGGTGCTCTCGCAATTGAAGCAGTCGGCCGCGGAGAAATCCCGTTGGTGCACGTGGAAACTGCACTACTCCGATGAGCCGACGCACGCTAACACGAAGCCAAAGGCAAAGAACGTAACTGCGTCAAGGGCGCCTCGGCAACGCCAGCGCGGCCAGTCTACCCCTCTGGTATCGAGACGCTTTAACCATGACCTCCGATATCACGTGCAATCTCGGAGTAAGCGCTAGTAAGTGTCGATCTTCAAGCATTACTTCTGTTCACATCTCACAGACGGCAGCACCGCCCCGCTCCGCCCGCCGCGAAAGAGAGTGTGTGAAAGATATAAGGCGCGTTCGCGCCGTGTCTAGCATCTCCCGAGTTAGGTTACTCGGTAGGGTGTCGGGCGCTTGCCGTCGCGGCCGCAACGTCGTGGGTTCGATTCCCAGCGGGGTATCTTTTTCTTCGTTTTTTTCTTTCTCACCTGTTGGCGTCCATTTTATCAACGTCATATCCGTGACGGATGTACTTGGTGGACCCCGGCATAAAACACTTTCGTGTTAAAAACAACAACAACAACAACAACAAAAAAAAAAAAACATCCCCGAACCCGCGAGCGTTGATCGTGATCTCGCCAATCTCGCGCTGGCTCGCTCGCACTCGTGTTCCTACTTGCGTCGACCACAGTCCGTTTCACGATGGCTTGGGTTCATTTTGCTGCTTGCGCAGGGCTTCGACTCGTGTTCGCTTTGGCGATTGTTTACGCACACGTCAGTGCGTATGCCGTCGAAGACTTCTTCAAAGTCAGGACCGGCGACGTAAGTTCTTCATGTTTTATTTTTGACGTTTAGCTGATTGTGAGCGTCAGCGTTCCCGTAGGCCAAGAGCCAGAACTTCGTTCTCTCTCGTTTAAGATGCCTTCACACTTCTACAGCAGAGTTGCGTTTCTACCTCGCCGATTCACTCTTGAGTGAGAGTGGTGAGCAAGTGGTATATTGGCCAATTTTGCAAGTGCTGGCTGTACGAAGGGAGGGTGAGCTGTTGCAGAGCCAGCGGTTTCCGTGAGGCATGCGTCTTTGTAGGCTGCTGTGTTCCACATGGTGCTTTATGGTAATGCATCAGATGCGAGGCTGCAGTGGGTCTAAGAAGAGGGAAGCGTAAAAGAGGGTGTGAAATACACCATTTCCCTCTAAAGGGGACCATGAGGCGATGCGAAGCCGGAGCACTTGCACGATCGCGTTCAGTTGGCGTTCGTTGGACCTCGCGTCGTGGAACGCGAAGAGGATCGAACGCTACGCGCGTCTTGTCTTCCCTCTAGCCTGGCCCAACGTTTCTAGAACCAGGTCTGGTTACCAGGACTGGTTCTAAAAACCGACCACACAATAGAGTGCAGCTTTATTCTGTGGACCACACAATAAACTTGCGCGCTGTGGTGGCTGTGGGCTGTGCAGAAATGTTCTGTAGCCCAAGCAGCCCACCTCTCTTGACGACGGTTTTCTGTCGCAAATTGCGAGGGTTCATTCTGTGGTCTGGTCCACAGAACAGGCACTGTTAATGCCCTCAGAAGGAACTGAACCCACCCCATGAAGACTTCGATTTGCCAACGCTCGAGCTCCCTTGACGACAGCTTCTCTTGCGAATCTCAATATGTGCTCGCCGTTTTGTGAATGCGTATGCGTGAAAGATTTCAATGTTTTGACATATGCCAGTATTGATATCAGCCGCAGATAAACTTGTTATTGTGAACGGAAGCAGCAAAACGAAGGCGTATAATGATAACAAATGACAGCGGTTCTAAAATTTCGTGAACCTGATCTATCGCGTGCGGAACACTAAAGTCACTTTCACCACAGTACGTTTGTGTCATGTGAAAAAGTGCACTAACATTTGCACGGGAGACTCGAATGTTGAACAATCGGTGCGGCGATAAATTACCCGTAAAAGAACGCTAACGCCACTGCGAAAAGAAAAGAATAATAACAAATGACAGCGTGTATAAAATTTTCTGGCCTTAGTCCATCGAGTACGCAACGCTTAAGCCACTTTCGCCGCAGTACACCTGTGTCAAGCAAAAAAAAAGCGCAATAAGATCGGCGAGAACCTACTAGTTGTCACTGGACACAGCACACTTTGTCACTTTAATACACTTGCACGCGCCGTATAATTAGAAGTACTTGTATGACCGTCAACGTCTGAAAACTTTACAGAAACAGCTAAAGTAGCCCCTTGCCAATCTCAGTGCACTTTTTTGCACGACATTAATGCACTGCGGTGAAATTGACTGAAGTGTGTCCTGACGCGAGAGATTAGGGCCAGAGTATTTTAGTAGTGTCGCCCTTTGTCGTTATTATTCCCTTCTCGCGGTGGCGTTGACGCTGTTCTTAAGGAGATCTGTGGCTGTGTTCGCACAATAGGTGGGATCGCTCAAAATTTGAGCCTCCCGTGCAGATCTTAGTGCACATTTTCTTTTTGCATGACACAAATGTACTGTGGTGAAAGCGACTTAAGTGTTCCGCACTCAATAGATCAGGTCCAGAGATTTTTAGAACCGCTGTCATTTGTTATCATACGCCTTCTTTTTACTGCTTCAATTCACGACAAGTTTACCTGCTTTGGCATGTCAGACCAGCAAGCATGCCAAAGGTAGGCTTCGCCTTCGTATTTCGAACCTTTCACGCATAAGCGTCTTCTATCTCGCGTACTATGCCCGGAAATGGCCTCCTTGGTCCGGACTTATTCACAAAGCTGCGAGTGAATATTACGATTCGCGAGAGAAGCTGTCGTCAAGAGAAGAGGGCGCAGTGCTTATTCTGTGAATTAGACCACAGAATAAACCCTACCAATTTGTGAGAGAAACCCGGCCGTCGTCACGAGGGTGGGCTGTTTGGGCTACAGCGATGTCTGGTGCGCACGGTCCACAGCACAAGTCTATTTGGTGTGGTCCACAAAATAAAGCTGCACTTTATTTTGTGGTCTAGTTCACAGAACAAAGCTGCGTTAATCATTCTCACACAGGGCGAGCGGGGAACGCGGTCGAAAGGCGTGCGAGAGGGGGGAAGCGTAGGAGAGCAGAGAGAGGGGGAGGGGACGCGCATGCGCTGGCGCTCATCGCGGCATTGCGCAGGAGAGAATTTCGGCATGCCTAGCCCGCGTTCCAGAGGAAGAGTGGAGAGAGGGAGGGGAGAGGGGGAAGTGGCGAGCGTATGCGCATGCGCAGTAAGGGTGGTCACGCCGCACACCACCACCACCGGTTTGAACTCTGCTATAAGATGCTTCGCATCTAAAATTATGCAGTGTCTGAGCAGCACGGGTGGACGCACAGTGAGCGTATATATACACTGTCGGGTAGTTTGTCTTTGCCCGTGTACACCCGTCGGCAAAATAAGTCGGGACGCGCGAGCGACGACCGCAATCAGATAAGACTAAAGTCCCTGGATTTTTTGGGAAAGTACCGTCTTTCTTTTAGACAGGCTGATGATGATGATGACCGTCTTTCTCTTGACCGAGCCGCCACGCCGAGCACCCTCCTCTCCTGCCTTCCATCACGGGCCGCCGCCCGGGAAACGCGCGCGTTATCAGAGTGACATAGCATTCTTTATAGGAAAGTGGCGCTAGCCGGGTGGGAGAGGATATAGATAAGGTTTGGACACTTGGGAGAGGAGGGTTGGACACTTTGGAGAGGATATGGAGGAGAGTGTCGCTACTTTCTATATATTAAGGGATTTCAGATGAAACTGCATCGCTGCGCCATCTGACGTGGAAAGTGCGCGTGCGCGTCCTTTCAATCTCGCAGCCACATCTTTTTACTCGCTTGCAGCGGACCAGCGATTACATGTAGCGCTTTGCGCTAGGCGTCGCTTTCTTTCTTCAATCCGTGACGCGCCCAATTCGACAGGGGCACGGTGGTGGCAGTGGCAATTACCAGCTCGTTCGCGAGTGGGGGGGGGGGGGGCTGGGCTGGCGTCGCTCACTATATATATATATATATATATATATATATATATATATATATATATATATATATATATATATATATATATATATATATATATATATATATATATATCTGAGCATTGCATCAGCAAGCTTCCCAGTTTTAGTTTCGCGTTGTAGAACCTGCTATGACTCTAGTGCCTTAAATTCTCACTTATTAAAGAAAACATGTGGCTGACAAAGCAAGGTACATCGCAGAAGTCTTCAGGATAAGCCGAGTGCCAATTTCTTTACTGTTAGAGCCCTCTAATATAAAGCCTTTCTTAAGAAGAAGACCAAGTTCAGTTGATTAATACTTAAGCAAACCACATTGATCTGGTTGTGTATAGTTATGAGATTATAAATGGCTACGAATTTATATACTAGGTGTCGTTCCTTGCCCTCCTATTTTTCCCAGCTTGGGTGGACGGAAAAGCGGTGAAGTGGCCCTTTATTCCTCCCCTCCGGTTCCTCCAATTAAATAGCCTACGCAAACTATTTAAGCTCGAATTTTCCTTGAAAAAATGTGGGTGATTATAACGTTAAACGTACCCGGCATTGTTTCCTTCCGTAGAGGTCGTTAGCTGTTAATGATTGGTTGAAATTTTCTGGGTCATGCTCACAGCACCTGCTCGTAAAACGACGCAAGAAATGACGCGTAAGTGATACACCGCGTAATTACCACGTACGCATGATTGCGTAAAATAATAATAATGAACTATTTTCAATACGGCGTATTGTTTGTCATTGGTTGTTCCGTATTCGTCAAAAATTTTCAATGTGCCATAAACTCGCCTCCTTGGTACGTGACGTCACAAGTCTGCGAAAACTCGCGGCGTTATAATGAAGTGAGCACAATAAGCAGCGCATTACTGTGCTGAACAATAACTCATTTTTTTTTTTCGGAATAGCCAGACAGTGTCTCCTCTGAACGTAATTTAAGAAGGCTGCCCGCCAATCACATTGGCAGCGGCTGCTTATAGCAGCGGGTGAGATGTGTATAATAGATACTCATGACGGTTAGCGCAAACGGAACACGGACGAAAAGAAGAAAAAATGACCGTGTCCCGTTTGCGCTAACCATCATGAGCATTTTCCAACTCGCCCAATTCGCTACCCTCATACGTATAATATAGATACTTTCAGTTGTAGTATAACGATGTTGAGCTGTTTTTGCGCGTGTACAACTAACACATCGTTGCTGACAGAGGTAGAGAGAGAAATAAACAATATTAGGAACAGACACAATCCTTTGCAGGTAGGCAGCCTTCTTAGTCCAGAAAACCGTGGGCGCTGATCATCTCCCTGGTGAAGTATACCAAGTACCGGGGCAAACTTGAATGCTGGGCTTCTCAATGTGCTCGAGTCCACTGCCTTGTTACATGCCACCACGATCGCTGCAGGCTACCATATGATAAGCCAAGTGAAGCAGACTAATCGTAGACTAATGTGGGAATCTATTTTAGCTGTCCTGGCTAGCACAACTAAAATACTGGACACTTCTGCACACTCATCAACTCACAGAAACTTGATTGTATGGAGCAGTGGCGATGCTATTCGTTTTCAAAGAAAGGAACTGAATTTCCTGAAAAAGGAGAGCGTTTGATCGGGCTATGAAACGTTTACTGGTTCCCGCCCATATTAGTGTCGCGGATTACCTAAATTTCAGGCCAGGCAGAACAAACTAAAATCATGACAGATTGCTGTAATGTTATGGAGCCCCTGCTGAGCGATAGCCTCCTCTGCAATGCTCGAGCGCAAGACGCACAGGCGTGGAATAGGCAGCCCGCACCGCACATAGCCTACAGTGCGTGGTCATGACACACGGAGGACAGTCGTCACAGCAGAATCGTATGACAAATTTTATTACAAAATTACGTTATTGCTGCGGTCAAGTAAAACTTTGCCTGACATGTTAGTTTCCCAGTCTGCAGCCGGCAATTACCACTGTCGAAAGTGGGGGGGCTCCGCCTCCCCAACATTTCTCTGTGGGAGGGCTAGCGCCCCCCTTGCCCCCCCGGTAGATACGCCTATGGGTGGTGGTGAAGTGTATACGCAGCTCGATATATGCCCTGATTACAGAGATAGCATATCTTGTCTCAGTGGCATACCGGTGCCACACACATCCTTATTTCACTGCACGTTCGTTTTAGTTGAAGCGTACCACGTGATACTGAAACACGAACGAGGGCACCGAAAACGAAAAGGCGTTGAGCCGAAAGAATGCTTCAGTTTATTAACATATATAACATAACAATTAAGAGGCAGGTAGATCACCTTGCACATGCAACAAAATAGGCGAATGGACTTGAAAAAAAAAACGAAAAAAAAACGCTCATTGTAATCTGTAGAAAAGGAAAGCAACTGAGGGCGAGCGAAAAATAGCAACGGCGAAACTTGTCACCTATGCCGTATTAAGTTGTCATTAAAAAAACAGTGAAACCGCGTGGTCACACTCAGACACTGATCGGCAATAAGTTTTCGGACAGGATACCAAGAACCTGTGATCATGCTTCTTCAGAGCTTGCGATATCCTCTATAGACTATGTTACGTAAGGCATATTGGCGCCGCCATCATGGGCTGTTCAACGAATGTTTTCTTATTTTTGTATCCCCCGACGCGAACTGATAAAGCCAGGAAACGCCGAATATGCACCAAACCAACAGTTCTCATGTGTATACGCCCACTGTTGCACAGTTCGCTTAGTTGTTCAACATAAAACAAGGCAAGGTTAGCAGCCCAGCATGGCAGCACCGAAACAAGTCCGTAAAATAGTCTATAGAGAGCATGTAAATCACAACGCATTCCGCGTGGCGGCATGAAGTTACAAAAACGTGGCAGCAGTGATGAACTCAAGATGGCTGAGTGACAGCTCAAAAGAACATAGCGTGTTCATCAATGAGTAGAAGTTCCCTGCTTCTCTGTACTCTAAGTGTGAGCTCTTCGAACCACGATAAAACGAGGACGCTTGAGCTTCGCCTCCAAGAGTAGAACACGATAACCTGATCGGGCCTAGTTGGCATCGCCTCCTCATAATTAGCCTCAACGTGCCGAGAGGAAAAGAAAGTCTGTGCGCTTAACATTGAACACATTTTTGCCACACAGAACGCGCCGATTTTTCACGCACTACCAACGACGCTTACGTAGACACCGACACCGGAATTTCTGCAAAAGGAGCTTTTAACACCAGCGTGTTAAATGAAAAGTTCGGCTGCTCTGCATTGTCTGTGAAGCGAGCCACGTACACTTCACCGCCACCATGCCCCCGTCGTACTGAGCGCATCACGGATTGAAGAATGAAAGTGACGCCTAGCGCAAAACGATGCATGTAATCACCTGGTCCGCTGCAAGCGAGTAGAAAGATATGGCTGCGAAATTGAAAGGACGCGCGTGCGCACTCTCCACATCAGATGGCGCGCCGATGCAGTTTTATCTAGAGTTACTGTATATGCTACCTTTAGGTAGCAGAGTTGCGCATTCGTCTTCCAAACGCCACTAGCAACCATGCATTGCGGAGAAGCTCACGCTCGGGCCAATTTTTGTATATTTCGATGCCGCCGCTGCAGCGAACCGAATTAACACCAGTCATCGATAATCAATGTTTAGCGCCGGTCTTCGACACGCCGGACATGTTAACTGCCGACACGATAGGCATGTCGCCTGCACAAACGGAGTGCTACTTCACCGCATAGCTGTGGTTGCTAGCCAGACCTATGCGCAACTCTGCTACCTAAAGGTAGCATAGTCACTGTATATGCTACCTAAAGGTAGCATAGTCACTGTATATGCTACCTTTAGGTAGCAGAGTAGCGCATAGGTCCGGCTAGCAACCACAGCTATGCGGTGAAGTCGCACTCCATTTTTGCAGGCGACATGCCTACCGCGTCGCCGATAAACATGTCTGGCGTGTCGAAGGCCCGCGATAAACATTGGCTGTCGATAACTAGTGTTAATTGAGTGAGCTGCAGCGGCGGCGTCGAGAAATACAAAAATTGGCCCGAGCGTCAGCCGCGTCAGCTTCTCCGCAATGCATGGTTGCTAGCGGCGTTGGAAAACAGATGCGCAACTCTGCTACCTAAAGGTAGCATATACAGTGACTCTAGTTTTATCTAGAGTCACTGGAAAAATTTCAGAGTATCGCATCTGTTTTCCGCGCGCCGCCGCCGACGCGATTGGCTTACTCGCGTCATGTGACCTCTCGCCGCCATATCCCTTCCAAGCGCTTTGGGTGCAGGCGCGTTGAACGTAGAGCGTGGCCGGAAATTTAGCGGTACCACGGTCCCATAAGTACTTCGTCGCTTTTTTAAACGCGTCATGCAGATGCCAGAGAGTAGCTCACCAGCAACCGAACTTAATCTGGGAATCTCGTTCATTTCTGCATTCCGTGTTGGAAAAATTAACGTCAAAGAGCGTCGTTCTACGGGGCTGCATAGTTGGCCGGAACGAATTCGCCCCCCCTCGAAGAACACACTCCTTTCTGCAGTGAACTACACAAACTGTGCTGGAAAAGCTCTCATGCGACAGGATACTTTCCCTTTTCGGTTCGCTATGTTCAGCTATATTGAAAACTATACACTACATACCTTTCTATTTGCTCGGCTGTTTATATCTCGATCTCTTGAACAGATTGTGCATGCATTTCGAGTTTTAAGCGTGTCACGCACGAGAGCGAAATCGAAGATTTAATAAAATAATAACTGTTCACTGGTATATCTCGATGGCAATTGTGGCATGATCATTTGCCATTGCGCAAAAGAGAAGCGTGGGACTTTGTTGGTGAACTTTGTATAACGCAATGTTATTTAAGCGTATTTTTAAAATTTCTTGCAAAAAAAAATGTTGCTAATGCTGCAATGCGCCCAGCGTACCCTTACAAAACTGTTAAGTGGGTGAAAAATGGTCACAGCAAAAAAACAAACAAAAATTGGCCGCGTATCTGCGTGCTTCGCTGCAAATGTCGTGTAAAGACGATAGAAGAGGCGCTGTGTGAGATATGGACGCCATCTGGCAATACGTCGGGAAACATGAGTGCTGTGTTGCGTGCTGGTAGTCCCGGCGCAGCAGCAGGCGAAGACCTGCGGTGACCAACGCGACCGGCGGGGACGCCAGCCAGGCCGAAAACGCGGTTTGGCGCGAAGGGCTGAAGCAGAGAAACGTCCGCACTCAACGAGTACTCTCCACACACTCTTTTATTTACGCGTCACCTGGGTAAAACAGGAACGCCAGAGCGGCGCCCACAACCGGCAGTCTGAAGGCCGCCCACAACGCTGCTTTTTCATTTTTTAAATATTTTTTTTTCACCTTCTTGGCCTTCTCAAAACTAAAGTTTTTCAACACCAACCCATGGCATTCGTACAGTGCAATACAGAACCGAAACCGAAACACAACAATGAGCTCGTGCGAAGGGCACGGAGGAAGGCAAATTTCAGCGCAGTCGCATTTTCAGCTTTGTTGAAACAGCGCTCACTAGACGACGACGAAGTAAAAGAAGGCACAGGACAGGCAGCGCCTGTCCTGTGCCTTCTTTTACTTCGTCGTCGTCTAGTGAGCGCTGTTTCAACAAAGATGAACGCATACCAACTCGCTCAAGCTTCCATTCTTATGCATTTTCACTGCAGCTTAAAGGGACCGACAACCAACTTTTGTGGTAACCGTTTTCTTGAGTGCAACGGGAAGCTTACCGGTCAGAGCTTCTAATCACGGAGTGGTAACGCGGAGAACGTCGTAAAACATTTGTAATCAGAGTTTTTCGATCTGCAGCGATTATGCAGTCTTAATATCCCATGCTGCAAACAGTGAGAGGTGAGCGCGATAGCGATTATACGCCAGCAGTGGTGACAAGTTATGCCCTAAGTATAAAAAGGCAATGTTACGTTTGCAAAAGTCTGCGGTGCCGCGACTACTGCTTTCTAGCCTATTTAATTATTTTACAATAGTTATAGCGTTTTTCTGGGGCTTCTTATAGAAGTACTTTGGCCGTACACAGGTCGCTTTATCACATTTTAGTCAAGCCAAGCCAAGCCAAGCGTTCGAAAACGAAAGAAGTGGTAGGATACAATAGCAGTGCTGTTCATGAAGTGGTAGAAATCCTCCACAGAACAGTAAGTCGATGGCATCTTGCGAGCAGCAGCGCAAACTCGCGTGCTACTCTTCAAAAGTCCGATACGACGAGAGCAGACGAGAGTAGAGCTACGCGGGAAACGCCGCCGGAAGCCGCGCGCTTGCGCCGCAGCCTCCGTTTCACTTACAGTGTAGTTTCACTGGAAGCCACGAAAGCAGCGCCGCATCTCATGGTTTACTTCTTTTACCTTAGAAACAAACGGAATTGACAATAACATACATATTCAAATTTTCAGCCCTCGTTCTGGTGCGCGTAAAAGCATTAGACTACGTACAACAAAGTGCTTAAGACAGCATACGTCTGGTTCATGGCGCTCGCGCTAGGCTGCGCGACATACCGGTTTTTGTTACTTTTAAACGCGATTTAAAAATATAAATCCTACTCAGATCGCGCAAGGTATTCTGGAATCTGTCAATATAATTCACGGCCTTTTCATTTCCACCAGGATCTAATCACCCGTTCTGGCCAGTTGTCGGTCCCTTTAAGAAACTAGGGTCCTTAAAATTACGTATGTATGCATTTTCTATTAAAGGAACACGCCACCTAATACTTACCTAGTGATGTTGCACCTCAGATATGCATGATATTTACTTTTTGATCGACAACGTTCACAAGTATGAACAGCCATACCAGTTCAAGACGGCTGGCCCTTGGGCAAGTGGTTCAACTTTGGCCGAGTGGCTGAATCGAGGGACGTGCCGACAAACAGAAAGACAGACAGACAGAAAGACAGACCAAAATTTCTGCGTTTAAGTTCCCCAAGAAAGACTATCGTCTTTAAAAATGCCAGGCCTGCGCGGAAAGCGCAGCACAGTCACAGCGAAAGCTGGAAGAGCGCCATTTCTAGAGGCCGTTGTAAGCCCTCTGGGGCTACTAATACAAGTACACTAGCAAGGTACCCACTACGCTATAAATCACAATATTTGTGAAATTGGGAAGCACCTACAACGCCATTATTCGTCATTGTGCGCAGAAGCGAGGTTCCAGCTACACATATGTAAGGCATTATGTGCACTTTGTTTACGTGACGACTGATGACGATGAAGAATTGTGGCTCAGGCCTTTGTAATGGGTTGGAAGCTTTAATCGGCTCACCAGTTACGTAATTCGCATTGTGTGACGCCCGGTCGCTATTTAACTCTCCCACCATGCAATATAGCATACATTGACGTGAGAAAGAGAGACAGAGAGAGGGGGGAAGAACTTAATTGAGACCCTGAGGAAATGGATGATGGGCTCATGGGCTTCCTTGGAAACCAATGCAAGTGCACTTGCGAGGAACCCACTACGCTACAAATCATAATTTCTGTGAAGTAGGGAAGCAGCCACTGTGCCATTTTTCGTCATTCAACGGAGAGCCGTGGTACCCGCTAAAAACATGTAACGCGTTATGCGCACTTTGTTGGTGTTGTGCCTGATGACGATGAAGAATTATTGCAGAGCCCCTTGTAATGGGTTGGAAGCATCCAACAGCCCACTCGTTGCGCAATTCGCATTGTGTGACGCCTGGTTACAGAATTCGCGTTGTGTGATGCGTGGTTGTTATTTCACTCTTCTACCACACTAAATTACATATGTTAATGTGGTTCCTTCTGGACATGAAGCCTGTATAGCGTCGTTTTGCAAGGCAGTTCCAAGCACCGGCATGGCTCTGAGGTACAACACTGGGCTCCCACGCAGAGGGCCCAGGTTCGAACCCCGTTCCATCATGGAAATTTTTTCTTATTTCGTTTTTTTTTCTTATTTCGAGCGATAGTGGTTACGGACACCGGCGGCGGCGGCGGCGGACAACTACGCCACCAAAAACGGCCGTTGAAATGATCTCATAACAGCTTTCGCTGTAAAAACAAACGGCAGATTCCACACATTGAGGGAATCGATTTCATTCGAGCCCTAGGTCTATATACTTACTGATGCAGTAGCATGCGCTTTAAAGTGTCCGGGATGTGCTGTTTCTGATCAAGAGAACATAAAGCACTGTGTCGAGTAAGTTTTCATAAGAGTTGATTATGAAAAAAAAGTTGAAATTAAAAGCACAGCAGAAACCGAACCCCAGCCCCAGCTGTTTACGTGCTGGTAACATCAACAACAACAACAAAAAAACTGTTTGTCGGAACACACAAAAATATTTGCAAATCCACTGCAACGTTGGGAATATCAAGGAGACAAAATATAGGAATTGAAACACTTAATTAGTGACGCCAGCCATTTTTGATGGCCTAGTTTCTACGTATCTGTTAGGAAATGACAACGTATTCGCAACATAAGATGCACCTTACCTACCGCACGCCGATTTGCCTGTGCGTTCGGCTGCTGGCGTTCCGAACCGAGACGTAAATACGTCGCGCACAACTTCCAATGACAGTACACCCACCATTTCTATTACACGTAACACCCAGTTGAACAGCAAGCGTGGTGCGCAAGCAAGGTATGCGTCAGCGATCAGCCGAAGGACGCAGTGTTGAATCTAATGGATGTTGTTCGATAATGTTCTCGAGTGCGCTATGAAGTGAACCTGAACACCGACTGCAAAGCTAGCGCAAACAGACAAGATTCACCGAGTGTCGAAGTAAATGGCATCTCGCACGAAGTCACTGCGCTAATGCAACTATGTTTACAGCTCCGGACCTAGCGAACGCACCCGGCCGTGATACGAACAGACACCGATGAAGCCATGAAGAGAGTTAGCGAGCACATGGCAACATTCGCCGCACGTTTCATTAGTTACACCGCTTACTGCGCAGTCGATTCATAATTGTCGATGATTCGAGATCACTTCTAATATCCTCTTGAAGAAACACACACACATAATGCAGTTCCGCCGAGCGTAACAAGGCTCCGAGGCTAAAAGATCGGTGACTTCTCAACACACGCTAGCAACGCGCCGGACGGTCCGGAAGGGAAATGGCCGCCGCCGCCCAATGTTGCCCGCGTGCAGCCTACCTTTGCGGTACTCTGATTTTCCAGTGACTCTAGTTTTATCTATAGTCACTGGAAAATTTCAGAGTACCGCAAAGGTAGGCTGCACGCGGGCAACATTGAGCGGCGGCGGCCATTTCCCTTCCGCACCGTCCGGCGCGTTGGTAGCGTGTGTTGAGAAGTGACCGATCTTTTCGCCTCGATGCCGTGTTACGCTCGGCGTAACTCCAATATGTGTGTGTGTGTTTCTTCAAAAGAATATCAGAAGTGATTCGAGTCATCGACAGTCTGAATTGACTGCGCGGTAAGCGGTGTAGTTAATGAAACGTGCGGCGAATGTTGCCATGTGCTCGCGAACTCTCTTGGGGCTTCATTGGTCTCTCTTCGTTTCACGGCCGGGTGTTCGCAAGGTCTGGAGCTGTAGACATAGTTGCATTAGCGTAATGATCGTGCGAGATGCCATTTACTTCGACACTTGGTGAATGTTGCCTGTATGCGCTAGCTTTGCAGTCGGTGTTCAGGTTCACTTCATAGCGCATTCGAGAACATTATCGAACATCGAGAACATTCAGCATTGCGTCCTTCGACTGATCGCTGACGCATACCTTACTTGCGCACCATGCTTGCCGTTCAGCTGGGTGTTATCTGTAATAGAAGTGGTGTGTGTACGGTAAGTGGAAGTTGTGCGTGAAGTATTTGTCTCGGTTCGGAACGGCAGCAGCCGAACGCATGGGTGAATCGGCGTGCGGTAGGTAAGGTGCATCTTATTTTGTGAATACGTTGTCATTTCCTAACAGATACGTAGAAAATAGGCCATCAAAAATGATTTACGTCACTACTCAGTTGTTTAATTTCCTATTTTTTGTCTCCTTAATATTCCCAACGTTGCAGTGCATTTGCAAATATTTTACAAAGTGTTTTTTTTTTTTTTTGGCGTTGCCAGCGCGTAGACGGCTGGGGTTCGGTTTCTGCACTGCTTTTAATTTCAACTTCTTTTTTTCGTAATGCACTCTTGTTAAAGCTTCCTCGGCGCAGTGCTTTATGTTATTTTGATCAGAAATAGCACATCCTGAAAAGCTTTAACGCGCATGCTACTGCAACACAGTATGTATATAGATCTAGGACTCGCATGAAATAGATTCCCTCAATGCGTGAGAGGATAAGCCAATTTTTTTTGCTGTGACCATTTCTCACCCACTAAACAGTATTGTAAGGGTACGCTAGGCGCAATGCAGCATTAGCAACATTCTTTTTTGAAAAAAATAAAATACGCTTAATAACATTGCCTTATACCAAGTTTATCAACTGAGTTCCACGCTTCACTTTTGCGCAGTGGCAAATGATCATGCGATAATTGCCTTCAAGGTATACAGTAAACAGTTATTATTTTATTAAGTCTTCGATTTCGCTCTCGTGCGTGACACGCTTATAACTCGAAATGCATGCACAATCTATTCAATAGATCGAGATACAAACAGCCGAGCAAATAGAAAGGTATGTATGTAGTTTTCAATAGCGCTGAACATAGCGAACCGAAAAGGTGAAGTATCCTGTTGCATGAGAGCTTTTCCAGCAAAGTTTGTGTAGTTCACTGGAGAAAGGAGTGTTCTTCGAGGAAGGCGAATTCATTCCGCGGCCAACTATGCAGCCACATAGAACGACGCTCTTTGACGTTAATGTTTCCCACACGGAATGCAAAAATATACGAAATTCCCGGAGTAGCTCACCAGCAACGTTCGGTTACTGGTGAGCTAATCTCTGGCATCTGCAAGGCGCGTTTAAAAAAGCGACGAAGTACTTCTGGGGACCGTGCTACTGCTAAATGTCCGGCCGCGCTCTGCATTCAACGCGCCTGCACCCAAAGCGCTTGGAAGGGATATGGCGGCGAGAGGTCACGTGATGCGAGTGAGCCAATCGCGTCGCCGGCGGCGCGCGGAAAACAGATGCGATACTCTGAAATTTTTCTAGTGACTCTAGTTTTATCAGAGTTGCGCATCTGTTTTCCAACGCCGCTAGCAACCATGCATTGCGGAGAAGCTGACGCTCGGGCCAATTTTTGTATTTCTCGACGCCGCCGCTGCAGCTCACTCAATTAACACTAGTTATCGACAGCCAATGTTTATCGCCGCCCTTCGACACGCCAGACATGTTTATCGGCGATGCGGTAGGCATGTCGCCTGCAAAAATGGAGTGCGACTTCACCGCATAGCCGTGGTTGCTTGCCGGACCTATGCGCTACTCTGCTACCTAAAGGTAGCACATCTAGAGTCACTGTATATGCTACCTTTAGGTAGCAGAGTAGCGCATAGGTCCGGCAAGCAACCACGGCTATGATCTAGAGTCACTGTATATGCTACCTTTAGGTAGCAGAGTAGCGCATAGGTCCGGCAAGCAACCACGGCTATGCGGTGAAGTCGCACTCCATTTTTGCAGGCGACATGCCTACCGCGTCGCCGATAAACATGTCTGGCATGTCGAAGGGCGGCGATAAACATTGGCTGTCGATAACTATTGTTAATTGAGTGAGCTGCAGCGGCGGCGTCGAGAAATACAAAAATTGGCCCGAGCGTCAGATTCTCCGCAATGCATAGTTGCTAGCGGCGTTGGAAAACAGATGCGCAACTCATGCTACCTAAAACCTAAAGGTAGCATATACAGTAACTCTAGTTTTATCTAGTCACTACCGAAAGGTAGCATATACAGTAACTCTAGTTTTATCTAGTCACTACCTTTAGGTAGCAGAGTAGCGCATAGGTCCGGCTAGCAACCACAGCTATGCGGTGAAGTCGCACTCCATTTTTGCAGGCGACATGCCTACCGCGTCGCCGATAAACATGTCTGGCGTGTCGAACGCCGGTGATAAACATTGGCTGTCGATGACTAGTGTTAATTGAGTGAGCTGCAGCGGCGGCGTCGAGAAATACAAAAATTGGCCCGAGCGTCAGCTTCTCCGCAATGCATGGTTGCTAGCGGCGTTGGAAAAATGATGCGCAACTCTGCTACCTAAAGGTAGCATATACAGTAACTCTAGTTTTATCTAAAGTCCCTGGATATTTTTGGGAAAGTACCGTCTTTCTTTTAACCGAGCCGCCACGCAGAGCACCCTCCTCTCCCGCCTTCCACCTCCCCGCTTCACGAGCCGTCACCCGGGAAACGCGCGCGTTATCAGCGTGACATAGCATTCTTCATAGGAAAGTGGCGCGAGCCGGGTTATAGGGCCGGCGCCTGTACAGTGGCCGTTTGGGAGAGGATATAGATAAGGTTTGGACACTTGGGAGAGGAGGGTTGGACACTTGGGAAAGGATATGGAGGAGAGTGTCGCTACTTTCTATAATAAGGGACTTAAGTTTTATCTAGAGTTATACTGTCTATGCTACCTTTGGGTAGCAGAGTTGCGCATAGGTCTGGCTAGCAACCATGGCTATGTCGCGAAGACTCACTCTGTTTTTGCAGGCGACATGCCTATCGGGTCACTGGTCGACATCTTTGGCGTGTCGAAGACCGGCGATTTACTTTAATGTGAATGACAAGTGTCAATCCAGTTCGCTGCAGCGGCGCCATCGAGAAATACAAAAATTGGCCCCAGCGTCAGCTTCTCCGCAACGCATGGTTGCTAGCGGCATTTGGAAGACATGCGTAACTCTGCTACCTAAAGGTAGCATATGCAGTAACTCTAGTTTTATCTGATTGCAGTAGTCGCTCGCACGTCCAGACTTATTTTGCCGACGGGTGTACATTACGCAGGGCTTCAAGGGACTGAAGGCCGGTTTTAGCTGAAAATGATAGCTCGAGTGTACAAAACTCAAATGGTTAGGTGAACAAAGCTGGCTGATAGCATATATGATACAGTTTGGTGCGACTGACATACATAACTATGGTAGAAAGCTCGTAATCTAACTTGCGCTTGACATCCACCAGCCGTGCATTCTCGACATGGCACGTAGTAGCAAGCCCATTGACCATCGTGTACGTGCATGTCTAATTATTTCTGCACTTTCGTCTTTATATTTCCTTGCCTACACAACCATCTGATAGGGTTGTAGTTCTCATTGGGAGCCATTTGCATAACACATACTTTTCTTGCGTAGATGAACTGTCGAGTTTGCACTGGTCAAGATTTTTTGTTTTATAGTTGTCTTGCTTAACACGTACTGATGGTCTAGTTGGTTCACGACATCGTATGGCAGCGCGCATCAAAATCGAGGATGAAATGGACACATAACGACACACGAAGACGTAAACGCTAATGTCAATGCTTATGCATTTGTCTATGCTCATGTGTTTGTTTCGTCCTTGCTTTTGATACATGCTGCCATAAGCTATAGTCGTGTCATCTGACCCGTGTTTTGCATTAAAATTGTTGCTATGTGTTCCAAATATGGGTGGTCAAACCTATGAGCATGCACTTTGCCAATTCACGGCTCAACGCCACACCTCTGTATGGGTTAGACAAGGCCTGGATTAAACTTGTACCCCCTTGATAGTATAAAAGACCTAGTTGTATTCAGACAAAGCTTAGAATAAACAGCTGTATAAGAAATGTCTATGGCAGAGCTTATAGGAGACTAGCTTTCCAAGCTGTTTCTGAGAAAGATTTTCGAGGAAGCATTAGCCGACTATGTGACGTCGACAGACTTACCGGTCCCATGTATGTCTGGCGCAGCTAAAACATAGTGGAGTTTTTGGTGTATGCAAACTACAAATAAATAGACGGCGAAAAGATGAGCTGTATGGTACGTATCCATCATTGAAATTTCAAGTACGAACTGGGACAAGTGACGGAACGACACCAGCGCTTACAAATAAATACCTAAAGATGTGTGTCTGTTATCCTGGCTCCTTTTTTGTTGACACTAGTGGTGCTCACGATCTTATTCCTGGCCAAATACGGTTGTGTGCTTCTTATCATAGTGTGTCATTTTGCATTGTAGTTTCATCAAAACTTTGCTTACACCAATGCCCACAGTGACTGGGACCTGCTGTGCTTCTTTCACTCACCCATTTCTATCCTCCTTTGCAGCGAGAAGCGAACTTTCAAACCTTTTCAAGTTACACGGGGAAAGCCGGACACCACGTCTTCTTCACGATCGTCTTCTTCTGCCAGGCCATGTATAAGAACTACGTGCAAAGGGAGCTTGCTACACAGGCCCTTGGGAGATTGAATCAGGTCCCAATTCACAGCCGACCAGCTTTCCTAAGATTCATCGATACTTGGAAAGAAGTTCTCCGGACAGAGGACGTTTATTTAGTAGCAGTACCGTTGGTAACGTCCGAGGTCACAGGAAGTGGACATATCTGTGTTGTTGTTTTATATGCCATCACTTCATGCATGACTAAGGTCAAGTTGCTGTCTGAAGCTTATGCCACACATGGACAGTTGACTGTGAGTATTGTCAAGGCGCTCTGATTTGTAGAATGAGCTAGAGTGCCACTTTCCTGCTTAAGAAAGTGTTCATGCATCACGCATTGATAAATTTTCGACATAGGGCATCACGGCAAACATAGCTTGATTTTGCAAAGCTTGTCATTTTTATTAAAACATCACCATTAATATGAAATCAGAGATACTAACTGCCCATTTCAAGAATGACTGATATGACGTAAAAACCAGCCTGTATGCTGCCACACAAGTATAGATAGATGACATTGGTAATGTAATGTGCTGATTGGGAGGAGCATGCGCAACACAGTGTTCTAACGAGATGTGTGCACTTACATGTTAAACTGTGATAATGTATCTAAGTGTGTTTCGACAATTGCCATGCGCGTCTGTATAATCTGTGGGTGCTGTTCCAGTTGTTAACTGTACGTTGATTCAGGTTTTGTTATGAGATAGCTTCCAGTACGGTCGAGATAAAATGAGTGGATGAGCAAGAGAGCTATGTGGCTGCACTTAAATGAAAGATTTATTTCTTTCTCAAAACAGTGATGTCTCATTTGTTCAGATCTGTTTACGTAGCATTAGAAAAGAGTGACATACCCGCAACTCAATTCAAGGCACTTTAGTTGTGAGAAGTTCACAGGTTGCAAAGCAAAGATTTTTGGCAGAGTTTATATACACTTCTTTGTTTTTGTTCTGCCTTAACAGGACTTGCAGGTGAACTTATGGAGTTGTTTTATAACAAACATACTTTGCTTTCTACTGATGGCTGCTACCGGAACGTATGACGCCATCAAGCAGTCGGCCTCCAGTGAGTTACTTCTTATTATTCTGAACAGCTAAGTTCTGTTGGAGGGCACACACGCGTTGTCCACGAGGGCGAGGTTGCCCTGCTGTACAGCACTCGTGTCAGCAAATGGGATATAGTATTGTCACATGTGTACATGAATCTTGTAGAGCTTGTCTTTTACAGTAATCAAGGCAATACATGTGATGCATTTGCATGGCCACATTTAGTAGCATAACACACACGCATGTACGTGTACGACGAAAGGTAGTCACTGTGAACGCACAATACGAGTACCCGACCTAATTCGATTGCAGATAATATTCAGCTGGAAAGATGAGCGTTTCCGTGAGCATAGTCTTTGCAGCGTAACGTCCGATGCCCACTGCTTGTTCAAATAAAGGCAGTGAAATCGCTTGTTTTTTGGTAAACGTGTATGCAAGTCACAGAGATGGGATGGTGATGGTGACTCTTGAAGGGACACTGAAGCGGTGTGCGGTCCTTAAAATTAGTAGAAATGCAGAATCAGTGAATCAAAAACATTTCCCAGCACACTTCTGAGGCACCAGAGTGAAATATTAAGGTTATTCAACGATCACTCAAAATAAAGTGCAAATATATTATTGTGCTCAATGCTTGCTAGGCAATGGCGGCAGAGTCAGATATGCCGCACAGACGATGTCAGGATCTTTTATTCGCCTGATGCGCAACCGATGGCGGCGCTGCGAAGGGTGCTTCGGTGACGCAAAAGCAGGGATTCGGCTTTTGTCATCTGCTAGGCTCTGGCTAGAACAGCAGCATTTTTGTCACAGTTCGCTCGCGTCACACGGCGTTCCTTGACTACTAGCTGTATTTTGTTCTACCGACTTTAGATGACTGCTAGCATTACAGAAGGTTAAGAAACGTTAACATTTAACGTATCTTGTATATACCGACAGCCATCGTGGTGAGGATCATGCCCCCGAGTTCGTGGCGTCACTCACTGGGCTGGATGGCGTTTAAAATAGCTTACGTGAAAGTGCGAACGTCCCGCCAAACGAATTAAATACAATCTTTGCTGCTTTGGAAGCAAAGCGCGATTAAAGGGCCCTTCACCAGGTGACCTAACGAATTTTAGTTACATTGCAAGTTGTTGCGAGCCCAATTAAGAGCATTATGCCACAAGAATATTTCTAATCGGTCGGTTAGAAGCTGAGAAAAACAATAATTTGTAGCGGCGCGAAACCATGATGCGAGGAGGCGAGCTGCAAACCCTTGCCGCTCGCCCCGCGTACCCTTCGCAAGCCAAATCCCTTCCCTGCCCTCTTCGGCACGCGAGCAAGAGGATCACATAACGCATACGCATGAACACGTCATGCGCACAAAATGTCACGAGCGCATGACGTGCCCGAACCAGCCCGAGCCCCCGAGACGCGAGCGGTGTTGTGGCGGCGTTCTTCGAGCTTCATCTCTGCAAGCTATGCCGAATGCACCCTCGCCGATCACTTGGCTTTTCAACCTATTACTGAGCACGAAAGCTGCAACATTTGTACGGACGCGAGACTAGCGGTGTGCCGCATGAACATCTAGTTAGACGCGGGAGGATAAATGAGCCTAATGAGCGCTGGAACGCGGTAGAAAATTAGTTTCGTTGTAAAGGGTGTCGTCTGCACGATGCGCAAAGCGCGAGAACACGAACGCGTACGAAACGGACGCAGATTAGTCTCGAATCTCGCTGCGATTCGCAGTAAAAATTAAAACAGAAAACGCACACATTCCGTTTGTGTGTTTTATTATTGCTCTCAAGCTTTAGTTATCCATTCAAGCAACAAATTACACCAACTACAAGTCGTGTCAAATAATTATCGCAGCGTCACGTGCTACTGTTAGTGACGTCAGAGCACAGTCTGCTACGAAGAGGAGCGACGTCACAGCACTACCATCTACGTAGGGCCATTCTCTCATGTACGTCGTCCCCTCATTCTCTGGGCGCGCGGCCGCGAGAAGGGCAAGCGGCGTTCAGCTTGAAATTTGACCCATTTACGTGGCGCGTAGCGTTGTAAATTTTGGCAGACGTAATCGTGAACGCCCAGTGCATGCATTGCGCTCGTCAGCTCAAAATTGTCAAACCTGGTGAGGGGCCCTTTAATAAAAGTTAGCGTTATGTAAAGATTCATTTTAAAAAGATGGGGCGTGCAAACACGGACACAAGAAAGAAGTCAGGACACCACTTCTTTCTTGTGCCCGTGTTTGCACGCCCTGTGTTTTTAGAATGAACACTTAACTAGCTCAGCTCTCTGTTATTTGAAGTGTAAACAGACTTGTGTTAAATGAAAATTCACACTCCACTCTCAATTGTAGTCATGTAGACCTGTGTACACAAAACGTTTGGTGACAAGATATAATTGATAACTTCACCGACCAGCGGGTTATTGCGGACAAATAGCGTAGATTGGGCGAGTTGGATGCACATTAAAACTTGTCACAAGTACTATCGGCTCTATTGAAATGCCAGCAGTGGTGCGCGTGGTACAGTTCGCACCGTCATGATTAGAGATACGCTCATGCGGTTTATTAAGGAGAACTAACAGACAATAATGCTAAGGAAAGTATAGGGGATGTTTTTTTTAGTAATAAATGTAAGGTAATTGTGAAGAAAGAAAAGTGGACGAAAAGATAGCTTGCCGCGGGCAGGGACCGAACCTGCGACCTTCGAATAAAGCGTCCGATGCTCTACCAACTGAGCTACCGCGGCGGCCATCCCCCCGTCCACTTTATAGGGTATATGTGCGCATTTAAACGTGGGAGCGTCAGTCAGCGCCGCCAGTAGCCATGACGGCGAGTGTGGAACACTCTTTTTCTGTCTTGTTGGCGTCACGTAGCACGTGAACTTATTACGAGCTGGCAGCTGACCAATTATCCCTCCCATACTACCTGAAGGCATCAAGTCTGCCAGAACGAGACCCTCGCTATGAATGAAGGAAACTAAAACTAAAATAAAACTAATACTAAAAAATAAAACTAATAAAACTAATTCTAAAAAAAAAACATCCCCTATACTTTCCTTAGCATTATTGTCTGTTAGTTCTCCTTAATATTGTGTATAACAATGAAAACGAGCCCTTGAAATTAACACTTCTTTCCTTCATTCATAGCGAGGGTCTCGTTCTGGCAGACTTGATGCCTTCAGGTAGTATGGGAGGGATAATTGGTCAGCTGCCAGCTCGTAATAAGTTCACGTGCTACGTGACGCCAACAAGACAGAAAAAGAGTGTTCCACACTCGCCGTCATGGCTACTGGCGGCGCTGACTGACGCTCCCACGTTTAAATGCGCACATATACCCTATAAAGTGGACGGGGGGATGGCCGCCGCGGTAGCTCAGTTGGTAGAGCATCGGACGCTTTATTCGAAGGTCGCAGGTTCGGTCCCTGCCCGCGGCAAGCTATCTTTTCGTCCACTTTTCTTTCTTCACAATTACCTTACATTTATTACTAAAAAAAACATCCCCTATACTTTCCTTAGCATTATTGTCTGTTAGTTCTCCTTAATATTGTGTATAACAATGAAAACGAGCCCTTGAAATTAACACTTCTTTCCTTCATTCATAGCGAGGGTCTCGTTCTGGCAGACTTGATGCCTTCAGGTAGTATGGGAGGGATAATTGGTCAGCTGCCAGCTCGTAATAAGTTCACGTGCTACGTGACGCCAACAAGACAGAAAAAGAGTGTTCCACACTCGCCGTCATGGCTACTGGCGGCGCTGACTGACGCTCCCACGTTTAAATGCGCACATATACCCTATAAAGTGGACGGGGGGATGGCCGCCGCGGTAGCTCAGTTGGTAGAGCATCGGACGCTTTATTCGAAGGTCGCAGGTTCGGTCCCTGCCCGCGGCAAGCTATCTTTTCGTCCACTTTTCTTTCTTCACAATTACCTTACATTTATTACTAAAAAAAACATCCCCTATACTTTCCTTAGCATTATTGTCTGTTAGTTCTCCTTAATATTGTGTATAACAATGAAAACGAGCCCTTGAAATTAACACTTCTTTCCTTCGCTCATGCGGTTTGCCGCTTATGAGCCACAATCATGCTTTCACTCACGCAGTGCTGCCTAATTGGGTGTGGGGGCCTGTCAGTGGTGATGACAGGACGACAAGCATATACAGTTCCTAATACTTGGGCAACGTGCTCTGCTGTTCGTGTTTCATTTGACACCGATAGTGCAGCTTGGTAAGCAGTATGAAAAATCGGCAAATGTGTCCAGGAAGATGAGAAAGAGAGCTCTTTCCCGCAATTCTTTCGGCCCCTTTGGCTGACCTATTGCTATTCTTTACTGCGCTGTAACCAGATCGAATATTTTAAGGTGAAAGCCTTACATTCCTCATCAAACCTGAAAATTGACCGTCGGCGTTTCGCGTCGGCAGCGTCAGCACGAGTGATGCAAAATATCATCACATGATGACGTCATCACATGACATCGTCGCTTTGCATTGCCTCAGTGATCGGTGGGCCAATCACGAAGGCAATGCAAAACCAGGTAAAGTGTAGAACGCTTGCAATGCGTCCGATCCTCTAGGCAGTGCGAAACCACGTTACGTCCAGACAGCATTCAGAGGGAGGTGGGGAAGGAACAATATATCGACTGAAGAAAAAGAAGATAGATTTCGCCTTCGAGTTATATTAGGCAAATGCATAAGGGAGCATGTGAGTCTTTTTTAGTACAGCGATCGCACTACGCCCTATCGTGAGTCGACCGTTGAGAGTGATTTACACTATTTTATTGCGAATACATCTTATTTACGACTTTCCGATGTCAAAGCATTGTATTTATCTACGTTAGTATGGTTACAGTAATTCTTTTCAGTATACTTTGAGACGACTATGGACGAGTCAGAAAATGTCGATTTATTAACGAAGGGATTAAAACATGTTGCATCAAATGAAAACAACTCCACACAACCTACCAATACTTCGTATCACTGTCGTGCATCCACTTTTGACTCGGGCTCTCAACCATTTTATTTCTTGTTTCAATTTCAAGTACTTAAAACGGGCTCACACAGCAGCTGCTGAAAACCAGTATTTAATGAAAGTTTTTTGCCTGTAACGACCATATAATATACTTGAATGACATCGCACGTTGTTTCTCATGCACTTAAAACTCCGAACAAAGGAATTGAACCAAAGGAGCAGGCTTGGCAACCAAACACGTGCAGCACGTGGTATACGTATATTGCGCTTTAATGCAGACACTGTAGCCGAAGCCCAGACGCTGAAATCAGTGATCGAAAATGGGCCAGAAAGTCATTTTGAGTGTGCCACGGCCATAAAACAGTCGCGAAAAGAAATCGTCGCCATACATGCAGATGTACACATTGATGGCTAGCAGATGACACCAGGAGCAATCAACACTGAACGTGCTCCTGACGGCAACTCCGCTCGATTTCGCTGGGCATATTGCTTCAACATTAAGTACAAATTGCTTTATGAACTTGCCCACTACTGTTTCAATAACTCGAGCTGGACAGACTGGCCATCAGCGTTAAGCAGCCTTCACGCAGCGAGCGCGCACACGCGTAGAGCGGTACCTGAGTCCCCTCTCTGACGTCACATGCGAGAGGGCGCCACTCAAAGATCTCGAGGCGAATACCTCATGTTGCAGTGCCGGTAACATAGCAATCACATGGAGTTCGAGAAGTGTAGTTGCTCTTGCTACCCACTCCTGCACGTTTTGTGGACCATAATTTAATGCCATGGTCAGCACGGACTCTGCCGGAATGAAGCGCAAGCCAAGAGCCAGAGCTTCATTCTCTCTCGCTAAAAATGTCTTCACACTTCTACAGCAGAGTTGCGTTTCTACCTTGCCGATTCACTCTTTAGTGAGAGTGGTGGGCAGGTGGTGTATTGGCCAATTTTGCAAGTGCTGGCTGTATGAAGGGGATGGCGTGGGTGAGCTGCTGCAGAACGAGTGGTTTCCGTGAGGCATGTCTTTGTAGGCTGCTGTGTCCCACATGGTGCTTTATGGTAGTATGCATCAGATGCAATGCTGCAGTGGGTCTGAGGAGAAGAGGGAAGCGTAAGAGGTGGTGAAAAATTATCCAGCCACTGAGCAGCACGGGCAGATGCACAGTGAGGATATACACTGTCGGGTAGTTTCTCTTTCCCCGTGTACATTACGCAGGGCTTCAGGGGAGGGAAGGCCAGTTTTAAAAGTGATGTATCGCTGAAAATGATAGCTTGAGTGTGCAAAACTCAAATGGTGAGATGAACAAAGCTGGCTGATAGCATATATGATTCAGTTTGGGGTGGCTGACATACATAATTATAGTAGAACAGGGGCGTAGCCAAGTGGGGGGGGGGGGGATCTTGGGGGGTTCAACCCCCCCCTCTCGAAATTTTTCAGTTTTGCTTGTGCATATGCACACGCACACATACGAACGCATGCACGAACATTAAGTATGGTTGAACCCCCCCCCCCCCGAAAAAAATTTCTGGCTACGCCCCTGTAGTAGAAAGTTCGTAATCTAACTTGCGCTTGACATCCACCAGACGTGCATTCTCGACATGGCACGTAGTAGCAAGCCCATTGACCATCGTGTGTCTAATTATTTCTGCACTTTCGTGTCTATATTTCCTTGCGCACACAACTATCTCATAGGGTTGTAGTTCTCATTGGGAGCCATTTGCATAACACGTACTTTTCTCGCGCAGATAAACTGTCGAGTTTGCACTGGTCAAGTTTTTTTTTGTTTTATAGTTGTCTTACTTAACACGTACTGGTGGGCTAGTTGGTTCACGATAGCGTATGGCAGCGCACATCAAAATCAAGAATGAAATGGTCACATAATGACAGACGAAGACGTAAGCGCTAATGTCAATGCTTACGCATTTGTCTATCTTCATGTGTTTGTTTCGTCCTTGGCTTTGATACATGCTGCCATAAGCTATAGTCACGTCATCTGACCCGTGTTTTGCATTAAGATTGTTGCTATGTGTTCCAAATATGAGTGGTCAAACCTATGAGCGTGCACTTTGCCAATTCACGGCTCAACACCACACCTCTGTTTGGGTTAGGCAAAGCCTGGATTGAACTTGTACCCTCTTGATAGTATAAAAGATTTAGTTGTACTCGGACAAAGCTTAGAATAAACAGCTGTATGAGAAATGTCTATGGCACAGCTTATAGGAGACTTACTTTCTGAGACGTTTCTGAGAAAGATATTCGAGAAAGCATTAGCCGACTATGTGACGTCGACAGACTTACTGGTCCCATGTATGTCTGGCGCAGCTAAAACATAGTGGAGTTTTTGGTGTATGCAAGCTGCAAATAAATAGAAGACGAAAAGATGAGCTGTGTGGTACGTATCCATCATTGAAATTTCAAGTACGAACTGGGACAAGGGATGGAACAACACCAGCGCTTACAAATAAATACCTAAAGATGTGTGTCTGTTATCCTGGCTCCTTTTTTGTTGACACTAGTGGTGCTCACGATCTTATTCCTGGCCAAATACGGTTGTGTGCTTCTTATCATAGTGTGTCATTTTGCATTGTAGTTTCATCAAAACTTTGCTTACACCAATGCCCACAGTGACTGGGACCTACTGTGCTTCTTTCACTCACCCATTTTTATCCTCCTTTGCAGCGTGAAGCAAACATTCAGACCTTCTCAAGTTACACTGGAAAAGCAGGACACCACATATTCTTCACAATCATCTTCGTCTGCCAGGCCGCGTACAAGAACTACGTGCTGTGGGAACTTTCTGCGCAGGCGCTTGGGAGAATGAATCAAGTCCCATTTCCTAGTCGACCAAGTTTCCGAAGATTCATCGACACTTGGACAGAAGTTTTCCGAACAGAGGACATATATTTAGTAGCAGTTCCATTGCTGACATCCGAGGTCTCAGAATGTGGACATGTCTGTGTCGTTGTATTATATGCCATTACATCATGCATGACTAAGATAAAGTTGCTGTGTGAAGCTTATGCCGCACAAGGACAGTTAAATGTGAGTATTGTCTAGGCGCTCTGATTTGTAGAATGAGCTAGAGTGCCACTTTCCTGCTTAAGAAAGTGTTCATGCATCACGCATTGGTAAATTTTCGACATAGGGCATCATGGCAAACATAGCTTGATTTTGCAAAGCTTGTCATTTTTATTAAAACATCACCATTAATATGAAATCAAAGATACTAACTGCCCATTTCAAGAATGACTGATATGACGTAAAAACCAGCCTGTATGCTGCCACACAAGTATAGATAGATGACATTGGTAATGTAATGTGCTGATTGGGAGGAGCATGCGCAACACAGTGTTCTAACGAGATGTGTGCACTTACATGTTAAACTGTGATAATGTATCTAAGTGTGTTTCGACAATTGCCATGCGCGTCTGTATAATCTGTGGGTGCTGTTCCAGTTGTTAACTGTACGTTGATTCAGGTTTTGTTATGAGATAGCTTCCAGTACGGTCGAGATAAAATGAGTGGATGAGCAAGAGAGCTATGTGGCTGCACTTAAATGAAAGATTTATTTCTTTCTCAAAACAGTGATGTCTCATTTGTTCAGATCTGTTTACGTAGCATTAGAAAAGCGTGACATACCCGCAACTCAATTCAAGGCACTTTAGTTGTGAGAAGTTCACAGGTTGCAAAGCAAAGATTTTTGGCAGAGTTCATATATGCTTCTTTGTTTTTGTTCTGCCTTAACAGGACTTACAGATGAACTTATGGAATTGTTTTATAACAAACGTACTCTGCTTTATACTCATGGCTGCTACCGGAATGTATGACGGCATCAAGCAGTCGGCCTCCAGTGAGTTACTTCTTATTATTCTGAACAGCTAAGTTCTGTTGGAGGGCACACACGCGTTGTCCATGACGGCGGGGTTGCCCTGCTGTACAGCACTCGTGTCAACAAATGGGATATAGTATTGTCACACGTGGACATAAATCTTGTAGAGCTTGTGAACGTCTTTTACAGTAATCAAGGCAATACATGTGATGCATTTGCATGGCCACATTTAGTAGCATAACACAGACGCATGTACGTGTACGACGAAAGGTAGTCACTGTGAACGCACAATATGAGTACCGACCTAATTCGATTGCAGATAATATTCAGCTGGGAAGATGAGCGTTTCCGTGAGCATAGTCTTTGCAGCGTAACGTCCAATGCCCACTGCTTGTTCAAATAAACGCAGTGAAATCGCTTGTTTTTTGGTAAACGTGTATGCAAGTCACAGAGATGGGATGGTGACGGTGACTCTTGAAGGGAGACTGAAGCGGTGTGTGATCCTTAAAATTAGTAGAAATGCAGAATCAGTGAATCAAAAATATTTCCCAGCACACTTCATAGGCACCAGAGTGAAATATTAAGGTTATTCAACAATCACTCAAAATAAAGTGCAAATATATATTAGTATTGTGCTGAATGCTTGCTAGGTAGTGGCGGCAAAGTCAGATATGCCGCACAGACGATGCCAGGATCTTTTATTCGCCTGCTGCGCGACCGATGGCGGCGCTGCGACCGGCGCTCCAGTGAAGCAAAAGCGAGGATTCGGCTTTTGTCATCTGCTAGGCTCTGGCTAGAACAGCAACATTTTCGTCATAGTTCGCTCGCGTCACGCGGCGTTCCTCGACTACTAGCTGTATTTTCTTCTACTGACTTTAGATGACTGTTAGCATTACAGAAGGTTCAGAAACGTTAACATTTAACGTATCTTGTATATACCGACAGCCACCACGGTCAGGATCATGCCCCCGAGCTCGTAGCGTCACTCACTGGGCTGGATGGCGTTTGAAATAGCTTACGTGAAAGTGCGAATGTCCCGCCAAGCAAATTAAAGAGAATCTATGCTGCTTTGGAAGCAAAGCGCGATCAATAAAAGTTAGCGTTATGTAAAGGTTCATTTTATAAAGATGGGGCGTGCAAACACGGACACAAGAAAGAAGTCAGGACACCACTTCTTTCTAGTGCCCGTGTTTGCACGCCCTGTGTTTTTAGAATAAATACTTAACAACTAGCTCAGCTTTCTGTTATTCGAAGTGTAAACAGACTTGTGTTAAATGAAAATTCACACTCCACTCCCAATTGTAGTCATATAGACCTGTGTACACAAAACGTTTGGTGACAAAATGTAATTGATAACTTCACCAACCAGCGGGTTATTGCGGACAAATAGCGTAGATTGGGCGACTTGGATGCACATTAAAACTTGTCACAAGTACTATCGGCTCTTTTGAAATGCCAGCAGTGGTGCGCGTGGTACAGTTCGCACTGTCATGATTAGAGATACGCTCATGCGGTTTGCCGCTCGTGAGCCACATTCATGCTTTCAATCACTCGGTGCTGCCTAATCGAGTGTGTGGGCCTGTCAATGGTGATGACAGGACGGCAAGCACTATATACAGTTCATAATGCTTGGGCAACGTGCTCTGCTGTTTGTGTTTCATTTGACACCGATAGTACAGCTTGGTAAGCAGTATGAAAAATCGGCAAATGTGTCCAGGAAGAGGATAAAGAGAGCACTTTCCCGCATTTCTTTCGGCCCCTTTGGCTGACTCAGGACCTCCTCCATGTCGTGGGCTGACTATTGCTATTCTTTACTGCGCTGTAACCAGATTGAATATTTCAAGGTGAAAGCCTTACATTCCTCATCAAACCTGAAAATTGACCATCGGCGTTCCGCGTCGGCAGCGTCAGCACGAGTGATGCAAAATATCATCACATGATGACGTCATCAGGACATCGTAGCTTTGCATTGCCTCAGTGATTGATGGGCCAATCACGGAGGCAATGCAAAACGAGGTAATGTGTAGAAAGCTTGCAATGCGTCCGATCCTCTAGGCAGTGCGAAACCACGTTACGTCCAGACAGCATTCGGAGGGAGGTGGGGAAAGAACAATACAACTGAAGAAAAAGATGGATTTCACCTTCGAGTTATATTAGGCAAATGCATAAGGGAGCATGTGAGTCTTTTTTTAGTACAGCGATCACACCACGCCCTATCGTGAGTCGACCGTTGAGAGTGATCTACACTATGTTATTGCGAATACATCTTATTTACGACTTTCCGATGTCAAAGCATTGTATTTATCTACATTAGTATGGTTACAGTAATTCTTTTCAGATATACTTTCAGACGACTATGGATGAGTCAGAAAACGTCGATTTATTAACGAAGGGATTAAAACATGTTGCATCAAATGAAAACAACTCCACACAACCTACCAATATTTCATATCACCGTCGTGCATCCCCTTTTGACTCAGGCTCTCAATCATTTTATTTCTTGTTTAAATTTCAAGTACTTACGACACGCTTACACAGCAGCTGCTGAAAACTTGTATTTAATGAAAGGTTGTTGCCTGTAACGACCATTTAATTTATTCGAATGACATCACACGTCGTTTCTCATGCGCTTAAAACTCCGAACAAAGAAATTGAACCAAAGGAGCAGGCTTGGCAACCAAACACGTGCAGCACGTGGTATACGTATATTGCGCTTTAATGCAGACACTGTAGCCGAAGCCCAGACGCTGAAATCAGTGATCGAAAATGGGCCGGAAAGTCATTTTGAGTGCGCCACGGCCATAAAACAGTCGCGAAAAGAAATCGTCGCCATACATGCAGATGTACACATTGATGGCTAGCAGATGACGCCAGGAGCAATCAACACTGAACGTGCTCCTGATGGCAACTCCGCTCGATTTCGCTGGGTATATTGCTTGAACATTAAGTACAAATTGCTTTATGAACTTGCCCACTACTGTTTCAATAACTCGTGCAGGACGGACTGGCCATCAGCATTGAACAGCCTTCATGCAGCGATCACGCGCGAAGAGCGGTACCCGAGGGGTACCGCGTGTGACATCTGATGTCACACGCGAGAGGGTGCCACTCAAAGATCTCGAGGCGAATACCTCATGTTGCAGTGCCGGTAACATAGCAATCACATGGAGTTCGAGAAGTGTAGTTGCTCTTGCTACCCACTCCTGCATGTTTTGTGGACCATAATTTAATGCCATGGTCAGCACGGACTCTGCCGGAATGAAGCGCAAGCCAAGAGCCAGAGCTTCATTCTCTCTCGCTAAAAATGTCTTCACACTTCTACAGCAGAGTTGCGTTTCTACCTTGCCGATTCACTCTTTAGTGAGAGTGGTGGGCAGGTGGTGTATTGGCCAATTTTGCAAGTGCTGGCTGTATGAAGGGGATGGCGTGGGTGAGCTGCTGCAGAACGAGCGGTTTCCGTGAGGCATGTCTTTGTAGGCTGCTGTGTCCCACATGGTGCTTTATGGTAGTATGCATCAGATGCAAGGCTGCAGTGGGTCTGAGGAGAAGAGGGAAGCGTAAGAGGGTGTGAAAAATTATCCAGCCACTGAGCAGCACGGGCGGATGCACAGTGAGCATATACACTGTCGGGTAGTTTCTCTTTGCCCGTGTACATTACGCAGGGCTTCAGGGGAGGGAAGGCCGGTTTTAAAAGTGATGTATCGCTGGAAATGATAGCTCCAGTGTACAAAACTCAAATGGCTAGGTGAACAAAGCTGGCTGATAGCATATATGATTCAGTTTCGGGTGGCTGACATACATAATTATAGTAGAACAAGGGCGTAGCCAAGGGCGCGGGGCGTGTTGGAGGGTTCAATACCCCCCCCCCCCGAAACTTTTCAGTTTTGCTTGCGCATATACACACGCACACATACGAACGCATGCACAAACATTACGTATGGTTGAACCCCCCCCCCCCCCCCGAAAAAATATTCTGGCTAAGCCCCTGTAGTAGAAAGTTCGTAATCTAACTTGCGCTTGACATCCACCAGACGTGCATTCTCGACATGGCACGTAGTAGCAAGCCCATTGACCATCGTGTGTCTAATTATTTCTGCGACCTTCGTGTCTATATTTCCTTGCGCACACAACTATCTGATAGGGTTGTAATTCTCATTGGGAGCCGTTTGCATAACATGTACTTTTCTTACGCAGATAAACTGTCGAGTTTGCACTTGTCAAAATTTTTTTGTTTTATTTATAGTTTTCTTACTTAACACGTGCTGGTGGGCTAGTTGGTTCACGGTAGCGTATGGCAGCACACATCAAAATCAAGGATGACATGGGCACATAATGACAGACGAAGACGTAAGCGCTAATGTCAATGCTTATGCATTTGTCTATCTTCATGTGTTTTTTTGTCCTTGCTTTTGATTCTTGCTGCCATAAGCTATAGGCATGTCATCTGACCCGTGTTTTGCATTAGTATTGTTGCTATGTGTTCCAAATATGTGTGGTAAAACCTATGAGCATGCACTTTGCCAACTTACGGCTCAACGCCACACCTCTGTTTGGGTTAGACAAAGCCTGGATTAAACTTGTACCGCCTTGATAGTATAAAAGACCTAGTTGTATTCAGACAAAGCTGAGAATAAACAGCTGTATGAGAAATGTCTATGGCACAGCTCATAGGAGACTTACTTTCCAAGACGTTTCCGAGGAAGTTATTTGAGAAAGCATTAGCCGACTATGTGACGTCGACAGACTTACCGGTCCCATGTATGTCTGGCGCAGCTAATATATATAGTGGAGTTTTTGGTGTATGCAAACTACAAACAAATAGAAGGCGAAAAGATGATCTATATGGTACGTATCCATCATTGAAATTTCAAGTACGAACTGGGACAAGTGACGGAACGACACCAGTGCTTACAAATAAATACCTAAAGATGTGTGTCTGTTATCCTGGCTCCTTTTTTGTTGACACTAGTGGTGCTCACGATCTTATTCTTGGCCAAATACGGTTGCGTGCTTCTTATCATAGTGTGTCATTTTGCATTGTAGTTTCATCAAAACTTTGCTTACACCAATGCCCACAGTGACTGGGACCTGCTGTGCTTCTTTCACTCACCCATTTCTATCCTCCTTTGCAGCGAGACGCCAATTTCAGGAGCATTTCGAGCTACACGGGGAAGACCGGGCTGCACATGTTCTTCAGCATCATCTTTTGCCTGCAAGCTGTCTACAAAAACTGGATATATCGTGTGAGCGCAGACCAGGCATTTGTAAGACTTAACCAAGTTCCAGTACACAGCAGACCGACCTTCATGCGTTTTTACAGCGAAAGCTGTTATGAGATCATTTCACCGGCCGTTTTTGGCGCCGTAGTTGTCCGCCGCCGCCGCCGCTGCCGCCGCCGCCGCCGCCGCCGGTGTCAGTAACCAGTATCGCTCGAAATAAGAAAAAAAACGAAATAAGAAAAAAATCCAGGATGGAACGAGGTTCGAACCTGGGCCCTTTGCGTGGGAGCCCAGTATTCAACCTCTGAGCCATGCCGGTGCTTGAAACCGCTTTGCAAAAAGGTCCTATACAGGCTTCATGTCGGGAAGGTACCACATTAGCATATGCAATATAGCGTGGTGGAAGAGTTAAATAAGCACCAAGCGTCGCACAACGCGAATTCTGTAACGAGGCGTCACACAATGCGAATTGCGCAATGAGTAGGTTGTTCAATGCTTCGAACCCATTAGAAAGGGCTCTGCCATAATTCATCTTCATCAGGCACAGCATCAACAAAGTGCGCATAATGCCTTACATGCGTTTAGCAGGTACCAACGCTCTCCGCAGAATGACGAAAAATGGCACAGTGCCTGCTGCCCTACTTCTCAAAAACTACAATGATTTATAGCGTAGTGGGTTCCTCGCAAGTGCACTTGTACTGGTTGCCAAGGAAGCCCATAAGCGCATGATCCACTTCCTCGGGGTCTCAGTGAAATTACAATGATTTATAGCGTAGCGGGTTCCTCGCAAGTGCACTTGTATTGGTTGCCAAGGAAGCCCATAAGCGCATGATCTATTTCCTTGGGGTCTCATTAAAGTTCTTCGCCCCCCCCCCCCGTCTCTCTTCCACGTCAACGTATGTTATACAGCATGACGGGAGAGGAAAATAGCGACCGGGCGTCACCTAATGCAAATTACATAACTGGTGGGCCGTTTAAAGATTCCAAACCATTACAAAGGGCTGAGCCATAATTCTTCATCGTCATCAGTCGTCGCGTCAACAAAGTGCACATAATGCCTTACAGACGTGTAGCTGGTGCCTCGCTCTCCGCAGAATGACGAATAATGGCTTAGTACGAGGGTGGTCTGAAAAGTTCTCGGCCTGATGTAGAAAAAAGCGTCTTGGACCTTCAAAATTATTTTTATTTTTCAACATAGTCTCCTCTAGACTCTACACACTTGGTCCATTGATATTCCAGAGCTAGGATTCCGTCCTTAAAATGACTTTGTGGAAGTCCTGAAAAGTACTCATCCACAGCAGCAGTTGCTTCTTCATTTGATGAAAAACGTTGCCCACCAAGAAGGATGTTGTGTTTTGGGAACAGGTGGTAGTCCGACGGGGCCTAGTCAGGAGAATGGGTTGGGTGCTCCAAAAATTCGTACTTCAAATCATGAAATTTAGCCATTGCAAGATGTCCTTTGTGCACCGGTGCATCGTCCTGATGAAAGATGATTTTCTTCTTCTGCAAACTTGGTCTTTCCTCGCGAATTGTCTTATTCAGTTGAGTCAAACGGTCAGAATAATACTCCCCAGTTATGGTTTTAGCCTTTTCAAGATAATCCACAAGCAGAATGCGTTT
The DNA here is from genome assembly GCF_013339695.2 of Rhipicephalus sanguineus. NCBI lineage: Eukaryota > Metazoa > Arthropoda > Arachnida > Ixodida > Ixodidae > Rhipicephalus > Rhipicephalus sanguineus. The sequence continues at coordinate 38,914,937 of NC_051184.2, read as the reverse complement.
AGCGTCACATAAAACAGAGGCCATCACCTTTCCTGCGGAGGGAACTGACTTGGCTTTCTTTGGTGCGGAGGACCCGGCTTCAGTCCACTGCTTTGATTGTTGTTTCGATTCCGGTGTGTAATGGTGAATCCAAATTTCATCCATTGTTATAAATCTGCGCAAAAAGTCGGCTGGATTTTTGTTATACAGCTCCAAAGCACGCTGTGACATCGTCATGCGGTTGCGTTTTTGCTCAGGAGTAAGAATGCGCGGCACCCATCTTGCACAGAGCTTGTTCATGTGTAGTTCTTTATGCAAAATGTGACATACACGTTCCACTGAGATGCCAACAGCCTCGGCAATTTCACGCAACTTCACTCTCATGTCTTCCAAAACCATTTCGTGCACACGGTCAATCAGTTCAGGAGTTGTTGCACTTTTTGGCCGCCCTTCGCGCGGGTCATCTTCAATGCTCTCTCTCCCTCGCTTAAACTCAGCAGCCCATTTCTTGACTGTGGAGTATGAAGGTGAATCTTGCTTGTAAACTTTAACAAACCATTGGTGAATTTCATTCGGAGATAAACCTTCTTTTACAAAGAACTTTATCACCGCACGGTACTCATGCTTCTCCATGCCTTCCGGTGCTTCACACTACACCCACTGTGATCGACTGTCAAAGCCAAACTGCTAATCGGCACTAGATGGCGTTTCATCTGAGACTTGCAGAGACTTGTATGAACGCGCACATGAGTGCTACAAGTTCTCGCTCGCGTGATTCTTATTGAGGCCGAGAACTTTTCAGACCACCCTCGTAGGTGCTTCCCAACTCCACAAAAATTGTGATTTATGGCGTAGTGGGTACCTTTCTAGTGTACTTGTATTGTAGCCCCAAGAGAGCTTAACGGGCTCTAGAAACGCCGCTCTTCCAGCTTTCGCTGTGACTGTGCTGCGGTTTCAGCGCAGGCCTGGCGTTTTTTGAACACCTGGATGGAGTTTCTCCTCTCTGAAGATATCTACTTAGCGGCGATTCCGCTTGTCACGTCGGAGGCTACAGCGAGTGGCCATGGCTTGATCGTCGTTGTGTACGCAGGACACTCGTTCACGAACAAGCTCAAGTTACTGGCTGAGGCGTATGCCGCCAACGGACAGCTTAACGTGAGTATTGTCAAGGCACTCTGATTTATAGAATGAGCTAGAGTGCCACTTTCCTGCTTAAGAAAGTGTTCATGCATCACGCATTGGTAAATTTTCAACATAGGGCATCATGGCAAAGATAGCTTCATATAGCAAAGCTTGTCATTTTTATTAAAACATCACCATTAATGTGAAATCAAAGATACTAACTCCTCATTTCATTAATGACTGATATGACGTAAAAACCAGTCCGTGTGCTGCCACACAAGTACAGACATTGATAATGTAATGGAGTTTATACGAAGCAAGTGAAACATGCAGAAAGTTGAGATCGATTCCAGCGCGGTCAAGATAAAATGAGTGGATGAGCGAGAGCTATGTGGCTGCACTTAAATGAATGAGTTATTTCTTTCTCAAAACAGTGCTGTCTCATTTGTTCAGATCTGTTTACGTAGCATTAGAAAAGCGTGACATACCCGCAACTCAATTCAAGGCACTTTAGTTGTGAGAAGTTCACAGGTTGCAAAGCAAAGATTTTTGACAGAGTTTATATATGCTTCTTTGTTTTTGTTCTGCCTTAACAGGACTTACATGTGAACTTATGGAATTGTTTTATAACAAACATACTCTGCTTTTTACTCATGGCTGCTACCGGAATGTATGACGGCATCAAGCAGTCGGCCTCCAGTGAGTTACTTCTTATTATTCTGAACAGCTAAGTTCTGTTGGAGGCCACACACGCGTTGTCCATGACGGCGAGGTTGCCCTGCTGTACAACACTCGTGTCAGCAAATGGGATATAGTATTGTCACACGTGTACATGAATCTTGTAGAGGTTGCGAACGTCTTTTACAGTAATCAAGGCAATACGTGTGATGCATTTGCATGGCCATATTTAGTAGCACAGCAAAGACGCTGTATGTGTGCGACGAAAAGTAGTCAATCTGAACTCACAGTATGAGTATGACCTAATTGAATTGCAGATAATAATCAGCCGGAAAGGTGATCGTTTCCGTGAGCATAGTCTTTGCAGCGTAACGTCCGGTGCCCACTGCTTGTTCAAATAAACGCAGTGAAATCGCTTGTTTTTTGGTAAACGTGTATGCAAATCGGAGAGATCGGACGATGACAGTGACACTTGAAGGGACACTGAAGCGGTGTGCAATCCTTAAAATTAGTAGAAATTTAGAATCAGTGATTCGAAAATATTTTGCAGCACACTTCTGAGGCACCAGAGTGAAATATTAAGGTCATTCAACGATCACTCAAAATAAAGTGCAGATATATATTACTGTGTTCAGTGCATGCTAGGCATTGGCGGCAAAGTCAGATATGCCGCACAGACGATGCCAGGATCTTTTATACCTCATGTTGCAGTGCCAGTAACATCGCCATGACACGGTGTTTGAGGAGTGTAGTTGCTCTTGCTGCCCATCCCTGCACGTTTTGTGGACCATAAATTAATGCCGTGGTCGGCACGGACACTGCTGGAATACAAAGAATGTCACAGCGTGTTACTGTTGCTCGCTTGAATGATTGCATCGACAATATTTTGTGTTTAGATGTTATAACCTCACTGCCGACTCTTGTTTAAAGCTTGATCATAGGTATGCTGCCCTGAGGACATACTAAATCATCTATCCTTCTTTTCCAGGCCACGAGTTCTTCGCTTGCACAGAGTTTCTAAGCCTAATTGTCGACTCATTATACTGGTTGTACGATGACTTCCATCTGTGAAGTTGGACTATTGGACCCTGACCACTGTGACATATGAACATTTTTGTGCATTAAAAAAATTTCGAAAAATTCTGTTGCGGTCATACGCTCATTAAAAAAAGAATTAAAAAAAACTGGCATGAGTGCATTTGATGAAGGAAAGTTATTTACGTAGTTACTGGATTGACTACACCTTGACTTCATACTTGCAGTCAGCGCCCATCCTGTCATGCACTTCTCTTTCCCTATTTCATAAAAGTAGCGCCGGAATATATTAGGTAGGAATGTATCGCGAACTAGTCCCGCAACATGTTTTTTAACCCTTTCTCTTTCGTTGACGAGTGTAGTCTTCCTGAGATTTTGTACCAAAATTGTTCCCATATGGAACCAGTGGCGACTATACTTGTCATAGTTGTGTTTCTTGATGCTAGATGGCCACACTTGTCCATGTTGTGCCATTTGTGTCTCGGCTCTATTGCGATCTTTCAGTGTATAGACCTTATGCAAAATCTGCTGCCATCTAGCGGCCGCCGTGCGCATTTCCGCCATGTTGAAGGCTAAGCGCGCTCCGCATCTGCACACACGGAGCGTACGTATCAACGTGTTGCGGCTGATAGGAACGGCAATGCCGACATATTTTCGTGTGTCGTGTTGCTGAGATTGAGGAAAATGGGATACTGAAAAAATGTTAGCAGTAAACTAGCCTCCATGTGTTATTAGATTTCCTTGCGGCCGACGAGGAGCGGCAGATCGTTCCGTTGCTCCGGCTACTGCTTACGACTAACGCCGTGTTTACGTTTTCCATTCTTAATAGAGAGTTTTAGCTAGAGACGGAAATATGGTACGCAAATACGCTACCGTATGACGGTACCACTCCTCCTTTCCAGGTCGTAGACCTCTTGCCGGCGAAGGCACCCCAACACCACAAAAGCTTTTTCAAAAATTACTGTGGGGTTGTCATGCCTCATTGTTGCCCGTCAGCCTACGCATCGTTAACGAGACACCTGTCGTTTGGGGTACGCATTGTCACTGGAACGGGGAGCGGCAAAAGCACAACCAACGGGAAAGGAGGAACGCTACCGTACTGCCTTACCGTATCTGCGTACCGTATTTCCGTAACTTGCTAAAACTCTCTAATATATGTGGTATGTGACAGCATCAGCGCTCATCAGAGAACACTCTTTCGTGTCATGCCGGAACGAGACAGTTTTTGCGTCGTGTGCTTGCCGGCACAGACAAACCGGCTTCGTATACGAGCTCCAAAGCTGCATCATGGCTACTCGCGCATGCCTGCGCTGCTGTTGATAGCATTACTTTGTTTATTTCATTTCTATAACGATTACATGTTAGACAGGTAGCTCGTGCGCGTCATCGATTCTCAGCGAACGAACCGATTGTGCTGGAACGTGTTTGTAGTTTGTTTTCGATTGGTGGAGTTTAACAAGGTAGCGTTCGGTGGGATGCTTTGCGCGCGTATTGTTTCACTATGCGTATTTTTCAACCATTTGATGTGCTATCACTGACGAATTCAGAGGGGCGGCCCGGATGGCCTGACCCCCCCCCCCCCCCACTACTTTCTTTTTGTATTTATACCCAAGAAGAGCACATATCAGAGGCTCGCCCAGCTGACGCTGATCGCCCTTCGGAAAAAATGCTGTATCCACCTCTGTGTGCTATGAAATATTAACAGATGCTTTTGTGCGGCACTTTTCGTATGAAAATAAAAAGAAATGCTGTTCCCGCAGATGTGTTATATTCGACCATGGGTACGCTACCGTCGGTTACGCGCTGAGGTGGTTTCGCAAGCGTTCAGTCGGCGACGCAAAACGGCCTTGCTGCAACGGGTTGAAATTGTAAGGCGCCAGTAGGCCCCGAAAGGGACGATGTGAACGCGAATATTCTTGGCGGATCGTGTTATTTACGAGGACATGTCATAAGGCTATTCAATAAAATACTAGCTAATCGGCGCGTACTTCTTGGAGTAACTAACGCGTTTCATGTTCACTTTTCACGTGCGTGAGAAGCGGACCTTACATTTTAATCGTGCGGTAGTTCTATGGAAAACATACATCAGTGACTACAGCAGCGAAATATTTATTGTTTCAGAAATAACAAACAGGAGAACGTTTTATTTAAAATAAGATGCACAATACATTAGGTCGACGTAGGCTGTTCCTTATGAAATACGCTTTGAAATGGGTCAACAGCACTTTCTTACCGTCATCGCTGTGCCCAGCCGCGTCGCGCGCTAATGCCTCCTCCCACCAATAATGCACTACACGCATGGTATTCCGATAGCTAACAACGCTTCATTCGCTACACTATAAACAGACAAAATTTATAACCAAGCGCAAAGCTTCATTCTCAACGAAGACAGGCTAACATGTAACTCGGTGACAAACATGTACTTTCTTCTCGTTGCGACGCAGTTCTTTACACGTAATAATTGCCAATGTAAAAACTAGGAAATGCCGGTAACGTGTACAGGCTCGTCTGACGTTTTTAAGCCCCGATTGCCGACTATCAACGCAGATACACACAAGAAGTTATAGCAGCAATAGCAATACGATTCGGACACAAGCCTCCAACATGGCGCCGAATCGGTAGTTTCGTCAAACCTCCGACAGATGGCAGCAATTTTGCATAAGGTCTATTGCCATGCGGTGTAGCCACCGCATGGCAATACATTTAGTGAAGCTAAATGAACTCTATGAATTGAAAGAATGGTACCGTTTTTTTCAGAAAAAGAAAGCTCTACAAATACAATTAGTGAAATAAAGGAACCCCATCGAATTGAAAGGATGGTACCGTTTTATTGAGTAAAAAAAGCTATTGAGCTCCGTTTCACTCACTTTGAGGGAAAAAAGAATTTCGGTAAATTTGGTACAATTTTCTTCTGTTTTCATGGTAGGGAAAGGGTTAGGCAAGGAGTGCAAAGGTGGCTTCATGGTGGTGCTTCACACCTATCTAGAGGAGCTCGCTAATGTTTCTATGAGACACTGGCCGGCTAAAGATCTGTACTGCATGTTGCAATTAGTTGTACTTATGACGCCCACTCTATAGCAGGGAAATTGTGAGCAGTTGTGCATTCTGTCCCCCTCACAGGGATCTTTCTATGTAACTTTCATGCAAGCCGAATGTACATGTCACAAAGCGAACTGCGTTTGAGAAGTTGCTGCATTTACAGTATGAGCACACATGCTCTGCCAGTTTAACTGCAGCTATTTAAAGGCTACCGAGTAGCTGTGTTGTTGTGAGCTACAGATTTCAAGTTGCTCATCTGTTTAAAAATGTTTGACGTTTTTCACAATGGTACCTCCATTGTTAGCAAAGTATTTCTGATGTGTTTAGGTATTTAATGAGCGTGCATTTCTCCCCCCCCCCCCATCACCATTGTGCTTGTGCTAATGAATTGTAAATAAAGAATGGACTTGCGTAACTGATGGGTTTAATAAAATGTGTATGACATTAAAATTCTTGCGTATCTTGACTTAAAGGGGTGGTGCCATCAAATTTGTGGCTTGCGCGTTCTTTGCTGTAAGCGCTTTCTATAGCTCCAGGAAGCATGATGCACGCACCAAGATTCATGTATTCTCGCTAAATAGTTTAATATCGCTTTTTGATGTGGACAACTTTCGGTTTCCGGGCGCTGAGCTTGGGCAGTGACGTAGACGTGTAGGAGGCTTGGTCACGTGACCACACAAGGCTGTGACGCACACAGCCAGGAAGCGATCGAAACTCGGCGAGTGATGTAGCAACTGATGCTTTGCCGGTACTATAGTGAACTAGAATATATTCTAGTTCACTACAGGCGGTACGTACGTTGCGGAGGTGGCGGAGGTCACTCACATTACTACAGCAAATCTGGTGTGACGTCACTACAACTTTCGTTGCCCATGCTACAGATCTACGTCAATGTTGGCGCGCTAGCGATGGGTTTCGATCGGGAGAATGGGCATTTAGGTACACTTTGGAAGTGAATTAAAATATGTTCTAGACGTTTGCGGTGTCCGACCCTTCGTGTGGAGTGTCCTTGCACACAGAGGAAACCCACAAGAGGCTTGTTATAGCCTCGAAATTTGATGGCACCACCCCTTTAATTCAATCTCCTAAAGATTGCAAAATTGGGCCTTCAGGTCCTCATCATGCACGGGCATCTTCCACGTGCAGCAACCTCGCGTGTGATTAATCGACTACGAAAATACCAATCAGGGCCTTGGCTGCGCAACTTTTGGTGCCAGTGCCAGCTTGCGTTGCTGGTGAGGCAGTATCTTGACATTGCCACTTCGCGAAGCACCTCTCCCGACACCGTGATGTCAAATTCGGGGGCGGGTGTGCTAGCATACATTGCAGACACAACGATTCTCTTTCAAAAGAAAGTCACGGCGCCATCATCATAATGTTAAAAAAGATATCCTCGCAGGTCCCCCACACTGTACAAATCAATATTATGTGGAGCAGTCTGTGGGAAACTGGCTACACTGCATTGTTTGGCGTTGCAGCAAGCATTACAATGTGAACAGGGCATCTTTGTGTAGGGCAGTGTTCGTAGTGTGAGTGCACTGGGCATGACTATGCTGTGGTGCCTGAAGGTTTGACTATGCCATGCACATTCCGATACTTCAGACTATGTTAATAAAAAGGCCATGATGGCTTCATAATGTATACTTCATGTAATTTATAATGAAAACCGGCTGATAATGAAGCCCAGGAAAGTATAGGGGACGTTAATTGTACTGTTCTAAGTGTACTGTAATATATACTTGTAGTATAGATGTGTAGAAAGTAAAGTGGATGAAGTAGCTCAGTTGGTAAGAGCATCGGGTGCGTACTCCAAAGGTCGCAGGTTCGGTCCCTGCCGGCGGCAAGTTGTCTTTTCGTCCACTTCACTTTCTTCACATCTATAACACAATACAGTACACTTAAAACAGTACAATTAACGTCCCCGATACCTATAACCTTGGCTTCATTGTCTGCTGGTTTTCATTAAGGCTATAACAAACAAACAAACTAGCCCTCCAAATTCCCTTCCTTCAATCATGTAATTTATACCATTCGTGTCACGACGATATAGACTACGTTCAAGCACTGGCAAACCTCATTTACGCCATCTTATTTGTCTGTCACATACGAATGCCACAATGTGCCGATTTCCATATTTGCCTCATGAAAAAGTTCACTGAAACATCATGGCAGCATTACAGTGTAGGAAGCAAGGTATATGGATGTACCAAAGTGCCTCTGTTTCGTTCTGCATTCAGAAAGTGCTACCACCTCAAGAATTGAACCTGGTTCCTCTCTGTCACGAGCCTGACACCTACATGCCAGGAGAACCCATACTAACGGAGGCTTAACAGGTGTACTTATTGCAAGTGAAGATGTTGTGTGGCAGGTGCCTGGATGCAACGGCGAACAGAAGTTCCGTTGCTGAGCCTTTTAGGATATGGAAACTCATTTCGTAGTTGCAGACAGGGCATTTGCAACTTTTTCAAGTGCAACATTTTGCAGCTGCAAATGAGCTAAAAGTGTACTACCAGCCACGGTAGGTTAGCTGCCATGGTATTGTGCTGCTAAAACACAACGGCGTGGGTTCGATTCCCAGCCATGATGGCTGTATTTCCATGGGGGCAAAATGTAAAAACACATTTAGATTTAGGTTCACATTAAAGAATACCATAGGGTCACAATCAGTTCAAAGTCCCCCACCATGGCGTGCCTCATAATTTTATCTTGGTTTTGTCACATAAAATTTTAGATTGCGTAGAGCATCCGACGAAGCTCTGAGGAACGACTATTGCTAGTTGAAAACTTTTCGCAGAATTGTTACAATATAAAAGACTAATTTCATAGTGCGTTCCCACAGAGGCATGGGAGTGTGAGTCATCCCCAGAGCGACGCCTTGCCGTCAGAGCCGAGGTGGTTCGTGTTCCACGTACGTACATCGACCCTGGGACGATGGCCTCGCCGTGATGCAACATGATGCACGGATGCATTGCATCTCTAGGCGCGCGCTCTTACACGCAAGAGTGCAGTCCACCGGCAACAAGGCTCTGGGTCTCCCATTGGCCGAAAGTGACGCCACCTGTTTGGGACTGCCAATTGGACGAACCTGACATCATCTCGCCCCAGTTCTTGATTGGCTGGAAGTGACGTATGGGAAAGCTTTATAAGAAGCACAACCATCGAAAGCCGGTTGTGTTCTCCTGGCCGTGGTCCGCAGCGTACGAGATGCTGCCGGCCGAAACCATGTTTATCTGCAGTCTTCTCATCCTATTTTATTAATGCTCATATTGTAAATAAATCTACGTTCTTCATCGCACTTCCGCGTCAATCAAGGCCAACTCCCGCACCTCAGCGGCGGGATGCAATAGCGTTAAGAGGCAATGACTTGAAGGTCATCTTGACAGTTTGACCACGTGTGGAGAAGTTCAGCAGTAACAAAAAATCTTTGAACAGGGGTTGTTGCTGGAGACAACGTTTCGACAGGTGAACTTGTCTCCGTCAGGGTGGCAACTTTTCAGTGGCAGTACTATGCCCCGTAAGCAAGAAGTAGACTGCGCTTGGCAAAACTCTACACACAATACATTTATTGTACAAGCAATACACAATGCTACAACCTACAGCACAGACAAATCGCAATGTAAACCGGGTAATACTGGTTACAGAATCAGTGCCTCATACTTCCTACCACGAGTGTGTAATTCCCAAAATATAGCTCCAGGAGAGCCTGTACAGCAGTGCCGTACTTCCCGCTTTGGGCTATAAGCCATAAAAGAAAAGCTGCAATAGCATCAAACATGGGCCAGGTATTGCTAGATTGCAACTCTGGACGAAAGAAAAAAAAAATGAGAGAATGGCATGTGTCTGTGTTCATCTCTTTCTATAAAAGTAGACTGGCACCTTGCCAGCACAAAAAAGATTTCCCAAAGCATTATGCCTATGTGCATTATGCAGTCAGTACGTGAATAGCAGCTTTTCACCAACCAGTAGAGCTCTACTTGAATGCCAAGCGCGGTAGATGCTAATTGTGTCTTTAAATGCACATTCACGTCAATGAACTTCAAGAGCAGTGCTTTTTGGCCTAGTTGCCCGATAATGTGGCCAGCACAAAATGTTTTCGAAACAATATGGTTATATAATATATGACGTAATCACCATCTGAATTATGGCTTTGGTGACAAGTCGGGCTTTGTAGCGATGCCTTTAGGTGTAGCCCCATGTCAATCAGATTCTTTTAGTGGTACGTGTCATTCACTAATGAAAGCCAGGCAGCCGTGAGGCTGGCACTTGAAGGCAGCATTTGTGTGTCACAAGTGCACCTGGACGTGCACCCAAATTCAATGTCAAACTAATTTCTTTGTTTCATGCTCCAAGCGAGTTGTGAGAAAATACAGTACGCTAATTTCAGTGCCGAGGATATAGTGGTAGGGTAGCCACACTACAATGTTTTTTTCTCAATTTTTTACAGTGCAGAATTAGCTGTATCTGGTTAGATTGAAAGCCTGTTGACAAAGCTGAATCTCTCGGCATTGACAAACACAGGGACTCAACTGCAATATGCCAAGCTCACACCATGTTCTGGAGGGTATGATGTGGCAACACTTTCCAGGATACAAAGAACTAGCAAAAGCTGCGCCTTATAAAATAAGAGAAACCTTAGAATACCCTTTCCTAAACAAACAGTGCAGCATAACAGCAGAGTGTGTACACCTAGTCTCACATCGTTCATCTCAATAAGAAGAACAGCAAATGACTTAGTAGTAGCATTCTGACACCTTTTCTCAAGCACCCACATGCACTTTTGTGCACTATGGGGCCCGCCTCACTGGGTAATGAATTACTGACCATTGCCACCCGCAAACACATAGGCCTCAATCGCACTGAAGCATAGACAAATCTTAAGTGCACGACAAGGAAATGTAATGATTACTATAGCAAGAACTACAGTGCTAAGCAAAAGGCAACAGGAGAAAAACAAAGATCAGTGACTGTCTATGTGACGCTGCCTTTTGCTTAGCACCAAGAATCGCAGCTTACCAATCAGCCTAATCCACCACCCTCTTAAAGGAGCCAAGCAACATTTTCCAGCATGGTCAGAAAACTCTGCCGATCGGTAGTCAAGGCTCCTGAGAACATGCGAGCCAAACATTATAGCGCAGCATGCGGCCTGGAATTTAGAATTAATTCTCAGTCAGCTAGAGATTGTGCCCTCTTTCTCAGTAAATGGTGCCATATACCCAAATTACTGCACCATATACCCAAAGTCCACGGCCATGGGCTGTTTGAGCATCGTGTGCTGCATAGTTACCATGGCCACCACGGGATGCCGCCACGTGCCCACTCGCGATCACACTAAGTAAGCTGCGCGTTTGAAGAAAAAATGACAAGTGCTCAACGCCATGACGTGCGCTGACAAAGGGACGGATCTTCTTGCCCCCTTGTCATTCCCCTCGCTGCATAGTTTTCAGCGTGCCCGCTGGTACGAAAGGAGAGAGAAAGCGCTTAAAACATGCGGCAAATCCCTGCAACTCCACTCGTACTTGACGGATTCTAAAAATATTTGTGGTGGTTCATTCGAGAGGCAATAAGCTCTTTTAATGAAGCCATTAGATGATTACTTGGATAAGTGTTGCAGGGCCCCTTTATAGGGGTACTGGCACAAAAATTCTCAGTTCTTTTTGTGCGTCAAATGAAAGGCCAAGCCCTCCAGAGCCTGGAAAATGTAATGGTACACATGAGTGCACCCTGAAAAAGTAATTACAGTATGTTTTTAAAAGCTAGTTTCGGTTCCTACTGTACCCTGATGTCACAACACGGTGCGCGCTTCTCGTCACATGCTCGCGCAAGATAGTGTGATGTTTCCGCAAGATAGTGTGATGTTTCCACAGCTGCTACCCTAGCTCTGTTAGTGACGCACAAGTGGCCATTTTGAATATATTTGGTGACAAGCGGCCATTTTGAATGTTTTGGTGCCCGATGTCTTCGCAACTAGTGTAACAACTAGCCATACTGGTAATGAAGTCACCAGTATTGACACTGTAGCCTGACGTCATGCTAGTGCCGATGTCAGCAGGTGCGCCATGCGAAAATAGACTTTAATGTCAAAATAAATGATCTTATCAGCATTTACTGAGCTTCACACTAGCGCAGAGCCATCTCTGTATACAGGAGATTTGTATGGCACAGTAAACCCACGTTCTAAAATTCATGCCAGCGCCCCTGTAAGAACAAGCTGGTATTTTCTGGTGCTTCTAGTATGACTGGGCCAGCAATAAGACGTTTACGGTGAGCATTGGTCAACTAGTCCTGTCTAAAAACGACCCTCAGTTTTGTACAAGTCTAAAAAAAATGCCCTTGACAATGCAGCAGATCGTGTCTTTCAAAAGTGCGCCTTGAACGTCAATTGGTCCATTGTGCGATGCAGCGTACAAAAGAGCAAAGCGCACGTAGAAAGAAGCAAGCGATTTAGGAAGGCAGAAAAACACTGTAAATGCCACGCTATGCCGTTAATCGCGGCAGAGCTCTTAACACAGTCTAGCTTGAAGCGAGAGTGTCACAAAATTTGTCCAAAGAGGCTAAAAGAATGCATAATCCTTTCATATATAGGTTGTAATCTCAACTATGTAAACACGGGAACACGCCCAGCCTGAAGCTGCTTGTCTTCACTTCGTGGATTCATAAGGTTCGAAATGCTTTGCAACACCCTTGAATACCTGAAACAAAAAAAAAAAAGGAATTCAACATACACTCAAAGGCAAGGTCCAGGATGTCCTCTGAATACAGAAATGTCATCCATGGACAGTGCAATATAGACAAACATAGGTAATGCAGGTGCATTTGACCTGGATGTACCCACATTATGTCCAGTATTCACCACAGTACAAATCAATCTCATTACATCTATTAGATAAGACAAAGAAGCCACAGACAAGAGCTTTCATTCACCAGCTTGAAGAATGCAAGGCGACAAAAATGAGGCTGAAAAAGTTGTGTGGTAGAAAGTTGGACAAGCTCTCTCTAAAAGCCAGAAAAAAAAAAAAATGCAACCCAACCAGGCAGTAAAAACATCTGAAGCATTGCATACACTGTTCTGTGCTCTTGTGGACAAGAATCTGGGGCGCCTACCTCATCGGGATCGTTGCAGCTGGTGTCGGCCCGCCGGACCAGGTCCTGCTTGTCGTAGTACTCCACAATTGGAAGTGTGTCATTCGTGTAAGTCTTAAACCTGCACATGAAAACACCCTTGACTTTACAGACTGCATGGAAGATGTCATTCGAGCGAATGATTTGTGTACTGCATTGCAGGCACTGCTGACATTATGAACAAGTGAAATTTTGCGCAAATTGTTAGACAAAAACTGCTAAGGACTACTTGATGGCACGCACGCTTGCACACACGAGAGAAAAACAACTGAGATGACCGCACTGTACGCAGCAGTTATGCCGAGAAAAGAATTTCCACAGCGTACCGACCTCTTGCGGAGGCTCTCGATGTTGTCGTCTGTGCGGCCACTGCCCGCCTTGCCTCTGTTGAGGCATCGCTGCACACAGACCTGCGAGAATGCTTGCATTAAGTTCAGGCTTCGAAGCACTTTATTTAAATTCAAGCACATTCTTCTTCAAAACAGGATGTGCACTGCCTTAAGTGAGCATGTGGAGTAACATTAGATTTCATGCGCAAAAATTCACAAATGGGACAGAACAGTCAATTTGGCAATCACTCAACCTTAATTGGAAACAGTTCCGTCACGTAAAGATGCAAATCAGGCAGACCATATAGCTGTTGCTGGAGTCTCATTGTTCTACGAGCTCCTCAATGCGTATGCACAGTTGACCGTGCGCTACGTTGATTTCAAGTCGAAGAGGAGAAATCAAGCTCCTCCTCCTTTCACAGCCAAATAACCACGCTGTCGGGTGGCACTAATGCACAATCATGCCACCTCTTGCCCGACTGAGATACTGCGCCTACCTCGGTGTAGCATATGCCATTAAGCGAAGCCCGTTTCGAGGAGACATGAGAACTGTGCAGGAAAACAACACGTCAAAGGATGCGAAAGCGTACATCTTCACGAGTACATATTTTCGGGCATGTGGGTTCACTGGAACGATACAGCATAGCGCTGAAATGACAGGGACGAGAAAGACATGCGTGAGTAGCGCACGTCTTGCCTTTCTTTCCCCTGTCATTTCAATGCTATGACCTCAATCACTGTACAGCTGGCCCATACCCCTAGGCCAGGCATTACTGGTTGTTTTTGCTAGGCGTCATGGAGTTGCCGGTGCCTCTGACTGCCACTGAGATCTATTTAGTACAGCTTCTTTAAGTTCAACCAGATGCTTCCCTGTGGCCCGAAGAATACCATCTACCGTATTTATTCGAATCTAAGCCGATGTTTTTTTCGAAAAAACGATGTGCGAAAGTGGGGGGGTCGGCTTAGATTCGAGTACAATGATTAAGTTTTTTCTTTTTTCTGGCCTTGCGAACTTCGGGGGTCGGCTTAGAATCGGGACCGGCCTAAATTCGAGTAAATACGGTAAGCATCTCGTGCACAGGCGACATCGTTTCCACTGACCCACTTGCCAACGATTTGGTTTCAGCGAGTACATGCATTCACTGCTAAATGCCAGTACGGTATTAACACAAACAAGACAGCGTAAAACTGGACGAGAATGTCCTCACCTCCTCGGGGCATTCGAGAAAGAGGACGAACTGCAGGTTGACGCGGTCCGACATCTCGCGGTTCCAGCCGTCCAGGTTGTCCTTGTTGCGTGGGAAGCCGTCGATTAGGAAGTGACTCTTCCCACTCGACTGCATTGCCTGGGTTAGATAGGTGGGTGTGCATTCATCTCCTTCGAACTGGTTGTTGAGTTTCGTACAAGCAGAGCGATTTCAACGAACTGTTTTAGGTTCCACCATACCGAGGCAGCGACAAAACCAGCCATTAAAGAGAAAAATGGATCGACTTGTATTTGGTAAATTACGCTTCATAAATACTGGAGGCACCACTATAGCCACGAGAGGATGCTCGGTGAGCCAGAAAAGGAGCAAAAGAAAGGCTGCTGGCACTGCTGCGATGAAATTCTCACACTTGGTCGTCGTGACATCACAGATTTTGACAAAGTCTGCTAGGGACTATACAACTTTTCATCGATAAGTAGATCACCACTGGCGTAGCAAAGGGGGGAGACTTAAACACCTCCCCTCCCACCTCCCTCCCCGTAATTTTTCAATTTTGTAAGTGTATATCGAACGCATACAAATGCATGCACAAACATACATAAAGTAAGGTTGAACACCCACCCCCAAAGAATTTCTGGCTACGCCTGTGTAGATCACATTGTCATTCACATGAACCAGAGGCTTAATGTGACAAGCTTTGAGAACTTTTATCCTGTGAGCATGGCCAGAATATGGAAAAAAAAAAAGAAAGAAAATGCTTCGAAATCCTTGACTTGACACTAAAACACCTGCATTAGCGTTTTGAAGCCAAATTCAATCTTCCTCCTATGCTTGTCGCTTCTCTATGCACTGCTATTAGGCTGCTTCTACCTGAGCAGATGCGCCTCACACATTTTGTTAATTTTGTAAGGTACTTCCAAGAGCATTGCAGTAAGGTTGAAGCCTGGGTCGGCTGGCACATAACACTGAAGGAACAAATCTGTCAAAAGGACAAAGGAAAGGTGTGGCACACACTGACTGGACTATCAACTGTAATTTATTAGCAGACACCATCATCCAGAAAAACCAGGGGCGCATGCGCAGTTCAAACAACAAATTAACAAAGGGCTACTTGAAAATCGAGAAGCTAATGCCAAAGTGCTAACTGGAAAGTAACGCCAACAACACCCAGTCGTTGAGTGTGCCACTTCTCTCTTTGTCCTTTTGTCCTGGTTCATTCTTTCAGCGTTATATTCCAAAAGCAGCACTTTTACAAAATTTAGAATGCAGATGGCAAACAGATGCACTTGTGTGCCTAGAGCAGGCATCTCAAACACGCGGCCCACAGGCCACATGTGGCGCACAGCTTCACATGGAGTAAAGTTTTGTGACTTTGCTAAATAGTACTTGCATTATTTTCTCGCCTATTGCAACTAACAGCGCTTTGTTCGGGTAAGCCACAGAGACGCGAGTGGTCTCAAGCAGCTGATTTCGCGAGGCACCCTATGCGGTCAATATGAATTGAAACATCACCGTGGAACGGAAACTCTATATTTCAGAATTAGCGTTTAGATTTTAGTCATTGTGGAAATCAGTATCGATATGTTTTTCGAAACCTGATGTAAAATCCCCTTCATAAATTACCGATATATGTGATATGGGAAAGGCGTTCTCTCATAAGGCAACGTTATGTGACATTTTGTTCAAACTCTCTCGCACCCCCCCTCCTGCTCCCACTATCTTCACCAACCCTGCCCTTGTGCCGACAGAATTTTGTGACTGCGGCCCGCTATCTGAGGTGAGTTTGAGACCGCTGGCTTAGAGTATCACACGAAAACAAAGGTGATCAGAGTGCAGTTCAACGTACCCGATCCAGAAGGCGGCACGTTATCTCCACGGGCACAATGGTGCCATTGCGAATGTGGTGGTCAATGACCTCTCCGAACTGGGAGCCAGGGGTGCCTTTCTCCTCCCGCAGAAGGTCTCCGGCGGACAGATGCTTGTAGCCGAATCTCTAAAAATGGGGAAAAATAATCAATATTTACATTATAGAGTCCTAGACTCTAAGAAAAAAATCGAGTATTTCTGCTACACAACAATAATCGTCATCCACCTCGCGTACTTTCCTCGCATTATCACCGCGGTCCCGGCACTTGCCGGTCACGAACAGCGCGCGCGTTATCAGCGTGACATAGCATTCTTGATAGGAAAGTGACGAGAGCCGGGTTTTCAAGAAAGGAAACGCGAGCAAGCCAGATGACGATTATTGTTGTGTAGCAGAAATACTCCCCAAATACTCGCTTTTTTCTTAGAGTGTATGTCACTAAAGATGTCACTAAAGACACGCTATAGTGGCTGGCTCTGGATCAATTGACCACCCGGTGTTCTCTAACATGTACAGAGTCGACCACATCTAAGGAGAACACTCATTAGCATTTAAGCCAGTAAAATTAGAATATTTATTCAGCTTCACGAGGGAAATGTCCATTATGTGACATCTAATAATAATGTCAACAAGCACAAAAATAATTTTCCAAATTACGTGTTAAACATGAGCATGAGTGATGTCTTGAATAGTATTGAGGTGTTCACCTTAGATGTGGACGACCCTGTATGCACGCAGGTTATTTATTATTACATTAAATTTTATTGGCGCAAGGGCACCGGAGGCTAAAGAGCACCAGTACAAGCGTCATGTCATTTCAGGTTAGTTGTCTAAAATCACTATTTAAAATAACTGCTTTACAGGGGCATATCTATAAAATATAGAACTACTATGTCTATAAAAATGAACACCAAATTCATTACAAGGCCTTCAATTTGTTGGCTGCAGCCTCTCACGGTAAACGAGTCGGGAAGGTCCGAGTCCCTCACTGCTCAATTCTTGCCTGCGCAAGAACTGCGAGGGCTCTTGCGCACTTTTTGGCAAAAGACTGTACCTCAAATGTGAGGCCCTGCCTGGTGACTAGGATGGAATGAATGGATGAATGCACACAGGTGTTTCTGCATTTCTCCCCCACTGAAATGCAGCCAACGTGGCTGCGAATTGAACAACTCAGCCACTAAAGGGAAGCAAGGTACTTAACAATGCATATTAAGATGGAGCACAACATGTACAGGAGCAGTCACTATGAGAGGGAATGCGGGAGCCCATGGCAGTGCTTGATGGAGCACCTGGTGCTTCATCGTCCTTATCATTAATTAGCACAAGAGTGGTGCTGATAGAGAGGAGATACCATGTCTCAAGATGCAAATGGGCACTCTGCCTATAACATTTATTGTGCCTGTGCCAAAAGCCTTCAGTGGTGGCGCTCTGCAAAATGCTGGCACAGGCTCCATTGTTCCCTCTAACAGTGGCCATGCCTGTACACTCAGCACTGTGTAATAATTAACTCCCTTAAGTTTTATTCCTATTTTGCATAGTGCTGAAACGAGTGAAGCTCACAATTTCATGGCACTGCACTCGTTGCAATGACAATTTATAAAAATGATGGGCTGGGAAAGGAATCATTAGAAATAAGTGTGCACAGGGATATTTTGTCTAAGTACAGTCACTGACGTTACAAGCAAGGTGGATGAACTGAATTTATGAACTCAGTTTCTAAGGCAATGTAACTTTCTTGGTTTTTACGTATCTAGACTGTGTTCATGTGCACGGCAATAAACAGTGGCCTCACAACTACTTTGAATGCAGGCCATATGGCAAGAAAATGTGTTCCCAATAGTGCAAATGAAGCTATACATAGCACACAATGAGGAACAAGTAGCTTGCAAATAAACACATAATTCTGTTTCCATGACTATGTCTCTAGTCAATAGCGCCAAACAAATGGTAAACTGCCACTTTAGTATTTGGAGTAGATCATAAGTGTCAAATAAGTAATACAAAGCACGAAAAATATGTATTCTGATCTGCAGCGTTTAAAACACTAAGGCTGTATCTCGCCTTTCTAAGCAGCTAGTTCCTCTGCTAGGGCAAGCAATGCAGGTAGCTAATTTACTGCATTTTGTTCGAAGGTGTGCTGCATAGCAAAGGAAGCATATTCACTCAATAGGTAGAGTGTGCATTTTCAGACAACGTCAAGCAATAGAAACGCTTCAGTGAACACATACTTTAAAGTGCAGGTGCATACCTCGACTAGTTTCTGGCATTGAGTTCCTTTGCCCGAACCGGGAGGTCCCAGAACGAAGACCACGTTCGGTTTGGGACCAGACATAGCTTTCAGAGGACCCCTGTAGGAAAAAGGACACGGCCACTTATGCCACACAGTCACAAAAGGCCACGGGATGACCCACCGAAAACGAAACCATGCCGTTTTAACTCGAACACACCCTCTAACGACAACGCATGCACTGCCCGAGAACCGGCTCCTCTAGAATACACAAACAATAGAGTAACTGTTGCACTATGCCGAAACTACCACTGGTTTCGACTACGCTGCTACGACCACAAACGCTACACACGTACCTACAGTCGGTTACAACCTAAGCAAAAATGTCAGCTCCGCCCACAGCCGCCGCTGTCCCTCCCGCAGAGAATTTGTATAAATGCTCCATCCAATAGCGCTTACTCCCTTTCGTGTCGTCATGCTCTTCTCGATTGTTTCAGGTAGCTGACTTCACCACATAGACCCACGTTTGAGTCGCTGGTTTTAGATCGGAAAGTTGAATATCATAGTTAAATTTCATCAAGGATTCTGACACCGCTGTCAGCCAAGTGTAAAGTTTTAGGTAGTGACGACGAACCTTTAACTACTAATACGCGTGGTATTACGTCAGCCGAGAAAAAGAACTTACGGTTCGAGTGGAAAACAGGTAGCGGAACTGTCTCACAGGCGAAGGGCAGGCGCGCTGCGGTTCTACGGGCGGAGCGTACATTTCTTTTGCTTAGGTTGTAACCGAGCGTAGTTACGTAACCCGCTCTGATCGGCAAGCGAAAATTGGGGCTGCCTTGACGCGCCGAAGTTGGGCTCACATTCGCAGTATAAGTTGGGCCGAAAGCTGGAAAGAGAAATGCAGCGGTGACCGCGACGGCGATGCCATGCGAATGAATGAGGTAGCACACCAACCACGCCTTGCAGCCGCCGATGACACGTGTCAACAATCCCGGGGCCGGCAGGAAACGCTCAATCGAGCAGTGGAGCGCGCGAATGCTGCTAGTAGCGATAGACACAAGCATCGCACGGCGACAAACAAACGAAGAGGCCGAAGAGCGATGCCAACAAGGCCATGACCACCCCGAACCTGCAACAACTGCTAGGCGTGAATCACCACAGCCGCGGCCGGTAGCACACACGTAGTAGTACACATACCTGCTTCTTAAAGCTTCGGCAATGTTTTGCCTCTGTTGTGTAGACGCACAGAACGTTGCGGACAGTCTCCGGTGGTGCAACTCGATCGCTTATTTTCGCAGCCTACCTTCGGTTAGTTGGAAGGCGATTTATTGTAATTAGGTTAGCAGGAAAGCGGGAAGAATACGAAACCGGTAGCGCACTGTTGGTAAAGAAGAGAACAGCCGAAGACGATCGGCATCGCATGCCCCTGGCGGCAGTTTTTAGTTTTGATTGCAAATCTCTGAGGCTATGCTTTTGAGCAAAGCAAGCATCTCATTTAATTTTGCGAGCCTAGAACAGGTCGTTGCTACCTGGTTTAGTTATTATTATCAAATTATTTTCAGCAAAACAATAATTATAGTGCAATGCAATGAAAAAAATTTTCAAAATTATTTTTTCCCGTGAGTTAATTGGGAAGTGCTGCCATCTGTCGTGAATCAAACGAGTAATAATAAAAAAAACCGCTGTAAATCCTGCATTACATTCTAACGTAAACTACTGCAAACACTTTTCTAAATGTTTCAAATTAATAATGCATTAGTCAAACGTACATACTGTGTACATCACCATTGAAGTTACGCAACAATACTGTCGTCTGCTTTGCGCTCACAAGACAAGCGGTCTAGCTCTTCGACAACGTTCTCGATTTGAAGTTCTTTGTGTATAAGCGATTACTGCAAGCTACGTAAGCTGTGCTTTGGTCATTGGGATGCCGTTTCACCCTGCATCTACCGGGATCTCACGAAAGCAACATCGCATTCAAGAAAGACACCGCGTAAGTTGAATCGCTTGTTCAAGATGCCTTGTGTAGCAACTCAGGAGCAGACGCACTTCGTTCACATTGCAATAAAAGAATAAGTTACGGAAGCTGACGGGAAAATACCGCATATGATCGATGTTTCATGCTTGAAAGGAACGAAAATGCGGTTGTCTAGCTCATTTTTTTGGCTCAGAGGCTAACAATGGCTCGGAGGTTTGTATAGACCAGAATTTCCAGCGCTCGTAGGGGGCCGCCATGGATGGATGGATGGATGCTATGAGCGTCCCCTTTATAACGGGGCGGTGACATGTCTGCCACCAGGCTCGAAGGATTAAAAAAAAAATTTCCTTGTTTCATGTTGTCCTAATGCCTTATCTACATTGATTAAATCTATGTTATTATAACAAAAAATATAAATTCACAGTCCATCTCTCTGCCTCTTAAGGCAGAATAACCTTTTTTCCCCCAATTATTTATTTTTGTACTTTATCTCTACTTTTCTGCCACCAATACTCTAACCGTCTCTTACTTATTTCTATCGCGGGCGTGTTCAGCTTTCCATTGTTGTCCCTAAAACCCAAGGCTTCATGTAGACTCGTGCCCACACGTATACCTGGGTGAATATCGCCACATTCAATCAGTACATGTTCCATCGTTTCCTTAGTTCCCCCGCAGCATGTACATAGTTCTTCTTCGTTACTGAATCTCGCTTTATAACTACGCGTTCTCAGGCAGCCCGACCTTGCTTCAAACAGTAAAGCGCTTCCCCTTGAATTATCATAAAACCTTTCCCTCCTTATTTCGTTTTTTCCTTTTCTGTAGTTACTCAGAGCCGGCTTCTTTTCCATCGCTGCCATCCAATAAGTCCTCTCCGCCTCTCTGACCTTCCGCTTAATGCTCCTTGTTGCCATATCGCCCGCACTGCCAGCCGTATATTTACTGGTGAGCCTCCTAGTTCTTTTTCTCCACTGCGTGTCAACGCTTTTTCTATACAAATACCTGAAAACCTTCTCTGCCCATCTACTCTCCTTCATTTTCCTCAGCCTCTCTTCGAATCTCATTTTGCTCTGCGCTTCCCTCACTTCAAAGCCTGTCCATCCCATATCACCCTTCACCGCCTCATTTGTCGTCTTCCCGTGAGCGCCCAAGGCGAGGCGGCCCACCGTCCTTTGATTTACATCCATTCCTGATTGCACCTCTGACTTCATGCACACCACTGAGTTCCCAAATGTAAGCCCCGGAACCATCACACCCTTCCACAGCCCTCGAAGCACCTCGTACCTATTGTATCCCCATAAAGCTCTGTGCTTCATAATTGCAGCATTCCTCTTTCCCTTTGCTACCGATGCTTTCTCTTGTACCTCCATATATCTATCCCCCTCATTTATCCATACTCCGAGGTACTTGTACTCGCTTACCCTCGGTATTTTTTGGCCCTGTATTAAGACCGTATGGTCTCCGTGATCATTGAATATCATCAATCCACATTTTGTTGCACTAAATCCTAGTCCTAGAGCCTCACACTCCCTTCCGCATATATCTGCCAGTCGCTGTATATCATCTTGACTGTCCGCAAATAAGACAATATCATCAGCATAAAATAGACCTGGAAGCTTCTGCTCAACCATCGCTCCGACCTGTTTGTGTGACAAATTAAATCCAATGTTGCTACCTTCTAGCGCTTTTTCCATCCTCGCCATGTACAGCATGAATAACAGCGGGGACAAAGGGCATCCCTGTCTCAGCCCCTTGCTAATTTCAACGCTGTCCTTGCTACTTATTCCTTCCCATTCTATACAAACTGTATTTTCTCGGTATATTTCTCTCAAAAGCTGTACACAGTCGTCACCTATGCCCACTTCCTTCAATATATCCCACAAAATTTCCTGATTAACGTTGTCATACGCCCCGGTGATATCTAGATAAGCTACGTATAAGGGCCTGTTTTCTATTTTAGATATTTCTATACACTGGGTAAGAACAAAGAGATTATCGTCTAACCGCCTGTCGATTCGAAATCCATTCTGAAGTTCTCCCAAAATATCATTTTGTTCTACCCACGCTTCTATTTTTAATTTTACTGCCTGCATCGCCAACCTGTATAGCACCGATGTAATTGTTAGGGGTCTATACGAGCGAATGTTATCTTTTTCTCCCTTGCCTTTATAGATTAAGTTCATTCTACTTTTTCGCCAACTGTCTGGTATTTCCCGCTCCTGTAAGCACTTTTCTACGGCTTTCAGCAGTGCTTCTTTAGTTTTATGTCCGAGTTCGTTAATGAGGCTGACGGGAACCCCATCTAAGCCCGGAGTAGTGCGCTTAGGAATTTTTCCTTCGGCCTTCTTCCAATTGAAATTCTCTAGTACTAAATCTTCGTCGGTTGCTCTCCTTTGCGTACTTTTACTCACCGGGGGAATCCCCTGGGGGACTTTTTTAAACGAATCGGCTGTTATCTTTCGAATGTAACCTAGCGCTTCATATCCTTCGAATTTATTTCCTCCTTCATCTACCATATGTTGTTGCATTGTGACAGACTTCCTACCCAGCGCTTTTAGATGGCTCCAAAATATCCTAGGCGCGGCCTTCTTCTTTTCGCGAATCTCTGTCATCCAGCGTTCACTTTCACCTTTAATTTTTGCCTCGACTAATTTCTGCACAATGGATTTTTGCTCTAAATATATTTCCCATATTTGGTTAACTTCGTCCTGTGGCCGCTTCTCCTTTTTTGCCTGTCTGTGCTCCCGTGATGCCTGACGTCGCATCTCGATCGCTTCCCGGATTTCTTTGTTCCACCAACTCTTTGGCTTTTTCTTTCCTTTCCAACAAATAGTTTTCTTCTCTATTTCCATTTCTTTCGTGATTACATGTAGCAGCTCACTATACTTCCAGTCTTTGCCTGGTAGTTCGTCTACTTTTTCCTCGACTCTTGCGGCTATATTTGTTATTTGTTTGTCATTTAGATACGAGCTGCCAAACTTTGATTCTATGTTCTTATTTTCAGTTTTATATCCCATTTGTAATATTATGCGTTTATGATCACTACCCAAGCTGTTAATGCCTTCTTCGTCTATTCTCATGTCTCTAAGTTTGTCATATATTCCTTCTGTCATGAGACAGTAATCAATGCTCGATTGCCTGTTTCCGACTTCCCACGTGATCTGCCCCTCACACTTAGGCCCCACGTTAACTATCTCAAGACTATGTTGTTCGCAGAGATCTAGCAATAACTTGCCATTGGTGTCTGAATATCCGTCAAGGTCATGAATGTTTGGCCGACCGAGGCGCCGCGGTGCGAGCATTTGCTTGGGGGCTGCTGAAACGCGCTGGCGTACAGCGCGGTGCACCACGTTTGTGGCTCTCAGTAGCGGGCGATGGCAGATTCGCGAGCGCTGCAGCCGCTGTCTTCTCTGAATGTCGGAACGTGCATCTTCTTTCATGCGACAACATTTTCGAACAGTGGAATTGTGCCAGGGAGCTTGCCAAACATCGCGAGAACGTTCAGCAACATCGTCACGAAAGTTTGAATAGTTGCAACGCCGTGCAGTTGTCAACTCTCTTTTTTTTTTTAGAACTGTATCATATCAAGAAACGTTTGAAACTTACGCATTTGCGTATGATAACGGCCAGATGAAGCCTAGTAAGCTGTATCTTCTTTTTTTTTTCTTAAAGGCAGCAGCGACAGATATTTTCGTGCCACGCTACCGTCCGACTTTGTGCTGCACGATGGCTGTTTTTGTGCTCTCTCGCAAAATGCAACGGGATGAATTTAATTAGGCGATTATTTCAGTTTTTAACGCAGAACGCTGTAGCGGAGATTACGTGCGGCTTCATTAATTACTGCGAAAGGATGGCCTGGCATAGTGTCCGAAGCCTCTTGTAGCAAAGCTAGACGCAGCGCGCATGCCGGCCCCCAACCTCTGTGTTCTTAAAGAGCAGTCTGCAAGAACACACCGTCGCACAGGTGCTTTGAATCACTATCAAAACAGACGAAGATTACGTTTGAGTCCGATATTGATTTAGTTCGATCCTGACCAAGCGGCGCACACGCGTGCGCTTTCTGTCGCGACGTGCCTCGTTCAGGATATACTTAACTGCAATTGAACGATCGCCCCTGCAATGACAAGATCCCTGTCACACGGGCACTTTCGATCACAAATGAGCCGGATCAGGATTTATCGCCTCGACCTTCCTTTGCTGTCACAGTAAAACTTCGTTGTTATGAAACCACAGGTCGACATACCTCGCGGCTGTGAGGTTCAAAATACATATGTTCTATACACATGAAGTTGTAAAAAGTGAAACAGTTCGTTACATCGAGGTTTACCTGCGCCTCTTTGAACAAATTTACAACCAAGGTGGCCGCATTTTGATTTCGGAAGCAAGATGAAACAACCGCGTGTTCAAATTTCTGTGCATGTTAATAACTGAAGCTTGTTTCCTCTCAGCAGCTGCGGTGGCCCCTGTAAGTCTTCAGGCAAAATTAAGAGACATTTGTTAATTGGCTTCGCAGTTTGAGAAAATATCTGGTGAGGTGCATGAATACTGTCTTTCTCAATTCAAGATTCGTCGTTGTCGTTCTAGTAATTCAGTTTATTTTTTTTTTCATCCAGCAGGTGGTCCTGTTTTAACCCATACACTTGCAGTGCAGCCGTTTGAATAGGTAGAAAATATGGCCTCCTGAGCAAAAG
The DNA here is from genome assembly GCF_013339695.2 of Rhipicephalus sanguineus. Classification (NCBI taxonomy): domain Eukaryota; kingdom Metazoa; phylum Arthropoda; class Arachnida; order Ixodida; family Ixodidae; genus Rhipicephalus; species Rhipicephalus sanguineus. The sequence goes on along the minus strand of NC_051184.2, from coordinate 38,889,668 downwards.
CACCAGCTCACTTATTACTTGTCGAAATCAAGGGCCTTGAAAACGTCTGGAATACACGCTGCACAAACACAAGCCGCTCGTGTTCCCGTGAACGTCGCAGGTCTGCTGCATCAGCCGCTTCCTTTTTCTCTCGTTGTTCGGGCACCCCGACGGCGCAATGCCACCCGGACGAATTTTTATACATTGCAATGCCGTTCCTAGTACGCGGCAAGCAAGCAACTAAGACTGCAACTTTCTAACAGCTCTGAAAGCACTGACACAACACGCGACGCAAGCGCGGCTATCACCTCCCGCCATCAGCAGCCCCCGCCGTCGTCTGCACCACCAGGCGGCGCCTGGTGTCGAGAGAACACGTCCGCGATAGAAATAAGTAAGAGACGGTTAGAGTATTGGTGGCAGAAAAGTAGAGATAAAGAACAAAAATAAATAATGGCGGAAAAATAAGGTCATTCTGCCTTAAGAGGCAGAGAGATGGACCGTGAATTTATATTTTTTGGTATAATAACATAGATTTAATCAATGTAGATAAGGTATTAGGCCAACATGAAACAAGGAAGCTTTTTTTTTCTTTCTTTTTTTTTTTTCGAGCCTGGTGGCAGACATGTCACCGCCCCGTTTTAAAGGGGACGCTCATAGCATCCATCCATCCAGCGGCGTGGCTGACACTCGCGCTGCTCGCGCTACGAGGCTAAGAAAAATCTGGTGTATAATGGTCTCGAAGACGGAAAACATCCAGTTTGTTATGTCTCAAAGACCACGCTTTACTGCTATTCTAGGGACCGTATTACTTGACATTGACATTGGTCTTGCGTTGTGAGACATGGTAGCTTGGTTTTCTCGTGAAAGTAAATGAAGTTAATTGAGTGCGTTGAAGAAGTTCTTGTGCCACTCGTTTGAAAGAACGCGTACTTGAAAACGAAACCTAGAATACTAGCACGATTCAAACAAGCCTTGCTGCAGGGTGCTGCCATCTTTCGTGAGTGCAAAACAATAGCTCAGAGGTTTGTAATGGCCTCGAAGACGAAAAACATCCAGTTTGATATGTCTCAAAGGCCACGCTTTACTGCTATTCTAGGGACCGTATTGCTGCCTTGACATTGGTCTTGCGTCGTGAGACACGGTAGCTTGGTTTTCTCGTGAAAGTAAATGAAGTTAATTGAGTGCGTTGAAGAAGTTCTTGTGCCACTCGTTTGAAAGAACGCGTACTTGAAAACGAAACCTAGAATACTAGCACGATTCAAACAAGCTTTGCTGCAGGGTGCTGCCATCTTCCTTGAGTGCAAAACAATAGCTCAGAGGTTTGTAATGGCCTCGAAGACGAAAAACATCCAGTTTGATATGTCTCAAAGGCCACGCTTTACTGCTATTCTAGGGACCGTATTGCTGCCTTGACATTGGTCTTGCGTCGTGAGACACGGTAGCTTGGTTTTCTCGTGAAAGTAAATGAAGTTAATTGAGTGCGTTGAAGAAGTTCTTGTGCCACTCGTTTGAAAGAACGCGTACTTGAAAACGAAACCTAGAATACTAGCACGATTCAAACAAGCTTTGCTGCAGGGTGCTGCCATCTTCCGTGAGTGCAAAGCAATAGCTCAGAGGTTTGTAATGGCCTCGAAGACGGAAAACATCTAGTTTGTTATGTCTCAAAGGCCACGCTTTACTGCTATTCTGGGGACCGTATTACTGCCTTGACATTGGTCTTGCGTCGTGAGACACGGTAGCTTGGTTTTCTCGTGAAAGTAAATGAAGTTAATTGAGTGCGTTGAAGAAGTTCTTGTGCCACTCGTTTGAAAGAACGCGTACTTGAAAACGAAACCTAGAATACTAGCACGATTCAAACAAGCCTTGCTGCAGGGTGCTGCCATCTTCCGTGAGTGCAAAACAATAGCTCAGAGGTTTGTAATGGCCTCGAAGACGGAAAACATCCAGTTTGTTATGTCTCAAAGGCCACGCTTTACTGCTATTCTAGGGACCGTATAACTGCCTTGACATTGGTCTTGCGTCATGAGACACGGTAGCTTAGTTTTCTCGTGAAAGTAAATGAAGTTAATTGACGTTGTATGTGCGTTAGAGAAGTTCTTGTGCCACTCGTTTGAAAGAACGCGTACTTGAAAACGAAACCTAGAATACTAGCACGATTCAAACAAGCCTTGCTGCAGGGTGCTGCCATCTTCCGTGAGTGCAAAACAATAGCTCAGAGGTTTGTAATGGCCTCGAAGACGGAAAACATCTAGTTTGTTATGTCTCAAAGGCCACGCTTTACTGCTATTCTGGGGACCGTATTACTGCCTTGACATTGGTCTTGCGTCGTGAGACACGGTAGCTTGGTTTTCTCGTGAAAGTAAATGAAGTTAATTGAGTGCGTTGAAGAAGTTCTTGTGCCACTCGTTTGAAAGAACGCGTACTTGAAAACGAAACCTAGAATACTAGCACGATTCAAACAAGCCTTGCTGCAGGGTGCTGCCATCTTTCGTGAGTGCAAAACAATAGCTCAGAGGTTTGTAATGGCCTCGAAGACGGAAAACATCCAGTTTGTTGAAGTCGAGGCTTTGACGGAAACCCGTCTGGTCGGGAAGTAACATGATAGAATAAAAGCAGGACACCGACCACGAAATAAAATGCGGAAAACGACGTTTCGGCTCCCCTGACGGGAGCCTTGTTCACAATGAAAGCGAAGAAGAGTGAAGCGATGCTTATGATGGCTTTAAAATATGACGTAAGCTGCGGCTGTAGATAAGAGGGAGCGTTCCGTCATTTCGGTTCAAAGTATGATCCGTCGTTTGAATCACGATGGATTCTAAATGGTGTCTTGCAGACAGTTTTTAGGAGCTTGCTCGCCAAGCTTCTTATGCTCGCGCCTTGTCCTCACACGCGTGACCGGCGGCACACACCACGCTCGGCGCAGCTGCTCTCTCTCCGGTGATTTCAAGAATGCTCACTAGATGGCGCCACCGCTCAAGGCGGCGCACACCACGCTCGGCGCAAGCGCTAGTTAGGTGACTGCTCGGGGGCCGCACCTCTCGTTTGGTTCGCTTCCTTTCTCTTCGCCGGGAGCTCACTAAGTGAACACTCTTCGTTGCCGCTCCGCAGCATGACCCAGACAACGCAAAGGCATCCTAGGGACATCCAAATGACATCCCTTTTGGGAGTTCGGGACATCCAAAAGACGTCCCACACAAGGTGGAAAAACATCCCAAGTGATACAAAAAAAGACCTTTTTGGGATGTCCCAAAACTGCATGCGTGTGGGATGTTATTGGGACATGTGGCCACTTTTTACTGCAGGATTATTTCAAAAGGGCGGGACATCTGCTCCCATAACATGTCAACTTGCTTCATCGCGCTCGACCACCCCCTACCTGAGAGAGCCAGTTGCCTCTCCAGGAAAGCATATTCCTCGTCCAACCAACCCACTTTTTTTTCACATAGATAACTAGATCACTTAAAACCAAGTCAAGTGTTCAGAAACCAAGCAACGTGCATGGAACATCAAGTGACCAGCAAAAATGATTTATTGCCTCACTATTATATGGCACTACAATCATGCCGAGAAGGACAGAGAACTTGGTATTGATGAGCGTGTAGTCTAAGGTGCACACTTTCGAGTGGAGGGCCTTCCATGGCGTCCAGCAAAAGGGCTTGCAGAGGCAGCTGAGGACAACAAAAACAAAGCCTGCATGTATGTATACGTACTGCACACAACATGCATGAAAATGGTGAACAACAGGAACATAGCATCACTATATTGTCTTATGTCTCCTAAGACAGGGTTAAACCTCATTCCAGATACACAAGTGCCTGCTTTTACTTATTGCTTTGTCAACACTAGAATCATGAGAACTCTGTATTTATGAGCATGACATCTGGGGTGCACGCTTTCAAACGCAGAGCATTCCAGCTGGCGTCGAACAGCAGGGCTCGCAGAGGCAGCTGCGAACAAAAACAAAGCCTTAATGTACATGTCCATACTGCACACACAAACGCACAAAGATGGTGCACAACGGGGATATAGCATGCCTATTTTGTCCTGTGTGTGTGTTACGAGGTTAAAGGGACCGACAACCAACTTTTATGGTACCTATTTTCTTTAACGCGACAGAAAGCTTACCAGTCAGAGTGTAGAATCAAGGAATGGTGATGTGGAAAATGCCGTGAAACATTTGTAATTCGAATTTTTCTATCTGCGACGGATATGAAGTCGTATATACACGTGACAAGACATGTTGCAAACAGTGAGCGTGACAGCGGTTCGTGTTCGAGCGCGGCGGTTTACTGCGTGTGTGTGTACTCGCGCGCATGCGCTGCGGCTCGACATGGTCCACTGGCTACCGCGAAGGCAGCGCCGTTACTTGTCACCATGCAACTCCTTTTACCTCATAAGCAGCACAGAATAGAGCGGGGATGGATAGTAATATACATACTAATATTTTTAGGACCAATAATGGCACACATGACGGTATCAGACTACGTGACTTTGTACAGCAAAGTGATCAACTCCGCAATCTAGCTTCAAGGCTCTTGCGATAGGCTGCACAAGATGCCTTTTCTTTGTTACTTTTAAACACAATTTAGAGATATAAATCCTACTCACAGCGCGAAAAGGATGCTGGAATATGTCAGTATATAGCGCGGTCTTTTCATTTCTGACAGGATCTAATCACAAGTTCTGGCCAGTTGTCGGTCCCTTCTCCTTTAAGCCTGGTTCATACTGAAGTGCTTGTAAACAACAATGCACAATTTTACTTATTGCTTTACCAACGAAATTCATGCCAGGAATGACAAAGGAATTGGTATTTACGAGCATGACGTCCAAGGTGCACGCGTTTAAACACAGAGCCTCCCAGCTGTTGTCCAGGAGCGGGGTTCGCAGAGGCAGCTGAGGAAAACAAAAACAAATCCTTCATGTATATGCATATCCACTGCAAGCACAAATATGCATGAAAGTGGCGCACAAAACAAACATAGCACAACTGTGTTGTTGCATGTCTGCTAGTTTAAAAGGAGTAAAACCTGCTTCATAATTACTTGCTCATAAGCAGAAATTTCTCCTTTTAGCTTACTCTAATTGTGTCGGTTACGACTTTCGCATTTACAAGCATGAAGTCTAAGCTGCACGTTTTCCGTCTCGTAACCTGCATGCCTATGTCCAGGAAGCTGAGCACATTCTATGTCATTACCGGTAGGCAAAGGTGCAGACATTTGGGGTAAAGGTGCACACCAGGGGCACCACTACTAGAAGCAGCTGAAAAAAAAGAAAAAAGATCATGTAATATGTGTACACAGCTAGCACATGCAAAAAGAATATCATTGAGCAACAGTGCATATCACAAATGTGCTACATTTGTTTGGAAGTAAAACCTACTTGACAAACAGAGTGGGCTAGTTGGTCATTTCGGTTGTGTGAAACTACTTATGCACTGAAAAAAGGCGGAGGTATCGGGAAGCCAGACAAGGTGCCAGTTGCTAATATGCACCAAGTGACTGAGCAACAGGTTCTGCTGCTTCATAGAGATGTAGCAGAAACACCAACATACATTTTTCAGTTTCTTGTTTCAGTAAGACAAAAATCATGATCATAATCACAAACGATACGGTATATACCAGTACAAACTGGGCTGTGCCCTTTTCTTCTGATAACCGGCTAACTGATGGCCAGCAGCAGGACTCACACGTGCAACTGAATAAAAGAATAGCAAGAATATGCGCTGTTTTGAACATAAGTTCTGGCTTTTCTTACAAATGGTGTCATAATGAGAGCAAAAAATTTGGTACTGGGCATAAACTGAGGGCAAGCCAGTCTTGTGTGCAGCAATGCTTAATTCTCGTCCACAGCCCACTACAAATGGTTAAACTTGACACATGCATTTGACCATTCCAATTTTTTTTACGTTTATGTCAGCTGCCGTGGAAAACATGTACAACAAACCTTTGAAGTTTTTTTCTTTGTCGTCCAGGACTTCTGATTGTTCTCCACGGCACTACGCGCGCGCCGGCTTGCAGTTATTCGAGGCAGATAGCCATGTGTTCCACGATCGCGGTGTCAATCTACACACGTGGCCGACAACAACAACATATCAGCATTGTGAGCTTAACAGTTTCTTCGGAAGATAAACCAAATCGCGTCACAAATAAAACTTACTCCCACATGCCATTCTTGCTGCGAGGGTCCAGTTCAGCGTACGCCAACCTGCGCGCGGTGGGGAGCCAAAGAAGAAAGTGCTAAGAACGTGCTGATTGCAGTAATCCAGGCATGTCAAGTACTTACCGAAGAGGTGGAAAAACGTTGAAATCGGCAAGATCTTGCAACCAGGCAAACACCTACGGCATGCGCGCTTGTGATTTTTCGACGAAACATCACGGATCAAACACCTAAAAACGAGGCCAACGAAGAGTCTGATCTATCCGAACTCCAAACACGCCGGGCGCCATGATGGCGATGGCAATGTCTGCGCAGTGCTCGCAGCAAATCCTCCACTATTTGAGCAGGTGTTGGCTCGCAGTAAGCGCAATTAAAGAACAATTGCGGATTAAACCTAAGAAAGAAAACAATAAAATAACAATATTTCATTCAATTCTTCTAAAGTTAATATGTCGGTGTTTTTATAAATACGACACCACCACACCACGTACCGCTCGTGCGGTGCGGCCGCCGTTCTCTGATCTTTCACGAAAAGCACGGCGTGCGTGGCGCGAGTACGTGCGCCGTACCGCTGTACCGCCTTTACCAAGTGCAACACTTGCTCACGCAGACAGCAATGGATCCCTCGTCCTCATAACGGCGCGACATTTAGAAAGAAACAAAAAAAAACGAACACTTTCACAAAAAACGCGGATATATTGTTTTTCATGTGCATGTAGATATGCACGTGTGCACGCGCGCCAACCATACTCTCCGGCGGAGTTGCTGTTTCCGATTGTTTAGGATCGCCAATTTTCAACACGGTAGCTTATTTCACCGCTAACTTTTAGTCCCAATCAGATCCTACAAGGGATGTTTTAGGAATGATCCCTATGCACATGTCTAAAGGACATCCTAAAAACCACCTTGTTGGGATCAGGGCTGGGCAGAGATACTCAGAAAAGTATTCCGGAATACAGATATCGAAATACATGAACTGGAAGCCTAAAATACAGATACTGAGATACATTTGCCTTTAACGTAACGGGATATTTCAGAGATACTTTTGCAATAAGACGAAAAAAGTATTCCGGGATACAGATACAGCAATACAGATACTGGGATACTTTTTTTTATTTCAAGGATGCTCATACTTCGCAAAGACTCTTATTAGTGCAGCATAATGTTGTAATTAATGTTACAGCGCATCGAAACGTTCAGTTCATTTATTTATTTATTACACTACCCTCTGCGCCATTAAGACATTGCAGGGGAGGGGGTGGACAAAGTACATAATTAGCAATAATGACATAATTACAAGTATCAATTGCAATAAAAATACACTATTTCACAGCAACAGTAACAAGGATTGGACACCGAAATCGACATACTTGGCGAACAAACTAAGCTATGCTAGAAATAGCACACTTTAAGCAAATCACTCGAATCACTAATGAACACCAGTGAATTGAGAAAAAGCACACATTTATTTTGAAGATCTGCTTTGCTGAGAAGGTTGCTGTGTAGGCTTCTCAAATAGGCTGTCTTCTAAAAGCGTCGGTTCAGCCTGAGCACACGACTCACGAAAGAAGAAAAGTCTGTCTACCGCTGAAGGCGAGCACAAATTCGTGTTATAGTGAAAAATATATCGCCTTCATAGCCGGATTGCCCTGCAGCGTGGCGATATCTCATATCGGGTCATCCGGGTACCGAAACACTTCCGCCCTCACTTGGGTTGTTCTGACTGTTCAGAATCCGAAGTCTGTCCCCATCTTCGGAATCCTAAGCCGTCTGACCCTGTCGGCTTCAATGAAGCTGTCACCACCACCGACGCTACCAGCACCCATTTCAGAAAGCCGCAACAGGCGATGTCGGCTCCGGCGGTGGGGGAGCCTGCTACCACAAAAGACCGTTTCACGCATTTAATCAACTAGGAACGCACCCTGACATTGGAGAGGTGGCTGACAGGCGCGTCAAAGATAGCCAGCTTCTAGTCACTTCCGCCGCGACTACAGGAACTGCTTTTGGAAGTGCCGCCGCTTTGAGAACTGAATGCACACGAAGCATTACAAAGCCTGTTCCAAGGCGGTATCCGCGCGGGGGGTCGCGAAGTAATAGCTTGCCACCCAAAAAAATTAGGCGTGCTGCACTGACCTTGAGAGACAGTTAGTTTCGTCGGAAGAGGCCGACAACACTGCCCCCGCGATTCTGCCGTCTGCGGCGTCGCGCGCTTTACCACATGGACCATTCTGTGCTTGAGTGGAAACCATCGCCGCCCTATCTTTCGGCGACCGGCGGCGCGCCTTTGCTTGTCTTGGCACAAAAAGAAAAAAAAAACGCCATTCCCCCATTGGAAACAAGCATCAACTCGTTTCCGACACAAAAAAAATGTAACGAGATACACGTGTCCAGCATAGTATCGCGATACAGGCGATACATCGTAAATGCATTTCACTACTGAGATACAAATACATTTTTCAAATGTATCTCGATACAGAAATACAGATACTCAAAAGTATCTCTGAAATACTATCGCGATACTCTTGTATCGCGATACTGCCCAGCCCTGGTTGGGATGTGGGACGTTTGGACTTTTTTGGGAAGTCCCTGGGATGTAGTGTGTTGTCTGGGGAACGGCAGCAGCGCGACGGGCTCGCAACGCAGCAGCAGCTCGGGAAGATCTCGCCCAATAACCAGCCAACACATGATGTCTACGCTCTCCGATGCGTATCGTACGACTGCAAACGTCCCACCACCATCAGGGGCACCTGTATCGATGTTGCCCTCTCGAACTTTCCATTGCGTCCCATCATCGATGATTCCTTGGCAACATACTTTACTGATCATAAAGCAATCATCTTTAAAGGGAATTGAGTCCCCAAGCTCATCGAGGGACGCCCTTCTTGTACTTTGTAAAAGAACATCGCTTGTGTATATGTAATGCATATAGTTCATCCGTCATAAAGAAATCATCTTTAAAGGGAAACCAGTCCGCGAACTCATCGAGGGACGCCCTTCTTGAACTTGGTAAAACATCTCTTGTGTATATATAATGTTTATAGTTCATCCAAATGTATATATACTTCATGAAAATGTATACAGTGCATCCAACCGTAAATTAATAAACATTGTGGATGTAATGTATGTATAACAACGTTGTCACGTCTATATATGATGGTAGAGAAATGTGCACGGAGCATTCGCGGGTTACCCGATCATCTCCGAGCAAGCTCCTCTAACATCATTCACTTCGTGGATATGGCGGTGAATTTTTTTTCTCCTTTTCTTTTAAAGCCATCATAAGCATCGCTTCACTCTTCTTCGCTTTCATTGTGAACAAGGCTCCCGTCAGGGGAGCCGAAACGTCGTTTTCCGCATTTTATTTCGTGGTCGGTGTCCTGCTTTTATTCTATCATCCAGTTTGTTATGTCTCAAAGGCCACGCTTTACTGCTATTCTAGGGACCGTATAACTTCCTTGACATTGGTCTTGCGTCATGAGACACGGTAGCTTAGTTTTCTCGTGAAAGTAAATGAAGTTAATTGACGTTGTATGTGCGTTGAAGAAGTTCTTGTGCCACTCGTTTGAAAGAACGCGTACTTGAAAACGAAACCTAGAATACTAGCACGATTCAAACAAGCTTTGCTGCAGGGTGCTGCCATGTTCCGTGAGTGCAAAGCAATAGCTCAGAGGTTTGTAATGGCCTCGAAGACGGAAAACATCCAGTTTGTTATGTCTCAAAGGCCACGCTTTACTGCTATTCTGGGGACCGTATTACTGCCTTGACATTGGTCTTGCGTCGTGAGACACGGTAGCTTGGTTTTCTCGTGAAAGTAAATGAAGTTAATTGAGTGCGTTGAAGATGTTCTTATGCCACTCGTTTGAAAGAACGCGTACTTGAAAACGAAACCTAGAATACTAGCACGATTCAAACAAGCTTTGCTGCAGGGTGCTGCCATCTTCCTTGAGTGCAAAACAATAGCTCAGAGGTTTGTAATGGCCTCGAAGACGAAAAACATCCAGTTTGATATGTCTCAAAGGCCACGCTTTACTGCTATTCTAGGGACCGTATTGCTGCCTTGACATTGGTCTTGCGTCGTGAGACACGGTAGCTTGGTTTTCTCGTGAAAGTAAATGAAGTTAATTGAGTGCGTTGAAGAAGTTCTTGGCCACTCGTTTGAAAGAACGCGTACTTGAAAACGAAACCTAGAATACTAGCACGATTCAAACAAGCTTTGCTGCAGGGTGCTGCCATCTTCCGTGAGTGCAAAGCAATAGCTCAGAGGTTTGTAATGGCCTCGAAGACGGAAAACATCTAGTTTGTTATGTCTCAAAGGCCACGCTTTACTGCTATTCTGGGGACCGTATTACTGCCTTGACATTGGTCTTGCGTCGTGAGACACGGTAGCTTGGTTTTCTCGTGAAAGTAAATGAAGTTAATTGAGTGCGTTGAAGAAGTTCTTGTGCCACTCGTTTGAAAGAACGCGTACTTGAAAACGAAACCTAGAATACTAGCACGATTCAAACAAGCCTTGCTGCAGGGTGCTGCCATCTTCCGTGAGTGCAAAACAATAGCTCAGAGGTTTGTAATGGCCTCGAAGACGGAAAACATCCAGTTTGTTATGTCTCAAAGGCCACGCTTTACTGCTATTCTAGGGACCGTATAACTGCCTTGACATTGGTCTTGCGTCATGAGACACGGTAGCTTAGTTTTCTCGTGAAAGTAAATGAAGTTAATTGACGTTGTATGTGCGTTAGAGAAGTTCTTGTGCCACTCGTTTGAAAGAACGCGTACTTGAAAACGAAACCTAGAATACCAGCACGATTCAAACAAGCTTTGCTGCAGGGTGCTGCCATCTTCCGTGAGTGCAAAACAATAGCTCAGAGGTTTGTAATGGCCTCGAAGACGAAAAACATCCAGTTTGTTATATCTCAAAGGCCACGCTTTACTGCTATTCTAGGGACTGTATTACTACCTTGACATTGGTATTGCGTTGTGAGACGCGGTAGCTTGGTTTTCTCGTGAAAGTAAATGAAGTTAATTGATGTTGTATGTGCGATGAAGAAGTTCTTGTGTCACTCACGATGGATGGATGGATGCTATGAGCGTCCCCTTTATAACGGGGCTGTGACAAGTGTGCCACCAGGCTCGACAAAAAAAAAAAAGAAAACCCTTTACTTTTAGTGTTGGCCTAGTGTCTTTACTTCAATTAAAACTATCTTACTCCAGAAAAAGAAACTTAAGTTTTCAGCTCCGTTCTCTGCCCTTTACGGCAGAAAATGGATGGATGGGTGGATGGATGGATAAGGCTGTACCCTTTCGATCGGGCGGCGGTAGCCGTAATACAATTACATACTAGCACTATGTCGGTGAAGGAATTTTCACTCGCGCCTTGATTGTAGCCACGAATCAGATAACCTCCTCCTGGTTATTTCTACCCGCTTAAAGTCTATTTTACCCTCACTGTCCCTAAACCCCAATGCTTTGAAGAATTCTGCGTCATTTTAGATGCGAAGTATCTTAAGGCGGAGCTCAATCCGGTGGTGGTGGTGTGCGGCGTGACCACCCTTACTGCGCATGCGCATATCCTCTCCCCTCCCCCTCTCCCATACCCATCTCCCCTTCCCCTCTCCACTTTCCATCTCCCCCTCTCACACACCCCTCTCCCCTTCCCCTCTCCCCTCTACCTCTCCACTTTCCCTCTCCCCTTCCCCTTCCCCTCCCCCTTTCCACTCTTCCTCTGAAACGCGGGCTGGACATGCCGAAATTCTCTCCTGCGCAACGCCGCGGTGAGCTCGAGCGCATGCGCGTCCCCTCCCCTTCTCTCTCCTCTCCTACGCTGCCCCCCTCTCGCCCGCCTGTCGACCGCGTTCCCCGCTCGCCCTGTGAGAATTAACGACCAGGCTAGATGGAAGATAGGCCTCCAACGCTCAAGTTTGCGCAGCGCCGTCTGCCGCCCCAGCGGAGAGAGGGGAAACCTCCGGTAGCTCGGACGGGTCGCTCTTGCTTGGTTTTCCCATTGCGCGCGCGGAGAACGTGCTCCGCGGGGCTTTTATCTCGCATTTTTCACGCTATGGGTGCCGTTCCTTCGTCGCACTCGAAAGCAGGCATGCACTCCTGCTGCATTGTGAACTGTCAAAAAAATTTAAAAATGACGAAGAGCCGAAAACTTCCTGTCATGTTCTACCGTTTCCAATGCAAGCAGTGCGAGGAACAGATGCGTCAAGAGTGGATTATGGCGGTTCGCCGCGATGCTTTTGCGGTCTTGTCACCTTGAAGCAATTTTTGTCGTACACAGTATTACGAACTATTAACGGGGAGAAACGCGATGATCGTGCTCATTTGAAAAGGAAGTGCGTTTGTGAACCGAAGCTACAACAAATAGACAGCCGCTGTACGTTTCGAGATTGCGCGCTGGCTTTCCGAGTCAACCATTTGTAATGTGACAGCAGCGGAGCATGTGGGCTTATTACACCACAGTATAAATAACTTAGCGTGAGTACTAAGTGTTTAATTCAGCTGATTGCAGTACATTTCCCGTCGCGGCTCCCTGTAAACAGAATTAAGCTGCATGTTTGCACTGAGCGCTTATAATGGCCTTGCATGCGACACGCCGTGATTGCTTAGCAGGCTGAAGTGTTGCGGTGCTGAGATCGTGGTCATGGGTTCGATTCACGCATACGGCAACTGCATTTCGATGGGAGCGAAATCCAGTAACACCGGCGTACTTAGATTTACGTACACGTTAAAGAACCCCAAGTGGCCGAAATTCATCCGAATTAATCCACCACGGCGTGCCTCGTAATAATGTCATGCGTTCGGCACGTAATAAAAACCCTTGCATGTGCGTGATCCGCGGGCAATGTACAGTTGCCGCTTTGGAAACGAGCTGAAAAAAAGAACCAAGGTGGCAATTAAATTTTCGATGGCTTCGCGAATTCAGATGCGCTTATCATCGGGCACAAATCTCGGCATAATCATAAACATGCGCGATCCCAGTGGGTATTGTATATAGTACCGCGAAATTGTATATAGTATATAGTACCAAGCGAAATTGTATATAGTATATTGTATATAGTACCAAGCGAAATTGAAAATTTTCGGGGAGGGTTTGAACACCCCCCCCCCCCTCCCCTTGGCTACGCCTCTGTATAGTATGAAGTTGACCAAGCGAGCTGTCGAAACAACCAAAGCGACATTCGAATAAGCGAGCACGGTGCGTGATGAGGCGTCGATATTATTCGAAATGAAACACGCCTCTGCAAGAAACATGCATGGTCGAAGTGGGCATGAAATATTTATTTATTTTTTGTTTGCGCGTATCATTATGCTGTCAAAGGGAGCTCTAAAAAATCCAAGGTGACATTCAACTTGCGATCCGACGTTGTTACCATTCGATGCAAACTTCGGCAAAAGTGAAACTCCCACGAAACTGAACACTGCGCATTGCGATGCAGCCAGTGACTCAACAGGGCAGATGTAAATTTATGCTCTTCATACTGAGCTCATAATAAATTTAAAGCCGCACGACAAACTTGGCATCAAAGTAATCGAAAATGTATCAATAGAAAACGCACGCGAAAGCGTGCTGGGTGTTTGCTGACAGCTCCGAGTAGACACGACTGCCGCAACGAATGTGCGTTTTACCGGTAACATAATTACAGAACTAGCGCAGTCACCTCCCTATTCACGTCAAAGAAATGTGCCCGTTCAGCATCGGCACGCACGTAGCGCTCGCACAGACAGCATCGCCCTTGACGACCTGCTCGGTCCCGAAAAGGTGGTCGATCAACCGTCCTCCTCTGGTGAGAATCCCTCTGTGAAAACTCTTTTTTCCATCTCCGGGATCTTTCTAAACCTTCAGAGCAAGCGACACGTGAAGCTGCACGTGCACGGCGAGCAGAGAACAGCGCGTGCAGGGTGCCTGAACGCGCTCAGACAGCGCAGTCAAAAGCCAGGCGCGGGGAGAGAAGCGACCTTTCCGCGCCGATCGGTCCTGGACCGATTTTTGCGGCAGCTGCCGCCGGATTCCTTCACCGCGAACCAATCGGAACGCGAGTCGAACATTCGAAAAATGGCGGCGCGCTTGTGATATCGCAGTCGTCGAAGCCCGCAGCAACAGCACAGTCTTTCCTAATGATCCTGTAGCTCTCGACAACTGCCAAGTGTTGTCGCGATTAGCACAATTAGCATCTTTGCAATACATCATCGCGATCTCGCAAAACGGGTAGCATTACCTCGGCTCGACCAAGCTTCTCGCGTCTTGCAAATCAGGACGAACCAACCACAAGTGCTTGCGTCGTTTCTTTTGTTCGGCGAATGCATGTTTATCCTCGTCAGACATCGCCAGAAAGTTGCTTTGCAGCAGGCCCAGCAGTTCGACGACCCTGCTCCTGTTTATGTGCTTCACCATAACGAAACGCGTACACAACGCCGAGCGCGTCGATGCCAGCGTTCCTTCGCGCGAAGGGACGATGACAACTAGACGCCCTAGTTTCGGCGGTGCGGTTGCTAAGCGGTGTGAACAATGTTGACTTTCGGCGGCGCGCAAATTCCGGTCGCTGTGGCTGGCGGATTCCCCAGTGTGAATGAGCCATTAGAGAGCTCGTGTCGCAGAAATTCCGCTGTCGGCGTCGGCACCGTTGGTTGTGAGCGAAAAATCGAGAAAGTAGCAAATAAAATAAACGATAAAACCTTGGGTCCCAATGAGGATCGAACCCGGGCCGTTCGCGTGGCAAGCAGGTGTCTTACCACAAAGCCACGATGTTGCTTGCAGGTGCTTCGGACAAAAACACTACATAAATGTCATGTAGTGAAAGGAGTCTCGACGCATTTTGTTCGGCAGCTGTCACGACGAAAACGAGCCCATACGGTAAGCGCATTCGAGAGGCCATCAAACTACGTCGAAAAACGCCGGGATAGTGCAGCCATCGCCGCTAAATACACACACGAACTTTCAAACAGCTCTAAAAATGGACAACTATGTCCATCTAGAGGAAAACATATCAAGCCAACGCAGCAAACGCTAGATAATGTGCTGCCATCTGTGAGGCATTGTGAGAAATATGTCTCGACTTTTCATGGCATCCGAGAGGGCCGGTGCGCGGCGTATATCTTGGAGGCCATGCGACTCTTGCTTTAGATCGAAAGCCTGTAAAATTCGCGCGCGTGCGTGCGTGTGTGTGTGTAACAATACACATTAATAAGTATGCACTTAGTGGTTGAAGTGCGCACTAGGGGCCGGATTTCGCTATCGCGTTCAACTCTTAAAGGCGAAGCTTAAGGGTCCCCCAATTTTTTGCAAGAAAGGCGGCGAAACGCGTGCGACGCAGCGCCCCCTGGCCGAGCTTGGGAGGCCTATACGACGCGCGCAGCGTCCCTCTTCGCGTTCCACGACGCGAGGTCGGTAGCATGCCCAACGATCGCTAACGGAACGCGATCGTGCAAGTGCCACGGCCGCTACATACATTTTTTATGTAGCGGCCGTGCAAGTGCTCCGGCTTCGCATCGCCTCATGGTCCCCTTTAGCGGGAGATGGTGTAATTTTTCTTGAACTATAGGGTGAAGCCCTTTACAGACCAGTATCAAGTGTTCAACCGGCCGTTTCCTCCTCCTCTCCACACGCACTACATAACGTGTCTGTTCCTTCGTATTCGGCTCACACAAACACAAACATCACAGCACTCACGCACTTGACGGCTCGCTTTCCATGCCCTCACGATGGCGCTGGCTATCCCACGCTCCTTTGCGAAGTGAAACTGACGAGAAGCCCACCGTCAGGTGGCGTATTTATGAAAAGGGTCTGCCCTTTTCGAAGAAAGGCTAAGGAATATGAAGGAGAGTAAATGGGCAGAGAAGGTGTTCCGCTATTTGTATAGGAAGAGCGTGGACACACAGTGGAGAAAAATAACTAGGAGGCTCACTAGTAAACATACGGCTGGTAGTGTAAGCAATATGTCAACAGAGAGCGTTAAGCGAAAAGTCAGAGGCGGAGAGGATTTACTGGACGTCAGCTATGGAGAAAAAACCGGCTTTGAGTAACTACCGAAAGGGCAAAAATGAAATAAGGAGAGAGGCATTTTACGATAATTCAAGGGGAAGCGCAATTTACTGTTTGAAGCGAGATCGGGTTGCCTTAGAACGGGTAGTTATAAAGCAAGATTCAGTAAAGAAGAAGAACAATGCACGCGCTGCGGGGAAGTGAAATTTTGGCGGTAGAATTAACTCTTCCAGGAGGTTTCACATTTTCATTGGTTAATGCTTATTTTGCTTTGGGTGTGCTGGATACACGGACATTAGATTCAATTCTTCTAAGCTGTGGAAAAAAGATCGTACTAGCTGGAGATTTCAACTCTCATCATATATCATGGGGATTCAAAACAGACCAATGTGGAAAGCGCCTATGGGACTGGGCGGCATCCAGTCAGTTCAGTTGCCATAACACGGGATCCTTAACGTTTCTGCGGGGTCAGTTTAGATCGGTATTGGATCTTACGTTTTCGGGTCCAGGACTTTCGGTAGTATATTGGGAGACATTTGAGGCTGGGACCAGCAGCGATCACATTCCAGTGGTATTCGAGATCAATTGCTCACAGTACTCTACGCAGGTTAACGTTCGTTCGTTTATTGATTATAAAAGATTTAAAATGAATTTGCAGAAATCTTTTATTCCTTTAGCTGAGAATCCGTGCAGCGTGCGTAATATTTGCGCTATTCTCGACTCCTCTCGAAAGAAATCGGAGTTCGAAATACAGGGAACGAAAGACCCTACTTCTAGAAATTGGTGGAATGACGACTGCTCGAGGGATTATAAGCGACGGAAAGCAGCGTGGAAGCAGCTCATGTACAATCAGTCTCCTAGAAACTGGAAAAACTACAAGTTTATTGCAGGGACATTCAAACGAACAGTAGCGAGAGCAAAGGACGAATACAATGTTCGCCATTTTGAATTTCTGTCAAAGTCTAAAAATAAGAGCGCGCTGTTCCGGTATTTAAGATCAATCAAATTAATTCCACGTTCCTTAAATATAGAATCAATTGTGCTAACTACCCGAGAAATAGAAGACTCTCTAGATGTAATTGCCAGAGGTTTGGAGGTTAGATTTCCTTCCTGCATTCCTTCAACTTTTGTGCGACAAGACAGTCTTGAGTATGGTGAAGAGTTGTCATTGACTGAGTTATCCTCAGTGGTATCAGGTTTACCAGCGGCAGCCCCAGGTCCTGATGGCATCACTACAAAGATGTTGAAAATTTTCTTCGATGTCGCTCCTAATGTTTTATTGGATACCATAAATTATTCGATTAGAAACACTTGGATTCCATCAGTGTGGAAAGTAGCGAAGGTGATTCCCCTGCTTAAAGAAAAAAATAAAGGGTATGCTCTTGACAACATTCGACCGATTTCGTTAACATCCTATTTTGTCAAATTAATTGAGAGATTATTACACGCACGGATAACCAAATTTGTGACCGCTAAAGGATTGTTGAGTCCCTGTCAAATTGGATTTAGACCAGGAATGTCAATATGGTGTGCACACGTTGATCTGGAGAGTAGAATCCAGCTAGCACGGCGTCAGAAACAGTACGCAGCACTACTTTAGATATCTCTAAAGCGTACGATAGCGTCGAGTACCCGATTTTACTTGAAAGAATATAAGAGATTGGCTTGCCTGACTATTTATTGCGTGGACGACTGAATTCTTGCTGGACAGGGAGTTTTACTGCATACAGAGTGGAATTTCAACTGGTAAATTCAGACAAACGCGCGGTGTTCCTCAAGGAGCTGTGTTGTCACCGCTTTTGTTTAATATATTGCTTAGCTCCATTCCTCGTCATCGAAACGTAAACACGTATGTTTATGCTGATGATATAGCATTCTTTGCCTCGGCGAATGACATACAGTCACTGTACGACCTTTTACAAGGATACTTGTCCGCCTTGGAATATTGGCTCGACAGTATTCGTTTGACCATTAATGTGCAGAAGTGTGCAGTTCTGTCATTCTCTCCGCTAGACAACATAAATATATCCCTTTCATTTCATCAAGCAGACATTCCCCAAGTGCAAACAGTCAAGTACCTCGGAATTATTTATGATGGAAAGCTTAACTGGCGTATGCATATTGAACATACGGCGACTAAAGCATCACGTGCGATGCGAATACTCAGAAGGATTAGCAATCATCGATGAGGCATGCGCAGAGACACATTGACAATGATTTACCGTATATATATACGCCCTATACTGGAGTTTGGATGTGCCTTATTCTCCGGCGCACCAGCGTGGAAGTTAAATCCGCTAGTTTTGCTTGAACGCCAAGCACTTCGCTGGTGCCTTGGGTTACCAAAATTTGTAGCAAATGCAGTTCTATATAAGGAATCCCGAATCCCATCTTTGAACACTCGATTCAAAATATTAACAGTTCAAACATTCTTAAGGCTCTATGAATCGCCGATAAGACGAGACCGATATGTATTTATAAGCCAGCCAGAACTGTTTTTTAATGTCTCGTGGCCTCGGTTCCACACCCCACAGGTGATTTTTACACAGCGGCTATTGGACCCATTAAAGATAAACCTTAATGATATAATGGTAATGAATAATAGATTGAGTTCATTGGCGATATAATATGATGATATATTCCCTAACAACGCGAAGTTACTTCCTTGGAATGTACTGAATGGACTTTTTCAAGATCACTTAAATCAGATTAGCACGACTGTTGTGATAGCAACTGATGTTTCGCAGTGTGAGGAAAAGGCCGGTGTTGGAATTTTTTCCACACACCTAGAGTGGTCCTTTTCTGTAAGACTCCCTGATCATACACCAATATTTTCGGCAGAATTCTTAGCTGTCATTTTGGCCCTGCGTAAACTTCCCGTCTCCATAACTTCAGTGGCTATAGTAACCGATTCATTATCATTGTGTTCTGCTTTAACAACCCCAGCTGAATCACATACTTTGAGATTATTGCGTGCACTTGGTCCACAGCATTTGCGAAACCTGCGGTTAGTTTGGGTTCCGGGGCATAAAGGAATAGTATTGAATGAAGTTGCGGACACTTTGGCAAAGGCTTCCCTTGCAGGCCCAGTCCTTGATCTACTTCCAGTTACGGCGTTCGTCGCTGCGGCCAGATTTAGAAAGCACGCTTTATCATTGCTTACTCCTAGTCTCGCTTCATCACCAGATTTTCAACCCCTTCAGTTCCCTTGGAGCAGAAAATGGTGTAAAACAAGGCAGATAGAAGTAGCAATGACAAGATTGCGCTGTAGGATCCCAACTCTTAACTTATACATGCACAGAGCTGGTCTGGCGATCTCTCCTACATGTTCCTTTTGCAATGAGGCAGAAACAATCGAACATTTCTTGCTGGAATGCCGACGTTTTTCCTCTCTCAGAAAACGAACCATCGAAATTGTAATGCGGCACCTTGATCTGCCAGTTACTTCAACTATACTGTTATCATTTGGGGCTTCTGTGCTGGGGCACTCGGACGGGAATATATGCAGTGCTATCGAGAAATTCATATGCGAGTCAAATTATTCGACACATCAACCGCTAATAATGTTTAAATTGTCACAATGACATAAACAATTTGGCCATTTAGGAGGTTATGCAACATGGTCCAATCAAAAACTTAAATTCATTAAAAAAACGATTAATTCTAATTGATACAGTAACGTCTATTAGCTCTTAAAATTTTCAGACTTTATGATCCACCCGACTCTTGGCCGATCCCCCTGAGTGGGTAGGTGCCATCATCCAAGGAGCATCACCATCATCATCATCAAAAGGCGGAGCATGTTCTGATTGAATGTGGAGATGTCCACCCAGGTGTACGTTTGGGCACGAGCCTACATGACGCCTTGGGTTTTAGGGACAATGGAAAGCTGAACACACCCGCGATTGAAATAAGTAAGAGACGGTTAGAGTATTGGTGGGAGAAAATTAGAGAGAAAGGACAAAAATAAATATTGAAAAAAAAAAGGACATTCTGCCGTAAAGGGCAGAGAACGGAGCTGAAAATTTAAGTTTTTTTTTTCTGGAGTAAGATAGTTTTAATTGAAGTAAATACACTAGGCCAACACTAAGAAAAAGAAGAGTAAAGGGTTTTTTTTTGTCGAGCCTGGTGGCACACTTGTCACCGCCCCGTTATAAAGGGGACGCTCATAGCATCCATCCATCCATCTGCCACCTTCCGTGAGTTCTTCTGGCGAGTGTGTAGTGAGCCACGATTTCGGTGTATCGTCAGGGCAAAGCCTCCCCAAGAAAAAATAGAACACGCTGATCAGGGTATGCCTTCGTCCGGGTCGACCCGTCTCGACCTTGCATGCCTGTCAGGGCCATCACCTGAGGACGGGTCTCACCTTTCTTTACGGTCCAACTGCACCGCTGTTCACGCGAAGGGCGCAAAGATGAACTGGACGCGCATCTTGCGCGCTTACGTTAAGGTGGCTAGAATGGGGAGGTGTGCTGAGCGCCACCCTACTTACGTGTCTTTAATTTTTTTTTACTCGTGGGACACCGTAAAAACGATATGAACGGAGTGCACTCCCAGCTGCCACGCTCACATTTTTTTGGACTATGATATGATCATGGCGCACACCGTGGTGAACTCCGTCCTTGCATAGATAGATAGATAGATAGATAGATAGATAGATAGATAGATAGATAGATAGATAGATAGATAGATAGATAGATAGATAGATAGATAGATAGATAGATAGATAGATAGATAGATAGATAGACCTGAAAACGAAAGTGTCTGCCAATTTCAATTAGTTGCAGTTTTTCAGGGATTGGGTGAGACGTGCTACTGCAGGTAAATCCAACGCACAAGAAGACTGACTGCGCACAATCGTCACGCAACATGTGTGACGGTATGTTCGAAGCAAGTGTGTTAACGGGGTTTGGTCTTGGGGGGTGCGAACCCGTGTTGAAACGCGGCTGAAGGAGAAAGAAAAGCTGGTGTGGCTTGGATGAGAGCAAGTGCTCCTTTTTCACCACCTGCCGACGCCCATGGTTCGAAATCGGTGAAACAATTATGTTCGCGAAATCGGCGAAATAATTTCATAAAGTATGATTTATGCTGTTTGCACAAAGAGTCCCGATGAAATGGGACTGCCACACTAGTCGCGAAGGGCAGTACGGTTGTCAGACGGTTTATTTTCTGAAACGCCATAATTTACCCAAAAGCGACAGAAGGCTTACGCCAACGACGACGTTATGAGAGGCGCGAACGCTTGGTTTCAGCGAGAGTTTGTCTATGGAGTTTGGACATCGGTGTCGCGTCTGTCACTGTCTGCGGTTTAAGTCTAACCTCTCCGCGCTGAGAATCAACGTCGAAACAACCCAGCATCACCTAGCTAAAGCCTTGTAACGACCCAGAAGCAACCTAGAACCTGCATCACCTAGCTAAGGCCTAGAAACAACCTAGAAGCAACCAGATCAGTTTTCAGAATCGTCCAATTTCGCTGTTTCAAGCCTTGCGCGGCTTCGTGCAAGCTTCGCCACTTTTTCTTTTTTCTCTCTGATTTTTTTCGTCTATTTGTTTCTTTCTCTCTCTCTTTCTTACTCTTTCTTTTATTTCTGTCTCTCTCTCTATTTCTCGCTTGCTTCCTCTTTCTTTCTATCTTCCTCTCTTTCTGCATTTATTTCTCTTTGATTCTCTCTCTTTCTCTATTTATTTCTCTCTATTTCTCTCTCTCTCTCACTCTTTCTATGCTATGCTTTACTCTCTTCCATACTCCTTTCCTTCCTCCTCACCATCACTTCCCGTTCCCACCCCCTTCCTATACTAAACTATACAAGGCACATGCTATACTCTGCTAGCGTGCCTGGGTAGCCGACAAAAATGTGTCAAGATGAAAAAAAAGAAAAAAAAAGGAAGAAAAGTAGTCATTTTAAAAACAGCGCAGCAAAACGAAGACAGTATAGAAAGAAACAACGATACTGTCTTCGTTTTGCTGCGCTGTTTTTAAAATGAATGCAAACCAACTCGCCCAAATTTCCGTTCTCTTAAAAAATGTAGTATTGTGTATTACTGTAAATGGTGTCTATTATTGATGTACATGCGACGTTAATAAACCGGTAATAAAGAAAAATCACACCATCTGCCGCTAAAGGGGACCATCAGGCGATGCGAAGCAGCGTTTCGGCTTGTAGAGCCCGCGTTTCAGAGGGGGAGTGGAGAGGGGGATGAGAGAGGGGAAAAGGAGGAGTGGAGAGGGGGAGGGAGAGGGGAGAGGGGTGTGGAGAGGGAGAGGAGGTGTGTGGAGATGGCTTGCGCATGCGCAGTAAGGGTGGTCACGCCGCACACCACCACCACCACCACCGGATTGAACTCCGCTATAAGATGCTTCACATCTAAAAAAAAAAAGGTGCCTGGGTATCCGAGTGGTTACAATGGTCGCCTTCGAACGGTGGGTACTCTGGTTCGAATCCCGCCTCATGAAGAAAATTTTTTTCGCCAAAAGTTTCTCTTTCTTTCTATCTCTTTGTGTCTCTCTCTCTCTCTCTCTCTCTCTCTCATTTTATCTTTTTTTTTGTCTATCTCTGTACTCGTTCTCTCACCCATAAGAGCTTTCAGAATCGTGCGCCGGACAAATCGGGGCGCACGTGTTCTGGGAGAGAAGCAGAAGATGAAGAAGAGAACGAAGTGGAAGAAGAGGACGAAAAATGCGCGTGCCGCCGGTTCGTGATGATGATCATTTCAGTTCACGCGTCACAGAGCAATGCTTGACTCGCCGCTGTTAAAATTCCGGCAGGTCCCACATATTCTGGGAGTCAATGTTATGCGAAACAGTACGCGATTAGTGGCTTGCACCGCATTTTTTTATTGCTTTGAGCCAAGCGTTGCGTGTTGGATCGACTTCTTTGTGCATATTGAGTAGTTATGGATATATCGGGGGCAGGCCCGTAGCGAGGAAGTACTATGTGTGTGTACCTATTTGAGGAAGTACCTATTTCGGTGTGGGTATCTCACGCAATGCATGCAGTGAGCTGTTTATCGTGTTCGCCACATACTAATACCCTCCCATGCAAACTCTGGCGTGTGTCAAGTTAAGGAGACGACCATGAGAGCGCCAAGACCTAGGCGGATAGATAGATAGATAGATAGATAGATAGATAGATAGATAGATAGATAGATAGATAGATAGATAGATAGATAGATAGATAGATAGATAGATAGATAGATAGATAGATAGATAGATAGGTAGATAGATAGATAGATAGATAGATAGATAGATAGATAGATAGATAGATAGATAGATAGATAGATAGATAGATAGATAGATAGATAGATAGATAGTGTCTTTCGTTCGCTAAGAAATGCATCGCTTGGAAAATCGACGAAAGCAGCCTTGAAAGACACGTACACAAGAGAAGTTCATTAAACTTCTCTTGACTCAAAGACCAATCGTCCAAGCGTGTGTGGTCGTCAAAACTAACATTCTTGCGTACGTGTCTTCTAAGGCTGGGTTCATCGATTTTCCAAGCTATGTACCAACAAGCCCAACATCAGACTCTTCTACGAAATGCTTCGCATTTAAAAGCCATAGATGCGGCAGTGACGTCCTTGAAGGGAGGCATGCCTTCAAGCAGCACCTAGAATTAAGTTTCCGGCCCACTTTCGCAATCGCATAGCATTTTTATTACGTTTTGCTGTCATTCTTTAGACTGTTCGAAGTGATTTTATGGTAAACGCTCTGCTAATTTTATTCGTCGTGCGCTGGTACGTTGCATTCGTTGAGCCAGAACTGCGCATTTCGCGACTATCGCCTGTCGGTTCGTCCAAAGCCTGAAATGAAGAAACAAGAAAATTTCATCGTGTGAGTACCAGTTGCTGCATAATCACTGGGAATAGTATTTAATATCTCAAGGAACGCTATATCGTACTGATGCGGGACATATATCAGAGTGATCAGTTTGTGGAACAAAGTTTAACCTTATCTGTCTTCAGTGGTTGCGTCACGAGCCGCTTGTGTATCCGAGGAAGACACGTTCGCTGTCTTGAATTTCAACCATTGTCTCATCTTCTTGCCTGTTTTTTTATTATACTATGCAAAATATGAAAATTACACTATCACTGATTAAAAGGCTGAACTGAACTAAAAGTGTAATATACCCACACACATTTTATATATATATATATATATATATATATATATATATATATATATATATATATATATATATATATATTGTCACGTGGTCGTGACGTCGACGAAGACAGCATCGGTGTTTTCAAGATGAAACTCTTTATTTGGCCGAACTTGTGGCCGGGAAACGGAAAGTTAATTTACAGCAATACACACGGTATGCACTGATAGCGGCGAACAGAGCGTCGACCGTCGATCAACTCACAAGCAGTCAAGCGCGTCGGCTTTTATACAGGCGCTATCGAACTTTCCAGCGATATCGCTGGTGGCGGCGTTATCTCTCGACAAAGCTGGAACATTTGCGTGCGGCGCGCAATCTTAACGAAACGATCTACTAGAATCGCGAAGCTTCTCGAACACTGCTTCGCGGACAGCGTCGAGCGTTGATAACCGTCCTTGCTGGCCAAACCCGAATGCATCAAAATAAAACAAGAAGTGGGCGTGGCAATATATATATATATATATATATATATATATATATATATATATATATGTAACATCCGCTATACTTTCCTTGGCATTATTGTATGTTCTGATTAATTCGTATTGTGTGACGCCCGGTCGTTATTTTAAAATCTCTCCTACCACGCTATATTACATATGTTAACGCGAGTCCTTGGCAACTAGTAGAAGTACACTTGCGTGGTACCCACTGCACCATAAACCATAATTTCTGTGTAGTAGGGGAGCGTCCACTATGCCATATTATTCGTTCTTCGGAGAAGCGTGGTACCCGCTACACACCTGTAAGTCATTATGTGCACTTTGCTGATGCGGGGGCTGATGACGACGAAGAAATGTGGCTGTACCTTTTTTTATGGGTTGGAACCATTCCACAACCCACTCGTTACGCAATTCGCATTGTGCGACGCTTGGTTATTATTTTACTCGTTTTTTAGCGTTATTCCTTCCCCGAAATTAAGCCTGAATAGGGTTTGTTTGCAAAGGAGTTTCAAGCGTCGGCTCGGCTCTGTGGTAGAATACTAGGCTGCCACGCACGGGGCCCGGGTTCGAGTGCAATATTGCTATGCTCGATATTTTTTTAATTATGTCGGTTTTTTTTTTTAGTTCGCGCGATAGCGGTTACGGACACCGGCGGCGGCGGCGGACAAGCAGATAAGGCTGGCAATACCCGGCGGACAACAAACCGGCTGTTGGGATCTCATAACAGCTTTCGCTGTGTGATTCGGTGCTTACCTGTAGATGTGGTGACTTCTCTCAGCTCGCCATCGACATCTGAAAAGTGAAGGAGGCTTGTAAATCTTCAGTGACAGACTTTTTCGTGGCCTTACCAGAATAGGACAATTCGTCCCTTGACGAGTTGTCAGCAAAAATGGACTGCAGCTTGAAGATTGCTTCGGTGGGAGCCACACGTGCACGCTTTTTGCCTGCGACACTGAAAGAATTTTCGATACACAAAGAGTGAGTACGGCGTGAGGTATAGTACTTACCGACGTAGTCGCGGATTTCTACGGAGGGGGCGGTATTATATGGTGCTGATGATATGCGAATGTTTTTTGATCGTACGAGACAGGGGTTAATCCCCTCTTCCCCTCGCCTCGCCCGAAGGAAACTGGCGGACTTAATAAAGTTTATTCATTCATTCGGACGTTACTGATGCAGATAGAAAATTGGTTGCCCAAAGTGGAGCTGTAGTGTGTGCGGATTAGTTGCACACACCATGTAAGGGCAACACTTGCCGACATTTAAAGGGCCCTTAAGGGGGTCCTGCAACACTTTTTGAGCATGGTCAGAAAACGCTGCCGATCGGTAATCGAGGCTCCAGAGAACACGCGAGCCAAACATTGTAGCGCTGCACGCGGCCTGGAATTTACAATTAATTATCAAAGTCAGCTAGAAATCGCTCCCTCTTTCTCTCCACAAATGATGCCATATACACAAATTTCTGCGCCCTATACCCACGTCCACGGCGGTTGGCTGACTTGAGCATCGTGACCTGTTTAGTTACCGTGGCCGCCGTGAAATGGCGTCACGTGCCCGCGCTCTCGCTCGCGATCACACTGAAAGTAAGCCCGCGCGTTCGAAAAAAAAAAAAAAAAGAAAGTGCTTAATGTCATGACGCGAGCTGACAAAGGGACGTATCTTTTTGCCCCCTTGTCATCCACCTCTCTGCAAAGCTTACAGCGCGCGCTCGCTGTCACGAAAGGCGAGAGAAAGCGCTCTAGGCGTGCGACACATACCTGTAACTCCGCTCGTACTTGATGGATTCTAAAAAAGAATTGCGCTATGTGATTCGTGAAGCGCCATGCACTAATAGTGAGACTATTCCAATAAGGCTCAGGAAGGTGTTGCAGGGCCCCTTTAAACCATCCAGAGGTCGAAATTTGGTTGTGGTGTTGCAGTTGTACACGAGTCTACAACGAACACGTAGCCACGAGAATTTTCGAAACGGTACCGTAATAGCGGAGTTACACTCGTTTCATGATCGGAATGCGACCCTCGCTTGTTTCGTTTCGCTCTTTCCTCCGCTATGCTCCGTTTGTTGGCCCGTCTCTCCTCCTCGCAGAGTGCTCCTCCCCGCCTTGCAAGGAGGAAAACCAGGGTGCGCACGTACTCGCGGGCAGACAAACAGCGTCGTTCTGCTGCTGACGTGACCGGATTCTCTTGGTGACGTCGCTATCAACGCTGGGGATACTGATATGCCCGAAGAGGAGTACGGAATATTTAAAAATATGTATTGTGGCGCACCCGCGGCGTGTAGTGCTGTCGTGTTTGGCACTGTTGATTGTCACAGCATTTCAAACTCTATACGCGTGTTTACTTGAAATGTTGAACAAAAATATCAGAGGTGGTTTAGGAGACCTTTAAGCCAACTAATAATAATAATATCTAGGCTTTAACGTCCCAAAACCACGATATGATTATGAGGGACGCCGTAGCGAAGCGCTCCGGAAATTTCGACCACCTGGGGTTCTTTAACGTGCAGCTAAATCTAAGTACACGGGCCTCAAACATTTCCGCCTCCATCGAAAATGCAGCCGCCGCGGCCGGGATTCGATGCTGCGACCTTCGGATCAACAGTCGAGCGCCATAACCACTAGACCACCGTAGCGGGGCCCTTTAAGCCAACTCTAACTATCATTAACCAGTGGCGGTATTATGCATCTCGGAGCATTTTTACAGTTCGTAACGGCTTTCTAAGGGAGTTTACTTCCAAACTTTGTTCAGGCTTCTTAATTTATTTTTCACCTGGGTTATAATGTGACAATTTGATGGCCTACGTTGCTTCCATAGCGTTTTATTTGCTCAGTCCTACCTCCAAAAATGGTGTTTTTTTTTGTGGTGGGTTTGATATCTGCGTGCTTTTGAAACGCCGGTTTACTTCCTGCAATGTGGTTCGCGTTTGAATAAAAATGTTGCAGCAGACCGAACGCGCTGTGTTGAAATCTACACACGTGCGAATGACCTTGTTATGGTCGCTATTCACCGAAAGACGCGCAATACAAGAGTCTTCCGGGGCGTTTGCTACCCCATGATGTTGACGACCGCTTCAGACTGAACTGGTCTCTGGGCTATTTTCAGGTGGGCTACAGCATACAGTTTCCTACAATTACCTAGATGGAACTCTGGCACTGCGATCGTTCAGCCACCATTGGAATGATGGGTAGTACATGGATTTGCCTAATTTTCGTGCTTACGGCTTCGAACGCACTTGTGGCTTTGTTTATTGCTGTGTTTTGGCGTTCGTTTCGGATAAAAGAATAGACCGTTGTGAACTTCGTGACCAGATTTGAATTGGTGAGCCTAAAAAGGTTAACGTGGTGAAGTGGAACTGCTGACTTTTGCTGAACTTCGTTTTGAGACAAAGCGGATGCAGGGACGCGGAGACAAACGGAGCCGAAAGTACGGAGTTTAGACAAATCCGTGTACTACCCATCATTCCCATGCAGGCTGAAGCGCCACGCGTTGCAGCTCCCATAGACACTAGCGCCAGAGTTCCCTCTAGTAAATATTGTAAGAAACTCGATGTGCTACAGTTCTAGTACAATATAGTAAGGCCATAACCGGAAGGAAGTACAGACAGGAAGTGGAAACCCAGAAGTAAGCTTACGAAACCGGGAGCGAACGCCGTTTAGAATCGCTTAGCCTTAAGTCACTTGGCCGATGGCAAGCAGCGTAATAAAAGGTATACGATCGCGTTGTATCCACTGCATTTGTGTTTTTGATATTTAAGTGTGAAGGTATGGCTCGACAGCAGCGCCCCGAAGAAACAGCAAAAATAGCAGATAAGGCTGGCAATACCCGGACAGCATCGTAAACAAAGCTTTAATACTAAGAAATACGGTATTATTGTGATTGGTGACGTCACATCACGGCCGTGACTTTTTGGATGACTCACGTGTTCCTGCTTCCGTACAGATAGCCAAGTAGGCTTGAAGCAGCACCGGTGTGGACGCCAGGTACTCTCGATGAGGTTTCGGGCCGGATTCCTTGAGCCCCCTCTGCCGAGATTATATGCAGCAAAACATACATACAGCGAAACTGCAAATTACGTGTTAACTATAGTTTCTGTTGGGGTAGAGTAGATTGAGTGACGTATAATAAGGCTACTGTTGCGGAAATGTGGATCTGTGATTTTGCAAAAAAAATGTGACTTGCTTCTCCTACGTCGATTATAGTCTGAAATTCACGCAGCGTTACGAACTATCAAGTACACCCGGCATTTTCAATTTGTGCGTCAAATTTACAAATAGAGGGAACTTTTCGCCGAGCCTGTGATCCGCCGCCTTGGCTACGAGTGGCACTGGCTAACACTTCCAGGGATTAAACTCAAACTTAGGCGTGCGCATGTGGGGGGCAGGGCGGGCGGCCCCGCCCCCCTCCCTATTTATCTAAAGGGGGGCGCCAATTCTGCCCCATACATTTACCCAGTCGGACCTTTCATGTCATTTTTTAATGCGAATGGTTATGGTTACGCAAGGTTTTTTTTTGGCGATAACGGCGACAAATGATCCGCGATATTGCATTAAAAGAACTGCTTACTTCCCGCACTTACCCCGGAAAGCCGGGGACCAATGGCAGGCCTCTGTGAAAATCACGTCATCGCTTCATTTTCAATTTTGCATCCATTGCGGAGTTCGTTTTCTTTCGGATACGACCAAGTGGGGGAGCGGGACCAAGTGCAGTGAAACTTGACTCCCTTAAGGGAGTCAAGTTTCACTGCAGCGCCTGCCAATGCACGCCTATGAACGAAGGGAGTCAAGTTTCACTGCACCGCCTGCCAATGCACGCCTATGGACGCCTGCATGCCTATGCACGCCTATGCACGCCTATGCACGCCTATGCACGCCTATGCACGCCTGCGTGCACACCTATGCACATGAATGCCCAACAAAAGTGGACGAGGGAGCACTCTCCGTCGTAGATCAATTGCTAGACTCTAGAGCATCGGATGCGTCATTCGAAACTTATGAGTTCGGATGCCACCGACGGAAAGGGTGCTTTTTTCCCACTACGATTCCTTCCAATTCAGGTCAATCATTATACTGCAGTTAGAAACAACAAGTAATGTCCCCTATGCTTTTATTGGCCTAATTGTCTGTTGGTTTTATTAGTTTTGTCTAACAAAGAAAAAAAAGAAAAACGAGCCCCTCAAACAATTGTTATTCTTTCGTACATTCAGGACTGCTTGTATCCAGTACATGTTATACTACACCTGACGCCTGGTGACGTAAAAACGATGGAGTTGTTCCGAAGCAGATTCCCCCCCCCCCCTCCGCCCTTTCTCCAAGAGGGCGGAGGGGGAGGAGGGAATCAGTTACAAGCGCGTCTGTACAGCTGGCGCTGTACAGACGCGCTTGTAACTGTCGTCAAATAAAGCAGGGCGATCATATATGCGTACGGAAAAAGTGGGTAGGTGTAGGGTGGGGTGGGGGGAGGGAGGGAGAGACGCCGCTGTTCAACTTGGCTTCCCCTAATGGAGAGCACTGCTCACACCTATGAGCCAGATGTAAGGGGGCAGGATAGGGAAGTCATTTCCAAGTTGTGGTGGAAGAAAGCGCAGAAATGTGGCGTTGCCGGTCACTGGCGTAGCAAGGGGGAAGGGGAGAGGTTGGGGGAGATGCAACACTCCCCCCACCCACCCCCCCCCACCAGGCTGCCCCAGCTATCTCTAGCCAGTTTTTAAAATATGCCGACGAAATGCATGTTGACGACTATTGCATGGAGTAAGTCGCACTATTTTTTTTCTTCCTAATTGCCTAATTAGGCAGCTTTAATGAACTAACTTTCGAAGCAACGAAACTGGGCACAAGATTTCAATGAGAAAGCTGTAGATCGGCTTGCAAAACGGCTACTTCTGGCTACGGCTACTCTTGCCTGAGCTATATACCATACCATCTGAAGTCGTGCTTTAGGGTTGCTGTATGAGCTGCACATCTTGCTGCCGTCGTCGCAAATAGTGTTTAGGGATTCTCTAAGGTGAAATATACGCCTGGTAAGCCTTGCAACCGTGTGCTTACCGTAATTCGTGGTAGGATTTTCACTTGCTGAGCCGCCTTGCGGGTTGCAGAGTGGAAGGGCGTTGTTCGGGCTGTAAGCTGGAGGCGGTTTTTGAGGTTCGGCTGCGGATTGGTCTTCCGCCGGTTTACAGCAAGGACTGAACGATGAACGCTGTTGGCATCCATAGCAGCTCTTGATGGGTCGATAGGTGAGCCGCGCATAAACGGACCTGACGCAGATGATCAAGGCGCGGAATACAAGGGCAGCGAGAGAGAAAATTATGACACACACGGAAAGTGGAATCGTAATCATAGTCGTGGAGCTTTTGTATACATGGTACCCATGCCGGCCGTTTCTGAAAAAAAGAAAAAAAAAACATGGCTGATCCCTGTGTCATAGGAATCGGTATAACACGAAAGTGAAACGTGTCTTCACAGACGTGGTTGAGCGTTTGTTGTGCATTCTTTCGCCCCAAGCGCGAAGGAAGGAATGCTACAGCATCAAATTGTAATGTTAAAGGCTCGTTCACACCGGCGACTAGCAACGGTCGCGCGACCAAGTTGGTCGCAAAGCGACTGGTCACAAACGGTCGCTCGCTGCTCGATTTTTCAGTCGCGCGGCTGCAGTCGCAAACCTCTGAACCAATCAGATGCGCAGGAACAGGACGTCAGCCTATTTTACGGGGCAACGGCAATGCGAGCTGTATACAAGCAGACGTGAATTCTATGGTGCGACCCATATAGGTCGCACGCAGGTGTGAACATCGGTCGCTTTGAGTCGCTTTTTGACCGCCAGTCGCAAATGGTCGCGCGACCGTTGCTAGTCGCCGGTGTGAACCAGCCTTTACGCGAAGAACGGCAAGCCGCTCGAAACTTGCAGTGCGCTGCTCAAGCAGAAAGGACGCGCGGAACGAACATACACAGGATGAGCGCGAACTGTCACAGTTGTAACTTATTTCTGCGTGAGCAGCGCGCTCCTTTCGCAAAAGCGGCCGCTGCAGTGAGCGAGCTGACCTTCGTGCTCTCAACAGAAACTTGTTGGCAGAGCGCAAGACGTACAAATCACCGAGATCACGAGATAAGCGCCCGCACGAGCGACCATGCCCTGCCGAGGCGCGCGCTAATCCGTGTGGGGGACGACTTTTAAAGCGCGCTCTTCGAGCCCTTCGCGCCATCTCGCTAGTGATAACGAAAACACGCTGTACCGCCAATCTCTGAGTACCGCCACCGGCAAATGGTGTACATAAATAGCTCGCCGTTAGCAGATCAGAGAAAATGCCGTCTGTGGCGGAGTCGTTTCGCGCTGCGCGCTGGCGATCGAGAGGTCGTAAGTTCGACTCCCGGTGACGAACTTTTTCTTATAGTTTTTTTTTCTTTGCCATATGTTAGTCTTTATATTTTACAACGTCATATCCGTGACGGAAATGCGTCAGTGGAGCCGTGGTGCACCCCGGCATAAAACACTTTCGTGTTAAAAAAAAGAAAGAAAGATGCATCACTTTCATTACGAGCTACAATGCACATTTTTAGTGTCGCAAGACTGAATCTCGATTTGAATTACAATATAGCTGTCATATTCATGTTCAGCGTTTCTAAATGCTTCCTATGGCTTGGTCCCCTGAAGAAAGAACATCGACGACAGCAACAATCTCTCTAAGCCTTGACAAGCTTTGAAATAACGAATGCTCACGAGAATATAGGGCAGCTATTTATGGATTCGCAAGGACGCATAGATAAATAAGATTAACAGTGTGCGTAACATGTAATTTGCTTACGCCTTCTGGGATGCGGAATATGTGGGAATATTGTAATATTTGGTTTACGCTTGGTCTCGAAGGCAAGGGCTTTGGCGCTCTTAATCATGAATTCGAGATCGTATACGGCGACTGATTTTTCCGAAACATGGCAAA
The DNA here is from genome assembly GCF_013339695.2 of Rhipicephalus sanguineus. Lineage (NCBI taxonomy): Eukaryota > Metazoa > Arthropoda > Arachnida > Ixodida > Ixodidae > Rhipicephalus > Rhipicephalus sanguineus. The sequence continues at coordinate 38,857,022 of NC_051184.2, read as the reverse complement.
TATTGCTTCCTTGTTCTTGAAACAAGCAAGGAAACAGACGTGCTTGTGGTACTCGTTGCTGGTCTGGTCGTTTCATATTCTCTTACGGACCGTATTACTGTGGCCACTTAGCGCAACCCATTGAAATAGATTAGAGAGGGAGGGATAGCGTTCGCGCTAAATTTAACTTATTGCAAATAGGCGCATTAGTATGCTGCGCAGTGCACTGCTACTATAGGTGTACACAATATACCCAATCGTAATAACAGCCGCCGTGGTGGTACGGTGGGTACGCCGCACGGCTCCCGACCCGAAGGTCACTGGTTCGATCCTGGCCGCGGCGGCCGCATTTCGAAGAATGCGAATTGCTAGAGGCCCGTGTACTCTGCGATGACAGTGCACGTTAACGAATGCCAGATCGTCGAAATTTGCGGAGCCCTCCACTGGGACATGCCTCATAATCATGTGGTGGTTTTGGTAAGTAAAACCCCACAAATTATTACTTCTAATAAGCCGTCTTAAGTTAATGCTCACCTTATCATTTTAGCCGCTTCAGTTTGTTTTGTCGCACTAAGTGGCCATAGTTTTATGGTCCGTAAGACCGACGTGTTTATGGGTGATAAAAGTGCCAGCGCGCGTTTCTGCGCCAACTGCAAGCTGGAAACGCAAAACGCCGGCCAAGTAAGTTTTGTACGCATATCTCATTGGTATTCGCCGTTGTCGCTTTCTGCTTTTACTTAAGTCAGCCTCCGAAATGAACTTAAGTAGTAAAATTTATCTCGCTGCCACACTGAAACCCGCGTTAAGGTCAACGCCTCGTTAGTTACAAGATAGTCTTTCGCTGCAAGTAGAAGCGATAAAATTACAGGTCTCACTGAAATACGAAGAGTATAACTTACGCGCCGAGCGATGAGCCGCTGTCATATTTCGTTCCCTGCGGATAGTGTTCTCCAGCTGTTGGAGAACGCAGGAAAAACGGGGTATTTGTTTAGGCAGATGAACTGAGAGACAATAATTGCGTGTTTTGGATACGATTTTTTAAAAGCACTCGGGATGTAAAGGATTAAAGATATGTGAGCTGAAAGCAGATAACTCTAACTGAAATGCAGAACATACATTAGTTGACTCGCTGCATTGAGAACCTCAGGCACGACAACGCTATATTTCTTTCACACCTACTTGCATAAAAAAGTACGCGAAATGAATGTGTCTTTGGCATTATACGAGACTCGCAATGCACAACTAAAGGAATGAAAATTGACTGGTAACCTACTAAGACCAAGGTGAACCTTCACTGATTCACGATGAGGTAGCTCCACGCTCAGGTGTCTCGTGAGACAGCATGCTATGCCAAGGAGATTATTCGAACAGGGTAGTAACCCGTAATGTGCGGTATCTCGGGGAATTGCATTAAGTTCTACGACGATATATGTTTTCTCGGTTTTGCGACGCCTCGTCAACCGAATAATTGCGATTAAATCATTATTCGGAAAATTGCGGAGCTATAATTTGCCTGCAAAAATCACTACTGGTAAAATAATTAAGCTCCAGCGCTTATCAAATTGGTGCTGCAAGTTGACCTGCCGAGGTGGGGCCGCCCCCCCCCCCCCTTACAAAATGGAGAGAGGGCCGGGCTCCCCTGCCCCCCCCCCCCCCTGACTTTAAGCCCTGGTTAGGACACTCGCCTTCGGATCGAGGGTATGCGGGTTCGAATCCCGCCTCGGGAAGAATTTTTTCCGGCAAGGATTTTCTCTTTCTCTTTCTTTATATGTATCTTTCCGCGTCTTCGTTTGTTTCTCTCGTTCTTTCTCTCTCTCTGTACCAGTTCTCAGGTAGCCGTAAGGTGGCACATACCTGTTAATATGATAGTTTTCTGCGATCGACTCACAAGGAACGATTTGCTAAACAGCTTCGCTGTTAGAAATTAAAAAAAAAACAGTTCTCTTTCAACAAGCGCCACTCGAGGCCATAAGGGTGTGCGTGGGCCAACCTTTTAACCGCAGGTAATACCTGCCCAGCCAGCACCACCGGCTGCCCCGTCCCCTTGCCCCGGCTCTACCCGTCAACGAGACCCGCCCATCTTCAGCGGAAGTGGTGAGCACGACGTCGAAGACTGGCTCTCCTTATACGAACGCGTAAGTGCCAGCAACAAGTGGGACGACGCCTCTAAGCTTGGCTACGTTATCTTTTACTTGGCTGACGTCGCTAAACTTTGGTTTACCAACCGCGAATCCGCCATCGCCAACTGGTCAACCTTCAAGACCCTCGTAACTGAAGCATTTGGCCGACCAGAGGTCCGCAAGCTCCGCGCTGACCAGCGTCTACGCCACCGAGCGCAGCAGCCTGGAGAGACATTTCCCAGTTACATTGAGGATGTGCTAGACCTATGCAGGTGGGTTAACCCATCTATGCCGGAAGACGAGAAGATCAGGCACATCCTCAAGGGTATCGAAGATGGCGCATTCCAGATGTTGCTGGCGAAAAGCCCGACCACTGTGGAAGTGCTCGTCAGCCTGTGCCAGAGCTTTGACGAATTGCGTCGTCAGCGTTCCATCGCCCGGCAAAGTCTCCCATCACCAGATTCGATCTCGGCCGTCGCAGTCGCAAACGGCAACGTTTGCCAGGGCACACTTACCAACCAGATCAAGGACTTCATCAGAGAGGAAGTGGCCCGACAGCTCTCCCTGCTACCTCATAGCGACTCGTCCACCGCAACCCTGCCTCCGACACTGCAGCAGGCCATACGCACCGAAATTTGTGGCGCCCTCCCTGCAGTTCCGGCCCCTTACCCGCGCACTTCCATGCCGTCCCGCCTCTCGAGTTCCGACTACGCAACGCCTGCTCCATCTCAACCTCTCAGCTACGCAGCTGTGGTCGCGCGGCCCCCACCGCATCCAAGCTCCTTATCGGCACCACCCAATCCCGCCTCGCCTCCAGTTTACAGGCCCCCACCACACTTCTTCCGTCCATCAGATGCGTGGCGCACTCATGACAACCGCCCTATCTGCTTCGCGTGTGGTATCGCTGGCCATATTGCGCGCGTCTGCCGCCGCCGTCCCACACCTGCGTACGCCTCCTTCGGCACTCCTGCCTACGCGCCGCAACATGCCACCACATCTGCATCCGAGCAGAGGCACTCCGACTCGGATCGCCGCTCAGCAAGTGCTCGTTTCCCTTCTCCTCGTCGCCGGTCGCCATCGCCTATGCGTCGTCGCCCACCTTCTGATGAGGGAAACTAATCAGTGCAGTTCCGGAGGCAAGAACTGCAACTTGTGCGCAATTCTCAAGGCCTCCATTTTCGCCGCAAAACGTTATTGATGTCGAAGTTGAGGGAGTCGCCGCACTAGCACTTGTAGATACCGGGGCCGCCGTTTCTGTGATGAACGCGAACTTTTGTCGGAGGCTCAAGAAAGTGACAACATCTCTCTCTGGCATGGTGCTGTCCACGGCTAGCGCGCAACGCATTCATCCCTCAGCTGTGTGTACGGCGCGCGTCATCATCCAAGACATTATGTACATCGTCGAATTTTTTGTCCTGCCATCTTGCTCTCATGACGTCATCCTGGGTTGAGATTTCCTTTCACGTCATGACGCTATCATCGATTGTTCACGTGCGGAAGTGTCCCTTGTGTCAACATGTGAATTTTCATCTCCCGACCGTTCTCTCCTTCCCTGCAAACTCATCGTTGATGCCGACACCACCTTGCCACCGGAAGCTTCAGTCCCTATTACCCTTTCGTGTACTGCTCAACCTGACGCCACGGTCGTGTTTACGCCATCTCCATTGTTTACTGAACGCAAGGGCATCGTTCTCCCATTTGCCGTTCTCACAATTGCGTCTGGGTCAACCGTAATGCTGATTACAAACCACTGCAACTACCCCATTGCCTTACTCCGTGGTGAAAGTTTAGGATCCGTACAACCTGTCGACCACATCGATGATCTTGATCTTCCCGATGACACCACATGTTGTCACATCGCCACAATCACTCCCGCATCTCAGCCATCAAGTTCGTCAGCGTTCGACAACGCCATTGACGCAAACCTCTCCCCCTCTCATCGCCGCCAACTTGTTGATATCCTTAACAAGTTTATCTCTTCTTTCGACTGTCAACAACCTTCGTTAGGCCGCACCACGACTATCAGTCATACTATCGACACCGGCTCCCACTCGCCCCTGCGACAGCGGCCTTACCGCGTTTCCGCCGAAGAGCGCCGCGTCATTACGGAGCAAGTGGATGACATGCTTCAACGTGGAGTGATACAGCCTTTTCAAAGTCCTTGGTCATCACCTGTGGTATTGGTAAAGAAAAAAGATGGCACCATTCGATTTTGCGTTGACTATCGCCGCTTAAACAAGATTACGAAAAAAGACGTCTACCCGCTACCGCGAATAGACGATGCTCTTGACTGTTTACAAGGCGCCGAGTACTTTACATCCTTGGATCTGCGTTCTGGGTATTGGCAGGTGCCCATGGCTGAGTGTGATCGCCCTAAAACAGCCTTTGTAACGCCCGATGGCCTATATGAGTTCAATGTCATGCCATTTGGGCTCTGCAACGCGCCTGCAACATTTGAACGCATGATCGATACCATCCTTCGAGGCCACAAGTGGAAGACTTGCTTGTGTTACCTGGACGACATAGTAGTCTTTTCAGCAGATTTCCCGACACACCTTGATCGTCTGCACGAAATTCTCACGTGCCTAACTTCTGCGGGCCTACAACTTAACACCAAGAAGTGCCACTTCGCAGCACGGAAACTAACCATCTTGGGACATGTCATCTCAAAAGACGGCGTTCTTCCGGATCCCGATAAGCTTCGAGCTGTCGCCGAATTCCCAAAGCCCACATCGATAAAAGCCCTCAGAAGTTTTGTCGGCCTCTGCTCCTATTTTCGCCGCTTCGTGCGCAACTTCGCGTCCATCATCGCACCTTTGACGAGTCTGCTTGCCAACAGCAAAGTATCTCTGCATGGTCACCTGCATGTGATGACGCATTTCGCCAGTTGCGCCGCCTGTTGACCTCACCACCTATCCTTCGTCACTACGACCCCACTGCTCCCACAGAAATTCACACCGATGCAAGTGGCGTCGGTCTTGGTGCAGTTTTGGCACAACGGAAAGGCACCAAAGGTGAATACGTTGTCGCTTATGCAAGTCGTGCTCTCAAGAAGGCTGAATTGAACTACTCCGTGACAGAGAAGGAGTGCTTGGCGATAATCTGGGCATTGACGAAGTTTCGCCCGTACCTTTACGGCCGTCCTTTCGACGTGGTTACAGACCACCACGCTCTCTGTTGGCTTTCCACCTTGAAAGACCCGTCGGGACGCCTGGGCCGTTGGGCACTTCGATTGCAGGAATACGACATTCGTGTCGTATATCGTTCCGGTCGCAAGCATGCGGATGCTGATGCACTCTCCCGCTCGCCAATAACACCAGATGTGGCTTCTCTGTCACCCCTCTCTAACACCTGGTCACCACTCGACACCACTGACATGCTTTCGGAGCAGCGTAAAGACGCATACCTTGCCTTGTTGCTCGACTACCTTACCGATCCTTCTGCTGTCCCTTCGACGAGAGCGCTACGCCGTCAAGCAGTCCACTTTTCCGTGCTAGACAACATTCTGTACCGCCGCAACTACATGCCAGGTGGTCGGAAATGGCTCCTTGCTGTCCCTAGTCATATGCGCTCTGACATCTGCGCGAATTTCCATGCAGATCCCCAAAGTGCTCACGCCGGCGTCTTGAAAACCTACGAAAGGCTACGTCAGCGATATTACTGGCGAGGAATGTATCGCTTTGTGCAGAAATACGTTCAGTCTTGCCCTACATGCCAACAAAGCAAGACACCTCCGCGACACCTTACTGGCACGTTGCAGCCGCTCCCGTGCCCGGCTCGCCCATTTGACCGCGTGGGTATCGACCTCTACGGCCCCCTCCCGTATAGTGGCTCTGGAAACCGGTGGATTATTGTCGGCGTCGATCATCTTACGCGCTACGCTGAGACTGCAGCTCTCCCGGCAGCGACCGCCCGCGAAGTTGCACTTTTCATTCTCCGCAGCTTCATTCTACGCCATGGTGCTCCGCGGGAACTACTCAGTGATAGGGGTCGCGTGTTCTTGTCAGAGGTCATCCAAGCCCTCCTCGCTGAATGCAACATCATTCACCGGAAATCCACCGCCTACCATCCACAGACAAATGGTCTCACCGAGCGGTTCAACCGCACACTCGGCGACATGTTGAGGATGTATATCTCCTCCGACCACACCAACTGGGACACTGTACTACCTTTTGTTACGTTCGCTTACAACACCGCGACGCAAGCGACTACCGGCTTTTCCCCGTTCTTTCTCTTGTACGGCCGCGAACCTTCCCACCTACTGGACACCATACTCCCGTACCGCCCTGATGCCTCTGAGTGCACTCCAGTTTCTGAAGTCGCCAGATACGCCGAAGACTGCCGTCAGTTGGCTCGTTCCCTTACAGCGGAAGCTCAAGGTCGACAAAAGACGCATCATGACGACGTTCGTCACCCAGCTCCTACGTTTCCTGCTGGCTCCCTTGTTTGGCTTTGGGTACCCCCCCACGTCCCTGGCCTTTCCTCTAAACTTCTGGCGCGGTACCATGGTCCGTACCGTGTCATTCATGCCACCTCGCCGGTGAACTACATCGTCGAGCCCCTCACACAGTCGCCAGATTTGCGCTGTCGAGGGCGCGAGACTGTACACATCGACCGTCTCAAGCCCTACTACGACCCCCTCATTCTACGTACTCCATGAGTCGCCAGGATGGCTACGCTTCACCCCGGGGGTATTGTAGTGGAGCAGATGCACGAACGAGTATGCGCCTGTGAAAGAGGACGAAAAGACGACCCGCGCTCTGATTGCACGAGAGCCTGTACCGCCTCCGTCAGCGTTGCATTGCGTTGCCGTACGGTCCTTTTTTCGTTGCGACCTCGTTGCAACTTCATTACTCCAATAAACCTCATCACACCTATGCTATACTGGCTATACTTGAGTTGATGAGTAGACAAAGCAGACAGTCCTCAGCGTCCTGATAGGAAAGCGTGTACAGACTTGTTCATTGTTAAAGAGAACACTTGCGTGCAAGGCATGTACAAATTTCGCTCTCTTGCAAAAACATAGTGGCTTAAATTTCCATAAAAATACTACTGGTGGCTGACAGTTCTGAATCTTTTTGACAGACAGGCTAGTGCCATGCACGAACAATGTTTGCACAGCTACTTGCATTTAGGGAGCCAGCCAGGCCCGTAGCCAGGAATTTTTTTCGGAGAAGAAGAGAAGGGGGGGGGGGGGGGGCTTGCTGAAGGCCTTGACTATTTGAGAAAAACACCTAGGGCACCCTCACCTCTGTCTACGGGGGCCTGGGGCCAGCAGTATGAAAGGTGCTCATTCGTGTGTTGTTTTTAGCACTGGACCGTGTTGTACATTGTCTGTGCGATTAAGGGCGTGCTCTATTGATGGGGAGATGCGGTAGCACCAATGACCAACGTTCAGCACAGCGGAAGTGAATAGCAAGATCACAGAGTCACGCCGCAAGATCCGACCAGGACGTATTTGTCCTGCGGATTGTCGCATCCTTCGCAACTGACCTGAATCAGTCCGAATGTCTGTGACCTCTTCATCTCCGCCTTGCATTTCCACTGCAGATGAACAGGAGAAAGCATTCATGAACTTTCATGAACTATAGGGGTCAACTATTCAGCCGCGACCTGCACGGCGAAAAGCCAGCAACGCGAGGAACAAAGACCGCTTTAATTGAACACTGAAGCGCTCTCACAATCATTGCGCTGACAAGGCGAGGCACACAACTGTACAATTAAAAAAAAAAAGTAGCCGGTATAAAAAGAGGCGGCATAGAAATTATTCTGAAAAAAAAAAAAGACGTCATGTTCAGTCTTTGACACGCAATGTGATGTTTTATAACATTGTTGGCCTAGTAAGAAGCCAGCATGATGTACATGTAAAAAAAAAAAAAACCAGAACTAACCAACTATTTCGTTCGCGTAAAAGTAAATGTCGTCTACATATATGCCTTCCATTTGGGACGTAAAGCCCCAGCAATTATTATTAATACATGTCGTCCACGGCCAGGAGCCAGCTCGTCTTTCGGGACAGACATTGACCCGTCTTTCGATCTCGTCTTTCGGAACATACAGTGACGTAATTTTCGCTGCTTTGAAGGCTGATAATTTACGCTCATGATGCAAGCACGGAACCAGAGATGTTCATTTTTCGCTCTAGCCAAATGATCGGTATAGTTAATAATAATAATAATATCTGGGGTTTAATGTCCCAAAACCACGATATGATTAGAGAGACGCCGTAATGGAGGGCTCCGGAAATTTCGACCACCTGGGGTTCTTTAACATGCCCCTAAATCTAAGTACACGGGCCTCAAACATTTTCGCCTCCATCGAAAATGCAGCCGCCGCGGCCGAGATTCGAATCCGCGACCTTCGGGTCAGCAGTCGAGCGCCACAACCATACGACCACCGTGGCGGGGCGTCGGTATAGTTGGAGGGATCAGTTACTTCGCGTTTTTATGGGCGCAAAATAAGAATTGGTCGAAAATTTTGTGAGATTTGGTGACTGACGAAAAATATTTAGTATCGTCGAATTTGCTGAATTTTCGCTAATAATATGCACAAAAAAATAATCGCGGTACAATGGTCAAAAAACAGGCCAATGATGGACGGTCTTAGGTGTGAACCGGCAACCGGCTCACTGTCTAAAAAAATCTTCCGGGCCGCTCTAAATGCGGGCAGATGGCAACCCAACAATTACCGCAGTCTTACGTTCGACACATGATGATGGGATGGCAGGTTCATGACGTCACGCTAATGTTTCCAGTACACTCACACGCGTGTTCCGTCGTTATTCTAAGGCACGGAGGCCAATAACGTTTTGGCCACGCCTTTATCGCATTGAAGCAAGGCCACAGTAGCGTTAGATGTGCTGCATTAACGTCTTGATAGCCGCGGTGTTGTATCAAAAGTACTCTAACACGCGGCGTCCGTGACGCCACTCGCAAGACACCAAAATGATTACTAATGATAATTGTTGGGGCTTTACGTCCCAAAATCGCGACATGATTACTAGGAACACTGTAGCGGGAGGGTCCGGAAATTTCGACCACCCAGGGTACTTCAACGCGCACGTAAACCTAAGTACACGAGCCTCTAGCATTTCGCCTCCATCGAAAAGCGGATGCCGAGGCCGGCATTGGATCTCATGACCTTCGGCTCAGCAGTCGAGCCGCCCAATAACCACCACAGCTTCGCGACGGGTAGCTATTCAATTGCACACGACTACGTTACATGTGACGCGGAGCATGTGCTTAATTCGAAGGTTGTAACCAACTATATAGTAAGGTTGTAACCGACTATGACGTCGTATCGGTGCACGCTAAGAAGCTTCGTGCGTGACCTTAAGCGCAAGCTATCGATCACACACGATATGCGACATATAGGGCGCAACCAAGCCACATGCGTGTTGCTGAATAACCAGCCCGGTGGCGAGATATCACCTGGACGTCTCGGCCGTTGGTACCCCGGTTGTGACATCGAAGGACCGAAGGCTGGTGTTTGCAGCCCGCGCTGCCGCTGCGGCAGTTCAGTTGCGGCACGGGGTGGGACCGGGGCACGCGGTCGGACCATGGTCTCCACTTCTGTGTGTCTGTGCATTTCAAACAGCGTCACTCCGTCCCCTGCGTCTGTCAGTACGCAGGCAAGTGATTGTTTAATATAATGGTAACGAATTACATTACAGCGGGCACTTTCTAATTTATCTTCATGGACATTAGCATACTTTGAACACGCGGTTTCGTATACACGGCGGAAAGCTCTTTTAATGTAGTGTTAGGAAACGGGCTTACTGCGCTATACATCTGTGAGTGTAATCATAACGAAGAAGGTTTTGAAAGACGTGTCGAAGAAATTAATAGCTACATGGAAGTAATTTTGTTGGTCTAGTTATAGGGCATAACTTGAGAGCAACTATGCATCAAGTAGCCGAACAAAACGTGTTGTTAAGGTTCATTTCTTCGACAGTGGACCCTTTCCAGTCTGTTTTACCACCTACTCATGCTCTTAGGATTACGCGCGTTTGATCGCTTCTGCTTCTTGCCGTGCTAGGTTTATTGATTGGCTCTCTTTCTGTCCCTTCTTCCTTTATTCCCGCTCGTAACCTTGCGCCACGTCTTTCAAGTAGCTATACGCACCAACTAGTCCAACATAGCGTGTTCTGAAGGAGGTCTCAAAGCAAAAGCACTGACGACGAAAGGAGGTTGGATTTACCTGAGAAATAGATTGACAGGTAAGCGAAGACGCACAGGAGAATGGCGGCAGTGACGGCGTGGTTCATCTCGGCGGCTGGCGGGTTGACCGCTCCACAACCTGGCGACTCGGCTTATGTTTCAGATATCACATCGCGCTTGCCGTTGGGTTCGTCGGTGATCTGCCTCTCTAATTCAGAAGGCAGACTAACCTTGAACAGCAAGAACGCGGCCTCCGTCCGCCCAGCTTTCTCGTCCTCTTCTTCTGTCCAGCGATGCTGCAAATCATAGAGTATTTACCTCAAAGATCCTGCCGCCCGGTTCTTGGCCCATCCCCCTTTGTGGGTAAGCGCCATCAGTACGAGGTCATCATCATCACCATCATCATCATCATCATCATCATCATCATAATCAAATCAAGAGATAGAAATGACAGAGAGAAAGAGAGGATGAGAAAGAAAGGGAAGAAGAAAAAGATAATGATAAACAAGGAAGGCCGAACTGCTGCGCTCTTTCTTCAAGCTTGGCGCCACTAGTGCAAAGCTGCCTTAATTCCCCCCCACCCCTTTATCTACGTCTTCAAGACGCAGAAAACTAGGACCTAAATGAAGAAATTATAATGAATTGATTGCGTCAACATACATTTCGGGTACAATAGGTAGAGTCCTTGCCAGATATAAGACACTTTTAGTTGCGCGTACGTAACAAGCCTACGTGCGCAGCACGGCTGCGGGAGAGAAATGCGCATGCGCAGTACGTAACGTATCTTTTTCATAGTTGCGTGCGAACGGTAATTTTTAAGCATGCCAGCCAACAAGTCGGTGCCAACATTAAGCGTTAAAACAGGTGCGCCGCGCCTTCCGGTAAAGTGTCCTTTTAAATGTGGAGCATTTCTTAGTCGCACCTGCAGCGTCGGCGGCGCCGTCCACACCCCAACTGCGCATGCTCGGCTCGTCTCGTGCCGGCAGCAAGCCTCTCCTCTTCCTCCCTCCCTCCCTCCCTCGAACGCGGGCGGTGTGTATATAAGCGGCGGAGCGCGCGTTCGGAATTCAGTCAAGGGCGTCTTTACTTGGCTTTCGCTTGACTTGACGCTTTGCTTGACTCGAGTAGATGCGATGGAAGCGACAGTACCTTCAATCAGGGTCCCACCACTCGTTGAAGGCAACGTTACCTCACCCTCACCGTCGTCGGCGTCAACAACAGCAAGCAACGCAGAAGACAAGGCCGCGAAGAGACGAGCATACGACGCTGAACGCAAGCGTTTGAAGCGAGCTGCGGACCCGGAACTTCGTGCACGCTGGTGTGCGCATCGTGTAACAATTAAGCATTCCCAAACCATACCCAATTACGCAACATTCACGCGATACCCCCACCACTCTGCGACGCATTTACTCGAGTTCCCCCCGTGGGAAGATGCGGGCGACTTTTTTTTCCTTCTTTGTTGCGGTATGCATGGGGTGGTTCGATTTGCACCAGCCTTGTGGCAGGGGGAGAACGGGCGCGCGCATTGGCTGAAACGGCGCGAAAGCTTGAAAACAGTGTATTTATTCCGCACACAATAAGATACATAACTATTTCGTCCTCCAAAATAGCAGTTCAAAAGTAGCCATGGAGCCAACCTACAATTTCCGTCACCAGTGGTCCTAAGCAGCCAAAGTAGCGCGAAGTAGCCACCAGCGGCAACCATAATACAGAGCTGGCCTTGCGACCTTATCGCCTTGTTCTCATTGGAAAATGAGGTGACAGAATATCTTTCTTATTTCTTGTCAGACGTTGTTCTTGTCAAACGCGGCTCTGTGCGTTTCTTTTTCTGAGTGACTTTCCAGCATTCCATTAAAAAAAATTTCCCTATCTCTTTTTGGGAGTGCCATCGTAGCACGCACATTTCCTTGATTTCGAATCCCCGCCCAGCCGGTGGGGGTTCAGATATATATATATATATATATATATATATATATATATATATATATATATATATATATATATATATATATATATATATATATATATATATATATATAACTTTATTTAGGTCCTGAAGGAATCCCTCCGCCCCCCCCCCCCCCGCTTTATAGGGGGAGGATCGCGGGCCGTTCCCGCGTAGGGACGGGGAGGCCGAGCCCCATCCGCCGTGTCGTGGGCCTTCTGGACAGCCTTGAGTTGTTGTAGTAGGACCGGGCTCTTTATCATGGAATAAAATTAGTCTTCAGAGAATTCTTGATGCCTTCCCTGTAAAGAGGGGCACCTGCAGAGCATATGTCTAAAATCACTGCGATCTTGACAGTCCGGACAAAGCGCTGAAATGTCGGAGTAATGACTATTAATGGAACGGCTGGGATATGTCCCCGTCTGAAGCATGCGAAGGGAGATTGCCTGTGGCCTGGACAACTTTTCGTGCGGGAGTGCGAAGGACCTACGACCCATTTGATAGTGTTTTGTGACCTCATTGAAAGTGGTCAAATTGTCCCTAAAATGGAGGCTGGGGGCTGAATCCTCCGTCGGAGCCGCGCAAATCCCGTGAGACCTCGCACCTCGGAGGGCGCTAGCTCGTTGACATTGGAAAGGCTCCCGACCTTCGAGCCAAGATGAGCAAGGAACCAAGTAGTTGTGTCGTCAGAGAAAAAAAAAAGAGACAAACTTTGGAATTCTCGCAGCACACAGCGGATAACTCTGCGAACCTTCTCAAAAATCGAGGGTGCGTCCAGTAACACCGGTAATTTTTATAATATTTTTCGGGGAAATTTTTAACAATGTTCTGGGTGCGGGTTCTTACATGGGTGCGGTCATTGCACGAGTACATAAAGTACTTTTTGCACGGGGGCCTCGATGAAATGGGAAGGCCACTGGATTCGCGAAAGTCAGCGCAGTTATAATGTGGCTGATTTTCGAGACGCCGTAATTTACTCACAGTCTTGCCGCAATGATATTGTGTTTCCGCGTTGACACTGGACATTCAGCAAGGTGGTGTGGCGACTACTCTCGAAGTTATTAAATGTTACAGACGTCGCGTGTGTCGTGCGATGAACTACTCGCGAACTTTTGAAACGCTAAATGTATTATAAGGATCGTGACGAGAGACATTTATAGTGGAGCGTGGTGCTGTGATATGGGGGTCCAGCACAGCACTGTACTCGGTATAGCACAAGAGCCACCGGAATGTGCATTGTTGCGTCGCGCTTCGCGTGTCTTCTTGGTAGCAGGGCCGCGGTTCTCTTTTAAAAATGTGATCACATTTTCAACATAATCTGAAAGGAGGAAAACGGACGGGGCAATTTACCGTCGATCTCACAACGCTGGATCCGCCTGCAACCTGCAACATCTATCCTCCTCCTCCTCCTCCTCCTCCACAGCCGATTTGAACATGATAGCCCCGCCACGGTGGTCTAGTGGTTGTGGCGTTCGACTGCTGACCTGAAGGTCGCGGGATCGAATCCCGGCCGCGGCTGCTGCATTTTCGATGGAGGCGAAAATGTTTGAGGCCCGTGTGCTTAGATTTAGGTGCACGTTAAAAAAACCCAGGAGATCGAAATCTCCGGAGCCCTCCACTACGGCGTCTCTCATAATCATATCGTGGTTTTGGGACGTTAAGCCCCAGATATTATTATTATATTTGACCATGATACGTCAAGTGGTAAACCGAAAATTCAGTTTTGCGTTTTCGTGACCGAGTAAATCTGCTTGAATCTTCATTCTGTTTCTAATTAGCGACACATTTTACTAGGTAAGACAGTGAAAGGACCAAGTATGCATTATTTCTGTGTTAAATCGCTACGTTTTGATGCCACTATTGAGCAAGTCGTTCGTCTCTGAGGTGATAATGAGTGGTTTTGTGTAGGCGTCTGTTGCCTTTTAACCAGTCCAGCGTTTCTAGTTATAGATAACAAGCGCTTTCCCACGTAAGATCATTCTCTTACTATGGTGCGCTGTAAGGAATTGTCTGCATATAAGCAACGATTATGCAAGGTTCAATCTATAACGCCATCAGCCTATCTACTTCGGCAACGAACGCATCTTACTTGTATTGAACACCGAGATTACTAAAACCACCAGGCAGCTCTATAGAAGCACCTGTGTCAGTTTTCCGATTGCGCTTTCCTAACTGGCTTTTCCAAAGTCATAAACAATGTTCTGATGAATAACAGGTTCCGTGATTAGTTTACTAAGAGAATGTGTTACTAATACATGAACGTTGATGTCGAGTGAATATGAAATAAGTGAAGGTGACGCAGCATAATTTCTTCAGAATAAATACAACGTGTCTGAAGTGATATTTAAGCAACTCCATTCGATTCTCTAACAAGTTATGTATGCAAAAAAAAGCCATAATAAAACCGACAATTCTTCAAGTACCATTCAGTTGAAAGGTTAGGATTGTGAAAGAATATTGTACAATACCGGTATAATAAAAAGAGCGATTGCATGTTACGCACGCAAAGGTGTTTAGAAAATATGCACCTCGGTTTTTTACACAGATCTCTGGCATTTTCTCTTTTATTTACTTTTGCTGCGCAGTGATGAAAGAAAAAGCAATTAGCTCAGCAATATTTTCCTCAGAACTATACCGAGGAATACAACAAAAATATCTCGTTCGTGCATCACGCCGGCTAAATAGGAAACACGGCGAACAGAAAATTGGTGCGAAGACGTGCAGCCATAGTGCCGGAGAAGGAAATATTAAGCAGAAATAAAGAAAAAAAAAACAATTGTCGCGCGTCGCCGTTATCGTGGCCAGACATCTCGCCGGAATGCAGTCAGATGTATGGCGCCGCATGTCTAGAAAAACTGTCGATTCATCGCCAGCGGAGCACGCAGCGCACCGTCTTCGCGATAACGCCATTACGCTCGCTCTTCGGCGTTGAAGCATGCTCGCCTGAGGAGTGCTGCCATCTTCAGTGGTTGCAAAATAGTTGTTGAAAGTGGCTAATATGGCCTCGAAGAATGCAACCACCAGATTTTTGGTCTCAAAGGCCATGCTTCACTGCTTGCCTTGTGTCATGTTTTATTGACGCTAGGTTGCTTTTCTTGCGAACGTAAATGACGTTAAAGGGACACTAAAGAGAAACAATTAATCGGTTCAGATCGATAAATTGTGCTCTGAGAACTCTAATGCCGTTAATTTCGCCATAATAGGTTTATTAATAGCGGAGAAAATCAAGGTCAAAGTTTCATTCTTAAAGTTCGCGCCGAAATCTCCCCGCATGACGTTACGGATTTCAAAGTGTATGTATCTTATTTTGCGCCATTGGCTCTACAAAATTACCCCAAACTTGGTATGTTAAGTATATGGCACCCTCATATGACAATGTACTTCATTTTTACCGATTAGGAATTACGTAGACCCTAGTAGGCGCCGTCAAAACATGTGCCGTCACAGCGAATGGTGCGGAATCTTCAAGGTGGCGTCGCCACCCACATTTTGTTTTTGCGCGTTTTCTCGCTTACTAAGCGTCTTCTCGCAGCAAGCGGGGTGTTTTTGGTATCGTGAAAGAGTACTTTACTAATATGAGAAAAATCGTTTTGCTCTTTAGTGTCCCTTTAAAGAATGTTCATATGTACGGTAGGATACCCCATGTAGCACAAAACATTCTAGTGCACTCTAGCACAAGTGGCCGCGTACTTGAAGACGAAAGCTGTAATGCAAGGAAGCTTCAAATAAGCTTGCCGGCTGAGTGCTGCCATCTTCTGTGATTATAAAAAAGTTGTTCACAGGTTGTCATCGCCTCGAAGGTAGAAGGTACCTGGCTTGTTCAATCTCAAATGCCACGCGTTATCAGCGTGTAGGCTTGCAGTGTGGTTCGCGACAGTTTGGTTTTCCCACGAACGTAAATGAATTGGTGTGCGCAATAAAATGCCGCATGTGCCAGTTGTTAGAGATGTGGCACACTTGAAAACGAGACGTTACACGCGCTAGCCAAGGTTCAAGCAATATTGCCTGTAGAGTGCTGCCGTGTTTTTAGAACAACTGCTCAAAATTGGTTATGGCCTCCAAGAGAGGTACACCCGATTTGTTTGATCTCGAAGGCCACAGTTTACTGCTCCTGTCTGGCGTTGTGATGTATAGGGTATCTTTGTTTTAGCGCAGATGTGAGTAACTGTGGTAGGCACAAGAAGATGTCGCACGTGACATTCATTTGAGACGGCAAGTGTTTGAAAGCGACACATACGACACACGCTCCTTCATTCTGTATGCAGCCACGAGTAAAGCAAGGTGTAGAGGGTGCTCGACTGCTGACCCGAAGGTCGCGGGATCGAACCTCCGGCCGCGGTGGCAGTGTTTAAATAAGGGCGAAATGCTAGAGGCCCGTGTATTCAGCGATGTCAGTGCACATTAAAGAACACCAGGTGGTCGAAATTTCCGGAGCCCTCCACTACGGCGTGCCTCATAATCATGTCGTGGTTTTGGCACGTAAAACCCGAGATGTTATTATTAAGCGGCCGCGCAACGAGACACCTGAGGCTTTCGCCTTAATAAGTGCAATGCTTTCAAATTTTTATGACCTATTCTCTTGTCGGTTCTTCTACAAGCTGTGTGCGGATGACACATCATTGGCCCAAAACTTAATTAGGTTTGAGTGAAAAGTGAGCAAGGTTAAATAACATTGTACAGTATATTTCGCACAAGAATGTTCGCGCGCAGTGCTCCGCCATTGCGTGTTTATTCAAGAATATTACAACATTCACGCGTGGATTTTAAAGTATCCATCGCGCCTATTTTAGATGCGAAGCAGCTCTTTGACTCACGTGTGTAACGCCGTACGTTACGTGAGTCCGTACGAATGCGCCGCAACGCGTTCCTCTCGCCGTAGGTGTTGGAGCGTTGCCAAGTAGGTCACGCCACAGCTTTGCGTTGACGTCACGCTCCCCTCGCACGCTTCCCTCGCAGGTGCGCGCTGACGTCACTTTCTCCCTCACCCGCAGCATGCTCGCCGTAGCGCCCGCAGCTGCCGGCTGCTCCGCCCGCTCGCAACACCTCTGAACGTGTCACTTCTCTCTCGCTTCACCCGTGGTAGTCAAAGCGAAACGCGCGCCTGCTCCGGTCCAGCGCCCGTGTCTCGACTCTGAAGAAACAACGACTACGAAGTCTTGCCAAACGCTTTAATGAAACTTACACGAAACCCAACCCGCCTCCCGTGTCTTTGCGTTTCAAACAAGTGTTTCCTCGAGTAAACGCTACACCGAGTTTCGCTTCAAACCGTTCTTCCAGCACCCGCGTCGACGCCCGTTTCAACCGGGTCAACGCCGTGCGCACCGCTGCTGCTTCGCATCCCATCAGGGTTCCCTTCGGGGAGATGGTCCAAGTTTTTCTTCTCATTTCCTGCCCTCCTCCTCCTAGGGCCTTTCTGTCCTCAATCCCCTCCTTCTCTCAACACTGCGCGGAAGCGGCTCGCCATGAAGTACCGCCTCGTCGGACTGCCGTGTGCGACCCTACAGGACTTGCTCCATCCCACCGGCCACGTGCACCGTCGCCGATCAGCCCTTGCGGCCCTACTCGCTTTTCTCGAGGATGCCGGCCTAGTCGAACGAATTTTCTAGCCGCTCACCACGGTGACTCGGACGCCCGTTCTCCTGCCCCACCCCCTCACTGTTTTTTTCCACTCATACCTTTCTTTTTCTTCTTTTACCATACTCTTTTCACTCTCACTGTCCCTTTAATCCCCAATCCCCCGTGAGTGTATCGGTTGAGGTGTCCTCACTTGAGAGACAGTTATCGTGCACTCCACACCCAATTTCCATTTTCATTTCCTTCTTCCTTTTAAGAATCACCTCCCCCCCCCCCCTATACAGAGTAGCATGTAGGCGCCTTTAGGTACGCCGGCAGAATTCTCTGTTTTTCATTAAAGAGCTTTCTCTCTCTCTCTCTCTCTCTCTGATCACTTGGTTCAGGGTGAACTGTTGGTAAGAAGAATTGTGAGATGTTTCATGAAAGGGAAGTTTTGCAAGTGAGCGCCATAAGGGGGGGGGGGGGCTGTATTTTGTGGGTGTTTCCAGAGTGCATCCGCTTTCGTTGCTTTCGTTAACTGATTGCAGGAGGCTGTCGACGTAACGCGTTACTTGCTTCCGTAACTCAGTAACGTACTCGTTACCATTTCGCAACTGTATACGCTGCCCGTAACATGTGAAACTTGAGAGTTATCAAGGTCATCAGGGTAATCATGGTAATTATAGTGCCTCCACTGACGCACCGAATTCAGAATCGCTATTCGCACTACGGCTTTTATTCTTAATTTGACAGTAAAATAATTCAAGAAGGAACCATCTCAGTGACATTTTACACAGAACTTTTCTGACGTATCCAGCAAAAATACATCGTTCATACCCGTAGTCAGGGCATCTCGTTAACTAGCGCTGTAGGAAACTCGGGAGGCTGAACATGTGTGCGTAGTCCCGCTGCCATGGCGGCTTAGAAAGAAATTTTGTGGAGGTTTACACGCCAAAACCATGATATAATTATAAGGCGCGCCGTAGGTGAAGGCTCCAGATATATCGAACATCTGGTGTTCTTTAGCGTACAGTGATTTTGCACAGTACAGGGGCCTCTAGAATTTCACCTCCATCGAAATGCGAAGACCGCGGCCGGGGTCGAAGCCGCGACATTCGGGTCAGAAGCCGAGCACTGTAACCACTGCACCACCGCGGAGGCAGCGCAGAAGACACGAGAGAACGCAGAAAAATGAAAAAAAAAAAAAGAGATCAAACGTTGTGCGTAGCAGTTATTAGGGAGCTTTCGAATAGCGTACGCTAAGTTAGCGTTAGCGTTTGCGGCCCGCTATTTGCGTCACTTAACGGTAGCCTGCAAGCTGTTCGCGTACGACGCATGCGCAGTTGCGCGAAAAGCCAACGCAAAGCTCTGCGTACGCTATTCGAAAACTGCCTGTTGTGGCGAGAGATCTTGCTCGCAAAACAGCCAGCTGCTTAGCACCGCATGCAAGGTCGCCGCATGTCTAGAAAATAATGTCGATTCATTGTCAGTCGAGCGGCCGCTCGCTGTCTTCGAGATAACGCTTTTCCTTGGGCTTTCAAGGGGGTTCAAGCAAGTTTGCCTGAGGAGTGCTGCCATCTACTTTGACTGTAAAAACAGTTGTTTCTTAGTCCATTATGGCCTCGAAGACGGGACGCACCCGGCTTGTTTCATCTCAGAGGCCACGCTTTACTGTTTTGTTTGGCAGGCGTACCACGTCATTCGTTGGAGTTTGATTTTCTAGTGAAAACGAAGCAGGTTAAAGAAAGTGGTATCTGCAACAACATGTCGCATGTGGCACTAGTTTGAGCGTACTGTCACGCACCCGCCGAGATTCAAGCGAGGGCTGTCTTTTTTTGTTACGGCACGATATTCGTCTTCAGTGCGTTGTGACCTTCTATATGAGAGAAGCCGACGTAGTTAATCAAAATCCATGCTTTACAGCTTTGCTTTAGGATCTTGCGGGTCTTGTGTTGTGATTCACTGTAGCCTCCATATCGCCAAGACAGGAACTCTGGTATCTGCGATAAAATTCCTCGTGTACCACATGCGTACGCGTGCGCAGGGTTCACCATTTCGGGGGCCAAGTTTCACCGCAGCGAGACCTCCCCTCCCCCCCCCCCCCCACACACACATTTAGTCGAGTCCGAAAGAAAACGAGCTCTACAATGTATGCAAATTTGAAAATAAAATGAAGCGATGACGTGGTTTTCACAAAGAGCTGCCATTGGCCCGCGGCTTTCCGTGGTAAATGGGGGAAGTGAACAGATTTTTGGATGCAACATTAGCGCTTCTTAGTAACCAGTAATGTAAAAAAAAAAATAAACATGCGTCGCCATAACACCGCGCATTAAAACATGGCCTGAAACGTCCGACTGAGGAAAGGCATGGAGTAGATTCGGCGCTCCCCCGCCCTCTGCCGCCCCCCTCCCCCCATTTCGCATGGCTGTGTGGCCACACGCATAAGAAGGCCTGTACTTGAAACAAAACGCCTGGCGCGCCTGCAGTGTTGCCAGTTCCCTCAAAGCGACATCGCCAAAATTTTTAGAAACTGTAGCCCAAACCGAACATCACCAAAGAAAAAAATTTCGGCAGATTTCACGCTTTATGGGAATCGATTCTATACGAAGCACTCAGCGGGTAATTGCGTATGCCGCATTTCTTTCTTTTCTTTTTTTTTTCTAGAGCCAAGCATTGCAAGGTTCATTGAACTCTTTGTGTAAATTGAGTAGTTGCGGGCACAGCGAGGGCTTACCAGCCATGCCGACTTCACCGTTTTCTAAAGATTAGCTTCTGTCCCAATGTCAAATCGGTAATCACGCTAGAACACATACGTCACTTTATCGAAATGAAAGTGGACGCGACGGTTTAATGAAGTGCGCATCAAAAGTAACGGTCGTTGGCATAATCCTCCGGCATCGAGCAACGCCCGATTACAGCTTGCTGAGTCGTAGTAGTACAAATGTAATATTTATTACATTTTCAATGAAATCGTTAGCCAATACTGCAACCGTAATATATGTTGCCCCACATGACGCCTGTATAGGGTCTTTTTCCGAAGCAGTACGATTTACTGGTGTGGCTCTGTGGTAGGATACTTGACTGCCGCGTACAATGGCTGTGTTAGATTCCGGCTGTAACAGTGAGTATCATTGCTTGCTTCTGTCTGGATTTTCTCTGACATGGGCTACTTGACGAATATTTTTCAAAATCTATTTACCGAAGGCCTTTGCTGGTATGGTACAGACCGTGAATCACCTGTGGCACATACCCCCGAATAATGGCATAATGGGTGCTTCCCTACTTTTACGTAAAATATGATGATTTATGCCATAGTGGGCACCTTCCAAGTTTACTTGTAGTATTACTACACCTTTGAGCTCACTGTCGATCTTCGTGAGGTCGTTCGTGCTCTTCCGGATGCAGAGTTCAATTCTTTGGATTCAGTGAGATCGCTCATCTCTTTCACATGTTACGTCTGCGGAGTCCTTCGAACTGCAGGTATATCCTTCAAGCTTTCCATGGCCCATTGAAGAAGCTCTCATACTCGCGTGTTTTGGGCGCCTAATCTAAAGGCGACAGCTTTATAGGAAGACAGAGCAGGCTTCGTCGTCGGGAACGGAAGAGGGATCAATAAGACACCAAGTGCGTCAGCTCGTCTTTAGATGATGCTGCTGATTAATACGATGATGATTTTCTGATAACATAGGTCGTACCCGCAATGGGAAATTGATGAAAGGTTTAGCAGCAGTGCTTCTAGGTTTGATATTGAGGTAGGAAATAATTATATTTTTATAAAGGAGGATTTGCGAGCATTCTGCGATCGAATAATATTCTTTGGGATTTACATGCCGAAACAACGACATGACTGTAAGCACACCATATATAATGGGGACTCCTGATTAATTTTCGCCACATGGGTTCATTAATATGCATCCATGTCTAAATACACAATAGTCATTTCATTTAACCGGGCATCGCAGCCACTCCGGCCTCGACTACCTATTTCTGACGTTAAGTTTAACCGAATTTTAACAAGCGGTATTTCAAGTCTCTTCCTCATTAATTTATACCAGCGATCTAATAAAAAACTGCGCGGATTTCCCACAGTCCGATTAACAATGTGCAAAAATATTGCGGCATACGTTCGCACATTAATGCCGGCGCCACAGTGCTCCGCCAAGAAGTATTCACGTCAGAAAAGTTCCCACATCGTGTCTGTAGGCTTCGAGGACCTCAACGTGCTCCCTGTGTGCCCTTTGTAACCAAGAAATTCGACGGTAATCCTGCTCAGTTCTAATAGTGGTGCACGCACTGTAGAATCACAATTACAACTGCAGTTCTTTATTAACATTCACTGTCAGATAAATCGAGAGGCAATCCCCTCATTGATTTTTTTCCAAGGAGCTGTACTCACGTGCACAGCAAATATTCCCGTTCGTACCCGCACTTATTGCGTCACGTCAGAATTTGCACGAAACTCAGGAGGCCCAAAATTGGTGCTGCTCGCGTCAGCCATGGTGGTGCAGAAGGAAAGTGATATCAGAAGTACAGAAACGGAATTCTCATTAGAAGCATCGCGCGTTGCGGTTACCTTGGTTTTACATCACGTGTGCATACCTCAAATACACCAGCATCTCTAAAAAACTGTCGATTCATTGTGAGTCGAGCGGCAGCTCGAGTCTTCGAGATAACGCGCTTCCTCGGGACTTCAAGGGGGTTCAAGCTGGTCTCCCTGAGGAGTGCTTCCTTATGCTGCGACTGTGAAAACAGTTGTTCTGCTTCCGTTATGACCTCGAAGACGAGACGCAACCGGCTTGCTTTATCTCGAAGGCCACGGTTTACTGCTGTGCTTAGTAGGCTTGCCATGTCATGCATGATAGGTTGGTTTTCTATAGCGAAATTAAATGATGTTGAACGTCGCTGGTATGTACGATAACACGAAGTACGTGCCACTCGATCGTTTTAGGGTGCTACCAAGCGCCTGCCGAGACTGAAGCAAGATTTTCTCAAGAGTGCTGCCTACTTTTTTACTGAAAAATAGTTGTTATTAGTTGTAATGGCCTCAAAAGCTACAGAAGCCGCAAAATATGATCTCAAAGGCCACGCATTACAGGTTTGCTTTGACATTTCGCAGATCTTTTGTTGTGATTCTCTGCAAGTTCGTGGGGTCTAAGACTTAAATGCCTCCTGTATGTGCGACATAATGCCGCATGATTGCAACTCGTTTTCGGAGGCGTGCACTTGAAAAGAAAACGTTTAGTACGCACCCGCCGAGATTCACACAAGCTTAACTGCGGAGTGCTGCCATCTTTGTTTATTGCGCGATAGTTGTTCTCAGTTTGTAACAGCCTCCAAGACGAAAGCATCTGTCAGGATAATCTCAAAGGCCACGTTTTATAGCTGTCCTTGAAGGTCTCGCACATCTTTCGTGACGATTCTCTGCAAGTTCGTTGCGGCCAAATTCATATACATCTTGCATGTGCGATATAATGCCGCGTGATGACCACTCATGATTACCACACTACCCGCCGGCTGTGACCGCGTGATTGCAGAACGGCGTTGTTTTATTTTTATTGCGATAGCAATTATATGGACAGTCTCGGCTGGTTTTTGCCGTCGCCGTCGTCATGCACTGTATATGTATAAGTATGTATAGGTATATATATATATAAGCCCCAAAGAAAAATAATTCAGAAAAATGCTTCCGAAGCGCGGAATCGAACCAGGGACCTCTTGTTCCGTAGCGAGTGGCGCTGGCCACTACTAGTATATTCTAGGCACTATACCACTACGCCACGAAACGCAGATCGTCCACGTAGCTAACGGCGAGTATTATATACACACCCTTTACCGCTGGACGGACTCGGAGAGGGCAGGCGCTTATAAGCGTTTCTTCATTACCAGCGAGATGGCGCTAGGAGCGCGATGGGCGCATTTAAAAGTCGTCGGCGAGCTCGCTCGCTTCTTCTTATATTTGCGCAGGGAGAACCTTGCCCTTCCGCTGTCTTCTCGCGCGGTTTTCTCGTGGTGAGGGGAAGAGGGATGTTTCAAGCTTTCACCGTGATGTCCGCGCTCATGTTACGGAGCGTACGAAAGTCACTCGAGCTCAAGGGACGCCGCTAAACGAACAAACAGAAGATGAGCGCGAACTATCAAGTGTCACAGCTCGGCACTTGAAGCACGCTAGTTTCCTTCGCTGCTTCGGCCCCCTTTGCAACAGGAGCGCTGTTCAAACTGAGAGTATCCATTGGCGAGCCTCACTTCGTATAGCATTAGTTTCTTGCTATCGCATTCATTGCTTCGCCCTTGCGGCGAAACCAGCGAAACTGTGACTTTTTTTGTTGTAGTCGATCGATATATGGAGCAGGGCAAAATTCAATTGCGTTATAACCGTGTTTTTACTCTGTTCCGATGTTTCTATTGCGCGTAACTGGCGGAAGGTAGTTGGATATACAAGATTTTATTGCGTTGAATTAATAAAATCTTACGTATCTTCTGGCGACACCACTGTCGTGTTATCTCTGATAGTGCTGTCTTTCGTGATTTGTGACAGTGCGTTAACGATGCCCGTGATTATTTTTTAATTATTTGCCCGGTGAGTATTGCGTGTTAGCCGCTGCCAATGAACATGTTGGCGAATCAGCACGACGGCAGAAGGAAAGCGACGGATGAGTCCTTGCACGGCACGTCCGCCTCAAACCCCGGAACTCTGTACGTTCAGTCCACCCAATACCGAGACCGAACTAATAAATACGGAATAAGCCTGAGAATACCGAGACCAAACATGATCCAATTACTGAGAAATTGGAATGAATGGAATGTCGTTAAGACGTTTATCACATCTACTATCTGCCCAAAAACCAAGCTACTGTGAAACACAACGAATGCCAACGAGTCAAAGCAATAAACCGCGACCTCTGAGGTAAAACAGCCGAGTGCGTTTGTTTCGGAGGCCGTAACCAATTGTGAACAAGTGATCTACAGTCGCACAAGAAGAAGGCACACCTCAGGAAAGCTTTGTGACAGCGATTGCAAACAGAATAAACGGGCCCCTGTACTAGGTTTCGTTTCCAAGTACGCGCCCCCTGAAAAGAGTGCCACATGCGGCATCTTGTTGTACATCAGCTATTTACATTTGCGGAAAAACGAAGCTACAGTACATTACAACACGACAGTGATAAGCAAAGCAGAAAAGAATGGCCTTTCACATTAAACAAGTCATGCACTTTTGTCTTGGAGGCGCCATAATCAATTAAGAGCTTTGCTGTATAGGATCACAAAAGACGGCAATACTAGCAATACTCCCCAGGCATGCTTGCTTGATTCATGGCGAACGCCTATCGTACGGTTCGACTTAAAGCACGCTGTCTCTCTGGCAAGTGGCACGTGCGACATCGTACAATCGACGTCGTTCAATCTCATTTACGATCGCGGAAAAACCAAGCGAACGCGAATGACGCAGCAAGCCTGAATGACAACGCAAGCCTCCAAATCAAAGCACTAAAGCTTGGCCTCTGAGACCAAACAAGCCGGCCGTTTGTCGTCTTCGAGGCCATAACGATCTCAGAAGAACTTTCTCGCATGAATGGAAGATGGCAGCACTCATCAGACAGTCTTGCGTTGACGTAAAAGAGCGCGTTATCTGGAAGACCGCGAGCTGCCACTCTTCCCAGAATGAATCGGCAATTTTGCTAGACATATGCGGTGGCATACAGCTGCCCGCATTCCGAACGGGGATGTTTGGACGCGATAACTGCTACGCGCTATGCTTTCACGAAATGACTTTTTTTTTGCTTTATTTGTGTTTTTTCTTTTCCTTCTGCGCCGCTGTTGAGGCGGGAATTCGCACCAATGTTCCGTCTCTCGAGCTGCCTACACGGCTGGCGTGATGCACTGAGTTGGGTACGAACGAGGTATTTTTGTTGTCTGCGCCCTTAAAGTTCCTTCCAAAACGTCACTCATGCTTCTTGCTTCACCTTACCGTAAAAGATAGAAGTACAAAACGTAGTGCTAATAGTGATGGTAGAACGGGTGCATGATAAGCAACTACCTTTTCGTTGCTATTCCGGTATTTAATGTTGTTTTTCACGATTACGCTGGTCACCAGCAGTTTAAAACGAAATACTGTAATATATCTTCCCGCAGTCTCAATTGGTAATGCGCGTTACTTAGGAAGCTTTAAAACACGTCTTTCAGGCAAATTTACTTTGCAAAACGTTACACTAAATTATTTTACACCTGGTTACCATGCACGTCTGAAATGAATTCGGGCAAGTTATGGCGCTTGAAAAATGCACCAACCTTGCAGCCCTTCGCGCCTCGTCTCACAATCACACTCCACAGGAAACCATTGCGCAACACCCATGAATAACGTACGTTTACCTTCATTCTTTCACCGATTCCAAAGACCAAGTTTGTATTTATGCTTCGTTTGCCCTAGGTCTACCTGGAGTTGACCGCCTTGCCCACTTCCTGAGAAAATGGAATGAATGAATACTTGTTAAGACACTCCTGTTATTAGATCTCTGATTTGCGCGAGAAACAAGGTACTGTTAAGCACAATACAACACTACAAGGGACAGCAATAAAACGCGGCCTCTAGGATCAAACAGCCGTCTACGTTTGACTTAGAGGTCATAAACAATTCAGAACAATGATCTACAGTAAAAAAAAAAAAAGGCAACGCTCCTAAGGCAAGGTTGTTGTGACCTTGGTTGCAAATACAATGAACGAGCGCGTGCTTTATTTTTCGTTTCCAAGAACGCGCCTCCTGATATGAATGCCACATGCAGCACCTTATTGTGCAGGGGGGATGGAAAGAAACGCGAACAGCGCGGCGCGCTGTCTTCGTTACACTCTGACCTTGGAGGCAATAAAAAAAGCGCTAGATGGTAATTGATCGTATCGTGGATAACTCTAGTGGTTCGAAGCTACAACCGCTTCAAATTAAATGCGAAACAGCAGAGAATGTACGTGTACATGCCGCATGTTCGCGTTTCTTTCCATCCCCACTGTACATTCGAAAGTTATTTACGCTTGCGCAAAAACGAAGCTACGTAGATCACAACACGAAACTGATAGGCGAAGCAGAAAAGCGTAACCTCTGAGATTAAACGAGCCATGTACGTTTGTGTTGGAGGCCATAACCGACTAAGAACGATTGTCACGCAGTCACGAAAGACGGCAGTACACTTCAGGCAAGCTGACTTGATACATGGCGAGCGCGTATCATGTGCTTCGTTTTCAAGCACGGGGCCTCTTTAACAAATGGAACACATCACCTTTTATCGCACATATCAACGCTGTTCAACCTCGCTTACAATCGCGGAAAAACGAAGCTAACGTGAATGCCAAACGAAACTTCGCGCTCGAAGCTGTAAAACATGGCCTTTGAGATAAAACAAGCCCGACGCGTATCGTCTTGGAGGCCGTAGCGGACTCAGAAAAGCTTTCTCAAATAAGCAGAAGATGACAGCACTCCTCAGGCAGAGAGCATAGTCTCGATGGCAGCGAGCTGCCGCTCTGCTGACAATGAATCGACAGTTTTTGTTAACCTGCGGCGCCATGCAGATGGCTGCAATCCGGGTTGCATGGTTGGACACGATAACGGCTTCTCGCGATGCGTCCGCGTAATAGCATTTCTTTTTTTTTTCTTTTTTTTTCCTTTTCACGCGGCCGTGTTCGACTTCTATTCATCTTGTATGTGCGATATAATGCCGCGTGATTACCACTCGTCTGGGGAGGCGTGCGCTTGCAAAGAAATCGTTTAGTACGCGCCGGCAAAGATTCAAACAAGCTTCCCTGAGGAGTGCTGCCATCTTTGTTTAATACACAATAGTTGATCCCTCTTTGTCACAGCCTCCAAGACTGGAGCACCCGTCTTGATAATCTCAAAGGCCACGTTTTAAACCCGTGCTTGAAGATCTCGCGCGCACACCTTCCGTAACGATTCTCTGTATGTTCGTTGTGGCCAAAATTAATATTTATCTCGTATATTTATCTCGTATGCGCGATATAACGCCGCTTGATTACCACTCGTCTGAGGAGGCGTGCGCTTGCAAAGAAATCGTTTAGTACGCGCCCGTAGATATTCAAACAAGCTTCCCTGCGGGGTGCTGCCATCTTTGTTTAATACACAATAGCTGATCCCAGTTTGTCACAGCCTCCAAGACTGGAGCACCCGTCTTGATAATCTCAAAGGCCACGTTTTAAACCCGTGCTTGAAGATCTCGCGCGCACACCTTCCGTAACGATTCTCTGTAAGTTCGTTGTGGCCAAAATTAATATTTATCTCGTATGCGCGATATAACGCCTCTTGATTACCACTCGTCAGAGGAGGCATGCGCTTGCAAAGAAATCGTTTAGTACGCGCCCACAGAGATTCAAACAAGCTTCCCTGCGGGGTGCTGCCATCTTTGTTTAATACACAATAGTTGATCCCAGTTTGTCACAGCCTCCAAGACTGGAGCACCCGTCTTGATAATCTCAAAGGCCACGTTTTAAACCCGTGCTTGAAGATCTCGCGCGCACACCTTCCGTAACGATTCTCTGTAAGTTCGTTGTGGCCAAAATTAATATTCATCTTGTATGCGCGATATAACGCCGCTTGATTACCACTCGTCAGAGGAGGCGTGCGCTTGCAAAGAAATCGCTGCTTCGTTGCAAAGAAATCGCGTGCTTCGATGCGCGCGGTCGTCTTGCTTGCGAAGCAGAACTTAGTCGCGCAGCGGGTAGTCCTCGCGTTCGCTCACCTAAAGTAGTTATTGCACCGTGGTCTCTACTGCCCTTTTATCTATACCTTCACGTTTTATCTTAAGGAACTCTGCTAACGCATGCTACAAAATACCTGTTGTTGGTAACCGCACTCAACGCATCACGCCGAGTCTGCAGGAAACTCAGATAGCGGTATGTTGGCGCGAAGTTTCGCAGCCACTTAGGCGTGGAAGTAATGAAAAAAAAAAAAGGAAATTATTAGGCGAAAACATCGCGCGTAACAGTTACCGCTGCCAGACACGTTGCCCGGAATGCACACGCGGCGCCGCACCTCTAGAAAAAGAGTCGATTCATTGTCAGTGCATTTCCAGGGAAACATGTGACGCGCCGTCTTCCAGATAACGCTCAACCTTAGGCGTCGAAGCCAGCCTGCCTGTGGAGTGCTGCCGTCTTCTGTGATACTAAAGCAGTTGTTCCGTGTCCGTCATGGCCTCGAAGACGATTTACACACGGCTTCCTTGATCTCAAAGGCCACGCTTCACTACTTTGCGAAGCAGACTTGTGTTGTCGTTCACGATAGTCTGGTTTGCTGCTGACGCAAATGAAGTTAAACAACGTGCATACACACGATAAAAGAATGAGTGCGCCACACATTTGAGGGACCGCGTACGTGTAAACGAGAGTTATGATGCGCGCCGGCCTATAATAAAGAAAAAAGACAGCTTTCCTGAGGAGTGCTACCATTTTTAGCGACTGTAGAATGGTTCTAGATTGGTAACAGTATCCAAAACGATTGCAACCAATTGTTTATTTTCAAAGGTTTGCTTTGCCTTGTAGTATTGTGTTGTGATCCATTGGAGCTTGGTTTTCGCGCAAACGTAAATAACTCTTGCAGGTAATATAGAACGTCGAATGTGTGCATCTTAACCATATCTATCTATCTATCTATCTATCTATCTATCTATCTATCTATCTATCTATCTATCTATCTATCTATCTATCTATCTATCTATCTATCTATCTATCTATCTATCTATCTATCTATCTATCTATCTATCTATCTATCTATCTATCTATCTATCTATCTATCTATCTCGAGGTTCAACTGTATGAAATAAAGTTCAAGTTAACGACGCGCGACAACACCCACCTGCACTCTTCTCCTCCGCTCCCCGAGTTCTGAAAGAAAAAAAAAAGATGTCCTGGCTTCGGCAATAATGTCTTTGAAGCGAGGCATGCCTTCAAGGTAGAATTGAACTTCGGGCCCACTTTCGGAGTCGCATCGCATTTTATTACGTTTTGCTTTCTTTTTTTTAGACCGTTGTATGGGCTTCTGCCGTAAATGCTCTGCTAATTTCATTTATCGTGTGCTGGTACGTTCCATTCGTGGAGACAGAGCGACGTATTTTGCAGCTCGCTTGTCGGTTGCTCAGGCGCCTGAAATAAAGAAACAAGAAAAATTCGTCGTTTGAGAGCGGATTTGCTGCATAAGCCTTGGGAATAGTATCTAAAATCTTAAACAACGCTAGATAGTATACTATGAGTCACGTGGTTCAGAGTGACCAGTTTCTGGAATTAAGTTCCCTATTGATTACGTCATGAACTTTTGTTGCCCCGAGCAACACACGTTCGCTATTTTGTTTCCTATTTCTTTTTATTGTACTACGCAAAATATCAAAACTACTCAATTATGGCTACTGATTACAATACTAAACTAAAATTATGCTACTGGCACAACTAAATACTGAAAAATACTAGTACTGCACGAAAAATTAGTGGCTAAGGCGAGGTGCACTAGAATATCATACAGAATGCGACAGCACAGCACTTTGGCAATGACAATGAAAAAAGAAAAAAGGTGTACCTCAGAACACCTTGCATTAGTTGTATCAGTATATATATTGCACCAGCACAACAGCGCTACAGCAGTATGTACAGCCGCCCATTTTTTTTTTAAACCTGAACGCGCGAGCATCGACCGCCGAGTTAAGCGCCTTACAACGGAGCGCAGCGGCGAAATGAACGAGAACACGCGCATGCGCGCTATGAGCAGTCCTGCGCAGCTGTCGTCTGCTAGGCTTTTCCGGGAACCGGACACCAGCCTCGCTTCTTTTGAGTATTTTGAGCACCGCTATCGTCATCCTTTTTTTTTTCTTGTCTGAACGCTGCCATCAAGTTATGAAGAATAAGTCAAGTGGTCGTGCTTCAGATGGATGGGATGTAATTACACCCGCTAATTATACTACGAGCGTACCAGCATATTTAAAGCGGAGCTATTAAGCTTTTCGTTATGTTGTGCGGAGTCGGCAAGAAACTCTCATCATCAGAGTCCGGCGCGCGCTCTGACTGTCTTCGTCCTCTTCATGGTCTTAGTCATGGTCTTACTCTTCATGATTAGTCTAGCCAATTGAGTCAGGCTATGCTAAGATCAAGCTAATTAAGACCGTACCAATTATGGACATTGTAATTACGGCTTTGCTAGGGACCTTGTAAATAGGACCTTGCTAATTAAGATCCTCATAATTAAACCCATGCTTATTAGAAACGTACTAACTAGGACAATAAATATTTAGTTTAGACATCCCTAACCAATAATTTCCTAAATAGGATCGTGTTATGTAAGACTGCTAATTAGGCCTTACTTATTAGCAAGGTCCTCATAATTCGCTTGACATCACAATTAGACGTCATTATTAGCTTGCTTTGAAAAGTTCGCAATAGTGTGGTCCTAATTAGCAATATTTTAATTAGTCTAGCTTTAATTACCAAGATTATAATAGGTAGGACTTAGTAATGTTCTAATTATATTATCCCAATTAGCACGACCTCAATTACTGATGCATTATTTAGTATGGTCCCAATTAACGTGATTATGACATGGCCTAACTTAATTAGCTTGATCTTACCATAGCTTGGTTTGATTGGCTTGACTAAGCTACTTATGAGTCACATGTTTGACTAGATGGTACTGACTAAGAACATCAAGAAGAAAACGAAGAGAGCCAGAGAGCGCGCTGGCCGCTGATAGTTTCTTGTCGACTCCACAAGGCATAACGAAAAGCTTAGCAGTACCGCTGTAAAAATGCTGATACGCACGTAGTATAATCAGTGCGTGTAATCACATCCCATCCTTCTCAAGCGCGACCAATTGACCTTTTCAGAAACTTTTCAGAAAAGAAAAAAGAAGAATGAGAAAAAAAAAGTCGCCCGCATCATCCCACGGGAAGAACTCGAGTAAATGCATCACAGAGTGGTGGGGGTATCGCGTGAATGTTGCGTAAATGGGTATGGTTCGGGAATGCTTAATTGTTACACGATGCGCACGCCAAGTACGACTTGAACGGCTCCAGCGTGCACGAAGTTCCGGGTCCGCAGATCGCTTCAAACACTTGCGTTCAGCGTAGACATGTGCGCCGGACCCAAAATCACCGGCGGCGGCGGCGCGCCGGTGTTTCCACCTCCGGCGGCGGCGCTTGAACGGCGCGGGGTTCATCGGACCGGCGGCGGCGCGGCGCGGGGAGGGGGGGGGGGGCGGAGGGAGGGAGGGTGAAGCAGTGAATGCGATAAGTACACGCCTTAATGTTACATGAACGAGGACTAGCAGCTTACTCTTTTTGCTCCGCTGGTGTAAGGCAATACAGACACTTCCGGGAAAGAAGCGGTTTTCGGTCAGTTTGTCGTATCAGTGGTCCGAGCGCGAAGCAGTGAGATCACAGCGCGTAGGAGGTATACGAGCCGTTCTCTGCGGGATGTCTGCCGAAATAGCGCGCGTGCCAGCGCTCTCGACCACGCCCTTGTAGTCAAAGTTCACAGTTGCTGCTAGCGTTACGCAGTCCCTCTCCCAAGACATCCTTTCCTGCTCCTTCGCCCAGCAAATGACGGGCGGGGCGTTTCCTTCTGCTTGAGGAACAATCGACGGCAGGCCTCGCACGCGGGTTGATGTTATTCCGTGTGACGGAGATGGCCAGCTTGTTTCATCTCTGCTTTAGCCACGTTCCTTGCGAACGCTCGTGAGCTTTTACTCGTGGGTAGAACATAAAGTGCGCGGAGCGATGTTATCGATTTAGAGTTTATACGGAACATAACGGCGACGGTGAGAACCTGTCCTGAGTGTCCATACAATTGCTAACGCAATAAAAAATATACAAGAAACCGTCGAAGTGGGCTCGCCTTTGTCCTGGAAAGCTGCATCATCTCCGCTGAAAAGAGTGCGTCCGTTGGAAGAGTCGTATAATCCGGCGCCTTTTCCATTGGTTTCGTTCTCGCCTTCAATACCGTTCTTACAGGGGTCATTTCCTTGCCACTTATTTCTTCATAAAGCAGGCGCACAATGTCAGCACTAAGCGTTGAACCTATCATGATTTCGCGCTTGTCGGCTTAACGCACAAAATGGAGCGAAATCAATTAATCGCGCACGATAGTCGTGCGAGAGAAGCAAGAGCGGGTGGGCGGCTGCATAGGAAAGCAGTATGGGAGACAATTCACAACTGTTATTTCTCGTATATGGACCAGTCGAGAGTATGCACCCTGATGATGTCACGTGAATCACTGTTCTGGCATCACGAAGTGCACCAAAAGACAAGAAACGCCAAGAGAGAATAACGCGCTCGTTGTTTTTTTTATTGTATTTTCAGAGGCTGTTAGCGGCCCTTTATAAAAACAGGGCGTGCAAACACGGACACAGGAGAGTAGTCAAGACACCAGAAACGCCGCTAACAGCTGAAAAATCACACAGCGCCGGAACCGAAGGTAGACACAAATATTTATCCGCGCATTCCCACGTAAGAGGCCATACCTATCAATCAAGTGCGAGTAATGGTCTACGTGAGGGATAGCTGTTCACTCTCTCGACACTTCTCTTATGTCCGTGTTTTCACGTCATGTCTTCTTAACATGAATACCTACCAACTAGCTCAGCTATATTCTAAGTTTGCCATTGTCCTTACTTCTGTATTTATTTATCGGTTTACTCGAGTAAGAGTGAAAGGAAAAACTGTACTAACGTACCGAGATATATATATTACTTATCTATTTTATTTATTTATGCACAGTGTACTAGGTCCAAGACTCCAAGAATATGCTATCCAGCGAGTTGGGTCGTCGCCCTTTAAGGCTGGTGGACACGGCGGCGTTAAGGTCAGACAATACTCGTGATATTTCTGGAGAATAAAAAGATACTACAACTTTTGGGGAGCTATTCTCGATGCGTTCATCCAAAGGAGATGACCACAGTCCATTTCGGCAGAGCGCATTCAGTGATTCGAAAAATGCGGTGAGCCGTGATGTCAGCTCGCTCTTGACCACGTCGCCGCACCGAACCCGCCAGCACATTGCTAGCGTAAGAATAGAGTGGACGAAATGCACAGAGGCAGGAATTTTGCAAGTCTGAATTTGCATATGAATGTGTCCCAGATGTTTGAGAACGATGCAGGGAATACGTACCGACCTGACAGCCGCGTTAGACGAGCGGCCGCATTAAACCTAAATCGATGGTGTTATGCCAGGGCTCCCAACCCAAACTTCCTTGCTTCGACAAGGAATTCAAGCTGGTAAAACGTCTGACGCAACCAGCGTCAACACCCGCTGATGCAACGAAGCGGGAGTCTTACGCAATCCCCGGCAACTCCGGCGCTGCGTCTGACGCAACCGAAGGAAATCTCTCCCGCAACGTGCGGCAAGCCCTCTCATCCGCGGATCCGGTTCGAGCCAGCGACCAACGGCGGTTCCTGATTGGAGGCTTCGCGCTCCTGGCTGATGCAAGCGATCGCCCAGGGCTATAAAAGAACCAAGCTGCGCGGAGAGAGAGACAGCGAGACAGCGAACGAAGAAGTCCCGGGTCGTCTTCGCACCGCTGTGCGAGCCCAATAAGCTGTCGGCCCCAGCGCCGAATATGTAAAGCCTCTGTATATATGTATATAAATTTGCCTTAACTCACCGTCGCCTTGATCGCTCCGTCTATCAGCTCTGCGCAGAAGCAGTCGCAAGCTGAGACACCTGCTACCCAACAGTGGATGGCAGCTGCGGGATCGGCCGGCGTCAGCTACCTCGATGCGGTGAGTGCCTGATGTTTTCCCTTCAGTTCACCAGACTTCTCTAGCACAGGTTATCGTAGTTTAGAGAATGTTGTGTGAAGCATTGGAGTGAGCTTTGATTGTTTCGAGCCAAGTCGGAGCGCTTTGAAACCAAAGTTAATGCGGAAGGTGTAAACACTGCAGGTTGAGAATTGCTTGCGTGTCTTTCTAGTAGACTTATAGGGGATACGGCAAGTAGATTCTAACGAGGGCAAATAGCAAGAGGCTAGTGTGAACGATGGAGAACCTTAAAGTGAAGGAACTCATCGAAATTTGTGAGGAATTCGGTCTTACTCTGGGCCGTGCGAAACGAAAGCAAGCGATCCTTGAGATCATGCAGAAGGAGGGAGTAACGGCTGAGGAAGTCGATGAGGCCTGGGCGGATATCAAAGAACGCCGCGAGGAGGCCGAAAGACGAGAACTTCGTGAGCGTGAAGAGGCGGAAAGGCGAGAACGCCGCGAGCGCGAGGAAGCCGAAAGACAAGAACGCCGCGAGCGTGAGGAACGCGAAGAGCGCCTCGAGATGAAAAGAATAGAATTGGCGCTCCGTCAGTGTTCGCAAGCGCCTAGCGTAGCTTTGGCGACGGTTCAGGCTAGTGGACATAGAATTCGGGACCAACTGCGACCGTTCGTAGTAGGCGAGGACATGGCGAAGTATCTCGTAAAGTTCGAACACGTCTGCGATAGAAATGGCATCGAGCGGTCTCTTTTGGCACAGAACCTGTTAGCTCTACTTCCCGGAGAAGTATCCGACGTGATAACGTGCTTGTCGAGGGAGGCGTTTGAGAGCTATGACGAGGTTAAGGAGGCTCTGTTGAGAAGATATAAATTGTCACCCGAGGCTTTCCGGCAAAGGTTCCGGTATGCAAAAAGGGGGAATGAGTCACACGTTGACTTCGCGTTTCGTCCTAAAGCCGATTTAATTGAATGGCTCAAGGGCGAAGATGTCTATGACGATCGCGATAAAGTGGTAGAGTGCATAGCATTGGAGCAATTCTACCGCTGTATCGAAGATGATGTCAAGCTTTGGCTGCAGGATAAGCTTGGAGAAGTACAGCTAAACAAGGCAGCAGAGTTAGCTGAAGAGTACTACACTCGTAGAAACTTGCACAGTAGGGCCGTGCGTGTTGAAAAAGATGAGAGAAAAGAGGGCTTTTCAAAAAAACCTGATGACCGGAAACATGCTCCGTACCGTAATTTCAGAAAAGACCCATCTTTTACGAAGGAGACTGTGAGGGAAGGGCAAACGGAAGCGCAGAAGTCGAATGAGCTTCCCAAAGAGCGCACTGATACTACACGGGCGTTTGAGTCACGGAAGCCGCTAATCTGTTACAATTGCAAAAAAGAAGGGCACATCGCGGTAAATTGTAAAGAAAAGGTTGCTTTCGCAACGATCCGTGAATCAGAAAAGAACATGCGGTTGTTAGAACCGTATATTCAGGAGATTAGCGTCAATGGGAGAACGTGTCGAGCACTTCGAGACTCAGCGGCAACTATGGACGTTGTCCATCCTTCATTAGTGTCTCCGAACGACTTCACAGGAGAATGCGCATGGATTAGGCAGGTCGCCGAGGAGCAGAGCACTTGCTTACCGATCGCTACGGTGATCATTGAAGGCTCTTTCGGTAAGCTTCACACCGAAGCGGTGTGTCTGCTGCTCTCCCAGATTGTTTTCCTTATCTTTTTTCGAACAACTCGGAGCAGCTTCTCAAAGAACAGGGTAAATCGTTCTTTCCCAGCGTTGCGTACATGGCCCTCACGCGATCGCAAGCGCGGAAGCTTTCACAGGAACTTGATCTCGTTCCATGTAGTACGCCACCACCGGCAAAAGCGGCCGAGCTGCGTGACCTTGGCAGCGAGTCGAGCGAGCCTCGGACAGAAAACTCTCGGGATGGGTTACTCGAGCCGCCTGCAGCTGAAGCGGGTAGCGTCGTCTCCGTCGGCGGAGAAACCGAAGTGGCGCCGTTGGGCGAGGCGGGCAATACGCTCAAGCCTGTAGCTGAAAGTTGGTGTGAGCTGTCGAGGGTTGATCGAGCGACGCTCATTCGAGAGCAGCGTGAAGATATCTCGATAAAAGCGCTAATGGAAAGCGTAAAATTGGGAGTAAAGAAAAAGAATGTTTCTTTTTATGAGAAATCTGGGCTATTGTATCGTAGCTACACAGATGTACAAGGTCGTAGGTATGAGCAACTCTTGATACCGCAAAAGTATCGTCGCCAGCTATTGGAACTTGCGCACGAAAACGCGTGGGCAGGGCATCTCGGCTTGAAGAAGACCAAGGCTAGGATTTCCCTTGAGTTTTACTGGCCGAAATGCTGGAAAGATACCGAAGACTTTGTGCGCTCTTGCGACACTTGTCAGAGGGTGGGGAAATCCACGGACAAGTGGAAGGCGCCCATGAAGCTTGTGCCAGTTATAACAGAACCTTTTCGGCGACTAGTTATCGACATAGTTGGGCCTTTGCCGGAGTCAAGGCAAGGCTGTCGATACATACTGACTGCCCTCTGTGTGGCAACGAAATTTCCAGAAGCGGTACCTCTTAGGGAGCTCAATTCTCCTCACGTCGTGGACGCTCTGCTCTCGATATTCGCGCGTGTCGGATTTCCTTCTGAAATTCAATGCGACAATGGCAGCGTCTTCACCAGTTGCCTTACCTCTACCTTTTTGGATAAATGCGGAATCAAGGTGGTGCACAGCTCGATCCATCACCCACAATCTAATCCGGTAGAGCGTATGCATTCAGTTCGGAAACGTATACTGAGAGCTCTTTGTTATGAGCACAAATGCGACTGGGAAGCATGTATTCCTCCCGCTATGTTTGCTTTGAGGTCTGCTCCTCATGAGAGCACTGGCTTTAGTCCCGCAGAGCTTGTATATGGCCGGAGCTTAAGAACACCTTTGCGAATGCTACGCGAATCCTGGGAGGGATATGATGAGGACCCGAATGTAGTTGCTTATGTTCTCGACCTCCTTCAGAGGCTCGGAAAAACAAAAGATCTTGTGGAGAGCCACATGAAGGTAGCGCAAGTATTGTCGAAAGAATACTACGACAAATCAGCAAAAAAACGTACCTTCGAAGTGGGAAGTCAGGTAATGTTGCTGCGGCCTTCCAAGAAGAACAAGCTGGAGGTTCATTGGGAGGGCCCCGCTAAGGTAATATCGAAGCTTTCCGATACCAACTACGAAGTGAAATTAGGAAAGCGGTCTAACAAAATTTATCACAGCAACTTGATGAAACCGTACGTTCAACGTCAGGCGGTCGTAAATCTGCTGTTGAATGCTTCAGAGGAGGAAGGAGCAGAAATTCTGACTTCTAGCAATGTCAGCGAAAGGGGTTCAGAGGTGATGTTGGAACAGTTGAATCTGGAGCCAAGGTTAAGTCAAGTCCAGAAGGAGGACTTGAGAAGGATTGTTTCTGAGTTTAAAGACGTGTTTTCCAGCCGTCCCGGAAAAACGACGGTTATTAAGCACGACATCGAGCTGACATGTGAGGAACCAATCCGTAGTAAGCCATATCGATGTTCCCCTGTGCAGAAGCAGATAATGAAAGAGGAAATCGATAGAATGCTTGAGTTGGGAGTCATAATACCGGGCGAGAGTGACTATACATCTCCTCTAATATTGGTTCAAGTGCCGGGAAAGGATCCTAGGCCATGCATCGATTATCGGCGCCTTAACGCCATAACTCGAGACCAGACCTATCCGATACCAATCTAGAGGAAAGGGTGGAAACAGGGTCAAAGTCAAACTACATTTCCACGCTAGACCTCGTGCGAGGTTATTGGCAGGTCCCTCTTACCGAGCGTGCTAGCCGCTACGCCGCGTTCGTTTCTCCATTCGGAACGTATCGTCCACTTATGCTGAGTTTCGGACTGAAAAATGCGCCTTATTGCTTTTCGGGTCTAATGGACCGCGTTCTTAATGGCCTGTCCGAGTTCGCACTGCCATATCTCGACGATGTTGCCGTCTTCTCGAACAGCTGGGACGAACATGTCGAACATTTACGAGTCGTGCTGAACAAGTTGAAAGAAGCGGGTCTTACAGCGAAACCTGCTAAATGTCACCTAGGATGCGGCGAGGTGTCTTACCTGGGACACGTTGTGGGGCGTGACCAGCGTCGACCTTCAGAGATCAAGGTAGCCGCCGTCGTGAACTACCCACGACCAACCACCAAGTCTGAGATAAGGGCTTTCTTAGGGCTAGCGGGATACTATCAGCATTATGTGCAAAACTACTCTACCATTGCCAGCCCTCTAACTGACGCACTTCGAAAGTCGGAGCCAGTTAAAGTGACATGGGACTCGGAGAAAGAGAATGCGTTTTGCAAGCTTAAACAAGCCTTAAGCGAAAAACCCGTTCTCATGGCACCCGACTTTTCCAAGGGCTTTATCATTCAGTGCGACGCGAGTGATCGCGGAATGGGAGCTATATTGTGCCAGGAAGATGACACTGGTCACGAAAGACCAGTTTTGTATTTAAGCCGAAAACTGAGTTGCAGGGAAGAGGCATATAGTACCTCTGAAAAGGAATGTGCCTGCCTCGTGTGGGCCGTTCAAAAGCTGGCCTGTTATGTCTCCGGTTCCAAGTTTGTGGTCGAAACGGACCACTGTCCTCTAACCTGGTTGAATAACATGTCGTCCAAAAGCGGCCGGTTACTGAGGTGGAGCATGATACTCCAACAGCACAACTTGAACGTTCGTTACAAGAAAGGAAAGCTAAACGCGAACGCAGACGCATTGAGTCGCGCGTTCTAATCAGTGCCGTCTTCGGCTATCCTTTCGGTTTTTCGCAGGCAAATTGGGGCAAAATTTTGTCCTCATTGCGGCCTCAGCTGAGCGCTTCCGTCCTGAGTGATCTCAAGGGGCCAACATTATTTTGAATTCTGTTTCATTGCGTTTGTTACACGTGTAATATTTTGAGTTCTGCTTTTAAGAGTTTTGGTGTCCCACATGTGCCTCTTGATAAAGAGGGAACGAAATTTCGACAGAAACGTAGTTAGGAATGTATTATTCTATTTAGGTCTGGTGTTCTGTCGGGTGACCGAGGGCACTTGCTTTTGTCGTGTGTTGTTTGTTGTCGGACCGTTCTTGACAAGTTGCAGAACGATCAACAAGTGCTGATACCAAAGATCGTCAGAAGAGACGAGCAAAGCAAGTCGACACACCTTGGCGACAAGCCACTGGAGCCGGGATCCGGCCTGGCGACTGGGATCTGTTCACGGAACGAAGCGTGGAGCCAAATGTCCCCATGACCCTGGAGGTGAACCTGGATGGACCTGACGAACGAGCGCGCCCGGCATCTGGGCCACGTGGAAGCAGCTCGTCTTTCCGGCGCATTGTCTGGCGGCGGGGGTGCTGTTGTGCCAGGGCTCCCAACCCAAACTTCCTTGCTTCGACAAGGAATTCAAGCTGGTAAAACGTCTGACGCAACCAGCGTCAACAACCGCTGATGCAACGAAGCGGGAGTCTTACGCAATCCCCGGCAACTCCGGCGCTGCGTCTGACGCAACCGAAGGAAATCTCTCCCGCAACGTGCGGCAAGCCCTCTCATCCGCGGATCCGGTTCGAGCCAGCGACCAACGGCGGTTCCTGATTGGAGGCTTCGCGCTCCTGGCTGATGCAAGCGATCGCCCAGGGCTATAAAAGAACCAAGCTGCGCGGAGAGAGAGACAGCGAGACAGCGAACGAAGAAGTCCCGGGTCGTCTTCGCACCGCTGTGCGAGCCCAATAAGCTGTCGGCCCCAGCGCCGAATATGTAAAGCCTCTGTATATATGTATATAAATTTGCCTTAACTCACCGTCGCCTTGATCGCTCCGTCTATCAGCTCTGCGCAGAAGCAGTCGCAAGCTGAGACACCTGTTACCCAACAATGGCTAACACGATCAAAAGACATGTGCACCGAAAATCAGATCTCTGAGTTGCATTGAAGCGCATTCCGTCCCTATCATTTGTGTCGAGAGCGTTTGAAAGCTTCGTGATGTCATGACGGCGCTGTAGAACAAGAACGAGATACAGGGGGCGCGCTTCTCGCCGAGCTCCCGCTATTCAGCGGCCGCTGAAATGGACAGTTCATTACATGGACACAACGAGAAGAGCTCCTCCCACGAAGTGCTGTATTTTATTTCCACATTCCCCATTCGAATTAAAAGAAAAGACTAACGGCGGCGCGCCGCAATTATTGCGCGGCGGCGGCGGCGGCGGCGGCGGCGTGATCTCTCTTGGGACTTCGGCGGCGGAGCGAGCGGCGTGACCAAGAACAGGCGGCGGCGGCGGCGCACACCTCTAGTTCAGCGTCGTATGCTCGTCTCTTCGCAGCCTTGTCTTCTGCGTTGCTTGCTGTTGTTGACGCCGACGACGGTGAGGGTGGGGTAACGTTGCCTTCAACGAGAGCTGGGACGCTGATTGAAGGTACTGTTGCTTCAATCGCATCTACTCGAGTCAAGCAAAGCGTCAAGTCAA
This sequence comes from Rhipicephalus sanguineus, assembly GCF_013339695.2. NCBI lineage: Eukaryota > Metazoa > Arthropoda > Arachnida > Ixodida > Ixodidae > Rhipicephalus > Rhipicephalus sanguineus. The sequence goes on along the minus strand of NC_051184.2, from coordinate 38,816,041 downwards.
GCGAAAGCCAAGTAAAGACGCCCTTGACTGAATTCCGAACGCGCGCTCCGCCGCTTATATACACACCTCCCGCGTTCGATCGAGAAGAGGGAGGGACGGAGAGGAGGGAGGGAGGGAGAGGAGAGGCCTGCTGCCGGCACGAAACGAGCCGAGCATGCGAGGGAGGGAGAGGAGATGCACGGCCGCTACATAAAAAAAAAAAAACATATAGCGGCCGTGGGAGAGGCTTGCTGCTGGCACGAGACGAGCCGAGCATGCGCAGTGGGGGTGTGGACGGCGGCCGACGCCGCAGGTGCGACTAAGAAATGCTCCGCATTTTAAACGGCGTCAGTGCCCGCGTGAATACCTTCGGAACAACGGTGGTCCTGCCCTCAAGGTATTCCACATGGCCCCTGATTTCTGGGTCCACTCGCTGTCGTTCGACGAAGACGTCGGCACTTATGGTTCCCAAGAAGCAGTCATCCTCCTGGTCGTCCTGCGGTGGTGGGTCGACGAGGCCGCGGGACAGGCACTTAGCGTCGGAGTGTTTTCTTCCGGACTTGTAAACGACGGTTATGTCGAATTCTTGAAGTCGTAGGCTCCACCGTGCGAGGCGACCTGAAGGGTCCTTCAAGTTAGCTAGCCAACACAAGGCGCGGTGGTCGCTCACAACTTTGAAGGGCCGGCCGTAGAGGTAGGGGCGAAACTTCGATGTAGCCCAGATGATGGCCAGGCACTCCTTTTCTGTTGTGGAGTAGTTGATTTCTGCCTTTGCTAGCAACCGGCTAGCATAACTGATTACCCTTTCCAATCCGTCCGACTTCTGCACAAGGACGGCGCCGAGTCCTACGCTGCTTGCGTCGGCGTGGATTTCCGTATCGGCGTATTCGTCGAAATGCGCAAGTATCGGAGGCGTCTGCAGGCGTCGTTTCAATTCTTGAAATGCTTGAACTTGCGACTTTTCCCACCTGAATTCGACGTCGGCCTTCGTGAGTTGCGTCAGTGGTTCGGCGATCCGTGAAAATTCCTTGGCGAAACGTCTGTAACAGGAGCACAAGCCGAGAAAACGGCGTACGGCTTTCTTGTCGGTGGGCGGCGGGAAGGCAGCGATGGCAGCTGTTTTCCGCGGGTCCGGGAGAACACCATCCTTGCTGATCACGAGACCCAAGAACAAGAGCTCCTCGTACGCGAAGCGGCACTTTTCAGGCTTCAAGGTGAGTCCGGAGGTCTTGATTGCTTGAAGTACAACTTCAAGGCGCCGAAGGTGTTCGTCGAAGTTTGAGGAAATCACAACGACGTCGTCCAAGTACACGAGGCACGTCTGCCACTTCAAGCCGGCCAGTACTGTATCCATAACCCGTTGAAAAGTCGCAGGTGCCGAGCAAAGACCAAAGGGCGTGACCTTGAACTCTAACAGGCCGTCTGGTGTTATAAAGGCAGTCTTTTCTCGGTCTCTCTCGTCGACTTCTATTTGCCAGTAACCGTTCTTGAGGTCCATCGACGAACAGTACTTTGCGTTGTGTAATCGATCCAGGATGTCGTCTATCCGGGGAAGGGAATACACGTCCTTCTTCGTGACTTTGTTCAGGCGACGATAATCGACGCAAAAACGTAGAGTCTCATCCTTCTTCACTAGCACCACCGGGGATGCCCACGGACTCTGACGGCTGGATGATGTCGTCGCGTAGCATTTCGTCGACCTTTTTCTTCACGGCCTCGCGTTCTCGCGTCGAAACTCTGTACGGGCTCTGACGGAGTGTTCTGGCACTTACCTCTGTTATGATGGGATGTTTTGCTACGGGGGTCTGCCGAATTCTTGACGACGACGAAAAGCAGTCCTTGTATTGCAAGAGCAGTGTTTTGAACAGTTCTTGTTTGTGCTTCTGAAGGCTGGGATTGACGTCGAAAGCTGGTTGCGGTGCTTTATTAGTCGGAGTAGACGCGGGAGAATCGGTGAGGCCAAAAGCATTGCTGGCTTCTAGGATTTCTTCGATGTAGGCCACCGTTGTGCCTTTGCTCACGTGCTTGTACTCGTTGCTGAAGTTCGTGAGCATAACTGTTGCTTTCCCTGCCCGCAGCTCGGCTACTCTTGCGACGCAAATCTTGCGGTTAATCAATTGGTGGTGGTCGCCTTCAACGACGCCTTCCAGGTCTGCTGATTTCTGATTTCCGACGGAAATGATGACGCTGGAGCGAGGGGGAATGGTGACCTGGTCTTCCAGCACATTCAAGGCGTGCTTTCTTGGCGGAGTGTGCGGCGGTAGTGCCTTTTTAGATGGGAAGTATCTTATGGCGGAGTTCAATCCGGTGGTGGTGGAGGTGGTGGTGTGCGGCGTGACCACCCTTACTGCGCATGCGCATACCCTCTCCTTCCCCTCGCCCATCCTCCTCTCCACTTCCCCTCTCCCCTCCTTCTCTCCTCTTCCCCTCTCCCCTCCCCCTTTCCACTCTTCCTCTGAAACGCGGGCTAGACATGCCGAAATTCTCTCTTGCGCAACGCCGCGATGAGCACCAGCGCATGTGCGTCCCCCTCCCTCTCTCCTCTCCTACGCTGCCCCCCTCTCGCACGCCTGCCGACTGCGTTCCCCGCTCGCCCTGTGAGAATTAACGGCTTATTAACGGCCAGCCCACAGCGCGCAAGTTTATTGTGTGGTCCACAGAATAAAGCTGCACTCTATTGTGTGGTCTGGACGGCAGAATAGTCACTGCGGAGAATTAACGGCCAGGCTAGAGGGAACGCAAGACGCGCGTAGCGTTCCTCTTCGCGTTCCACGACGCGAGGTCGGTAGCATGCCCAAAGAACGCCAACGGAACGCGATCGTGCAAGTGCTCCGGCTTCGCATCGCCTTATGGTCCCTTGAGCGGAAAATGGTGTAAATTCGGTTATCAACGCTCAAAGCTTCTCAAACACTAAGGCGCGGTCAGCTTCGAGCGTTGATAACCGTCCTTGCTGGTCAAACCCTCCGTCGACGCCGGCCTTGCACGTGCACCGGCCGCCAACGAATGTCCTCGTTGCGTCAAGCAACGTGAGATACACAAATGCTGAAGATTACAATTGCTGTTAAAATATTAGGATCGGCGAAACGTCCAACAGAAAAGGAAAGCAGAACGGGAACGGGAGCGTGCAAGAAGTACAACTGAGGAACAACATGTGCAGACAGCGAAGGATCGCGTGAAGAAAGACGAAAGAGGAATTACCGCGCGGGAATCTCCCAGAAGCCCGGCGATGGCCCAGTTATCAAAACACATGTCCGACAGTCGAACGCTTCGTGCATTGTTCAAAAGAACCCTGTTGCTGCCTCTTTGCCTTGGGCGCCAAACACAACAGCGTACAACTGCGGATTGTCAAAAAGAAACGCCGCCGCTCATGGTTTCGGCAGGGGGGTGCGAAAGGGGCATTTGCCCCCCTCAAGTCCCACCAGCCACTTGTCCTCACCCAAGCTACACCAGCGCTCTCACCCTCCCCCAGCCGCGATGCAACACGGATTTGCAACCACCCCTCCCCCTGTTAAGACAAAATCCTGCCGACACTAATGCCGCCGCTTCTCTACGAATACGGTGCCGAACGTAAGAGAGCTCCGCGTCGTCTGCTTCAAATGTCAGTGCTGTCCCTGCCGCCGCTTGGAGCGCTCTTCGGGAGGGGCGCTGTTGGCGCCTTACGACGGCCGCCCGGTGCCTGTACTATGCATAACTATGCTATGCATGGCTGTGCATGGCTATGCTATGCATGGCTATGCTATGCATGGTTTTGCCTGCGTGACGCCAAGCGACATGAGATAACTTAAGACGACAGCCCAGGCCCCTCAAGTTCTCGGCGCTAGAGAGGCACGTTCGTACTCGCTGGCGCGAATCCTTGGTCCACAGAGATCAGCACACGGCTCATAGAGTTGCGCGTGCTGTGCCCTCAGAGCACACAGCGTCCGACAGACGCCGTCTCGCCGCTAGTTAAAGACAGACTCGTAAATTATTCGTGGGAGGCGCGACTCTACGACCTGGACTTGGGAAGCCAATTGGCGACTCTTGACCTGGCCCGGCGAGCAGTAGAGTTACTGTATATGCTACCTTTAGGTAGCAGAGTTGCGCATAGGTCTGGCTAGCAACCACAGCTATGCGGCAAAGTAGCACTCCGTTTGTGCAGGCGACATGCCTATCGAGTCGGCAATCAACATGTCCGGAGTGTCGAAGACAGGCGATAAACATTGATTATCGATGACTAGTGTTAATTCAGCTCGCTGCAGCGATGGCGTCGAAAAATACAAAAATTGGCCCGAGCGTCAGCTTCTCCGCAATGCATGGTTGCTAGCGGCGTTTGGAAGACAGATGCGCAACTCTGCTACCTAAAGGTAGCATATACAGTAACTCTAGCGAGCAGTAATTGCCAGTGGGGCCCTGGAGGAGGGGCTCCACCAACAGTAACCAGGGAGCCTTATGTTTACTAAAGCTGTTTCTCTCTCTCTCTCACACACACCACTTTGCGTTGAAGCGATAGACAGCATGAAAACCGCTTGGCTCGCTGGAGCGGCCATATTCTCTTACGCCAGCGTTTTATGAGATCACAACAAGGGCCGTTTTTGGCGCCGTAGTTGTCCGCCGCCGCCGGTGTCCGTAAGCACTATCGCTCGAAATAAGGAAAAAAATAGATAAGGAAAAAATATCCGGGATGGAACTAGGATCGAACCTGAGTCCTCTGCGTGGGGGCCCAGTATTCTACCTCTGAGCCATGCCGGTGCTTGAAACTGCTTTGCAAAAAGACCCTATACAGGCTTCATGTCGGGAAGGAACCCCATTAACCTATCTAATGTAGTGTGGTAGAAGAGTAAAATAACAACCAGGTGTCACACAACGCGAATTCTGTAACTGGGCCTCACACAATGCGAATTGCGCAACAAGTGAGTTGTTGAATGCTTCCAACGCATTACAAAGGCCTCTGTCATAATTCTTCCTCGTCATCAGCCACAGCATCAACAAAGTGCACATGAGGCCTTACAGGTGTTTAGCGGGTACCACGGTTCTCCGCAGAATGACGAAAAATTGCATAGTGGCTGCTTCCCTACTTCACAGAAATTATGATGATTTTTAGCGTAGTGGGTTCCTCGCAAATGAACTTCTATTGGTTGCCAAGGAAGCCCATAAGGCTCCCATGATCCATTTCCTCGGAGTCCCAATAAAGTTAATTCCCTTTCTCTCTCTTTCCAGGGTGTCGGAACGAAATGTTTTTCGTTTCGGTTTTAGTTTCGTTTCACCGCAAAAAGTTCCGTTTCGTTTCTGTTCCGGAACGAAAAAAAAACGTTCCGTAACGGTTCGTAACGGTTTTTTTTCTTTGTATAAAAAAAGAAAGTATGAAAAAGGTGAGGCAATCATTAAAACTAACATTGGATTTGTGATGTAGTTGCTTGCCCTCCTTTTAAGAAAGTGGGACAAGTGTAAAACACGTTCTTCAGAGGAGCGGAAGTAACTGTACCACGTATTCCTACCAACTAGCACAAACCAGTATTCATTTCAAAGTCATAGTATTTATTTTCTCACAAGACAAATATGAATTTTTTAGTTGGCTTAATTCTTTGAGTCAAGGGAGTGAGCACGATCTCAGAAGCAGCACGTCATTGAGTGTACTCCCTGATGTGCGAGACCGCTGTTCTGATAAAAAGGTCGCCAGGCCTGCGTGAAACACGCAGCAAGTCACAGCAAAAGCTAGAAGAGCGGACTTTGTAGAGCCCGTTGTTATCTCTTGGGGCCACTAACACAAGTAAACATGCAACGTACCCACTACATCATAAATCGTCGCAATTTTTCAGAAGTAGCAAAGTTCCCACTATGCCATTTTTCTTCATTCTTCGGAGAATCGCGGTACCCACTACACATCTGTAAGGCATTATCTGCACTTTGTGCTGTGGCTGATAATGAAGAATTATGGCTGAGCACTTTGCAGTGGGTGGGAAGGTGTGTTGCGGAATGGGCGCCTCCATTCGATTCCAATTCCATTCCGGGGAATCAGAACTTGCCGCAATTCCATTCCTTTCAATTCCTCGGAATGAAAAAAAAAACTTCGCCCATTGGCACTCAGGGAATCGCCTGGCAGTCCGATTCCATTCCTGTAATTCCTCAACGTAGGAAAGGCATCTTGATAATTTTATCGAGTTAAGAATGAACGCCCCCTAAAGCTTATGTCATCAAATGCATTAAGAACAGCAAAAGTACGCAAAACACGTTGCCAAGGTCAAGGAATAGTAGCTTGGTGACATATCTCGTGCAGTACAACCACCCTACTAATTCCCATAGGGGCAGTTCTCCCGCAACCGATAGTATTTGCGTGGTCAACATGTTTGAACGAATGGTGGTGTTTCAATATTGTTTAAGCTTAAATCTGTTAATGCTAAAATGACGACATAGCGTATTTTTATGCTGACAAAAGCGTCTTTGCATCGAATACGGAACACTGGGCCGCACTGCCCGTACGTACTCACGCTTGTCAAGCGCGCCTCGCAAGCATGGATGGGGTGAGGAGAACTTTCTGTGTTCGCCTGTGCGCAGGTATGCAATGTCTTCCTTGTCGCAAAGGTTATTTACGTGTGTCAGGTACTAAACTGCTCGTGAAATAAAGATCAGGCTGTGCATAGAATATTCACCACTTTCGGGTGGGGGTATCAATGGGAACCAACGCGCAGGGGTAATTTGTTTCTCCCTTCGGTATCTGCTGGGATAATGCATTTGTTTGTACACTAACTTATGCCTCCGTTTGTAGTAGGCGCGTTGCTTATAAATGTACCGTGCTTGTAATCAGCTAAGCCATTTTAAAAATACTGCTTTAGTGTTAACTTGCGAGTCTCTGACTTACTAACGTTTGAAGCTTGAAAAACAGCACGTAGACGAAAACGTCCTCTATTTTCGGAAAAAGACGTAATTCCATTCCCATTCCATTCCTCCGAGCATTGTCCCCATTCCGTTCCGAGGTCGCGGAAATGTGGAATGATTCCGGAGTCATTCCAATTCAGGAGTGGTAACTCCGCAACACTGGTGGGAAGCATTAAACCACACACTTTTTGCGCTATTAGCATTGTGTGATGACTGGTTGTTATTTTACTCTTCTGCCACGCTATATTACATATGTTAACGCGATTCCTTGCCCGACATGACGCCTGTGTAGAGTATTTTTGCGATGGAGGTATAAGCACCAGCGTGACACTTTGGTGGAAGACCCGACTGCCACGCAGAGGGCCCGGATCCTAGAAATTTGTTTCTCATTTATTTTTTTCTTATACCACGCGATAGCGGTCACGTACACCGGCGGCCGCGGACAACTATGGAGCCAAAATCGGCTGTTGTGATCTCATAACAGCTTTCACTGTAACAAACTTCAGCGCCGACAATGCCCTCTCCACTTTGGCCTGCTTGACAGGCGCGCAAAAGTCCACTTGCGTTAATATAAACATCTCTGGTTGCCACTGTTCTCGTTTTTCGCACAATTTCAACATATTTTTGCTTTGGATTTCCTGTCTGAGGTACGCGCTAATACTATACCCTGAGATATGCTCACATTGCATGAGCTCAGTCGTTCCGGATTGCGAAATTTTCTCGTGAACGGAAAAACGATTGAAAAAATTTCGGTTTCATTCCGGAACGAAATAATAAATAACGTTTCGGTTACGTTTTCGTTCCGGTCAAAAATATTGTTTTTTTCGTTTTTCGTTTTCGGTTTTCGTTCCGTTTCGACACTCTGTCTCTTTCTCATGTTAACGTATGTTATAAAGCGTGGCGGGAGAGTGAAATAACGACCGGGCGTCACACAATACGAATTAAGTAACTAGCAGGTCGTTTAAAGCCTCCAACCCATTACAAAGGGATCAGCCATAATACTTCATCGTCATCAACCGTCGCATCAACAAAGTGTCCTTAGGGCAAACAAACAAACAAACAAACAAACAAACAAACAAACAAACAAACAAACAAACAAACAAACAAACAAACAAACAAACAAACAAACAAACAAACAAACAAACAAACAAACAAACAAGCAAGCAAGCACAAAATGCCTTACAGATGGTACCTCGCTTCTCCGCAGAATGTCGAATAATCTCGCGATGGGTGCTTCCCAACTTCACAAAAATTATGATTTGTAGCGTAGTGGCTACGTTGCTGGTGTACTTGTATTAGTAGCCACAAGAGAGTTTATAACGGGCTCTAGAAATGCCGCTCTTCCAGCTTTCGTTGTGACTGTGCTGCGCTTTCCGCGCAGGCCGGGGGTTTTTGTTGAGTTACTCCAGATCGGGTCCTAAAAGGAGTTAGCTGCTAGCCTTACTTCGTATAACATTCCAGCTTGTTGCTATCGCATTCATTGCTTCTCCCTTGCGGCGGAACTGTGACTTCCTTAAAGCTTCGACATTCTGTATGAAGACACCGAGTGCTATTATAAAAATTGAGGCAGCTACGCCCTAGTGGTGCGACGACCGAGGAAGCAACGGAGCTGGTGGCGTTCCCCTCCTCCTCACCCTAACTTCCCTTTCCCACCCCTTGCTATACCGTACTGCAAAAAATACGTTGACACAAGCTGGGAACATAAACACGATACGATATACCTGCTGTATGATGCATTCTTCCAAACTCGCCCAGATTTCCCTTCTCGTGTGCTGTACTATAGAATACCATGCTATGCCTTACCCTCTCACCTCCTCCTTTCCCTCCTCCTCACGCTCACTTCTCTTTCCAATCCCTTGCTACACTATGCAATACATGGCTATGCTTGCTTCTCTGTTTTCTATCTATTTTTTGTGTCTCGGCCCCGCCACGGTGGTCCAGTGGTTTTGGCGCTCGATTGCTGACCCGAAGGTCGCGGGATGGAATCCCGGCCGCGGCGGCTGCATTTTCAATGGAGGCGAAGATGTTTGAGGCCCGTGTACTTAGATTTAGGCACACGTGAAAGAACCCAGGTGGTCGAAATTGCCGGAGCCCTCCACTACGGCGTTCCTCAAATCATATCGTGGTTTTGGGACGTTAAACCCCAGATATCATTTTTTTGTGCCTGTTTCTTTATATCTCTATCTCTCAGTCTATTTCTTTATCTTTCTATGGTTTTCTGTTTTCCTACCCTTTCTACTTCTCTTTCGCTTTCTTTCTCTTTCTCTCTCTCTATATATATTCCTTCTCTCGCCTTTTATCTTTTTCTCTCTTTATTCCCTTTCTCTCTATTTCTCTCTTTCTGTCTTTCTATCTCTCTGTATTCGTTCTCTCGCCCATCAGCGTCATTGCGCCCACGGCGGACAAATCGGCACACATGTTCTGGGAGCGAAGATGAAGAAGAGGACGAAGAGAGCGCCTGCCGGTTCATGATGATGATAATTTTCAGGTCACGCCACCCGACATAATGAAAAGAGTAAGGCTCCGCCATAAAAAAAAAAAATAAGTTCAAGGCTCTACGTGCAAGAACGACGATATTATTATAAGGAGGCACACCGTATTTGGAGATTCCGGATTCACTTTGACAGCAAGGGATTGCTTAACGCGCACTTCAATCCAAGTACACGGGAGTATATTCGCCTGAATCCCCACCGCTGCCTCTGAGAAAAAGAAGATAAGAACTCTTGGCTAACCACTCATTTAGGCGAAGCGAAGCTCGTTCTGAAGCGGCAACTAGAAGTTATATAATTTCCGACCAATTTGTCTGGCATCGCATCGCATTTCATTGCGCTTCGTTTTCATTAATTGTATTGTTCGAAGCGCTTTCAGAGTAAATGCTCGGCTAATTTCAATTGTCTTGCGCTGGCCGTCTGTGTTGGTTGAGCCCGAACGACGCATTCCACGATTAACGACGGTCGGTTCCTCCAAAGCCTGGAACGAAAGAAACAAGAAAAAAAAAAAAACACGACGAGTGAGTGTCACTTGCTACATAAGTGTTGCGATAGTATTTAATGTATCAACGAACGCTGTACCGTACTCATGAGTGACGTACGCCAGTGAGTACAAGTTCCATCGCCATCCGTACTCCACGATTACGTCACGAATTCCTGTTGTCCCAGATCTAAGACTCGTCCGTTATATTTAAATGCAACCACTGTCGTTTGTTCGCGCCGCTGCAACGTTTTTATTACTCTATACAAGTATACACAGTGCCGATTGAACCTGTATAATTAATGGTTGACACGAGGTATACCGGAATATATACAAAGGATGCGACAGCGCAATACTTTGACCATGAAATAGAATATCACGGTATAACTACGCGCTAGTTACATGGGCCGAAACGTCGCACTAAGACAACAAACATACAGCAATGTGTATGATACTTGCACAGTATGATCAGGGCACACAGAATCAAACGCGTCAACTTAGGTCTAAATAATGCATGCACATTTGTTTCCACCGTCTTTAGATCGTGTCATGTAGGCGTAATATTAGCTCATACACCTAAATCAGAGCCAACATCATCTCTAGTGACAATATTTGTAGCGACGCGACGTGGATATCTAGAATTATTTCGCATACTTCTTGTTATGATGCAATGTTTCATTTTGTGAAAGCTCTACATAAACATGCAAACAAATCGTTAAACCTCTACAACATAATGAAGCAGGCATTTTTTAGATAATAGTGCCCTTTGACATTTTGATTGGCAGGAGCTGACTATTTCGTTGGAGTTTTTGATGCCCCTTTAAGTGCTCACAGAACGAAGTCTTTGCGAATGAATTAGGCAATACCTGCACTGTTGTACAACTCTCTCATATGGCGCTTACCGGTAGACGTGATGACGTCATTCAGCACGCCACCCACATCTGAAAAGAAAAAGAAGTTTGTAGATGTTTGTCTGTAGAACTTTCCGTGACCTTACCAGTAGCCGAGCATCCGTCCCTCGACGAATCGTTTGCGAAGTATGACGCTGGCTGGAAGATTCTTTCGACTGGACCAGCGTACACGTGCCTTTCGCCTGCGTCTCTGAAAGAATTGTCAACGCGCTAAGTGTGAGTACGATGCGAGGGCCTCGCACACAGCTTTAGATTTGCATATAACGTGCGCAATACGTAGTGCTGGTGATGTGGTGCGTGCACGTTTCATAGGATATGATCGATGCACACAGGAAACTAGATGGTGAGTCGAGAAAAAGATAAATATTGTGGCGCATTACACAAAGGAGAACTGGCGTGACCTCGATACATTTGTTTCTCCCAGCATGCACCGGTAACGCTAACCACCACTAGCTCACGTTATGCCGACACTAGCCAACGTATCTGGAGGCTACTCACATCAAGGTCCCCAGCAGATTACTGACGGAGTTTTATTTCGAAAATAATTGATCTGCATTTTATATTTCGCCTTTAATATAGTTTCACACGATCGATTTTCACGTCCAACATACTTCAGTAGTGTTTTGCTCTCCCGGTCCTATCCCTTCAAACGGTGCTTTTAAGGCGAGTCCAAAATCTCCAGATTCTGAAACGCCACTTCACTTCCCGTCAAATTATTCGCATTACAAAAGTTACAGCAGATCCAACGAGCCGTGTTCAAATCTACATACAAGCCAAACTCGTTCGTGTGCTCGTCTTTCATCCGACGCTCAGATGAGAACGATAGGACAAGTCTTACGGGGCTTCTTCCACCACACGGTGTGGACGACCATTTGTGACTAAGCTTATCTTGTAGACCATCGTTTTCTGGTACATTAACCGGCAATGTTGTACGGACCGGAAGCGGAAACCAGAAGTAAGCTTAGGAAACGGGTAGTTAATGTACCACCGCAAATACACGGCCTGAAGTTTCTTGGCCGACTTCAAGTGGCACAGTGGAAGTTCGGCACTATCGCGTTGGATCTCCTGTATTCTTAAATGCCTTTAAAGGGGCCCTGCAACACTTTTCGAGCATGCTCAAAAAGCGCTGCCGATCGGTAGTCGAGGCTCCCGAGAACACGCGAGCCAAATATTATAGCGATGCGCACGGCCTGGAATTTACAATAAATTCTCAAAGTCAGCTGAAAATCGCTCCCTCTTCTCTCGACAAATGATGTATTAGTCCGCAAAATATGACGCGATTGTCGGCAGTTCCACCATTGGCTGATGTTATAATCACGATAACACCCTCATTATTACTTTCGTTGTTAATTTTGAGTTCAATAAGTAGATAATATGTATGTTTATATTCTGTTATCGCGTTAAAAACACCGAACAAACATTAATATTAGCACTTCCGGTCTCACCGACAGCTCGTCTGCTCGTAGTTGCGTGGTTCCGTTTTCTTCGCCATGCGCAGTGCCGAAAACGTGAATATTTCTGTGCTTTTGACCATCGCCGGTTGCCGTTGAGAGTGGCAGCCGTTCGAGTGTTGTCTCGTAAGCTGGGAACTGCATCGTCGGCACGTTCTCACGACCGACCGAGGCAGCCGTGCAGCATGTCTCCGATAACAATGCTGGCGTCCGGTAATGGCGGCGCTTCGGGGTCGTCTGCCAGTGCCGTCTTACGAGGCGGTGTATCGGAGTATGGGCCGAAACCGATCTCAGCTGCCATTCGTTCCAAACGAGCGCGCAGGTTTGCTTCCATGGTTGGCAGAGCGATGAAAACACTACGGCGTTCGAGGTGCACACCCAACATTACCAAACCGACGCGCAGTTTTCAAGCACGCGCGATACACATCGGCTCCGCTCGACGAGAACGACGCAAGCCGACCGGAAGTGGCGGCACAGACCACGTGGTTGCGCCCAGACGTCAGAGAGAAAAAAATGAAGAAAAAATTTCCGCCGGCGCTCTTGGGCGGAGCCTCGCTCGTATGCGCTCCCTCCCTCGACTCGCTGCCTTGATCTCCGCGCGCTCGCGGCGTTGAGTTGAGGGAGAAAGCTGCGGAACGTGATCTCTACAATTTGGTAACACCACTTAGACTTGACGGATTCGAAAAATTTTTGCGGCATATGACTCGTGAATAGTCATACGTCAATAATGAGACTATTCCAATATAACTAAGAAAGGTGTTGCAGGGCCCCTTTAAGTGTAGCTTTTCGATAAGAGAGCAGCACCTTATCAGGAGCAGTATCAGCCACGGTCGGCGAACCCGGGGAGGTTCACAAAGAAAGCGTCAGTTTAATGCTATCATAGTTATGATTTGTGAGGTCATAGCATGACAGTGGAATTTTTGGTGACTCACGTGTCCCTGTTTCCGTACAGATAGCCAAGTAGACCACCTGCAGCAGCACCAGTCCAAAAACCTGGTCCTCCCGATGAGCTTCTGGGCTGGGTAGTCGGGGCCCACCCTGCCGAGTCAATGGAAAAAGATATACTCGCATGTACAGCGAGACTGCAAATTACATGCAGGGCTAGCGTTCGTGTTCTGATTGAGAAGACTGAGTGACGTATAAGAAGGCTACCGGCCAGAACGACACCGATCAGTGGTTCTTCGATAAAGCAGACTTTTCTCTCCGACATTCAATGTAATCGTTTTGACACTAGATACTGCAGTCCAGGTTTGCAATTCTGACCTCTACCACGCACTCGACATATTCCGTCTGTGAGTCGGAATTTCGTACAGAGGCAAGTTTTCGTTGGGCTCATTGGCGTACATTTCAATAAATTACGCTTTGAAAAGCTTTGCCGAATGAGTTATTTAAACGTCATATCTCCCCAGTAGAGTACTAGGGTACTCTATGACTAGGCCAGAGCCATGACCATAGGCTGTATTCTGAGAAGACCACTTTTCGATACATATGCGATAGCATCGCTTTCAGCTCGCGCTGATTGCCTGGTTGAGAAAAGATGGGTATAGGTAATCCCTGTCATCGGACACACGAGATTCTATTTCACTCAAAAGGAAGCTATTGCTGAAAGTGATGGTCTCAGAATACGTCCGAACCGTAGCGAACCCACACACGCACAAGCGGCCGACCATCGACAAACTATACCGTTACGATATTCTGCGAATTTCTCCCTTTGTGACATCAAGCTTTTGTGGAGCCAGACGGACAGCAGGTGATCTTGAGCGCACACCAGTTGGCCACGACGCTGAATTCTCAGACAGTATACAGTTGAATGTAACGTGTCCGCTTACACATTTTTGGGTAAGACGATGTATTTGCTTACTGGAAAATATGCAGCTTTTTCCACGCATTATTCAACGTTGCGCAAAGCAGTTTTGCAAAAAGCTGGATGTTTCTGCCTCACGTTTTCTGTGGACTGTTACCGGATAGCGCTACCTGTCTCTGTAGGGTCCTCGACCTGGACTTTTAGCGTAGAATTTGCAAGAAAACCGTGGACTTTCACAGTAAAGGTCCGTCACCCGCAATGAAGATTTGCGACTGGCGTTGGTGAAATATTTTACTATGTGGTGGTGCAGATTAACTGCTTGAAAATTCAACCTTGCTAATGGACCTTGTGGTTTGCAAACATCTGACAGAAACTACACTAATTTAAAGCGTTTAGCAGGGAATCATAAACAGACCAAACCAGCGTGACAATATACATATTACCAAACATTGGACAGAATCCCAAGACACGCTTTTCTGATTTTTATCCAGGCACTTTAAGACAGACGAGCACGGCATCACTGGTGGCATTATCAAGAGAAGCGGACATCAACTGGAGCACAGGTAACTGTAGTTTCAACTAACGTTCTTTCACGAAGATTTTTTTAAATGTAGGGCTGTTTGTATACTAAATCGGACACCCGCTGAATTAAATCCTAGCCCCCCCTCCTCCTCCTCGCCTCCTTCACACAGCCCATCTGACTTGGATGAAAACAACGCGATGAAAGCGGGAAAAACGCGGGAGGGAATTTCAACGTCGCGTTTGAAGAAAGCGTCGCTTGGTAACACTACCAGTACTCATCATCATTATCCTTTATGTATTACCCGACGGGTATAGGGGTAGCATACATAGGAAAAAGAAACATTGAGATTGAAAGACTCATGAATTAAGTAAGCACAATAACCGTGACATTTAGAAGAGTACAGAAGGTGGTATGCAATAACATTCAAACACACAAGTAAACTCTTGCTTGAGCTCGTGATATTCCTGCTGTTCACTTAATGCATAGACGCTCCCGCTGTTCGGTTACTCAATACACAACAGTCACTGGTGCAGTTACTGTGTGTTCAGCATACAGGATACACAGTAAACAGAGCACAGTATACAGCATACACAGTAACTATGTCCTGCTACAGTCGTCGTATACGGCCTTGTGGCGTTCCGTAAACTGAAATATATTTTGCAGCCAGGTCAAAGCTTTTCGATGTGTCCTTACATGAATTTGCGGTCGGTTGCTGGCTTACTGAGACGTAGTTCGGATTATAAGGTGGAGGGTTGTCGTGCGCGTAGGATGGTGGAGGCGGCGCGCGTCGCTCGGCTGCGGGTTGGGTTCTCGGTGGTTGGCAGCCAGCACCGCACGACGGAAGCTCCTGGCGGTTACCTGAGGTGCGGCCGAATGTATCGGTGTTCCCATCACGGAGGGAGAAGCAGTAGAAGCACAGGGAGACGGAACCAAGGACAGCAAGGACCAAGAAGATGACATCCCAGAAAGATGGAAGCGTACTGGTGGGTGCCGTTTGGATGTGGTGTCCCTTGTGTCTGTGCTGCCCGTGTCTGTAAAAAGAACGCCGCGTTTCGTTCTCTACTTCATTAGGCGCAGGAACATGCATCATTTTTGTCCCAATATCTGAAACGTGAGTTGAACTACAACACAGACATCATTTTTATTTTTATTCCTTCGAGTCGCATACTATGGGTCGATCTTCTCTCCTCAACAGCTTCAACGAAGACAACAACACTCTCTCTAAGCCTTGACAACTTATAGAAATTGGAATACCCACGAAAATGTCGAGCGGTTATCGGTGGACTCCCAAAGGTACATAAATATATCAGATCAATTACGTGTGGAACATTCCCGTGGCTTTCGCATTCTTATGTGCGAAATTTTTGATAAAGATAGGTAAGGTGATGTTAGGTTCGGTTAGGCTAGGTTGCTTGGTTACGTTAGGTTGCGCGATGTATCGAAGGTGAGCACTTTGGCCAGTTTAGTCTAAATTGCAAGAACCTGAATTATTTCTTCCTCCAAAACGCGTCAATACCGTCTTTCTTGTTTCTGAAGCAAGCGAGAAAGTAAACGGACATGACTGGGCGTGACAAAAGCGTCAGCGTGTGTTTTATACTGACTGCAAAATGGCAACGCGAATTCCTGACCACATGCACTTTGCACATGTATAAACCGTAGCTCACTCCTATTAACTGAGCTTTGTCGTAAGTAAGGTGCAGTGTGCCCGTATAACTGGAATGTTGTTGGCATAGCCGGTTTTCACTTTTTGTTCTGGCTTGGGTTTACCTGATAAATACACTGCAGTAATTAATCTTATTTTACTGCCACATTTAAAGCCGTGCCAAGGTCAACTACGGGTTGTTCACGAAAAGGTTATTTATTGTGAACGAAAACTACAAGATTGCAGGCCATACAGAAAAAGAAGGATGTTACTTACGTCTCGTGTGATGGGCCACCGTCATACGCAGTTCTTTCCAGATAGTATTCTAGCTGTTGTAGAAGGCAAGAACAAGATGATTTTGTTGAAGAGATGGAACTAAAAGGTAATAAGAGCATATAGAGAGAAGTGTAAGGAGAACACTTTGTTCAGTCGCATCAACAGAACAATTGACAAATCTAGACAAGAGACCGAGGTAGATAAAATGCAAGGAACGGCTAGATGGCATGCCACAAGTGGTAGCCCAACCCACGTCTACTATATCTACAGTTTAAGGTACCGCGTTGACCGTACACCAGTCGCCGCATCTATCTATCTATCTATCTATCTATCTATCTATCTATCTATCTATCTATCTATCTATCTATCTATCTATCTATCTATCTATCTATCTATCTATCTATCTATCTATCTATCTATCTATCTATCTATCTATCTATCTATCTATCTATCTATCTATCTATCTATCTATCTATCTATCTATCTATCTATCTATCTATCTATCTATCTATCTATCTATCTATCTATCTATCTATCTATCTATCTATCTATCTATCTATCTATCTATCAATGGAAAAATGTAATTAAATTACATTAGATATTACAATTAGCCGAAAGTGATGAGATTACATTACTATTACATTTGAAAGGTAAGGAAATTACTTTGCAATTGCTTTAAACGAGGCACATTATTCATGCGCTAATTTGCGTACTCTTGATTTACAGCACAACTACATTGAAATCTCAGATAACATTGGTCAACTTGCCACGTTTGAGGTTTGGCACTCAGAATAATTTCTCTTTGTTATTTTTCTTTTCTTTTTGTCAATTTTTTTTTACATCGTAAGGGAAGTGGACATGCTATATTATTGTCATGCATAATTGGGAGAGTAACTAGCAACTTACTTAAAATTACTCGTTTGAAGTAAGTGATTACATTACTAAATCATTACATATGCATGGGGTGATATACTTGCCCTTTCAGTGTGGCGGATGTGGAAGTTTGACACAATCTACGCGCGCAAAGATAATAGCACGATCACACACTCACGCCACACGATCCAACCAGGACGTATTCGTCTTGCGGATGGTCGTATCCTTCGCATGTAACTTGAATCAAGCCGAATTTTTGAGATCCCTTCATCTCCGCCTTGCACTCCCACTGTAAATGGACATTCGTTATTGTGAGGCGTAAATAAAATAAAGCCTGTAGAAGGCATTTAATAGCTAGAAGTCAACCGTTCTGTCAATGTCAAACATTGTCAAGGCTTCACTGACCGATGTTCTTTAGATTGCAGTTCCAACGATATTATTCGAATCGTGAGCTATCGATATAACATTACACGTTTTTAACATCGCTCTGCTTTATCAAGCACAGCAGATGGTGTACCACTCTCTCTTGAGGTGAACATTTTGATCGCGTCTTTATAAATTGAAGCAGGCTGAGCGTAGCAGTGCATGTGCTGCGTTCACGTCATGATAGCCGCAGCCTTGTCCCACCAGTACGTCAACAAGCAGCGTCGGTGACGTCACGCGCAAGCTATCAATTAGACACGACTAAGTGACATATCACGTGAGTAAGCCGTACGCGTGTTGCTGAATGTCCTGCCCGGTGGCGAGAAATTACCTGTACGTCCCGGCCGTCCGTTCCCCGGTTGTAGCATTGAACGACCGAAGGCTGGTCTTGGCAGCCCGCGCTGCCGCCGCGGCAGTTCAGCTGTGGCACAGGGTGGGACCGGCGACCGGTGGTGTACTGTCCTTGCCGCAAGGTGAGAACCTGCACCTCTTTCAGCTTCACTTTGTCACCTGCGTGCGTTAGCACGGAGGCCAGTGATTGCTCACTTCAAGGCAGCTGTGCAAGACGGATTAGTCACAATCACGTGAAAATAATGGACGCTAGGAGCGCCTATGAATAAATAATAATAACAATATCTGAGGTTTAACGTCCCAAAACCACGATATGAGAGACGACGCAGTGGAGGGCTCCGGAAATTTCGACCACCTGGGGTTCTTTAACGTGCACCTAAATCTAAGTACACCAGCCTCAAACATTTTCGCCTCCATCGAAAATGCAGCCGCCGGGGCCTGGATTCGATCCCGTGACCTTTGGGTCAGCACTAGAGCGCCATAAACAGTAGACCACCGTGGCGGGGTCGCCTATGAATAAATGCGCGCTGTACTGTGATGGTAATGAATTATGGTACAGCGAGCATTTCTTAATTTATCGTTCGCGATGTTAGCTAACATTAGGCGCGCCGTCTGGTATACCCTACGGTAAATTTGTAATCCAGTGTAACGGGCCGGGCTTCTCGCGCTAATCATAACGAAGCGGGTTGTCCGGCAAGAACACTGGCACAAGAATGAGACCAGAATTACCCGACGTGGAGATCGAAGGGTGCGCAAAGATGTAGAGGAGAACGGCGACAGCGACAGTGTAGCTCATCTTGGCATGTGGCGGGATCACAGCTGCACGACCTGCTGGCTCGGCGTTTTCGTGCAGGTTACGACGTGGCGTGGCATATCACATCGCGTTCGCTGGTGGGTTCATCGGTGATCTGCTTTTACAATTTGAGAAGGGACGTCGAACCTTGAACAGCAGCAGCACCACACCAACTTCCGGCCAGCTTCCTTGTCTTCTTCTTCTGTCCAGCCATACGTGGCACATGCCGCGATGCAGAGAAATGGTTAAGGCTGTGAAAGTGTGAAAGGGTCTGCGCAGAAATATGATTCAAACAAACAAAAAAAATCACAGCGTATCCACGAGGTGAATGATGGTGAGGTGGGCGAAGCTCCGGAGGTTATGGGTGATACCGTTAATCCTCCGAGAAGTTCGCCCGATAAAATCATCATGCAAACACGTGAGGTACGGTGAAGAAAACTTTGAGATTTCAAGTTACCTTTATATATATTACGCACTTGTGGTCGGAGAAGTGCACAGCTAGGGGTTCGAGTACCGGTTTAAGGGGAATGTTAGCAAACGCGATGTCTATGCACGACCCCCGCACGGTAGTAGGTGCAAGGTGGTCTAGGGAGATGCACCTGAGCGAGTATCTGATGGCCGCCGAGCCGCTGCGGCCCTCCGCGCCCGCCGCTCCGCTTCGTCCATGCCCCACCAACGATCCGACACGTACGGCGACGATCCAGGAGACTGAGAGAGGCACTCGTTCCCCGCGCACCCAGGCACAGCCCGCGCAGCAGCCAATCGGAGAGTAGCGGCACTTCCACCGCCATCTAGTGGCGATTCACACAAGCGCACTATTTCACACACTTCTATTGGACCAACGCCATCTAGGAAATGAGACGAGAAATGGTGATGACGACACAGATTGTGCACAGCGCCATCTAGAATATCATCACTAAACTGCAGTTTGTATGTACTTCTATGAGACAGCGCCATCTATTATACTGTTCGGGAGATACTGCCGGTTACGCCTTACGCCGGACGCGCGACAAGGTTAGACTAAGAGGAGCTTCGCCCCTAATAATAATAAAATTGAATGTATCATTTAATAATCACATGAAACATTCTAGAACATTGGGTGTCGCTAGAGCTATCGTTTCGAAGCGGTCTTGTATTCTTCAAGGCTGCTACTGCCTACCTTAGCGCGTGTATGTGTCACCGTGAAATTATTGTCAGCTGGTGCTTACTTTTGCCAACCATGGCTCAACGAAACACCCACCTCCCTTTCTACCCTTTCGGTCTGGCTTCTCAGAGCGCCCGATCAGAGTAGGGTAGAGTAGAGTAGAGTAGAGTAGACCCTAGAAGCCGTGGCTCATACCCACAGTGGGGGATTGGCCAAGAACCGGTTAAATACAGCGAGCCCCCGTCTATTCACTTCACATTATTTTCCCTAAAGACCTCGCACTGGAGGTACTATTACATAAGGGGTGGAGCTTACACACATTTTTTTTTGCAGAATAGAGGCTACATACAATTATTGAATCGCACCAAATTTTAGTTTTTCCGAAAATAATGATGAGCAGGTAGTTTCGACGATATGACGGGGCAGGCCGCTCAAGTCAGCTGATGATCGACAAAAGAAAGATGCAGAAAAAGTCGTAGCGCGGCTGCGTGGACGAGTAACTTGCAAGTGGTGGCCTGTGCGCAGCGATGTACGCGATGTACGCCAAAATATATGGGGCATCATGAAGCGAGCTGTATAAAAACATGTGAAAAAGGACTATTGAATGAACGCGGCGCCGGGATGATAGCGTGTTTAAACCAGATTGTGATTTTAGTAATGATATGCTGGTGTTATATGAATATGACGATTGAATGAATCTTGGCCGAAAGGATCGCTTCTCGTGATGGTCCACCCTAGTGCACCGGCTTGCCAGGCGTTACCTGAGCACAATTTGAATAAAGTTGCTACCATTGTTGTTCCCAGCTCTTGAAGTCGCAAAACCGAGATCGGCCCGCCATATACAATGACATTTCACAGCACTTCTACCCAGGCAAGTGGGTCTACACCACTCCTCACAGAAAATTACACAGAGCCCAAGCGATGACAGACTCCTAAAGACGGGTCCGTACCGAAATTCGGCTTTATTTCACAAAATCTATCCGGATACTTACACTAGCAGCTCGTGCGGCCGTGCCCCGTTCCGGGGGGCAAGGGCGGGGGGCGGGGTAGCTAACTTCGAGCATATGACCTGGCGATGCCCTTCGTTACTGGGCGGCGACCAAGCGAACCAAGTCAAGTGGTGCTCCGCCATCAGAAGCCCCAGCAACAGGGATCAGCTTTGGGCAGTCCTTTGCGCTAAGCCTGAGCCCACTGCGGCGTTCAGGCTTAGCCTGCCCGTGCAATGTTGGAGGAGCCCACTGCGCATTAATAGTGTGTCTAACAAAGAAAAACGTGCCCTTAAAAGCCATCTTCTTTCCTTCATTCATAGCAAGGGTCTCGTTCTGGCAGACTTGATGCCTTCAGGTAGTATGCGAGGGATTATAGGTCAGCTGCCAGCTCGTAAAAAGATCACGTGCTACGTGACGCCAAAAACGCAGAAAAAGGAGTGCTCCACACTCGCCGCCATGGCTGCGGTCGGCGCTGACTAACATTCCCAGGTTTTAATGCACATATATACCCTATAAAGTGGACGGGGGGACGACCGCCCCCGTATCTCAGTGGTAGAGCATCGGACGCGTTATTCGAAGGTCGCAGGTTCGGTCCCTGCCGGCGGCAAGTTATCTTTTTGTCCACCTTACTTTCTTCACGTTTATATCCCAATTATTACAAATAACATCTCCTATACTTTCCTTGGCATTATTGCCTGTTATTTCTCATTAATTTCGCATCTAAAAGCAATTCTTGCTGTTTAAGGTTTGATCTGCCTTCTAAATTAAAGAGGCATGTCACTGATGAACCCAATAGCACAGTAACCACTAGACTACCATGGCGGGTGCTCCTTCGCATGGCTGATAAGGCAAGCCACTACGGAAGAATGGAGCGCCAGGCCGTCGGGAACCTTGTCATCGACGCAGCAACCTGCTGTTGCTGCCCTGCCGTCGATAAAAACACTTTAGTTGTTTGCGCGGTGGATATTCCTGCGACCTCATATGCCGAGCTTCCCTTGATCCTTTGCGTTTCGTTTTGTTCCTCTGCCGTATTCCCTTACGCCAGCGTTTTTGTAGAGTTACGCCAGACCGGATCCTAATGGAGTAAACTGCTAGCCTTACTTCGTAAAGCGTTTGTTGCTATCGCATTCATTGCTTTGACCCTGCGGTGAAACTGCGACCTTAAACATTCTGTGTGCAGACACCGAGTGGTGTGAAACAATGAATAAATTTTGGTCTTTACGTGCAAGAACGACGATATAATTATGAGCTACGCCGTATTAGGGGATTCCGGATTCACTCTGACCACCAGGGTTTGTTTAACGTGCAAGTAAACGTTGAGTACAGCCGCCTGAATCGGATAAAATGTCCTGGATAAAAAAGGATAAAATGTCCTGGTTACGCCATTGATTTCTGTAAAGCGACAGTTAGCACTAATTGTACTTCTTGATTACTTATGGCATTGCATCGCATATTTATTACGCTTTGTTTTCATTGCTCGGGCTGTTTGAAGTATTTTCGCAGCAAATGGTCTGCTAATTTTAATTATCGTGTGCTGGCAGTCTTTGTTCGTTGAGCGAGAACGACGCATTGACGACTATCGCATGTCGGTTCCCCCGAAGCCTGAAACGAAAGGAAAAAAAAAACAAACAAGAAATTTAGGAGTGAGTGTCGCTTGGTACGTAAGTGTTGTGAACATTATGTGAATATGATTCACATAATATTCACAACGCTGATAATACTTACTAATAGTCACATCAGTCTGACTGCGCCCCCTGCAGTGGGCGCAGTCTGCCCTCATGCGTGACGTTAATAAGTCATAGCTATCAATTTCTGGAATGAAGTTTCATCGCCACGTGTCTTGCTCGATTAAGTCATTCATACCTGTCGTCCCTGACCCCTTCTTTATTTTCAAATGCAACCATTGGTGTTGATGATGATGCATCTACAATATTTTATTACACTATAGAAGATATTAAAGCACCACAATGCTGATTTAATCTATAATAATAAATGGGTGACACGAGGTACACCGGAAAAATCCGGCAGATTCCACGCAATATGGGAATTCATTTCCTGCCAAGCAGTCAGCCAGTAGCAGCCCATGCCGGATTACTCGCTTTGGGCCAGGCGTTACGAGGCGGTTCGAGGTCTTCGCGTATATTGGGCGGTTTTGCGTATCTCCAGGCACGCCGAGTAACTGGTGTGTAAAGGTAGCTCATGGTCCGGCGTAACGTGGCGCTCACGTTAGAGAAGACACGTCAGCTTCATCGCCATGAAGTGCACACTATGGGGTGATGTGCATATCATACGTAGCGGTCGTAGGCGCACTCGCGCTACGCTGGACTGTAGCTTGAGAAGTCATAAATATGTAATGTTTGTTAGACTGATATAAAAGCTTAGTGTTGGTAGTCGAAATGACGCTTCTATAGGGTCTCTTTACGAAACAGTTTGAAGCACTGGTGTGGCTCTGTGGTAGAATACATAGAATTCATATGGACACTCTAGGCTGGTTTTTGCCGTCGCCGCATGCCCCGTCGCCGTCATATCCTGTAGAGAAGTAATTCAGAAGAAATATTTTCCTATGCAAGCGGACCTGGGACTCGAATCTGCGACCCCTCGCTCCGCAGAACACGGCGTTAAGCGACTTGGCCACGGATCATACGCCCTTCAGCGTACTAACGGCGAGCTATTAATGTACACCATTTACCGCTGGCAGTACGCAGAGCTCGGAGGCGCTTAGGCGTGTTTTTTTTATCCCCAACAAAATGGCGCGAAGGGCGCGCTTTAAAGGTCGTCGCCCCGCTCGTTTTGACCGGAGTTCCGATGCGCGTGCGCCTGGTAACCGTACCAGCTGTACTTTGCCCTACAGGGCGTGGTCGCCCATGCTCGCGCGCTTATCTCGGGAGGGGGGCGGTTTCTACGTCTTGTGCTTTCACCACAAAGTTTGCGTTGAAGTTGAACAAGGAAGTCACGTTATTCATGTCATGACCTGCGAATCGTGTTGGTCATACACTCACGTCCTTCTATGCCAATTTTGCTATAGTCATCATAAGGAGACGACTTCGAGAGATCCATGACGTAGGCGGCTAGACATACAGATAGATAGATAGATAGGCGTAATTTCATATAGGCGTAATTTGGCTCGTAAGCATACATAAAAGCGAAAATCACATCTAGTGACAATATTCGTAGCGACACGACGCGGCTATCTTGAAGAATTTCTCATAAAACATGTTATGTCTTGAGGTTTTGACGCGGTGTTTCATTTTGTGAACGCTCTAAGTATACGTGTAAACAAACCTGAAAACACAGTAAACCCAATAAAGCAAGCATTTTTGCTAGAGAACAGTGTTTTTGACATTTTGATTGGTAGGCAAAACCGAATTATTTCGTTGGAGATAGGTCTTGATATTACTTTAAATGCTCACATGATGAAGCCGTAACGAATGAATAAGGCAAAACATGTACCGCTATACAACTCTCTCGTATGGTGCTTACCAGTGGACGTGTCAGCGTCACTGAACAGGTTACCGACATCGGTTCCTCGCCTGTCGGTTCCTCCAAAACCTGAAACAAAAGAAGCAAGAAAAACCTGACCAGTGAGGGGCACTTGCTACACACCGGGTTGTGAATACTATTTAAGATATCAACGAACGCTGTATTGCACTTAGGCGTGATGTAAGAGTGATCAATTTTCGGAGTAATGTTCCGTCGTCGCATGTCTTCTTTGATTACGGCAAGAATTTTTGTCCCTGATCCAAGACTCGTTCGTTGTCGTGAAATGCAACTCTGGTCGGTTCCTCCACAATATTTAAATTACACTTTAGAAGATATTAAAAGAACACAATATTAATCGACAGAATGGCTGGTTGAGAAAATGGTGATTCATGATACTTGAAATACCTTGAAGGTTATACCTGACTTCTTGTTTCACTGATGTAGTTACGCGATCGTATTTCGAATGATGATTGAACCTATATAATTACTGGCTGACGCGAGATAAAATGGTACATATACAAAGAAGGCGAAACAAGGCAACAGCACAGCCCTTTGATAATGAAAATAAAGGTAGAATATTAGAATATAACTACACACAAGTTACATTAGCCAAAACGTAGCAAACCAAGTCAGCAAACATACAGCAATGTGTACGATATTTATACCGGATGATCAACGCACATGGAATGAAACGCGCCAACTTAGGCCTAAATAATGCTCGTAATTTCGTTTACAACGTTTTTAGATTGTGTCACATAGGCGTCACATTGGGCTCGTACACTTATACCAGAGCCGACATCGCCTCTAGAGACAATATTCATAGCGACAGGACATGGTTATATCGAAGAAGATTACACACTACTTGTTATATCGCAAAGTTTCGATGTAGGGCTTAATTTTTTTCAATGCTCCAAATACACATGGAAAGAAATTTTCAAACATCGCCAACATAATGACGCAGGTATCTTTATTAGATAGCGGTACTCTTTAACATTTTGATTGCTGAAACCTAGCTATACTGTTGGAGATAGGTTTTGATGTCCCTTTAAATGCTCACAGAGTGAAGCTGTAACGAATGAATAAGGCAAGACAAGCGCATTGATGCAACTCTCTCATACGGTGCTTACCAGTAGACGTGAAGACGTTACTGAATGCGTCACCGACATCTGAAAAGTAGAAGAAGCTTGTAGATCTTTGTCCATAGAACTTTCCGTGACCTTACCAGTAGCCGAGCATCCGTCACTCGCCGAATCGTTAGCAAAATATGACGCTGGTTGGCAGTTTCTTTCGATGGGAGCAGCGTAGGTTCTTTCGATGGGAGCAGCGTACACGTGCCTTTCGCCAGCGTCTCTGAAATAATCGTCAATGCAATAGGAGTGAGTACTGCACGAGGGACTGGCACACAGTTTTAGATTTCCATGGAAAGGGCTCTATATGTAGTGCCGGTGTTACGGTATGTGGATGCTTTTATAGAATATTAGCCATGAACATAAGAAATTCGATGGTCAAATGTAAATTCAGAGCCTTTCCACTACTGCGAAGGTGGAAGCAAGCGAAGCCAGCGGCTGCGACTGCGCGTGCTGCGCCAGCGGCTTTACGTCATTGTCGCGCCCACTCGCGCATCTGTGTACGTTGGCTCTTCATCAATTTGCGCTCTTCTTTCTCCGAGCGAACGACACGCGTTCTACTTTAACGCGTCCGTCCAATAGCGAGTCAAAAGGGCAAGTGCGCTAGCGCGATCTCTAAGCCACGACGATTGGTGGGCAGTGCCGCCGCCGAGCATCGTGTCACTTGTGAAAGAGGCATCGTTGGTGGCGGGAAGGTGAAGGGCGCCGAAGATTGTTGTTCTAGGCGTTCTTTTGTCCACGGATACGATCCGCCAGATACTAGCCATATACGACTTCGTGTTACAAAGATTGCGGCGCATTTCACAAAGAAGCACTGGTGTGAGCGCGAATCAATAGCTGCTCACAACCTGCACCAGCAACACTAGCAATCACTGGCTCGCATTGAGCCAACACTAGCCAGTGAGCCTGGAGGCCTCTTGCAACTCACTTCAAATTCGGTAGCGCGTTTCTAATGGAGTTTTATTTCACAGTTAATGGATATTTTGTTATATTTCGCCATCACTATATTTTCACATGATACTTCAAAGTGCTTCAATGTATACTTCAAAGTTACTTACATGGTGTATCGCTCTCACAGTCTTATCCCTTCAACGGTGTTTTTTAGGAGAGTCGAAAACCTTGATTCTGAAAGGCCAGCATACTTCCCGCAAAATTATTCACATTAAAAAAAGTTGCAGCAGATCCAAAGCGCTCTGTTGAAATATTCATACAGGCGAAGCTCTTTAGGGTCCTCGACTTTCACCCGACGCTCAGATGACAAGTCTTGCGGTGCTTCTGCCACCCTACGATGTCCACGGCCTTTTGTGACCAAACTCGTCTCAGAGGTCGTAGTTTGCTGGTCCATAAACCGCAATAGAGTACGGACAGGAAACGGAAACGAGAAGTAAACTTAGGAAACCGGAAGTTAACTTACCACCGCAAATACGTGGCCTGAAGTTTCTTCGACGACTTGAAGTGGCACAATCAAAGCTAGGTATGATCGCGTTGAATATGCTGCATGCTTTTTCAATCGAAACCTGTATTGACTGACCGGTGAAGCTGGTGTTCCAAAAAACCCACCGCCGCGGAAACAAGCGGTCGCTCCGCTATGTTTCGGGACGAATTGGCGTGATTAGACACGATTGACAATTCACAGTACTGCGTTGCTCTACAACGGGACAATAACCACCTGCCGCATGCAGTTCGATGAGCGCTATCGGAGCCAGCTACTTTGCTGTCTCGTCATCAATGCCTTATCCCGCAGCCTGCACATATTCACAAAGCGCACAAGCTGTTTACTTCGTTTTGCTTCCCCGCATATTGCGCATAACCGCAACTAATTAAAAAAAAACGGCTAAATCATTGGACAAGGTGCAGGACTTTTAAGCAAAAGTGGTCGATAAAATCACATGGCTGAAACGACATATGTTCGTACTTCAAAAGATGTTGCACCATTCTTCAACGGCTCGTTGACATTACCAAGTGATTTCGAGATCGAGAAGAAGGGACGAGTTGCAAAAAGCATGTAGGGAAGGGTGTTTCAGCTCCACTAACGTGAAACCTGCGGAGGGGCGAAGCATGCAGTGTGCGCCGGTGTTTCCCACACCAAAAACACTGCTGATGGGCAATGAGAGACAGAAGAGAGATTAGACACAGAGACCCACAGTCCGCTTTTAGTTTACGTGCACACTGAGAATCTTTATTGTTCGACTACGCACAAGAGAATCTCTCACCGGCACCACATTGCAGGTCAAGATTCAGTGCTAGCCGGTGAACGGTTGTGCAGCGCGAGCAGTCGGTTTTTTCAAGAAACTAGCTAGCAGACGCTGCCTGCGTAGGCGTTGTCTCTCGCGGGGAGAGCACGTTCTCGTTCCTCGCGGAGCTGGTAGTTCAGCGTTCATCGTAGAAAGTGTTTCCATAGTGAACGCGCGCCGTTCGCTCTCTCTCGCCACACGGCGAGCGCTGAGGTGGTGGCGCCCTCTCTTGCGCTCAAAGCACATGGACCGTCAGGACGATGCACCGCCGACAAGCCGAGACCCTAAGGGTACGAACACACTGGCGGCGCGGCACTCTCCCGCCCGCCGCTCACCGCTGGCTCGATGCAAAGCCACCCAGAAAAAATATTTTTTTCTAGGTGGCTTTGCTCGATGCCGCTTTTCTCTCTTTCTCCCGCGGAGCGTCAAAATCTTTCTCCCGCCGACTCGATCGCTCCGGGACCTATTTTCGCCGCTACCGCCGGCTGCCGCGCAAGCAAACCACCAATCAGCGCCTGCTTTACCTCCTCTTCCTTCTCACGCGGGCTGTCGTCATAGCAACCAGACATTGTTCTCCTCACCCGCGCATCTCCTCTCCGTCTTTCTGGGAGAAATCGAGAAATCGCGAGCCGGCAGCAAGCCGGCAGCCCCGCTGCCCTCGTTGGCAGGAAGAGCGGCGCTTGTTGGAAGTGCGCGCCGAATCGTCGCTCCCAATCTCGCGCCGTGAGGCGCTCGCTATCGCGCGTGGACAGAATACAGGAGACCCAGCAACACCCGGCTCTACCACCATGTCCCGTGCCCACCCCCTGGTTTGCGAGAACTTTTCGTACGCGGCGGCCGCTGGTCTTCCGTCTGCAAAGAGCTCACAAACCGCCACAGACAAGAGAAACTCTGTGATCGCTGTGCTCTCGGCAGCGCTGACAGCCGCTATGGATTTTCTCCCTCTCGGCTGCCCCGTTCGCCCGCTCTGTGCTGCAGCGCTGGCCACCCACCTTGCGTTAACAAATGATGGCGAGTGATCGACACGAGTCTAGGCCACGCATACTGCAGTGGAACTGCCGTTCACTGCGTCGCCGACAAACAGAGCTCGCAGCGATCCTTCCCCTGCGCGACTACGACGTCCTTGCTTTGCAGGAGACGTATGTTCGCGTGGAGGATGTTTCGCTGCCCGGCTACATCGGCTACAGCAGTTCCACGCAGTGTGCGCTCGCTGAGTGCAATAATGCGCCGTGCTGTGACACCGCCCACCCGCCCGGGAAGCCGCGCGCCGGTTTGTACATTCGTGACACACTCGCTCATGCGCTTGTCCCCACAGAACATCTATGCTGTGCGACGAGTGAGTGCGTTGCTGCCACGGTCCGTGTGGACGGCGTGGACACTTCTGTCGCGAGTGTTTATGTGCGCCCAGTCGTCGCGGCCAGCTGCGCGTTTGTGCCGCGCCTTGTCGCCGTGCTTGCGCGTGACCACGTACTGTGTGGAGACTTCAACGCGCACCACGTCAGCTGGGGTTGCCGTACCACGGATGCGCGCGGTAGGGACCTATGCGACGCGATCAGTTCGGTGGGACTCCTCGTACTAAACTCCGGAGAACCCACCTTCATCCGTCGCAGTGCGGCCTCGACAGTGATTGACCTGGCGCTGGTGTCAGAACGCTGCTCCTACGAGTGGAAACGCCACGCTGACACTGCTGGTTCTGATCACTACCCGATCACACTCCTCCCGTGCCACCCCAGCCGTGGTGCTGTTCGTGAATACAGTGTTGTACGGTGGCCACTTTTCCGTGACCTGTGCGCGGGCGTGCAGAGCAGTGATGATTTCTTTTCGCGCATCGCGGACTGTGCTGAGCGTGCCACAACGCGCTGTGTTGTTCCCGCCGGCACACCCTGCCCTGACATCAAGCTGCTCAACCTCCGCGCAGTTCGCCAGCGAGCACAGCGGCGTGCGCTGCGCTCCTCGGCCCCCGGCGCATGGACAGAGTACAACCGACTCGACGCTGTGTGCCGGCGGCACGCCCAGCGGCTACGCGACCGCAGCTGGACGGGCGTCTGTTCCTCTCTGAGTGATCCACGAGGACGTCGCCGCGGCTGGCACATCATGCGCGTCCTGATAAACCCGAAAGTGTCGCGCTACCCAGTGCTCGCCATAGCCGTTGCGCAGGGCATCACTGAAAGGGAGCTTGCTGAACTGCTTGCCGCCTCTTTCGCGCCTCCTTTCCCTCCTAGAGCGGGGAGCGCTGGCGGTGTCACGACAAACGCCGCACCCCCGCTCCCTCCCGTGGATCCCATCACCTCAGCTGACATTCGCTCTCTCTGCAAGGAGGACTTCTCCCTCTACGAACTGGAACGGGTTCTCCTCAGAAAGCGCAAGCGCAGCGCCCCTGGAGCGGACAAAATCACTCATCAGCTGTTGAGAAACCTGGATGCCTCCCAGCGCCCACTCTTGTTGGATGCATTCAACAGAGTTTTCTTCAGTGCTGTCCTCCCGGAAGAATGGCGTTCCGCGACTGTGATTCCTGTCCTCAAACAAGGCAAACCGCCGCGATCGGTGACGTCATACAGGCCCATCTCTCTCACTTCTGTGGCGGGCAAAACTATGGAGGAGATGGCTCTTTACCGGCTACAGTGGATCGCGGAGGTGCGCAACGCTTTCCCACCAGAGCAGTGTGGATTCCGGCCACATCGCGCGACCATCGACTGCATTGCTGCAGTCGTGAGCACCCTCGAGCAGGCCCTTCACGATGGAGAAATGGCCATCCTACTCCTCCTTGACATAAAGTCGGCGTTCGACTCGCTCCCCCACTCGTCTATCATCAGTGCTGTGCGCGCGCTAGGTGTTGAGGGCAAACTCTTGAACTACGTTCAGGCCTTCCTCACTGACCGAACGTTTACTGTGCGCGTGGGCGGGGCGACAAGTGCGCCGCGATCTGTCAGCTGTGGCGTCCCACAAGGCAGCGTCCTCAGCCCGTTTTTGTTTAATCTGGTGCTCGCGCCGCTCGTCAAGTGCCTACCAGAAACGGCTGTGTTCCCTGTTCGCGCAGTGGTGTACGCTGATGACGTCGCATTGTATGTGCGTGGTCCGACCCGAAAGTGCTCGGTGGTGCGCGCTTGCATGCAGGAGGCCCTCCAATGTGTGGCCGCCTTCGTGAGAATCATCGGACTCGCGATCTCGGCGCCGAAAACCGAGGCCCTCGTCGTCCACCCTCGTGCTGAAGCCCGACGACGTCTTCCGTGCCTTCAGCTGGATGGTGCACCAATAGTTTGGAGTAGCAACGTCCGCTACCTCGGCCTGACGATAGACAATCGCCTCCGATGGTTCCCGGCGGTGCGACGTGTACGACAGACGACGCGTCGCGTGGAATCGGCCGTGCGCCAACTACTCGCAGGCGGCAACGGCTGCCCCGCTGCCTTCGCCTGCACCATCTACGAGGCGATGGCTCTGTCTGCCATCCACTACGCACTGCCGATCTGCAAACCCCAGGCGCCACAGTGGCGACTGATCGACCAGGACCACCGCCGAGTCATCCGCATGTGTCACGGAATGCCTCGTGGCTCTCGTGTGGCCGAGACCCTCGCGGAGGCTCGTGCGTGGCCTGCGTCGCTCACGGCGGACCTGCGCGCATTGTGCCACTTGCAGCGTCTCCACCGAGCGCCTGATGCAGGTCCCCTCCTCTCGCGGTTACGTGCTGTGCCAAACTCACGTGTCGGCCAACTTATCGACGTGTACGACGGTGTTGTGGCTGACGACCCCGCACGCCTTTCGCGCTGGCCACCCCCTCATCGTCGAGTGCCCCTTCGAGTGAACTTGCACCTGCCGGGCATTCGATCCAAACGCCACACCGCCATGAGTGCCATTGCTCAGGAGGCCGCGGCGCGGATGTATGAGGACCTGGCCGGGAGGACGCAGGTGTTCACCGATGGGTCCGTCCTGCAGGATCGCTCAGCCGCGGCCGCCTGCATAGCCCCTCAGCTTAGCTCGGAACGACAGTGCCGCTTGCGATACTGTGCATCCTCAACAACAGCTGAGCTAGTCGGGCTCCAGCTGGCTGCAGACCTCCTGCGCAATTCGCCGGCCGTCACGAGCGCAGCAATCTTCTGCGACTCGAAACCTGCACTCCGCCAGCTCGCGAGGGAGGAACGAGGCCCCCTTCTTGCTCAGCGTGCCGCTCTCAGCCTGCTGGCCCTCCAGGAACGAGGCTGTGATGTGGTCCTTCAGTGGCTCCCTTCACACGTCGGCATCGCGGGCAACGAGGCTGCAGACGAACTCGCAAAACGAGCACACTCCGCCGAGACTTCGCTGACGGATTACGCCAGCTCGTTCGACTCGGCACGCAACAACCTTCGCCGGGAGCTGGTGCGCGAGCATCCTGACGCACGGGTTGCCTCCGGACACCCCCCTCCTCCCATCCCAGCCACTGGTTTCACTCGCCGCGAGCGCGCGCTTCTTCTTGCCCTGAGGACCGGTTCTGTGTGGCCCGCGGAACGCAGGCATCGTCTTCGCGGCGCCGCTGCACCGAACTGCACCGATTGCGGCGCGATCGAAACCCTGTGCCACCTATTGTTTGACTGTCCGTCTCTCAACACTGCGCGGAAGCGGCTCGCCATGAAGTACCGCCTCGTCGGACTGCCGTGTGCGACCCTACAGGACTTGCTCCATCCCACCGGCCACGTACACCGTCGCCGATCAGCCCTTGCGGCCCTACTAGCTTTTCTCGAGGATGCCGGCCTAGTCGAACGAATTTTCTAGCCGCTCACCACGGTGACTCGGACGCCCGTTCTCCTGCCCCCCCCCCCCACCCCCTCACTGTTTTTTTTTTTTCACTCATACCTTTCTTTTTCTTCTTTTACCATACTTTTTTCACTCTCACTGTCCCTTTAATCCCCAATCCCCCGTGAGTGTATCGGTTGAGGTGTCCTCACTTGAGAGACAGTCATCGTGCACTCCACACCCAATTTCCATTTTCATTTCCTTCTTCCTTTTAAGAATCACCTCCCCCCCCCCCCCCCCCCCAAGCCGGCGGGTGGGCGCTCCTCGACATGTCCGTTCTTGTCTAGTGATTCTTGCGCCGGCAATGTGGACAGCGTGTTGCTGCTTGCCGCGCGGAGGCGCCGACGGGCGGGACGCCGCCGCGGCATGCTTCCCGCCAGTGTGCACGTACCTTAAGGTGCGTCGCCCCTAAAACACGCGACGCGCTCACCCAAAAACCCTTCCTCACCCACACCTGGCGCACACCAAAGAATAGAAAAGGAAATAAATTTCCTTTCCGGAGCTGGGAATTGAACTCGTGTCCACCCGGTACCAAAGCGAATGCCTTGTAAAGTAGGCCACGCACCCATGCTTGTCCAATGTGAACTGAAGTGAAGCATACAATTGTGTTCTACCGATGATACAAAAAATAATGGGGAAGAAGTACACTTGCTGTGGGCGCTTCTTTGAAATATTTCATGTTGGCAGACTAAAATCGATCTGCAGGACAACGCACAAGGTCCATATCGGGAATTGCAGATTTCAGGAAAATTCCGACTTCGAGAAAATCGAATTGCTAAGCCGCGTTTCTATGATCGTGCGATGGTCCCGTCGTTGGGTCGTTCTAGAGGCTGACGAACGCTGACAAATAAAACGTGAAAGACGCCATGCCGATTCAGCCCGAAAACAGCGTTCCGGGGACGGCCGCTCCCTTTAATAAAACTGAACGCTTACGTAACGAGGGAGCATTGCACATTGCGAAGGAAAGAAAGCAAGAAAAAAAGAAAAAAGAAAGAAAAGCAGTAGGTCAGGCACGCACACGCCAAGCTTCGCTTGCCCCCATTTCACCGACAGGAGAAGGGCTCCTAATTTTTTATATTTTGAAGCGAAGCTTGTTACGAATCACCGGTTCCAGTGGCGGCGTTGCCGTACGCGAAAACCCCTGGTCTCTTTGAGCGTACAGGAGTGCAGCCCTCGAAGCTGCGCCGGTCACATGCGTACTGGTATGCGCCTCTTTTTAGTAATTTACGCTCTCTCGATCGTCACCTCATCGGTGATCAGCTGTTGCTTATGTATCAATCTGATTGTTTTAAGGTCACTTCATATTTCACGTTGCAGCATTTTATTGTTGCCTGAATATGAGCGCATGACCCCACTTTCACGCGAGACCGCCGGAACGTGAGTCATTAGGCACAATGACAACTGCGTAGACACGCCCCCACGTCATGCCCGTAACCAATCAGTCGTTTCGCTTCCACTTGAGAAAGAAAGAAAGAAAGAAAGAAAGAGAGAAGTAGCAGGCCAGGCACGCCACGCGAAGCTTCGCTTGTCCTCATTTTCACGATAGAGGAAGGGCTCCTGAATTTTTTAGTGCACCATTCGATCAGAGGGCAGCACCTAGCAGGAGCAGTAGCAGCGAGGGTCGGCAAACCCGGGGAGATTCACAAAGGAAGCGAGGTATTATTGGGATTGATGAGCTCGCAGCATGGCATCGGCATTTTTGGGGACTCACGTGCTCCTGTTCCCGTACAGATAGCCAAGTAAGCCGCCTGTGGCGGCACCGGTCCAGAAACCTGGTCCTCCCGATGAGCTCGTGGGCCAGGCTGTCGGAGCCCACCCTGCAGAGTTCATGCAGAAAAGATATGCTCGTATATAGAGCGAAACCGGAGATTACGTGCTAGCGTTCTTGTTGATTGAGAAGACTGGGTGACGTATAAGGCTACCGGGCGTAAAAAATTCGGCAGATCCCACGTACCGTGGAAGTCGATGTGATGCGAAGCATGCGGCGGGTAGGTGACTATGGCGTAACTTTTTTTACTGAGCGACACGTTAC
This sequence comes from Rhipicephalus sanguineus, assembly GCF_013339695.2. Taxonomy (NCBI): domain Eukaryota; kingdom Metazoa; phylum Arthropoda; class Arachnida; order Ixodida; family Ixodidae; genus Rhipicephalus; species Rhipicephalus sanguineus. The sequence goes on along the minus strand of NC_051184.2, from coordinate 38,781,423 downwards.
AAAATGATGCTAAAGATTCGTATAAATTTTATACGCACACTTATATATGTTGAAGAGACGCATAAGTGTTATATAACTGAACCAGATGTTTACGGTTGGGTAACGCTGCCAATGGCAACGTGGGTATTACCAACACGAGAAACGGTAAGCTGATATGTAGTGCTTATACGTGTCCCGAGAACGCACGCATGTTTCACAAACCCGTGTGCATGTGTGCAAGAAGTTCTTGACAGTTCTTGAACAAGGGCATCATCACCGTGATCAGTGAGCACCAGCAGCTGGTAATGACTTGTTATAGGATCCGGTCGTGATCGTGGTGACGAGGGTTCCATGTGTAGTGAAGTATGTGGTATAGTACAGCTGTTGGAATTCGTGGATGCCTCGGTCATTTCGTCGACAAATTGTGTGTCGACAGAGCCGGCGACATGTCGGAACCTGAAGCCACCCTTCGCGTTGGTGAGGTATAGGCCGTCGAAGCTGGTAGGCCTGGATAGTGCTACGTAGACCAACATCAGTGGATGGTGTTTCTCGTGTTCGTAGACTACCTGGGCGTATGTGGCCTACGTAGCCTAATCTACAAAGCGGCTGTCAATTAATATGGCATCATCCTCGGTCAGCATGAGGCCATCGCCCAGCCTCGTAAGAAATGAAGGGGACACTGCGTCGTTCTAGTGGACGAAGTGCACTTTACGGTGCGGTGATGTGGATATCATATGTCACTTTCGTTAATGTATTCCTCCGGGGCCGAGCATTGCTTCAATATAGCTTCCTGAATCATAGGAATACAAAAGTAATGTTTTTTAGACTACTATAAAAGCGGAGCGAACACTGGAACTACAGACGTTAATCTGATATGACGCCTGTATCGTAGGAGTAGACATCATAGGAGTACCGTGTATTGTTTATTGCTTTCTTGTAAAATTAGATAACCCGCACCACAACCACAATTGACGTTGCACCGATATTACGCCTGCGTAGGCTGTTTTTCCAAACCAATTTATAGACCTGGCATGGCTCAGTGGTAGAATACCTGATTGCCACGCAGAATGCTTGGGTTCGATTCCTGCTGGGATCCTAATTTTCATTCTTTCCATTCGTTGAGTCATCGCTGCCGATGTTGGTTTTCCTTAACGCTCTCGTATTTAAGTTACCAATGTCTGTTCTCGCCGTTCCTGGTTAGATATAAACTGTCAATCACCTGTGGCGCATACCCGTACACCGCGGCCCGTGGTAAACGGGTATGTGCCACACGTGTCTAGTGGAAAGGGTTTGACGACGTACACGACAGGATTTTAACGTTATTCATGTCATCACCCGGCAGTCATATTCGTCAAATCCTCTTACCCTCCCATGCAAATTTTGGTCTACACCAAGTTAAGGAGGCCATCATGAGAGCACCCAGACGTAGGCGGCTAGATAGATAGAGAGATAGATAGATACGTAGATAGAAACGCTCAAAGTGCCAGAGGTTCGCTAAGAAATGCTTCGCATTTAATACCGATCAGTAATTCTGCGATAAGGCAGCCTTTTATCGCCGATATTCGTTGTAATCATTGTGACACTCAAGAGTGCAGTTAAGCTTGCAATTGCGGCCTTTCCAGCCCTGCCCGCCAGACTTCGATGAAAACAGTGCGACATAAGGAGCAAAGATGCGGAAGTAATTTCAACATTGAGGCTGCAGAAAGCGTCGCTTGGTGGCGCTGCCAGTACTCAACCTCATTATAATTTATTGAGACTTAAAGGCCCCTGGTTGGGTATTACATAGGGGGAAGGACACACAACAAAACGAACCTTGATACACTCATGAACTACGTAAAGCATTGACAAGAACACTTGGAAGGCTGCCGAAGATGGTTCGTTACAGCGCAACACTAGACACGGAAAAAAGGAACGAAAACAAACAAGGCGTTGACTCTCAACTGATATTTTATTGAAGAACTGTGAAACATATGTGTGCCAAATACAAAAACCGTGACATGCGCAGTACACAAAGATACATCAAAGCAGCATTGTCAAAATTACACATAATCAATATTGGTAAAGGTATCTAAATTTTTTGTCATGAAGAGTTAGTGGCTGTTCACTGATACAAGTCTTGTCCCCAATCCTTATATCTTAAGCCTCAGCGAGTTCTCGTGTCAATTGGCTCGCATGTTTGAAAATGACGGTGGTTTTGTTAAAAATGGCACGACAACCAGATGACCTCTAATGCTCGGATTGATGATGTCGCGCAACCCCTTGATGTGATAGCTCATGCTCTCTTAGTCGAAGGTTCACATACCGCTGTAACGAAGTCCAAGATGAGTCCTAAACAACTGGCCCACTGGCCGTTTTGCTACAGTAGATGGAACGATATGACATACGGCGCTTTGTTTGCGGACATGTTAAAGCTTATCACTGAGTCCCTACTTACATGAGTTTGCGACCGGCTGCTGGCATGCTGAGACGTAGTTCGGACTGTAAGGTGGAGGGTTGTCGTACGCGTAGGGAGGTGGAGGCGGTGCACTCCGCTCGGCTGTGGGTTGGTTTATCAGTGGTTGGTAGCGAGCACCGCACGATGAAGGCCTCTGGCGGTTATGGGAGGTGCGGCCGCGTCCATCGGTGTTCCCATCACAAAGGGCGAAGCAGCAGAGGCACAGGAAGCAGCAACCAAGGACAGCAAGGACCGAGAAGATGACATTCCAGAAAGATGGAAGCGTACTGGTAGGTGTCGTTTGGATATGGTGTTCTATGTGTCTGTGCTTCCCGTGACTGAAAAAGGACGCCGTGTTGGGTTATCTACTTAACTGCGCGCAGGAGCGCACATTATTAGTGTACCAAGATGTGAATCATAATTTGAATTATAACTCGGACTTCACATTTATTCTTAGTGCTAGGGACTGCATGCTATTGTTCGACCTTCTCAACAGCAGCAACGACAATAGCAGCCTCTGTAAGCCTTAATGAAAACAACAATTGTCTAACCCTTGACAACTTATCGAAATTTGAATACCCACAAAAATTTCACATCGGTGGATCCGCAAAGGTGGATAAGTATGGAATATCCATTAGGTATGTGGCATGCCAATGGCTTGAGCCTTCTTGGATGTGAAATTCCTGGTAGACTTGCTGTGTTTACGCCTGGTTTCGAAGGTGAGCATTTCGGCGCGCTTAATCCGATTACAAGAACATGCGTTGACTGCTTCCTAAAAAATGGGTTTGATTGCGTTTCTTTTCTACTGAAGAAGCGAGGAAATCTACGAACGTGACTGGGCGTGACAATAGCGTCAGCGCCTCTTTTTACACTGATTGCGATATGGGAACGCGAGCTGCTGCTCATGCACGCTTTGCGCATACATTATAGGCTTATCAACTGTAGTTCACTCTAACTAAGGATTTTTTTTGTAATTCAGTTTTACCTCTTAAATACGCTTCAGTAATTAAGTTTATTTTACTGCCAAATTGAAGCTCAGGTCAAGGTCAACTTCTGGCTGTTTACAAAAAGGATACTTGTAGTGAACAAAAACTATAAGATTGCTGGCTATGCAGAAAAAAATTAGCATTACTTACGCGCCGTGGGATGCGCCACCGCCATACGCCGTTCTCTCCAGGTAGTATTCTAGCTGTTGCAGAACATCAAAAACACGAAGTTTTTGTTTAAGAAATACTACTAAAAGACAATAACAGCATATAGCGAGAAGTGCGAGGAGAACATTTTGTTCAGTTACATAAACAAAACAATAAAGAAGGCTAAACAAAACACAAAGCCAAATAAAATGAGGCAAAGAACGGATAGATTCCATACCACAAGTGATAGTCCAACCCACGTCTGTTACCTACAAATAAGTTACCTTGGTGAGCACCTTCCCGTAAGCTTTCTTCATCTATCTATCTATCTATCTATCTATCTATCTATCTATCTATCTATCTATCTATCTATCTATCTATCTATCTATCTATCTATCTATCTATCTATCTATCTATCTATCTATCTATCTATCTATCTATCTATCTATCTATCTATCTATCTATCTATCTATCTATCTATCTATCTATCTATCTATCTATCTATCTATCTATCTATCTATCTATCTATCTATCTATCTATCTATCTATCTATCTATCTATCTGTCTGTCTGTCTGTCTGTCTGTCTGTCTGTCTGTCTGTCTGTCTGTCTGTCTGTCTGTCTGTCCGTCTATCTATCTATCTATCTATCTATCTATCTATCTATCTATCTATCTATCTATCTATCTATCTATCTATCTATCTATCTATCTATCTATCTATCTATCTATCTATCTATGACATTACATTACTATTACTTCTGAAAAGTGAAGTTACGTTGCAATTACTTTAAGAAGAGTTCATAATTCATGCGCTAATTCATGCACACTTTATTTGCAGCGCATACAGGGTGTTTCAGCTAAAAAAGCACCGAGTATTAAAAAATTAAGCATGGGTGCTACGCGTCTCCAATTAGCGCAATATTGTTCTGAGCCATATAGATCACGTCAGATTATTTTTTTCGATCCGTCAAGCTCGGTAATTAACAAAGATTGCTTAATGAACTTTTCAAATAGTAACTCTAGAGAAAAATTTTCAAGACAAAAGTTCTGGCGCTTGTTCAGAAACATCGAATTTTTCAATCTGTGTTAAGATAACTCCCCTGCTTAATATTTTTTCGGCCTTTCTTTAAAGCGCGCGAATTAAAAAAAAAATACCACGTGACTGCCGCCAAACGCTCGGCGCTTTTAGTGCCCTCAAATGTAAGTTCAACGAATTATCAAAGGCTGCTTCGCGCTCGAAGATCGATGGAACAGGTTATCGGTGACTGCGATGGACGTTAAGCGACAAAATGAGCATACCGTTTTATCAACAACAACAACAACCACAAAAAAATTCTTGAAAGAAAAAGCGGCAGCCACGGAGCAAATGCTACATGAGACTGTAGGCAGCATTTGATGCAGCACAGGCCTTTTTTTTTTTTTTCTTTTCGCACCAATGAAGAAACACATCGGAAGGGGCGAGGGTGACAGCGTGACGAAGGACTGAGATAAAAGTTGCGCTCAGGCGTGACGGCCGCTCTTTCGTATATCTTTTTTTATTTTTTATTATTGTTTTTTTAGGTGGTACGCCTCTATCGTCATTTAGCGTCCATCCCAGTCACCTCCAGCATGCTCAATCGACCTTAGTGCGCGGAGCAGCCTTTGATAATTCGTTCAACTTACATTTGAGGGCACTAAAAGCGCCGCGCGTTAGGCGGCAGTCACGTGCTATTTTTTAAAATTCGCGCGCTTTAAAGAAAGGCCGGAAAAAAATTAAGAAAAAAATTAAGCAGGGGAGTTATCTTAACATAAATTGAAATTTTCGATGTTTCTGAACAAGCGCTGCAACTTTTGTCATGAAAACTTTTCTCTAGAGTTACTCTTCGAAAAGTCCATTAAGCAATCTTTGTTAATTACCGAGCTTGGCGGATTGGAAAAAATATTCTGACATGCTCTATATGGCTCAGGACAATATTGCAGTAAATGGAGATGCGTAGCGCCTATGTTTAATTTTTTAATACTTAGTGCTTTTTAGCTGAAACACCCTGTATATACACTGCGATCTCGGATATTATTGTCCAACCCCCACGCTTGACGTATTGTACTCAGATTAGCTTTTCTGTTATTTTGCTTTCGTTATTTGTCATTTTTTTTATGTCATAACGTAAGTGTACATGCCCCATTTTAGCAATAAATAATTGGAAAAGTAATGAGTAAATTTCTTAACATGACTTGCTTGAAGTAATTCATTGCATAATTTATTACAGTAAGAAGTAATTTATTCACTGCAATTTGATTACTTCCAACTTTGTTTCGAATCTTAGAGGTGACCCCTTTGCTAGACAAAACAATGAGCAGAGAAAGCACATTATCATTTGCACCCTGATGCATTACCTTGTATCATTTGCACATTATCTCTGTAGAGGATTTAGTACTTTCCGTTTGTTGGAAACATTCGGCACGCGCGGAGAGAATAGCACGATCCCACACTTACGCCACAAGATCCAACCAGGACGTATTCGTCTTGCGGATTATCGTATCCTTCGCATGTCACTCGAAGCAAGCCGAATTTTTGAGATCTCTTCATCTCCGCCTTGCACTCCCACTGTAATTGGACAGGTGAAGGCATTCAAGAGATCGAAGGCAACTGTTTAGTCAATGTCAAACATTGTCAAGGCTTCACTGAGCGATGTTCTTTAGAATGCCGTTCGAGCGATCTTATTTGAATGTGCGCTGTCGATATCTCATCACACGTTTGTAACGTCACCCTGTTTTACCAAGCACAGTAGCAGATCTACCACATTGCCGCTATCGTGATACAACGTTCGAATGATCGAAGCACAGGCATTCTTCAAGCAAGAACCTAAGCACGTGACCTCATCGTCACGTGCTTAGGTTCAACATAGCATGCAGTGAATGTGCCGCGTTGACATCATGGTAGCCGTTATATTGTTGTACCAGTGCGTTAGGAAGCTTAGACCGTAACCTCAGGCGCAAGCTATCGATCGCACACGACTATGCGATATAGGCGTGGCCAAACCGCGTGCGTTTTGCTGAGTGGCCTGTCTGTGGCGAGAGATCACCTGCACGGTCCGGCCGTCGGTTCCCCGGTTGTAGCATTGAACGACCGAAGGCTGGTATTGACAGCCCGCGCTGCCGCCGAGGCAGTTTAGTTGCGGCACGGGGTGGGACCGTCGACCTGTAGTGTACTGCCCTTGCCGCAGGGTGAGAACCTGAACCTCTTTCAGCTTCACTCTGTCATCTGCGGATGTGTGTGCAGGCCAGTGATTGCTTGCACACTATAAGGCAGCTGTAGAGTATGGGCGAGGTTACAAGCACTAAAATATAATATTGTTACGTACTCTGGAGTAGCGTAAGGGGGTTTTTAATGGGCACAGAGACCGCGGAAATCGTAGGAGCTACGTCGTCGTCCTCTTTCTCTACCCGCGCTTCCCTTGTTTTTCACCGACAGTGACCCTTCGTATCATTCCTCCTCTCTCAGACGAAGCCCTCTGGGCGAGTCATTCTTGTGTCCTTCGTGTATACGGCTTCAGGCGGGCAACATGCGTCACCTCGGTCTTGCATGAACGTCGGCCACTAGTAGTCAGACGTGCGATTTCGTAGTTTACCTCGCTTAGACGATGGAGGATCACGAACGGACCGGCGTAGTGTGCGAGTAGCTTTTGGCTCAAGCCACGTCTGCGTATTGGGGTCCACACCCACACTAGATCACCGGGAACATAGGTTACATGCCGGTGTTGACTGTCGTAGCGTGTTTTGGAGGAGTCTTGCGCTGCCAATGTACGTAAGCGTGCAAGTCGACGAGCCTCTTCTGCGCGACACAAAGTCTCCGCAATTGACAAGTCGTCGTGAACGACAAAGGAAAGATAGTGTCCAGCGTATGTCGAGGCGAGCGAGCGTAGAGCAGGTAGAAAGGGCTGTAACCTGTAGTTTCGTGTTTCGCAGAGTTGAAGGCGTACGTCACGAACGGTAATACTTCATCCCAGTTCTTGTGGTCGGCGGTGACGTACATGGATAACATGTTGATGAACGTTCGGTTTGTGCGCTCGGTCAGACCGTTAGTTTGTGGGTGATAAGCAGCTGAGTGTCGGAACTTGGAGGCACACAAGCGAAGTAATGATTCTACCACATCGGCGGTAAATTGGCGACCACGGTCACTTATCACCACGCGAGGTGGCCCGTGCCGGAGTATGACTGAATGCAACAGGAACTCCGAAACCTGGCCTGCCGTGGCTGAGGGTAAGGCAGCCGTCTCGCAGTACCGCGTCAGGTAGTCAGCGCATACAATTATCCACCGGTTGCCTTTTGAAGAACGGGGAAATGGTCCCATAAGATCAATGCCGACCTTTTCAAAGGGAGAACTGGGGGCATTACGGGCTGCAGATGACCGACTGGACCTGAGGTGGGCCGCTTGTGGCTCTGACACTGCGTACAACTGGCCACATATTTTTCAATTGTCTTGCGCATTTGAGGCCAATAGAACCGCTCTTTGGTGCGACTAAGTGTTCGTGCGGTTCCTAAATGACCAGAGGTCGGGTCGTCATGCGTGAGACGCAGAACAGATGTTTGAAGAGACGCAGGAACGACCAGCAGAAAGCGGTCGCCCGTCGTTGACAAGTTCCTCTTGTAAAGAAGACCACCTCGGACGCAAAACTGGCCTTCGGGTATTGGCTCGATTGTTGCAGGGAAGAGAGCTTTCAAGCTTGGGTCTTTGCGCTGCTCAGCGGCGAAAGTCACGGCATCGGGAAAGCCAGGCGACAGCGAAGCGATAAGGTGGTCGAAGTTATCGGCCTCACAATCCGTCATAGGTAGTGGCATCCTAGAGAGGCAATCCGCATCAGCGTGTCGACGACCACTCTTGTACGAAATGGTGAAGACATATTCTTGCAAACGAAGGGCCCATCGTGCGAGGCGGCCGGAGGGGTCGCGAAGGTTGACCAGCCAACACAGGGAATGGTGATCTGTGACGATGGTGAACGGGCGGCCATAGATGTATGAGCGAAACCGCTGTACTGCAAAGACTACCGCTAGGCATTCCTGTTCGGTCACTGTGTAGTTGCGTTCAGGCTTGCTTAAAGAACGACTTGCGTACGCCACGACGTGTTCCTTGTTACCAGAGCGCTGAACGAGAACGGCGCCGAGACCGATGCCACTTGCGTCCGTGTGGATCTCCGTTGGCGACGAGGGATTGAAGTGCCGAAGTATCGGCTGTGAAGTTATCAAGCACTTCAGCTGGCGAAAAGCGGCATCACACTCGGGGCTCCACTGAAACGGGCTGTTCTTCTGGAGAAGTCTCGTCAGAGGATGAGTGACATCCGCAAACCTGGGTATGAACCGCCGGAAATACGAGCATAGCCCGATGAAGCTGCGAAGGTTGTTTCACAGATTTGGGTTGCTCGAACGATTCAACGGCCGCTGTCTTCTGTGGGTCAGGTCTAATGCCATCTTTATCGACGAGATGGCCCAGCACCAATGTTTGTCGCTCGCCAAAGTGGCACTTTTTTCGAATTCAGTAGAAGGCCAGCCTTTTCAATACAGGTGAGCACAACATCTAGGCGCGTGTTATGCTCCTGAAACGTGCGTCCAAATATTACGATATCATCAAGGTAACACATACAGATCTGCCATTTTAAACCACGCAAAATAGAGTCCATGAATCTCTCAAACGTCGCAGGCGCATTACATAATCCGAATGGTATTACGTTGAACTCGTACAGTCCATCAGGCGTAACGAATGCCGTCTTTTCCTTGTCAGCTGCGTGCATCGGGATTTGCCAGTAACCTGATCGTAGATCAACAGAAGAAAAGTAGGAAGCGGAATGCAGGCAATCAATGGCGTCATCGATGCGCGGCAGCGGATAAACATCTTTCTTGGTAATAGAATTCAGGCGGCGGTAGTCAACGCAGAATCTCCACGTACCATCCTTTTTCTTAACTAGAATGACGGGAGCGGCCCAGGACTCGCCGATTCCTGAATTATCCCCTTTTCCAGCATCTCTTGGACTTGCTCGTCGATGATTTTGCGCTCTGATGGTGCCACTCGGTAAGGCTTCTGCCGTATGGGATACGCCGACTCGGTGTGGATCTGATGACGTATCCGGGATGCTGGAATTGAGGGCGTTTGGCTATCTTTACAAAATCGAACACTTTTGAATGCTTAGAGAGAACGTCCAGCAGTGTATGACGTTCGCCTTGGCCAAGCGACTTGCTGATCATTTGTAGCAATTGGGAATCCTCTGAACCTTGCGAATCTGGGCGTCCATTCTGGTCTGTAGCATCAACAAGCGCAACCAGCGTCGTAGACGATTCAGGTTTAAATATGCAAGTTTCATGCCGGCTGGCAAAACTGCAGGCTCCATGGAAGTGTTCATTGTCCACACACCTGCTCGTCCATCAACAACAGACACCACGCAATGGGGAATTAGAATGTTCTTCTTCAGACAGGCCAAAGGAATCGGTTCGAGTGTGGCGTCAAACATGGCACAGTTGTTACCAGAACAAGTCACAGGAACACACACGGCAGAAAACGCAGGAACGACTGTGTCCTCGGAGACGAAAAAGATGCAGTCATCACGATAGGAATTCTCTAAGAGCGCAGCTGGAAAAGTACCATGCAGGGAAAGGTGCCCACCTCTGCAGTCAACAGTTGCCCCACATTCACGCAAAAAGTCGATACCCAAAATAACGTCATGTGTAGACCGTGGAATAACCGCAAATTCTGTGCAAATACCTTGCCACACAAGGAGACGTCCGCAGTACAAAATCCCACTGGACACAACGCGTCACCGCTCACACCACGGAATGTCACACCAGGGCTCAGGCAAAACATCACTTTAGGTCCGAGAAGGTTCTTAAAATTTACACTCATCACAGAGATCGTCGCGCCTGTATCTACAAGTGCCATAGTAGGTACCGTATCAACAAGTACGTGAACTCTGTTCTTCAACATAAACGCTGACGGGGGTATATCTGTAGATAGCGCCTGGTATCTCGCGGCCTCACCCCCATTGGCCGCACCGACTAGTTTTCCGGCGGCGGTGACCGCGTGCGTCGCCGTGGCGACGGTGATTGCGGAGCTCGTGGAGCTGGTGGCGGCGTCAAACTTCGATCAGAAGCCGGCGAGGGGTAGCGGAATCCGGTTGGTGCGCGTGGTGGCCGTGGCGTGTAGACTGGACGGTCGAAAGGCTGAGAAGGCTGTCGCTGGTATGGGCTGCGGTGGTTGCAAAAACGTGCGATGTGACCCGGGACGCCACAGTTGTAGCACACCGGATGTGGTCGAGATACAGGCGGCTGCTCAGAGTAACCACTCCTCTCAGAAGGCATGGAATAGTAGTGCCGCTCTTCAGGGGCACCGTAGCCAAGCGACGTTCGTTGACGGTAACCAGGCGAGCGGAAACGCCGTCCGTAATTGGGTGGTGTGCGATGTGAGAACCCAGACTGCCGTGTGCCTCGGTATTCATCGGGATCAGCTGCGTTGACCGATGGCTGCCATGGAGCAAGAGTAGCCGGAGTTCGCGCATGCTCTGGTTCTCTTGCATAGGCCTCCTGAAAGTTGTTGGGGTGATGAGATGTTTGCTGACATCGAAGCAGCTCTTCTCTGACAATCTGCCGTATTGTGAAGGCAAGGTCGTTGGGCGACACTGTTTCGACGCTAGCCACAGTTGGGACGTTAGACAAGCGGCCGAATTTCGGAGAGATCCGTCGCATCTTCAGCGATTCAAAGGTACGGCAGTGCTTCATCACGTCAGACACGGAGTTCAGGCTTTCCTTTCCAATTAAGAAATTGTACACGTCTTCGGCTATACCCTTAAGAACGTGTCCAACCTTGTCTTCTTCAGACATCCGAGCATTGACTATCTTGCACAGCTTCAAGATTTCTTCAATGTATGTCGTGCATGTCTCTCCTGGAAGCTGTGCCCTCTGAGCCAATGTCTGCTCCGCGCGCTTCTTCTTTGCGTCAGAATCACCGAAGCACTTCTGCACTTCTTCGACAAAACGGTCCCAAGTCGTAACATGTCCTCGTGGTTCTCGTACCACATGAGAGCGGTGTCAGTTAGCGAAAACACAACATGCCTGAGCTGTGCTTCCGAGTCCCAGCCGTTGCTCCTGCTCACCCGCTTATAGTTCTTGAGCCACACGTCGACGTCTTCTTCTGAGGTTCCGCCGAAGTTTGGTGGCACTCGGTAGTAGGGCACGGAACCCGTCGGAGTTGGCGTCGAAGCAGCAGAGGTCTGCTCTTGGGACATTTCGATTGGCGAAGGCGGGAGTCCGGCAAGGCGGCGGCTGCGGCGAAGTTCAGGTAGTGAAGCTTCCGTTGTTGGGTTCGTCTTACCCAGCACCACCCACCAATCTGTTACGTACTCTGGAGTAGCGTAAGGGGGTTTTTAATGGGCACAGAGACCGCGGAAATCGTAGGAGCTACGTCGTCGTCCTCTTTCTCTACCCGCGCTTCCCTTGTTTTTCACCGACAGTGACCCTTCGTATCAATATGATAGAATGGCAGCATGGACTAGTTGGTCCTTTCATGTATCCTGGTTTCCTTAGCGCTGTGCAAATATGTCGATTCAAAATATGATAGACGCTAGTAGCGCTTACGAGGAAACGTCTGCTGTACTTTAATGGTATGCGAGTTATATTGGCAGCAGGTATTCCCTGATATTAGCGTACATTGAGCACGCCGTTTCCTTTGCATTACGGATACATTACATTACGGATAGTGTAAGGGGCCGGGCCGCCTTCGCTAATCATAACGAACAAGGTTCTGAGGCAAGAACACTTTCGCGGAAAGGAGGCTGCACTTACCTGGCAAGCAGCTTGACAGGTGAGCAAAGACGCAGAGGAGAATGGCGGCAGTGGCAGTGTGGGTCATCTTGGCAGGTGTCGGGGTCACAGCTCTACGCGGAAGCTAAGGCGTCGTGTGACAACGCGTTTACTGGTGCCTTCTTCGGTGATCTGGCTTCATAATTTTAGAAGGGCGGTCGAATGTCGAGCAATAGCAGCTTGATTCCTTGCTTGCAGCAGCAGCAGCACCACCACACCAGCCTCCGGTCAGCTTCCTTGTCTTCTTCTTCTGTTCAGCGATTAGTGGCACGTGCCGAGATGCAGAGGATTGGGTGGGAATTAAGACATGGTCTGCACAGAAAAAATGACTAAAACAAGTAATAATACAACCGAACTTCGCTTCCTCATGGTTGGTTAAGTGTATTAACTTCTATATGAACACGAAAAGGTTTACATAGTATTTAGAGGCAAGTGACCGCGACAGATGTGCACAACAACAAAAAAATGTTTGTTTCAGAATAACGGTGCAGTAAATGGGACATAAGTGGTGGTTTTCGCAAATTGAGCACGAAAATGAATTCAAGTCAAATTCAATTCCAACTGAAATACTTTATTTCTGCCTTGTAGAGGTATACAGACAGTGGAGGAGCAGAAAAAGCTGTCAGAAACAGTTTGACAGAGCCGCGGCACCCTTTTGCTTAGCAGCGGCTTCACAGCTGGGCTTGTAAAGCAACAGTACTGACAAAGTGTAATGAGAAATATGCAATAATAGACAAATGCGAAAGAGAAACAAGAAGAGATTATACGATACATAGATAATATTCCCATTGGATACACACAGGTATCGCTGCAAAGGAAAAAAGAAGGAAGTGGAATTAAGTGCAACCTTGAATGGATATTTTAGATTGCACATGTTTTAATACTTTACAAGTATCTGGGAAAGTGTATCTTAAGATGGTATACGTGTAGTAGCTTGAATAAAATTACAAATTGCATTATATGCATTCCTGTGGATATATCCCGGAACAGAGGCACCGAAATTGGTAATCAAAGGTTCCTTCTCCTTGGACTTGCGTGCATCTCTCTGATGACACCTAAGGACGCAGTATAAAGTCTTGGGAATGGTTAAATCACTAGTACCTGAACACTTAAGTTATGTTTGATTGGTTAAATTATGTTTGATTGAGCATGTGTGAGGATAGGCCTGTTTCTAAACGAAGTGGCAGACGCATTGGCTAAGGTGCCACTCGGCTGTTAGCATGCACCCTGGATCAGCTTTTATCGCAGCGTCTCGATTTCGGCCACAAATAATGATTCGAGAACTTTCTACACCGTCTGCATGAAACTCCTGCGATTTCAGTCACCTATACGTACCCTACAAAAGTAGGTTGTCACGCAAAAAGCTTCGAAGATGCCGTGACTTGACTGTGCCGTCGTTTACGATCGCCGAATATTTACGCAGTTTCCGGCTTCAACTTAAACAAGCGATAGCAATGAAACAACTCTGTCGCTTTCAATACAGTGCCCATTCATTTCAACGAATTTTTCACACCTTTGACCTAATATTTTTACGCCCTTCCGAGATAGCCTAGATGGTTGTCTCCTAGATGTCCGGAGAATGCATTGATCACTTCAACATCAGCAAGAAATTTATTGCTTCACACACTTTCTTCAACTTTGAAGACTAGGCGCCGCCGGGAATGGCCAATAGGGTGGGTGGTCTCCTCGAAGTCCCAGTCCTTCGCTGCAGCCTTCGCAACGCTGCCATGCGAAGTCAAGCGTTGTCGTAAACATAGATGTACGCAGAGTTCTCTGTTCAGGAAGGGGCGGGGGTCATGTTTCGATGCAGCACACCCCCCCCCCCTTGCCGTTGTCTTTGGTCGAGTCCCATCGAAAACGATAAGCATCGAGATGGATGCATACATTCGGGAGGGGCGAAGCATGTAGGGAAAGGCGTTTCAGCTCCACTAACGTGAAACCTGTGAAGTGGCAAAGCATGCACTGTGATCCGGTGTTCGTAGGCGTGCGCAGAGTTCCCCTTCAGGGGGGGGGGGGTCGTCGCAGCACCCCCCTCCCAATTATGTCAATGTATGGCACTGACATTGCCCCCCCCCCCCCCAGTCGCAGCGCCCCCCTCTCTATTTTTTCAATGTGTGGGGCTGACATTGCGTACCCCCTCTTAGGTGAATAGGGGGGTGGCCGCCCCCCCCTACCCCTTCCCCGTGCGCACGCCTATGCCGGTGTTCCCCACAGCAAAATCACTGCTAATGGGCAATGAGAGACAGAAGAAAGATTAGACACAAAGACCCGCAGTCCGCTTTTAGTTAACGTGCACGCTGCGAATGTTTATTGTTCAACTACGCACAAGAGAAATCTCCCACCGGCACTACATTGCAGGTCAAGGTCCAGTGCCTATTCGCCTTTTCGGTCGGTTTCAAGATTGCGATAGCAGCAGCAGGTGTTGCGCCCAAGAAACTTCCGGTCTCTTCAATTATCACTCTCTAACAGCGAAGCAGAAAGCATGCTTTTGAAGTTGTGCCAGAGTAAGTAAAGACTCTTTTTCCGCTTTCAGGTAAAAAGAAGGCGCTGAAAGTGAAGGACTAACTCTTATAATGTTGTGTGTGCAGCTCAGTAAAATATTTTATAAAAGATTTGGCCAGACACAGGGAGAAAAGTGTTGAAAATGTGCCGGTTACTCGCTAAGGCTTTTGTTCCTCGACAACGCTACTCGGCTACTCCGGCGCACAAAACCGGAAGTCGTCCAGCAGCTTTGTTTGTAAACAGCGAAAGGGTCTATATACACGGGGTGGCCGGTGAATGGTTGTGCAGCGAGAACATGACGGTTTTTTTAAATCAAGGAACTCGCTAGCAGACGCTGCCTGCGTCGGCGTTGTCTCTCGCGGGCGAGGGCGCGTTCTCGTTCCTTGCGAGTTGGTGGTTCAGCGTTCATCGCAGAAAGAGCGCGCCATTTGCTCTCTCTCGCCACACGGCGAGCGCTGAGGCGGTGGCGCCCTCTCTTGCACTCACGCAAATGGACCGTAGTAGTTATGGTGTAAATGGACAAGAATCAGAGTGGACAAAGCAACATGCCGACGATGGAAAACAGTGTGTGTGTGTGTGTGTGTTGAAATCGTGTCTGCGCCAACATATAGCATAGCCTTCGTAGCCCTTGTGCTGTGAATGCATCCCCTGTGCTGTGAATGAGTCGCAGCCCTTGTGCTGTGAATGGGTGTAACCTAGGAGGATACTGATTCTAACACCCGAACTGAATGACAAATCGCCCCATATTATTATCAGAAACGAATATCAAAGGCTATGATTTTGCGTGCTGCATGCGCCAGAAACAATCGCAGAAGATGAAAGCGCACTGTGAGCGCTACGTTTTGGACGTCAAAGAGGAATTTCACCATTTCTGAAATTCCCTGCGATATTGCGAAGATTCTTATTTTTTTCTTTCATCCAAACTGAAGGCTAAAAATTCTCCGAAAAAGAAAAAGAAACGTGGTTGATTCCTCCATTATAGGAATCTGTATAACACGAAAGTGAACCGTGTCCAGACAGGAGTAGTTGATTGTTTATTGTACATTGGTGTATGAGAGCAGGGACAATACCTATTCTTGTTTGGCAGCTATTGCACCGTTTGACGTGGATGCACCTTGACGCATAGTGACACATCTTCATCCTGAAGGCTAACGTCTGTGATCATGTGGGGATTCGACTTTGGGGATCCATGTTCCTTCGGGAGCTTGAATCAGTGATGAGCACAACGCGTAAAGTTATTTTGCTGTTTTACCATATCTAAATAAAGTTTTAACCTTTGGTATATTCTGCAGCTCTTGCGTACGCACACTCAATGTACCTGCAAAACTTATGCCTGCACTCTCGTCCCTGTTCTGTAAACAGCTGTATGAAGAGTCGGTAGCCCTAAAAAAATTCATGCAATTTAGTGGCCTTACAGGCTTTCCAAGGAAATCACATAAGTTGAATTCGAATTCTTCTTCTGCCACTACCATTACTGTCAGTACCATAGCCAGATATTTTTATTCTGGGGGGTAGGGGGGCTCACCCATACTTTATACATGTTCGTGCGCGCGGTTGTATGTGTCTGTATATAAACAAACGCAAAATGGAAAAATTTGGGGTGGGGGGGGGGGTCTGTTGAGCCCCCCCACCCTAGCCTCCCTAAAGGACTGAAGTCATTGCTATGCACGCACATCTTAACGACATCCCATTCCGGTCACAGAAACTGCCTGATTATGCCATATCATGCAAGTGTGACGCAAAACTGGCTGACGAAAATGAGTACAGGTTGAGGGACAACCTTCTGGCACCCTTTTACGACTCAATTTACGAATGCATGGTAGGCTCGCGCGAAAGTGAATGTGGGTATCGGAGCCTGCAGGCATTCAAATATAAGTAGCAATTACGGGATCGATAGACTACGCATGTCCAATACGGGAATTAAATTCCGCTATTCGACGCATATACTGAAGCAAAATGAACAAAAAAGAAGAAAGATATTTGACTCTTAACCACTCAAATGAAACACCGCTACGCTAAAAGCGTTCTTTGCTTTATTGTGTAACAGCACAAAACCATCACAGTGGTAGCGCATGCTTGTCGCAATGGCCCGTTATGCAAGTTTATCAATTCACAGGCACATTCATGTGATCAGAGGGCTCGCATAGGTGTTTGGCTGCTTCGCATTTCGTACTCACCGTTCTTTACCGTACTACAAACCGTAGACTGCTGGAGCCGCCGGCTACCTGCGCTTTTGTGACGTCCAGATATACGCGCCTACATTCGCTTCTACGTCTTTCACAGCATGAGCAGTCGATCGCCTGAGCTTTAAGAAAAGGGATAATGTGCGAACATAAGCTCTGAAACAGGTTTTATAATTTATAATAATTCAGCTACGCGTTTCTTCCACGCATATAGCAAGCCGGCGCGACCCAGACAAACGGCCCACAACGCATCGCGCCATCTGGCGCAAAAAGTGCGCAACCACAGCGAGTCGTCTGTCGCGTTTGGAGGTCAATTCATACAACTGTGTTATTCTTCGTGTACTGGCAACCCGGTTGTCTCTAGAATCACTGTATATGCTACCTTTAGGTAGCAGAGTAGCGCATAGGTCCGGCTAGCAACCACAGCTATGCGGTGAAGTCGCACTCCATTTTTGCAGGCGACATGCCTACCGCGTCGCCGATAAACATGCCTGGCGTGTCGAAGGCCGGCGATAAACATTGGCTGTCGATAACTAGTGTTGATTGAGTGAGCTACAGCGGCGGCGTCGAGAAATACAAAAATTGGCCCAAGCGTCAGCTTCTCCGCAATGCATGGTTGCTAGCGGCGTTGGAAAACAGATGCGCAACTCTGCTACCTAAAGGTAGCATATACAGTAACTCTAGTTGTCTCAAGGAAGTGCTGCCATCTGTGAAAGAAGAAGTAAAAGAATCGCCGCTTGCCCGTGGCCTGTAATTAGAAATATATCATTCCCTTACTTAAATTTCTGTAATTACTTATTTATTTAATTCTATTATTTAACACTCGTTTAATTAACGTTTCATCTAAAACAAAAGGAAAAAATCAAAATGGCCCCAACATTTTTTTTACTATAAATTATCTTTTTCACATATTCCTTTTATTTTATTTTTTCACAAAGTCTACTGCCACACGCTTCGTGGCCGATCCCCCGTAGTGGGTTGAGCTATTCCCCTAAGGAACCAATCAATCAACCAACCGTCCCTCTTTGTGGCTGAGCGCCATCAACAAGAGGTCATCATCATCATTGTGATTCGTTTTCGATGTTTGCCGAGTGAGCTTCCTCATTTCACCGTGCAGAGGTAAGACGATTGCTTTATTGTCGTCTAGAACATTTAGAGTTTGTATATTGGGTATTCCGGTGCCCTTTCGCAATAAGTTTATTCGGTGAAAACTATGTACGGCTGCCTGAGGTCTTTGCGAATATTGGTGATTGGGAATGGCATACATTGTCGACTGATGGAGCACGACTGGTACATGCGACGCACAGCTTTCTTTTTTTCATGTGCCTACCGTGAATGGGAATTCGCCCAAGGAAACCGCTCGTTTGTTCGCGCTTCAACTATGCACAGAGCATAGGCGTGTGCATGCTTCCTCTACAAAGGGGGGGGGGGGGGAGGCGAAGGATCATCGTCGGAGCGCCCCCCCCCCCCTCTTAGGTGACTGCCGGGGAGGGAGGGGGGGGGCGCCCTCCTGCTTTCTTTAATACACTAACAGGCTTTGTTTACGCTCACTAACATTTTTAAATACAGTTGTTTTCCGAGGGTTTTCGAAACCTGTCCCGGTTCTGTTCGTTAACTGGCGCTGTGAGAGTTTATAGAAGCAGTGTTATGATAATATTGCGGTTTTTTCTTCTTAGCTTTTATGACATCCTTTTGAACTATTTGTTTGTTCTTTTTGAAATTGTATTCCACTCCCGCAATAACCCTTCATAGGATTGCAGAATATGACTAATAAATAAATAAATAAATAAATAAATAAATAAATAAATAAATAAATAAATAAATAAATAAATAAATAAATTTGTAGGCCGGGGCACTTGTGGAAGGTCCGCGGGCCGCCTGTTTGACACCATTGCCACAGCGAGTGCAAAACCCAACTGCTGATAATAACGCTAGCTCAGGCTCTACGTCATGAGACAAAGGGGCACAGCGATTGGTGGGAAGTACCGCCGCCGAGTATCGCGACACTTGTGGAAGAAGCATCGGCCGTGGCGAGGGGCGCCGAAAATTGTTGCTCTACGCTTCGTTTTGTCCACGGACGCCATCCGCCAGAACCTAGTCATATAGAGTGGCGCTGTAATAACGCCGCGTGGTTCCTGGTCGACTTTCGAGGTTGAACATGCTCGCGCGACCCAATCGTCAGACTGCGCGGGTGGTACCGCATATGGGCTACGAACCAAAAACCCGAGAGGGTACACAAGGAAACGTAAAATGTCCAAAAACAGCGTGGTAAGAACACTTTTTTCATTTTCTGAGGGCAGCAAACGTAACTTCTTCTTCACTTCTTATTTATTCAGCCTAAAGAAAGAACGTAATTGCGAACGCAGCTACTAATAGAAAGCCTTGCTAGCCTCTATAGCGTTGCTCGTGACCTTTAAAAGAATGTATACACAGGAGCAAAAGCTTAATGCGGCACAGACAAACCACGAAAAGTTAATCTACGTTATATGGCAAACTGTAAATGTCAATATTGCTAACGCTAGTTTTTCGGAGTTTTTTTTTTTTCGATGGTTTTGGGACGTATTTTATGAATATCAAACAGTGCGCACGCTCAAATATAGTCCGCAGTACGTGAAAAACAACGCTGTGAAGTATTAACATTCTACAGCCTGTAGACTAGAAATACAGTGTTCTCCCGCCCCGATTTGACAACATCGTTATTGTTCTTTAATTTTTCGGCGACTATCCATCCAGCCAGAGATGCCACGAGAACACAAGAATACACGCACCGGACAAGAACAACCTAGTACAAGTGACACTGGAAGAAGCGGAGTGTCCGGCGATGACGTCACGAGGTGAGGACTTCTTAAAAATGAATATGTATGAAGCAGGGGCGTAGCCAGAAATTTTTTTCGGAGGGGGGGGGAGGGGGGGGGGGGGGGAGGGGGCACCTCCTTGACCTGAAGTGGGGGTCGGGCAGGCAAATGTGATCGAGTGTCATTTCGAGCTCTCTATGCTATGGCAAATAAAAAATTGGAGGGGTGGCATGGGCCCGGTGTGCCCCCTCCCCCTGGCTACGCCACTGGTATGAAGCAACTTGGTATGCTGCCGGAAGGAAAAGCTGAAGAGGAGAGCTAATACCTCAGCTTGGTATCCAGAGCTTATCACTTAGGGAGAGTAAGGTGCAAATCAGGTTTGGCTGTTTTCATGAAGTACGCTAGCACAATACCAAGCAGCACCTTACCATGAGAAGGTCCTTATTAAAACCATATAAACAACCTAACGTTAAAGGTCGGTTGGCGCCGCCGCCTTGACGTAGCTGCGGCGCATAGTCGTAGTGATGTAAATTACGGCATTGTCTTCGCGTGCTTGATAAAATATTTACAGCAAAAAGATGACCTATATAGATCATTCTTCACCTTAGAAAACTTCATGATCTTTGGCTTTCCGCAATGGCTTAAATGCCGAGTGTTTTTACATTCTTGGCACAGCAGTGCTTACATACCTCACGCTGTTCTCTTTTGCTACTCGCAGATGTCCTGCCAATGAAAGCGCGTCCCTGGCTAAGCGGGAACGGAAGTACGCAAGCATGAACGATCTCAAGTGCGACGTGTGCGGCAAGGCTTTCAGCCGCAAAGCCAGCCTCCAACGTCACGTCGCGACACACGCTGGCAAAAAGCCCCATGACTGCCACTGCTGCCCGGCGACTTTCTCGTGTAAATGCAACCGCGACAGGCACTTTCTCACCCACTCGGGCGTAAAGGAACACGGCTGTCACTCGTGTGGCAGAACGTTCGCCCTCAAGCAGAATCTCGGGACCCACCTCCGCCAGCACACTGGCGAAAAACCCTTTAGGTGCCACCTCTGTCCGGCGAAGTTCGCGGCTCCTTTCACTCTGAATCAAGACGTGTTAAACCACAGCGGACAGAAGCCGCACGAGTGCGCGCATTGCGGCAGAAGGTACACGCGACGACACGCCCTCGTGCGCCACAACCGCGTTCACACCGGTGAGAGGCCATTCATTTGTGACAGGTGTCCGGCCGCGTTCTCACGGAAGTGCACGCTGAACAATCACCTCCTTACGCACACCAAGGAGAAGTCGTGGCAGTGCAGCCGGTGCTGCAAAACATTTGCGAGGAAGCACGCCCTGAAGCACCACTTGCGGTTGCATACTGGTGAACGGCCGTTTAAGTGCGACGGCTGTCCAGCCACCTTCGCCGATCGCTCTAACCTGCTTGTTCACAAGCGGACGCACACCGGCGCAAAGCCCTACGAATGTGGCATGTGCGGCCGCAGGTTCACGAGGTGTAGTCACCTCAAAACTCACGCTCACGGATACCATGGCTTTGCGATTGCTGGTGTGGACGAACCAGGCAACCAGGAGCCTACCATCGCGGCGCAACAACCTGCAAGGACGCTGTCGTAAAGCTGTTGTGGGCAAACCGAGAAACACGCTGAAGACGCGAACCAATCAACGTCTGATGTAGCCAATAAACGTCTGTATGCGTCGCTAACAAAGATTCTCACGTCACTGTTTTAGTCTGACGAAGACTCGTGGTTCCCGATAAAGGTTCACGTACTCGAAAACGATACCGATGACACGCGACCGTTTTTCATTAGGAGTGCTGCATTCTTTCATGACTGCACAACAGCTGTTCTCAGCTGGTTATGGCCTCCATGAGGAGAAGCACGCAGTTGTTTAATGTGAAAGGCCGCGTATCATTGCGTTGCTTTATCGTCTTGCGTTGTGGTTCACTGTGATACATGCCGTCTCTACTTCGGACGACGATAGTTATGGTCTTATAACATAGCTCACTGGGGAAGTGGCCCAGAATGTGTTAACTTCGCCTATGGCAAGGTCTCGAGATATTAAGCTGTTTTTAAGAAATGTGACAATAAAATATACATAATGAAAAAATTAAAGTTGTGTGCAGTTGGATTCTGTGGGGTTTACGTGCCGAAACCATGATATGATTCTAATGCACGCCGTGTTTCATGACGCCGGATTTATTTTCGCCATCTTGGTTTTGTTACCGAGCACCCTAATCTAAGTACACGGATGTTGTTGCACTCTTCCCCCGCTCCCTTTCCACTCCCCATCGAAGAGCGGTCGACGTGACTGCAATCACCGTGGCTACGAATAGAGCTTACATCTTGCTTGTTTAGTTGCGGCGACAGGTAGTGTGGAACTGCGCAGTCATCACAGACAGATTAGCGGTTAACCTACACCTTACGATTGAGTATAGCGACATTAGGACGGTGTACCACAAAAATAGCTTTTATCTGTGTAATAAGAATATTTATAAATCTATTAATTGCAGAGCTATAGGCTTTGTTGTTTGAATAAAGCCACAAACGGCATTGAATGCATCCTTGTAGTTAAAACGCAGTACCGAAGCACCGAAAGTAAACACTATTATGTTAAGTTCAACCCATCTTCTCCAACCGGAAAATTTCTAGAAGTCTTCTTGCTTTTAATGTATACCGATGGCATAATAAAAGATCCCAGAGATTTAACTGAAAAGTTTGATTAGCAATATGCAAGAATATTGCGCGATACATTTCGAAAATTAATATTGCGGCCACCGTGCACCGCCAATAAGTATTCATCCCAGATAAATGCCACAACCGTGTCTTTAGAAGTCCACAGCGTGCCCTTGTGCTTTTTATAACCACACGTCGCAGCTGTCAGTGTGCTCATTTGCTCTAGTGCTTCTGAATTGACAAAAATACTTAATAACAGAACAGTAAAAGAAGGCGGCTTCCCCATGATATATCCTGTATAGAAGTGGTCTCAAACACGCGGCCGCGGTCCGCATGCGTATCGCGGACTTTTCGCAAGAGGCCCAGCCCACTTATTACTGTCTTAGTCTGATTTTTGTTTTCATTTTCGTATCAGGTATGTTCATGTGCTACGCAGATGCGACTGGTCCCAATAATTTTTTTAGGCTGCTGCCCATGCGGTCACCATGTGTTGAAATATAACCGTGCTACAAAAACTAGATTTTTCAAATCCTGACGTCAAATCCCTCGAGAAATGGCCCATATATGAGATAGCGGAAGGGCCTTATTTCAAATTGGCAACGTCAGCTGACGTTTTGTTAAAACGCCCCTCCCTCTCCAATCTTCCTCACTGCCCCGACCCTTGCGGAAGACTAAAACTTCGTGACTGCGGCCCGCTAGATGAGGTCCGTTTGAGACCCCTGACGTGTAGCATCACTGTCAGTGCATCGGTATTTTATTTACTTTTACTGTCAGGTAATGTGAGAACCAATGACCCTAACGAGCTCAACTACAAGGCACTGCGGGAGAACGGAGTTCCAGGTCATTGGAACCCTGCCGCGGACCCTGCGAGTACTGTTCGTTGGTGCATTGCGCTTGTCGTTGAGAGAGAATGGACCATTTGCAAAAATCTGCAAGGCGGCTTTACTGCAAGGTTGTTTTCCAACCAAAAACTCTCCGTCCCAGACTGGTTTTCTCGCTCATTGTACTTTTACCGCTCCCAATTCCAGTGAAGGCACGCGAGTACGACAAAACCCTCAGCCTTCGCTAGGTGGACAAGGCAGCCGTCGTTCGTAAGAAAAAAAAAGGGGGAGGGGGGAGCGGGTAGAGAAGCAAAAACAGAATGAGCGAGAAAAGCAGTCGGGGTTTGAGAGTTTTTGGTTGGAAAACAACCTTGCAGGAAAGCCGCCTTGCAGATTTTTGCAAATGGTCAATTGGAACTTTATTCACCAGGTTCAATAATTGTTCGGGCTGCCACGTTTGTGCGACGTACCTGAAATGCCGTGCGTCCACTCTGTACGTTTTGTCCAAATATATTTCTTTCGATCGTGATGGAGATTTGCTGCTGTTCAATGGAAGAACGTGATTAAAAAAACAATAAATTGTGGGGTTTTATTTACAAGAACTTCGATATAATTATGAACCACGCCGTAGTTGGGGGCTGAGGATTCATTTCAAACGCGAGAGATACTTCAAAATTCACTTAAATCTAAGCGCAGGAGTGGGTGGTGCTTTGGGGGAGTTCTACTCGTCCCCCCCTCCCGGAATTTTAACATTCTTTATGTATATATGTAAGCCCACGTTCAAAAACACGCGCACGACTTTACATAACTGAGATTTTAAAATCTCGCCCCCACTCTCTCCAACCCGCCAACAGGAAAAAATTTCTGCCTGCGCCCCTGAAGCACGAGGGCTTTTCGCAACACCCGCCAGGATCCACTTCATCGCCTGTGCGAAAAAAAAAATGGTAAAAGTTTAGGCTGTACCGCTGATGTCCGTGAAGCAGAGCACGCTTTTACGCAGCAACTAGGAGTTATCGCACTTCCGATCCGCTTTCGGCATCGCGTCGCATTTTTATTACGTTTTGTTCCGAACACTTGGTCTATTCGAAGTGTTGTTACGGCAAATACATTCCCAATTTTAATTATCGCGCTTTTTGCAATTTGTACTCGTTGCATGATGACGATGTAGTTCGCGACTATCTCCTGTCGGTTCCTGCGAAGCCTGAAACAATAGAAGTAGGGGAAACGTGGCGTCTCCTGTCGGTTCCTGCGAAGCCTGAAACGATAGCAGGGAAAACGTGACGAGTAAGTGCCGTTTGCTACTAAGTGTTGTGAATAGTGATCAAAATCTCAACGAACGCTAGATCTTACTTATACGTGACGTGTGCCACAGTGATCAATTTCCGGAATAAAGTTAGATCACCGCCGTCATCCTTGATTGCGTAAACTATTCCTGTTGTCTCGAGGAAGACTCGTTCGCTGTATTGAATTTGAATCATTGCTCCTTGTTCTTCCTTTAATTTCTTTATTATATTTGGCAAAATATTAGAATGAGAGGCGCCTTACTGTCAAAACATTTTGTAAATGATTTCGTATATGCATAAGTACAATTAAACCTGCAAGAATGTTCAACGTAATGACTCAGGAAGGCTTTTTTTAGTGAGAAGGGCTCTTCGACATTTTGGCAAATAAGCAAAAAAGAAAAAGAAAGCTGGATAAATATTTCGTTCAAGGCAACGTATTTTTTATGTCATTACGAACGGTCCCAGAGTGAAGACGTCACGAATTACATAAACTTCTTCGTGTAATACAAAATATGAAATCTTATGCAAATGCCTCATTCGGGGCTTACCTGTGGACGTAACGACGTCACGCGACTTGCTATTGTCACCTGAAAAGTGATTTAGGATTATAATATATTTTTATCCATCGAATAATCTTGTGGCCTTACCAGGAGTGGCGGGCCTGTCTGACGAAACGTGTGTATGCAGGACGTGAATGTGGCCTGTCGGCGGCAGCGGTGTGCTCACACGTTGCGCCTGCGTCTCTGAAAGTATTTGCAGCCAACCAAGAGTTAGTACGGCGTGATGTATTCATACACTATTGTGCATTTCTATAGAGGGGGCGCATTAGGTATGTCTGGTGAAATATTATAATTTATACGATAGTCGCATAAGAAATTCGTCGATCAACCGCGGAAAAGAAAGAAAATGTTGCGGCGAATTGACCATGGGGGAACTAGTGTGTGTGAAGAGCATTAGTTGCTCACATCATGCGCCGGCAACACAAACCAGCATTAGCGAGTGGTGGCATTATGTCTAGAGGATGCGAGAGCTCTTTTTCTCATCATTTCAAGGTTCGCAATGGCTTCGTGATGAATTTCGTGCAGTGCTCCCGAGTAGGACGACGGACGGAAGAAGCACACGAGACAGGCGGCGACTCTCACTGAGTTTATTTTGAAAAACGAGAAGAAAAGAAGAAAGAGGGAACACAATGCCACTATCATTAACACATGGGGCCGCAAGATTCAACATGAATTCATGGTGAATACCCATAGGCGTGCGCAGAGTTCCTTATCAGGGGGGCGAAGGTTCATCGCCGCGCCCGCCCACCCTACTAAGTCAATGTATGGGGCAGATTTTGCGCCCCCCCCTCTTAGGTGACTATAGAAGGGTCAATGTACGGGACAGATTTTGCGCCCCCTGTCTTAGGTGATTAGGAGGAGCGGCCGCTACCCCTCCCCCTGTGCGCATGCCTATGTGAATACCAACCAACTAACCAAATCGCTCAGCTTGCAATCCTATCGCAATGTGCCAAAGGAGTTTTAAGCGAAATGTAATTGACATTCTTATTTTTACCTTTACTGTAGTTTCGTGTGATACTTCTTGCGCCATACGTTACTACACTTGCGCTTTGCTCTCTCTGTTACAGCATCAAACATGTTTCTTTAAGCAAGTCTGAAAAGCAGCACGCTTCTGAAACACAAGTTTACTCCCCGTGACGTGATTTGCATAAACAAAATCTTTGCAGCAGATACAACATGTCGCGATGAAATCTACATGCAAGTGCAGCTCCTTCGAATCCTCGTCTTTTAGTAAAACACTAAGATATTTTCAATCAGTTCTGCAGAATCCCGACAGACGGCGTAAGGGTATAAAATAAGAAATTGAGAATGACCCATATTTATGACGAAGCTACAAGTAAACCCATGCGGATTTCACAGAAACAAAGCTTCTTAGTGGTGGGAAAATTCGTCCTAGCGAGTACGCTGAAAGCTACGCAGGGAGGGGGATGACAAGGGGCCAAGAATATGCGTCCCTTCGTCAATACGCGTCATGACCTTGAGCACTTCCTTTTCTTTTTTCTTCTTCGAACACATGGCTTACTTTCAGCATGATCGCAAGTGAGCGTGCGGGCAAGTGGCGGCATGCCGCGGCGGGCACAGTAACTACACAGCCTGCGATGCTGAAATCAGCCTAACAAAACACGTTGCTGGGCTAGTTGGTTCATAATCTTGAAAATTGGATAGCGGGAAGTCGACCAGGACTACGAAGGAACGTCCTGTGCCTCTGTGTTCCTTCGTAGTCCTGGTCGATTTCGCGCTATCTAATTTTGAAGAACAAATCAGCCAATGGCCGCGGACTTGAGTATATGACGCAGAAATTTGGGTATATGGCATCATTTGTAGAGAGAAGAGGGAGCAATTTCTAGCTGACTTTCAGAATTAATTGTAAATTCCAGGCCGCGGCGCGTGCAGCGCTCTAATATTTCGCTCGTGAGTTCTCAGAAGCCTCGACTACCGATCGACAGCGTTTTCTGTCCATGCTCAAAAAGTGTTGCAGGACCGCTTCAAGGTACGTCGCCACCCTTCAAAATAACACTGCTCTAACACCGGGTTAATTTGAGTTTCTTATAATTTAGGAATTTGCATACATTCACAATTGCGGTTAGAAAAAAATATTGCATCTCCATTTGGTTTCGTTAAAAAGGTTAGTGTTTTTCATAACTGCTCTCAAACTAAAAATAACCTGTTTGAAAAACTTGGTTGTCTTTTTTGTCGAAGCTTTGTTTTCAGACATGTTTTCGTGTTGCAAAAGCTCGCGATTTTTTCACGAACTAACATTTTCAATGAAACTTCGCATGCTTCTTGCTGAGGGATTAAGCTGCGCAATGAACTTTAAGCTGTGCAAAATAATTGAAAACGTTGAATAAGTTTTGGTGTTATGGGGTCTCAATTGAAATGCAAACAAGTGAAGAGCCTCAATTTTCAGTTTTTAGGCTGAAAGATGCTTAATATTTATGGTAGCGCGAAAATGCTAGGTCATTGCACAGCCTATGTATACACTACAGTGCTGCCAATCGATTTCCTTTTCATATCATGGGATCGGCAGTTATGAACGCAGAGGTGATGGACATATTTTCGTTAATATTGATAAATAAATCGTAATTAGTTTCAATTCTTCAACATAACACATATGAAGGGTGTCCTGAAACTGCCCTTCTGAAAGTGGACATAGAACAACCAACTTAGGATCACAATTTCACAAGGTTTCTAAAATGTGGCGGCATACCTTTAGAAAGAGGAAGTGAACGTACGACCAGAAATGCATGGCCGGAAGTCACTTAATCGACTAAAAGTGGCTCAGTGGAAGTTAGGCGTGGTCGCGTTGAATCTGCTGCATTCCTTATTTTATATATTTAGGTGCACGCATTAGACCAGAGAGTATCATCCAGCAGCAGCAGCAACAACAGTCGCAGCCATGGTCGGCGAAGCCCGAGGTCGTTCACTTGGACAACCTGACTTTAATGCTACAAAATGCGGCATTATTGTAATTGGTGAAGTCGCAGCGCGGCATCGGCACATTTTTCTGACTCACGTGCCCCTGTTTGCGTACAGACAGCTGGGTACCGATACAGATACAAGTACAGATAGCCTATAACAGACCCAGTCCAGAAACCAGGTCCTTGCGATGAGCTTCTGCGCCGGATTGTCGGAACCCGCCCCCGCCGAGTTCGCGCAACGAGAGACATAGGCCTATTTAGAGCGAAACTAAAGGTTGCGTGAAGTGTAGAGCTTGTTTTGTGACAAAGAGGATTCAGTGATGCATGAGAAGGCTAACGTTACAAAGAATATGATTCCCTCATTCTGCGATAAATCACACTTTCTTCTCCGATATCGCATAACTGTTTTGACGTTGTAGAATGTAGTTCAAGCTTGTCATTTGGATCTGTACAATGCACTCGACATTTCCGATTTGTGCGTCTGGATTACGCGGAGAGGCAAGTTTTCGTTGACCCCGTGATTCGTACGCTAATTGGCGTACTTTTAAGTGAATTAATTTTCGAAAAGATTTGCAGACCGAGTTACGGCAATGTTTATGCGTACGCGGTCACACAACAGGGTGATCTTGACCAAGCGTAAGCAATAATAATGGCCGGATTCTGTGACGAACCCTCTTTGAAGATATATGCGACATCGCTTTCAGTTCGCGCTGATTGGCTGGTTGAGCAAACGTGAACAAGTAGTTTCGTCACTCATTGGATGCGCGAGATTCTACGTCATGCAGAGTGACACTATCACTGAAATTGAGCGTTACAGAATACGTCTTGACGATAGCGAACACAGATACGTAAAAGTGACTGGCCACTGACAAACTAAAAGCTTTTGTGGCTCCGGTCGGACGGCAGGCCGTGTTTAGCGTGCATAAGTTGATCATTATGCTGAATTCTCAGACCGTATACAGTTGAATGCAGTGTAGTCATTTACACGTTTCTATAAATAAGGCGAGCTATATTTGCCGATTGAAACATGCGCACCTGGTCCCGCAGACTAAGGTTCAATGTTATGCGAATAACTTTGCAGGAAGCTGGATGTCTAAACACCATGCTGCGCTCCGTAGACTGTTACTAGAAAGCGAGGCCTGTCTATGCAGGTTGTTTTATAGTGTGTTACAGTATAGAAACCGCAATAAAGATGTACACTTTCATAGTGTGCGTCTGTAACCCGCAATGAACATTAGTGACTCGCATTATGGCAATATTTTACTATGTGGAGGTGCAGCTAAAAAGCCTGACATTTCAGCCTATCCAATGGACCTCGTGGTTTGAAAACTTTTAACGGAAGCTACACTGTTTTTAAGTGTTTAGAGGAGAATTCTAGACGGTTGAAACACACGTGTCATTTTACGATTCACTGAACATCTAATCGAAAACAAGTTTCTAGATATGTCTTTCTGCTAGGGGTGTGCGAATATTCGAAAGTTTCGAATATTCGTCGAATATTACATTCGAAATATTCGTATTCGATTCGAAAATCGTGTATTCGAAAAGTTTCGAATATTCGATAACTTCGATTATTCGAAAAATTCGAATATGCGATTCGATTATCATGCATAAAATAACTCGTCTTCTACATTTCTGCTGCGTTCGTATCGCTAAAAACGTTGCCGAGAGGAGCGATAAACATCCTAAGTACACGGAGGCACGATATCTGCCTGCGACGAGCGCCCCAATACGTTTGATTTATTGCTGGTGCATCTCCGACGTGTAGCGCTGTTGGCGATCATGTAACCGTAGATTTTCAATATTATGCTGCCGTAACGTGCCGCACTACCACTTCACTATGCGGGACCACTTCTGAAGAAAGACCGTGAAACACGTGACTGTTGGCGGGCTGTTCAGATACCCCAGTCCGGCAAAGCTTTGCCCCATGTGCCTCCCTATACCAGCCACTTGTGTTCCAAGCGAGCGTGCCTTTTCAGTGACAGGGGGGGGGGTGTCTCTGTTACAAGGGAGCGCCTGCTGTCTGATCATGTGGAGCAACTCATATTTCTTCATGATAACATGTATTCATCACTTTGATTGTGCCGTGATATTTGCTTGTGTTGTGATGTGCATTGTGCTAGCCTGGACATTGTGTTCTGGAGATAGCAGTGTATGTTGTGTTGCCCGTCAGGCTGTTAATGTCTTTTTTTCTTTCAAATAGCGACATGTTAAATAAAATATTGTTACTGTGGAGGCATCTTTCCTTTGATATTCGATATTCGATTCGATATTCGAAGGTGGATATTCGTATTCGATTCGTATTCGAAAAATTTGATATTCGCACACCCCTACTTTCTGCCCTTTAACTAGGGACTAAGGATGGCATCGCTTGTAGTGCCATCAAGTGAGGCGGACTTAAACTAGATCGTATAGGTGACCGTATCTTAAACACCTTTTGTATCTAATACTCTGCTTTAGTACAGTTCGATCTCAGGGCTGTTTGTAGCCTGGAATGTATTTTGCTCTATCTGGTACCTAATGACGTCGCAATGGTCCAAAAGTTGTCTACTCCTCCTCCCC
The DNA here is from genome assembly GCF_013339695.2 of Rhipicephalus sanguineus. Lineage (NCBI taxonomy): Eukaryota > Metazoa > Arthropoda > Arachnida > Ixodida > Ixodidae > Rhipicephalus > Rhipicephalus sanguineus. Next base: position 38,750,765 of record NC_051184.2, on the reverse strand, counting down.
TTTCTGCATATGGTACACGGAACACAAGAGCGTTTTTAACTACGATGAAACCACCACAGTATAACGGAGCAAGACGCAGAAATAACTGAAGGAAGCATCGCTATGTGCCACTGCCAGTGCTCCTGCTGCAGAGTTTACTGAGTATGCAGCATATAAAGTAACTCTATTTAGCTGCAGTCGTCGCATGCCGTGTTTTGGCGTCCGGTAAAGAGAAATATACGTTTGCAGACGGGGTTAAAGCTTTCCAATGTTTCCTTACCGGAGTATGGGCAAGGATATTGGCTTGCTGAGCAGTAGTTCGGGTTGTAAGGTGGGGGGTTGCAGTGTGGGTTGGGAGCTGGAGGCGGTGCACTTGGGTGGGCTGCCGCTTCGTTTACGAGTGGTTGGTAGCCAGAACCGTACGATGGAACATCCTGGTGGTTGTGGCGGATGCGGCCGTGTCGATGCGTGTTCACCGCACAATTAGGGGAATCACAGAGGACGTACAAGCAGCAGATGACTAGGGCAGCCAGGACCAACACCGTGACAACCCTGAATACGCATCAAGGCGAATCCCTTAGATGCCTCATCAGCACGAAAAGTGGCCGTTTGCGTCGGTGTCAGTATGAGTGATGCAAAAAATCACCATCATGTGATGACGTCAGGGGCCTCCAAACATTGTGAAGTCATGTGACGTCATCGTGACGCCACAGATAAAATTTTTAGACCTCACTTTGAAGTCACACAACCTGATGTCACATACTGAAGTAAGACGGAAAGTCGAGCTAGTTGGTACATATTCATCTTGAGAACCTTTTAGCGCAAACTAAGACAGGGACACAGAGGCTGGTGTTGTTTCCTCCCTCTGTGTCCCTGTCTTACTTTGCGCTAAAAGGATCTCAAGCTAATGTCACATGATGACGCCATCACATAACATTGTCGCTTGGTCAAATGTGGGCCGATATCGGAGGCACTGCAAAACCACGTGAAGTGCACAAAGTTTTCGGGAAGGGGTGGGGGAGAGGCATTAGTTTAATCGACTGAGAATAAAATGAATGTTTTCGCCTGCGAATCGTCTTAGGCGAATGCATGAAGGATCATGTGACTTACTTATTTCTTCATACTGTAGGTTGTGTATTTCACTTTACAGGAGTCTGAATCAAGCTGGTACGTAGCGCGATTTGGTTGAAGTTCATTTCGTTGAAACAGCTCGTTACTGGATGATGGACAAGCATAGGAGCGCACAGGACAGGCGCTGCACAGGAGTGCACAGGAGGTCATAGGAGGGCACAGAAGGGCACAGAAGGGCACAGAAGGGTTCAGAAGGGCACACGAGGCACAGAAGCCACCGAGGTGCACAAGAGAAGTGCACAGCTAGGAGCGTATGTCCTGCGCACTCCTGTTTTTGTCACTCGTTTAGTAACGCGCTGTTTCACAGAAAATACTTAGTATGCATGCGTTTGGTCTCGAAAATAACGATTTTGGCGCTTAATCGTAATCACTACAACATGCGTTGATTGCTTCCTCCGAAAAGCGGTGGATTTTTTAAGATTATTATTTCCGAACAAAGCCAGTAAGCCAAAGGGACGCGTTTCTGCGGGATAAAAGCATGAGCCTTTGTTTTGCACTGATTGCAAGCTGGAAGTGCGAATCACTGGTCAGATATATTTTGCATGTTTATCTGATCGGCATACCTGGTTTTGTATTGTTATTTTCTAACTTGGTTTCACCTCCGAAACACGCTGCAGTATTAGAGTGCAAAACAATATTTTGTTGTGAAGAGGAACGGTGAGATTGCAGTTCATGCAGAAATGTATAGTACTTACGCCGTTAGTGAAGGGCCAGGTCCCGTTCTCTCCAGGTAGTATTGCAGCTGTTGGGGAGGGCCCAACAAAATTCTTTTGTTTAGGTAAAAGAACGAAGAGGCAATAACGTCATATGGCGATATGTGCAAGGGGAACTGAGGGGCTGAGTATTTTAACGCGATAGCGTTAAAGGGCCCCTCACCAGGCCACATAGCAAATTCTAGTTAGACGCTGGAAGTTGTTGTGTGCCGAATGAAGAGCAGTATGCCGCAAGAATTTTTCAAATCGGTTCATCACGAGCTGAGAAAAACAATAATTTGTAGCGGCACGAAACCATGATGCGAGGAGGCGAGTTTCAAACCCTTGCCACTCGCCCCGTGTAGCCTTCGCAAGCCAAATCCCTTCCCTGCCCTCTTCACTTGACACATACGCATTAACACGTCATGCGCATGCATGGTCACGTGCGCATGACGTGCCCGAGCCAGCCCGAGCACGCGAGCGGCGTTGCACGGCCGCTACCTTTGTTTTTATGTAGCGGCCGAGGGCGTTTTGTCGGCGTTCTCTGTGGTGCATTGCCTGTTTCTGCGGGACGAGCATGAAAGTTGACATTTGTACCAGTGCCGCATTAACGTTTACTGAGACGCGGTAGAATAAATGAGCATAATGAGTGCTCGAACGCGCCAGAACATTACTTTCGTTTCCAGGGCTGGCGTCTGCTCGATGCGCTAACCGCGGGTGCACGAACGCATGGGAAAGGGAGGCACATTAGCCCCGCATCTCGCTGCACTTCACGAAAAAGAAAATGAAAAAGACGCACAAATTCCCTTTGTGTGTCTCATTATTTCTCTCAAGTTTTATTAATCTGTTCAAGCAACAAATTACAGAAACTACACATGTCGTGTCAAATAATTATCGCAGTGTCACGTGCTACTGTTGACGACGTCAGAGCACAGTCGTCTACGTAGAGGAGTGATGTCACAGCACTACCATCTACGTAGGGCCATTTTCTCATGTACGTCATCCCCTCATTCTCTAAAGCGCGCGCCCGCGAGAGGAAGGGCAAGCAGCGTTCACCTTGAAATTTGACCCATTTCCGCGGCGCGTAGCGTTGCAAATTTTGGCAGACGTGATCGTGAACGCTCAGTGTATGCATTGCGCTCGTTAGCTCAAAATTGTCAAACCTGGTTAGGGGCCCTTTAAAAGAGCTCGTATCGCAGAAATTCCGCCGTCGGCGTCGGCGCCGGCACCGTTGGTTGTGAGCGAAAAATCATCATCTTGTCCGTGACCGAAAAATCGAAAAAGCTGCAAATAAAATAAATAATAAAAATGTTGGGTCCGAGTGAGAATCGAACCCAGGCCGCCTGCGTGGCAAGCAGGTGTTCTACCACACAGCCACGCCTCTGCTTGGAACTGTACTGAAAGTAACTTTCATGCTTCCCAAAAAATACGCGTCCTGTATACAGGTGTCACAGTACGAGATGTAATATCGCAGTAATATTGCGTGGTACAAGCGTACATTGCCATGGAACGTCACACCACGTCAATATCATAACGACTTGGTGGTTTAAAGACAGCCACCCATTACAAAAGGCACATACATTACTGCGCGTATTCCCTAAAGACCACGTAGTGGGTGCATCGCAACTTCGAAAAAGTTTCTCGCGCATAATTGCTCCTGGTTTAAAGCATGCTACCCATTACATAAGGCACACACCTTATTGCGCGCATTGTCTCATTTAGGAAATGTTTCGTATCGTTTATATATATATATATATATATATATATATATATATATATATATATATATATATATATATATATATATATATATATATATATATATATATATATATATATATATATATATTCTTTCGCGACGACGCGACGTTTGGCCACTTGGGTTTACACAAGACTTACGACCGCATCAAAACTCGCTGCTTTTGACCTGGCCTCACCACTAATGTGGCCAGGTACGTCGGTTCCTTAGCGTCATGCAAGCACCGAAAACGTACCACATCTCTTCCCACTGGCCCTTTACGTCTGCCGCGCCCGTCCGCTCCCTTCGAATTCGTATGCATAGACTTATACGGACCCCTTCCGCTTATGCCCGCCGGTCACCGCTGGATTGTTACTGCCGTGGACCACCTAACTCGCTACGCGGAGACGGCGGCTCTTCCCTCTGGTGCTGCCTCTGAAGTCGCCGATTTTGTCCTGCGCGCCATTATTTTGCGCCACGGTGCCCCTCGTGTACTCCTTAGCGACCGTTGCAAGACATTTCTTTCCCATGTCCTTGCTGAAGTCCTCCAGGCCTCTAACACCATCCATAAGACCAAATCAGCATATCATTCGGAAACAAATGGTCTTACAGAGCATTTCTGCAGAACATTGTGCGACATGATCTCCATGTATGTTCAACCAGATTACAAGAACTAGGACACTGTACTTCCCTTCGTCACGTTTGCCTGTAATACTGCCGTACAACGCAGGACGAATTACAGCCCGTTTTTCCTCGCGCATGGTCGTGCGCCGTCTTTTGTTCTGGACACCACCTTTTTGTCCACGTCCTCATCTACGTCCCTTCCAGAAGAGTCCGCTGCCAGCGCCAACACCGCTACCATTCAGGAAAAGGGGAATGTTGGTTTTGATGCGAAACGTCGAGTTGTTTCGTTCCGCCCAGGCGACGATGTGCTCCTGTGGACACCTGTTCGTACACCTGGGCTTTGTGAAAAATTTTTTCGTAGATATCTCGGTCCATACACCGTGCTAGAAAGGACATCTGCCGTGAATTGTCGCGTCGCTCCTGTCAGCGCGGCTACTGATCGTCGTCGCCGCCGCCCAGAGATCGCTCGTGGCTCGTGCCTGAAACCATATATCCGGCATTCCTACCCTTGCTAACTTGCTGACCGCTTTCGCGAAGGGGGGAAAATAGCGTGAGCGCTTACTGTGCGGTTCATCGTCTTAGTCTGTACGTACATACAAACCGTCGTAATCATCGTGATCGTTTGCCACGCGGGCTGCACCGCATTTGCCTCGCGCGACTGCATTGAAACATAACCTTTCTACTGTCGTACCGAACGTCGTCTGATAAAGCGCGCACGCACGCACGCACGCGCACCCCCCCCCCTATGTAATGCCTTCTGGGCCCTTAGGGTATCTGAATAATAATAATAATAATAATAATAATAATAATAATAATAATACACACACACACACACACACATATACATATATATATATATATACATATATGTATGTATATATATATATATATATATATATATATATATATATATATATATATATATATATATATATATATATATACATATATATATTGTTACGGGGAAGAAACTATATACACAGGGTATATTTGACAGTACAAGCATACAACGCTGCTGCAGTCCAAGCGCGTTCCGCTCAGCAATTCGTCTTCGTCGTTTGCTGCCCTTCTCCGCTCGTGACATTACCCGCCGGCGGCAGAAGCACCGTCCCGGTGCGATCAGTTCTCGGGGCGAGAGTGGTACGGTTTAAGTCGCGAGACATGAACTGTATCGCTCGTGGTGGAGCGATCTCATAGGTCACGCTAGTGACCTTTCGTATGACGCGGTAAGGGCCAACATAACGGGACATCAGTTTTTCGCATAGACCAACACGTCGGGATGGTAACCACAGCAAGACCAGTGACCCCGGAGAGTACTGCACGTCGCGGTGTCAGCGATCGTAACCACACTTTTGGTTAACCTGCGAGGCGCATAAACGATCCCGGGCGACCTGGCGGGCGATGTCAGCACGAGCCAGCGCATCACGAGCATAGGCAGTCGATGAGTCGGTGTCAGAATGCAACAAGGTGTCCATTGGTAAAGGCGGGTCGTAGCCAAACAACAGGTAAAAAGGTGAAAATCCAGCTGTGTCGTGGCGCGAAGAGTTGTATGCGAAGGTTACAAAAGGTAGGTTGATGTCCCAATCGCGGTGGTCCTCAGAGACGTACATTGCAAGCATGTCTGTCAGGGTACGGTTCAGGCGTTCGGTGAGGCCGTTCGTTTGTGGGTGGTACGCTGTAGTGAACTTGTGGTGGGTCGAGCAGGATCGCAGGAGGTCGTCGACTACTTTAGATAGGAAGCAGCGGCCGCGGTCCGTGATCAACTGACAAGGAGCACCATGACGCAGAATGATGTCATGAAGAATGAAATCGGCTACATCAGTAGCGCAGCTGGTAGGGAGTGCCCGTGTGATGGCATACCGCGTTGCGTAGTCGGTAGCGACGGCAATCCACCTGTTACCGGTGGCCGACACGGGAAAAGGTCCGAGAAGGTCGAGGCCGACTCCGCTCGTGGCAATATATATATATATATATATATATATATATATATATATATATATATATATATATATATATATATATATATATATATATCCCTTCCTCGGGGGATGAGTTAAAACTCATCCCCCGAGGAAGGGAGGCCCCCTCCCGAAACTGTTGGGAAATAAATATTTATATCACTGTTGACAACGCCTCCGTTGTATTATACCCATATATATATATATATATATATATATATATATATATATATATATATATATATATATATATATATATATATATATATGTGTGTGTGTGTGTGTGTGTGTGTGTGTGTGTGTGTGTGTGTGTTTTTGTACAGGTATATAAACCTTTGCTACATGAGAGAATTAGCAGACAACGCACACAGTCATCTGCACCCTGGCAGCTCAGTTACAGGATCAGGAACTTCGCATGTCGCGCTGCTAAGCTCGAGGGTGTGGGTTCGTTTACTGTTCATTGCGAGCACATTTTCAATGTAGTCGAAATGCAAAGACCATCCGACTTCTTAGATGGGTGCAGGCTAGAGAACACGAAGTGGACGAAATTAATGCCGAGCCCCCCACTACCCCGTGCTTCATAATTATGTCGTTCATTTTCACGCGTAAAACCCAAGGAATTGTCATCTATTACTTGTTTCAAGGTAGGAAATGTTCAAAGCTCAATATTCGGCACACGCCAAGAAAATGACCGCACACACTTACGCCACAAGATCCAACGAGAACGTATTCGTCCTTGGGGTGATTGTATCCTTCGCAGGTCACTTGCATCCAGCCGAATTTCTGAGTCTCCTTCATCTCCGCCTTGCATTCCCACTGTAAATGTAGCAGCAAGGAGAAAGCATTCAAGGTCTTGAAACGCACACTTCAGTCGATGTACAAACGCGCTGGAGGAACATTGTCAGGGCTGTACTGAGTGATATTCTTTACATGCTGGAATGATTTTATTAGAATCAGGCGCTATCGATATCACGAGACACGCTTTCATCGCTGGTGTATTAACGAAAGAGATAGCAAGGCTCGCGTTTGTAGGAAAACGTTTTTACAGCTAGGCGTAATGTTCGACACGTATTTAATGAAAAAAAAAAGCTGCAGATTACAGCACTTTTCTAATTCAGTCTAAAATTACCAATTTAGCAGGCAAATCCCCGAATCTGCTGTCTTGGATGGAGCTTTTGAAAAAGTTCTGCAACACTTTTCTTCCTTCCGGACTTAGAACGTGTTGCGGTGAATTGAAAATGACAATAAATTAATGCAATGTCAAATTGTTGGAAGTAAAGAAATACTTAGTGAAATGTCATCACTTTATGTGTTCCTACACAAGAAAACCCTTAGTCTTAGCTGTGGCGGCGCCGGTACTGTTTTGACGTGCCTGACGTTTCATACTGTTCCTTCACGCAGTTTAATTATGGTAACATTTGAAGGTTGGCGTCTGAAGAAACGTCCAATATCGATATAGAAGAATGTGCTGTAATTGCTTCAACGTCCCCTTCTCCCGAATTACCGATGGCGTGTACATGCACAGGTGTCATTTCGCTCGGGTGGAGCTTATGGTCGTCGACATCAATCCAGTCGCTGATGTTTACGGGCTGTCCCGTGCTGCACTATGACGTCACAAGATAAACAATATGTGAAACATAGAAACTGTCAAGCGGGGTTAAGCGATCTTTTGTGCGAAAATTTGAGGTGTCTGCTGCATGCAGGGGAGTAACACTAGGCCCGTGCGTCCGTAGCTTCTTCTTATGCAGATCGCACATGTTTTCTCATAAGCGCTCTTTTATACGTACTCGTTTGCGTTGTGATTGTTGATTTACGACAAAGCGTGTCGTCTCTTAGGGGAAACGACGATAGTTTCAAGCCACACCGTCTCTTTACAAATGGCTTGCAGTGACGTCAACGAAGCTTTCATGATGTTGTACTACCACGGTGAGGAGCCTCGTTCGTGACGTCACGAGGACGTTATCAGTACACTCAGCGGGCGTTCGGTCGTTATTCATAGGCGCGGAAACCAGCAAAGATACGGCTGTGTCTTGAAGCTGGCTAACCACAGCAGCGAATGTGCTGCGTTCACGTCCTCCTATCAGCCATAATGATGCAGTCGTTCAGGGTAAGATGGAAGCTTGGATAAATGAAAAAAGATGGTTGATCTCTCCGTCATAGGAATCGGAATAACACGAAAGTAAAGCGTGCCCTTACGGAAGTAACTGACTCCTTACTGTACATTGATATAAGAGAGTTTGCACAATGTATATTGATGTCTGGCAGCTATAGCACCGTTTAACGTGGATGTACCCACTTTGATGATTGGTGGTACATCTCCATCCCGACGACTAACGTCCATGTTAAATGATCAAACAAACCCTTGTGGTTGCTGTAGTAGTTAACGATGAAAGCGTAATCAGAGAACGAGGTGTGATAGCCAGAATCGCATATTGGACGCAGAACTTGGTCGCCATCCCGCGGCATGTTAAAATGTGATTCAACACCACGGCCGGACTAGAGGGAAACGCAAAGCGCGTCGTGCCGCCCCGGTAGCCCGGCCGCGATTTTTCTCGGGGCGAGCGCGTGAGCTGGGAACGCGGTGTTACAGCCAGGTGAGGCAGGCGCGCGTCGCAGAGCTATATTGGTTTGTATTAGAGTGATGCTATGAGCGAGGCCGACGCTTTTACGACGCTTAAAGTAGCGCCAACTGCGTCCCTTCGCCTCTGCCTCCTCTCCTCGCAGCTGCAGCAGCGCCTCTAGGGTGTTCTCCGGGAAGCTACAGATTTTACCCGCTATAGTGAAAACCCCTTCTTTCTGCTGTTTTACCGGTGGTTGGTGCCACTGGCACAGCAGGTCGGCATCCTGCAGCATCCAGAACCACCGTAGGAACTTCAAGCGCGGTCGACCGCGCACCGTGCACCGATCAAGTAAACAACCCAGAAGAGGACAAACAAGATGGCACTCGGACAACCTTCTAAAAAGCTAGTGCGCCACTCTAGCAATTTCTTAGCGCCGCCGAGTTTGTAGTGGCGCTGCCATCAGGAGCGAGCACTTTTGCGTACTAAAAGACTATGTACCGTACAATGTTATGCTGTGGGACACCATGAGAAGACGCCACTTGCTTCGGTATACATTACATTGCCGTATTTATTGCTATTAGGAGCTGGCTGGCCAGGTTCTTATGCTGGGGCGAAGTTCCGCGCCGTAATCTGCATTCATCCATTCAAAGCGTCGTGGAACCCGAAGAGGAACGCTACGCGCGTCGTGTCTTCTCTCTGGCCTGGCCGTTAATTCTCACAGGGCGAGCGGGGAACGCGGTCGACAGCCAAGCAAGCGTCGGACAGCTATATTTAGGGCCACTTTGTCGTGCGCGTCTCGAGGGCAGTTTTCAAATTGAAAGAACATAAGGAGCGTTGCGTCTGCAAGTGTCGACTATGGAGAATCAGACGCTCTTAGATGTTTCTTGTATATATATATACTTCATCAATATGTATATAATTGTAAATTGTGTATATAGTTCATCAAAATTGTAAATTAATCAAACCTTGTGTATATTTTGTATATATAACAACGTGTGTCACGTCTTCATACGTTGGTAGAGGACTTGTACGGAACATTCACGGATTTTTCCGATCTTCTCCGAGCCAGCTCCTCAATCATCATTCACTTCGTGGATATGACGCGATTTTTTTTCATAGCCTTTATTTCGCGGACTTTTCCAACTGCGTCACTTAGGACTGCAGCGCCGTCGGGCGCTCTAGCGGAACAATTGCACAAGCCTCTCTTTCCGGCCATGGTCTGCGAGCTTCGCAGCTCAACTAACTCCAACTGCCATCTACAAAGCGCACGAGTGAGGAGGTGTCTGTACACTGACACGAATGGCGCTACTTTAGTTATTTTTCAGGGACTTTACGACGCTTGGGCTAAGATCGCCACCTCGCGGTGTGTTAAGGCACTGACAAAATTGAACTTCTATTGAAAACGCGCCGAATGGGACGGACGGGTAACGCGTTGCAGGTGCTAATCGCGGAGGCCGCAGTAATGACGAATTGCTTTATTTTACCGCTCCCAGAGGGCAACAACAACCCGCCCACCGGGAGAGTGGTAGATATAAATGGCGCGTTTGTAAAGGCGCTAGAGTCTGCGACCGTGGCGCAGTCAATAAAGAAAAAAAAAAAAAAGACCGTGGCGCAGTGGAAAGCGTGCCCGGCATCTGTTGTTGCGGACCGAGTGGTCGTGGGTTCGATGCCCGTTCACGGAACTATATTTCTTTGCCATCCGATCATGTAACTTTTTTCTACGTCATTTTCGTGACGGAAATACGTCACTGAAGTCTTGGTGGACCCCGGCATAAAACACTTTCGTGTTAAAAATTCTAGAACACGGAATATCACCGGAGGCAACGTTCCGATAAACGGTATTGTCCTCTTCAAGGCGTTTCTAAAATTCTTGTTCAAGAGAAGACCGCTTGTCGAAACGCTGGCTTCAACGACCATCCGTGTTCAAGAATTTTTTTCTCTCTATCAGCCATGTTGTGATACCACTGCGTTGAGAAGCTGTGCCCTTTGATGTGTGCACATGACATCAGTTGCACATGAGTAAGCGACGGAAGACGCGACGAAGCCGTGAGCGTGTTGCTTGACAAGTGGCGAGAAGGATAACCTGCACGTCCAGGCCGTCGGTCCCGCGGTTGTAGCACTGGACCACTCTAGGCTGATGTTTGCAGCCCGCGCTGCCGCCGCGGCAGTGCAGCTGTGGCACAGGGTTGGACCGCCGACCGGTTGTGTAGTATCCTTGCCTCAAGGTGAGGACCCGTACGTCTGTCAGCTTCACCTTGCGACCTGCGTGTGTCAACGTGTACATCAGTGATTCTGTGGATATTTCGAGGAAACAGTGCAAATAGGATGAGGTCACAAGAACGAGGCAAAAACAAGGCGCTAGGAGCGCTCGCGAGGAAATTCCCATTGCAACAGAACTAAATTTGCCGATCACTAGTTGATAGTTATGTTCGTTAAATATGTAAAAAGGTTGTACTAAGAACGCATGTTAAACGAGACAGGCAGTAGCGCTATTTCGGATGAATTAGTAATAGTGTTTTGAGCACCTAAATACGAGCTGGGCTGGATAGAACCAGTTTACAGAATAAACAATTTTATCGCGTCCTCGTCGCTCCTGCTTAGCCGCCTGGAATTTTTGAAACAACAAGCCATTAATTTCACCTTGCAGTCAGGATATCGTTTGCACCTACGCAGCTCACTGGAAAAAGAAGACACCGATGGCTTTTAAAGGGACACTAAAGAGGAAAACGATTTTTCTCGCATTAGTAAAGTAGTCTTCCACGATACCAAAAACACCACGCTTTATGCGCGAAGACGCTTAATAAGCGAGAAAACGCGCAAAAAAAAAAATACAGGTGGCGACGCCACCTTGGAATTCCCGCACCATTTGCCGTGACGTCACATATTTTTGACAGCGCCTGCTGGGGTCTACGTAGTTCCTAATCGGTTAAATCGAAGTACATTGTCCTCTGAGGGGGCCAGAGACTTGACATAAGGAGTTTGTGGAAATTTCGTCGAGCCAGTGGCGCCAAAATACATTAAATGCTCTTTGAAGTCTTTTGCGTCACGAATTACAAAGTTCGGTGCGAAATATAAAAATGAAACTTTGAGCATGGTTTTCTCCTCTAATAATAAATCTATGGGGGTGAAATAAACTACACAAGAGTTCTCCGAGCACACTTTATCAATCTAAACCAATTCATTGTTTCTCTTTAGTGTCCCTTTAAGGAGTGCGCAGGCACGGAATGATCAGCCTATGTTTTGTATCGCTTAAATAGGAAGCTATCGAAAGGGTCTTGACTGTGTGGAGCCTCTATTTTGAGCTACCAACACATAGCGAATTGGATCGTCGTTTACAGCGACAGTGGTCTGCAGAACGGCCAATAAATGCGTGACACGGGACTACAATGCCACCGAATAAATTACGTCCCGATAATCCCTGTTGGTGACCATGTGGGGTTAAAATCCTCTACGTCACGGTATAAAGGAACTTGCGGCGGCAAGGAAGGTCTACCGTCCTTGAGACTTTAATGCTTGTAAACTCGTTAAAATGAAAGAAATCCGGGTATGCTTGAGCATGGCATGGCGAGATGTCGTCGCAAGTTGCGTTCCATCGCGGTAAACGTAAGCATGGCGTCTTACTAATTCCCTTATATTTTGTAACCGAACAATATCGCGACCATTGTGATCAGTGCGTGTGGCCATTCCTACAACATAGCTTCTATAACCTGTTCTTCAACCTTCACAAGCTAGTTCAAGATATAGCTGCGTGAAACATCTTTAAAATTACTGTAACCTTCCACTTTGGTAACACTCCCCGTCGGGATTCTTAAAAGCGAAATAAATGAATGCCTGAGCGGAACACCAGAAGTGCATTTCGAATTTGAGCGATCATTGTGAATTCACGACACCACAAACGGCGTTTGTGGTGTCGTGACTTCTTTCTTCTGTCTGTGTTTGCACGCCCTGTCTTTTTAGAATGAATTCTACCGAAGTTTCACTCGTTTGCATGCGGTGTTGTCCTGTATGCGCAGGATTGACGCAGCAGTCACATGAAATGAAATGCCCGAATAATATCTACAGCCAAGAGTTTTGTAACCGTGTTCTTGCTCCCGGCGCATTTCTCCTCCTTAGGAACCCTAGAATACCTCGACCGAGCTGTTTCATGTGATGTACGGAAACGTGGTTCAAGCCAATGTTAGGTGCCGTGCTGACCGCCCTAATCATAACAACGAGGATGGGCCGCAAGAACACAGGAGCAGAAACGAGACTAAACTTACTCCAGAAAGACATTGACGGGTGAACGAAGAGGCATAGCAGAACGACGACGGTGACGTGGTGCATCTTGAAAGGCGACGGGATGACAGGTTTGTGAACTTCAGACTCGGGTCAACCTTGGAATTTGAAGACGCCGCGTCTGATATCACATTACGGTTGCGACTGGCTTCTACGGTGCTGAATCTCTACAGTTTCGAAAGGAGATAGAATAGCGACATCGCCGCTCCAGGCACCGCCCAGCTTTCTCGTCTTCTTCTTCTGTCTTGCGATGTGGCACGTGCGATGCTAAGTGTCGGTTAAGGTTTGAAATTTGGACATTTTCGCACAGGAAAATAAGTAAAAGGGATAATAAATACAAGTCGGGTGTCTTCTTATGGTTTGTTTCCGTACAATGCATTAAATAGCAACCGTTAAGCTAACAACGAACTCCAGTCACAAACTAAAATAGCGCTGTGATAAAACGGAGAGGAATGCGTTAGGTGTACGTGGGAAGATGCAGCACCGACAACACGAACCCTTACACCACTGACGGTTTTTACAGCGCAGATGTTAAGCTGTTCATTATGACGTTAGTCGTCGACAGAAATCTATCGTCGTCATGAACCGGCACTCGTTCTCTTCGTCCTCTTCTTCCCCTTCTGCTTCGCTCCAAGAACACGTGCGCAGATTTGTCCTGCGTGGAATGCAATAACTCTGATGGGTGAGAGGGAGAAAGAGGGAGGAAGAAAGAGACAGAAAGTGAGAGAGAGAGAGAGAAATTCTTGGAGAAAAAAAATTCCGAGGCGGGATTCGAACGCGCGTACCCTCGATCCGAAGGTGAGCTTCCTAACCACACGGCTATCCAGGCAGCTTTTTTTTCTTTCTTTCATGGTATTTATAGACGGGGCCCTTAGAAGCAATTCGACACAGACAGAAAACTAATGTGTTCATTCTGCTCGTATCGCGACGGAAGGAAGAACACATAGCACTAAATTATTCGCAATCATCTCTAGAGCGAATACATCAAGTAACGGCCTTTTCCGATAATACACTAGAACGGCGGTAAGGATAACGCGTAGCGGAAACGCGCGCGGTGCCTAGATAATAATAATAATAATAATAATAATAATAATAATAATAATAATAATAATAATAATAATAATAATAATAATAATAATAATAATAATAATAATAATAATCAATCAATCAATCAATCATTTATTTAACGTGCCCAGGAACAACCGTAAGGTCTTTGTGCTGGCGCGCGCAAAAAAAAACAATAAAAATAAACAATACAATACAGACAGTTTTCAGAAATAAAAAGAGCAAAAACACGTAGACAAAGAGAAATTAACACAAAAGGGGAGGAGTAAAATGAGACAACAGGAGAAATATTGACGGGGAATAAAAATTAGATTGCATATATACAACTATGCGGAAAGACTGAGAAGGGAAAACTTTGTACATTGTGCCACACTATGTCAAAGCAGTGCAAAGCTCGGATAAAAACAATGATTGTGGGCTATGAAAAACGTCAAGATCAAGAAAATTAACATTATAGAGACTTTGTATTCTCTGGACGGTAGAGTGTTGGAAGAAGCAGGCGGGTACATGAAACGGTTTGTTTTCTCTGGTTAACTTACGCGGAATTCGAAAATTTACACAATTCAGAAGCACAGGGCAGGATATGATACCGTGGACTAGCTTGTAAAGAAATAAGAGATCAGAGCGATATCGTCGGCAGTGAAGTTATGGCAGTGATAATAATTCAGCAGTATTTGAACGAGATCCAGAGTCATTTTTAGCAAAGCGATGGTTATATATGCTGAGGAATTTTTTCTGGACTCGTTCAATGGTGTTACCGTTATAATAATAATAATAATAATAATAATAATAATAATAATAATAATAATAATAATAATAATAATAATAATAATAATAATAATAATAATAATAATAATAATAATATGATGATGATGATATCTGGGGTTTAACGTCCCAAACCACGATATGATTATGAGAGACGCCGTAGTGCAGGGCTCCGGAATGTTCGACCACCTGGGGTTCTTTCACGTGCACCTAAATCTAAGTATACACGGGCCTCAAACATTTTCGCTTCCATCGAAAATGCAGCCGCTGCGGAGATAGATAGATAGATAGATAGATAGATAGATAGATAGATAGATAGATAGATAGATAGATAGATAGACAGATAGATAGATAGATAGATAGATAGATAGATAGATAGATAGATAGATAGATAGATAGATAGATAGATAGATAGATAGATAGATAGATAGATAGATAGATAGATAGATAGATAGATAGATAGATAGATAGATAGATAGATAGATAGATAGATAGATAGATAGATAGATAGATAGATAGATAGATAGATACGCTCAAACTGCCTTGGGTTTGCTAAGAAATGCTTCGCCTTTAAAAATTTAAACGCGATGACGTTAAGGAACCCATGTCGCAGAAAATCCGGTGCCAGCGTCGATGGCGTAGTCCATTGGCGAAAAATCGCGATGAAAACAATGAATAAAAATCACGGCTCGAGCCAGGAAATAACCCAGCCATTCTGCACGCCAGTCATGTGTTCTACCACAGAGCCACGCCGGTTGCTTCAAACTGCTTCGTGCCCTGCACTAGCGGTGCCATGTCTGAAGGAAGAGCACAGCTGGGGGGTGGCTTTCCTTGTTTATCTTAATTATATTTCTTTCTTCTATGTCTTTCTCTGTTTCTTGTATCTCGTTCTTGTACTTGTTTCTTTCTATTTCTTTCTTTCTATTTATCTCCGTCTCTCTCTATTTATTTCTCTTTCTCGCTCGTTCTTTGTTTCTCTTTCTTCCCTTTCTTTCTGTCCCCCTCTGTACTTCATTGTCTCTCTTTCTGTCCTGCCCTCTGTTCTTTATTTGTTTCTCGTGTATGTTTCTTTCTACCTCTTTCTCTCTCTCTCTATGTCTTTCGCTGTCTTTCTATCTTTTTGTCTTTATTCCTTTTATTAATCTCTATTTTGCTCTTTCCTTCTCTCTCTCTCTATTTTCTAACTGTTTCTTTCTATCTCTTTCTTTCTCTCCCTCTCTTTAACTGTGTTCGCTTTCGTTCGACACTAGCACCTGCTGTACAGGGTAGTGGGGCTTGCCCAATTCCTGCGGAGCATACCCACCTGAGTAGTTTTGCCCGACGGGCAACAAGTTACCGATAGTTTAAACAACTTCACTGTAAGGAGAATGAAGGGCGTGCGTGCCGGTTCATGATAATGATAGTTTTTTACGACGGAGCACGAGTTACCTCCAGCCAGGCCCGTAGCCAGGAATTTTTTTCGGGGGAGGGGGGGGCACTTGCTGAAAGCCTTGACTATTTGAGAAAAACGCCTATTTTCATCATTTATTTTCAGTAAAACACCATATATCGTAAATATTTATGTCGGGGGGGGGGGGGGCACGGCCCCCTCCCCCCTGGCTACGGGCCTGCCTCCAGCGCAATCAGCTTCGCTGTTAGGAGACCCTGTACAACCGTCACACCGGCGGAACGTCTATTGCGGTCGCAGCGTTAGCTATCCGCTTCTATCACAATGTAATAAACACTGACTTCGCAAGCTGTAGTCAGCGTTGCTCGAATACGCCGACGACCGCTACTTACGATATGCACATCATCGAGCCGCAGCGTGCACTTCGTTGAGATAAAACTTTTATCGCTTGAACGCGAGTGCCAAACGTTTACGTCAGAGCATGAGCCACCCTTTAGACGCCGGTGTGTTCGACGTACCGCTCAAGCCCACGATACGCGCACAACTACTGCATTTACGCAAAGATTTAGATGCAGCTGGTAACGGTTGACTCGAAGCTAAAAATCCGGGATAGACATGCCGTCTGCTTCGCACGACATCGATTCCCACAATGCGTAGGATCTTCCAGATGTTTTGTTTGCAGTTGATGTGTGATGCAAGATCCCCATTCTTGCAATAGCCCCGACGGGGCTGCATTATTAGTATATTAATTAATAATTCATTAATTAACCTGTCAGAAAGATTGCCTTGTAAGTGACCTTTAAATGCGTGTCCTTAAAATATCTATAATCTGATTTTTGTGCAAACCAACGTTTAAGTTCTGATTACAAGGCTGTTGCTTCTTAAAAGGTTTGCTCATAGCGACGTTTTTGTTAGCAGCGACGTGGTTGCTTTCCCCATTGCGTCATATTTGACCAACCGTCCGGTTATAGACGCATCCTATGCCGTGTTCGACGCTGAACGTCCACATTATCGTGTACGCCTTTGTTTCTTGCCGTCATCGTTGTTTCTTCAGGAGCATGACGACAAGGTATCGAACGCCAACAAACTGCCGTCTTGTGAAAAAAAATGTACGTTGTGTCGATGGCATCCTTGTCCACTTCGGGGTCTCCCAAACTCGCGCCCCTTGACCACTGATCTCGGTGTATGTGAAGCACAACGGCTTTCACCAATATCCAAGAGTTGTCTGCGTTAAAATGACCACGTTCACCCAACCGCTTAAAAGTGTAAAATGCTGCAATAGCATCGGCTACAAACTTCTGTAGTATTGTGATGGTTGTGAACGAGGGTTATAGCGGTGGGGAAGCTCAGGTTCAGCTCATATAACAATACTGTAAGTCATGGTGAAGCTCATGTAAGGATAATCGATGACAACGTCACTCGTCACCGTAATGGGATGATATGGTGTGGAGTGCAAACACACTTTCGAGCAGTTCGCTCTGCTGCTGATGATGATATATGGGGTTTTATGGCACAAGGGACAAAGTTTGGCCAGAGAACGCAATGTGCATGAGTTTTGAGATGGCCGTGAACACTGACGTACAATGAAAATCTAACTTGGCTGTGTAGATACCTAAAATCAATCGTCACAAGAGTGCGTAAAACAGAGAAATAGATAAAATATACAGAGAAAATAAGCTCACTAGCAGCATCAAAAGTACGTTTATTGGAAACCGCAACACAGGGAACACACCGTTACGTTGTATCAAATCACCGCATTTTTTGCTAGGCTCAACCGACGTCTTTTGCTGGTGTAATCTCTGTGCTCCTGAGCAGCTCGTTAGAAATTCATAATTCGGGTAGATACTCTTCTTTCCTCGAGTGTAATCCCGGATCGGAAACGATACACTTTCTCATTGCCTTGTGGGTCCCGGAACACGATGGTTCTGTGAATAAAATATGCGAAGGGATGGAGGTTAAGAGACGGTGCTAAAGAGATAATCTTCGTTATAACATATAGTTGCGGTCACATTATTGATGGTTTATTTTCGCTCCCGTGAGCGTCATCTCTACCTTCTGACGTAGACAGTAATCTCCTTTGAGGGCTGGTCCACACTAGGGAAGCTGTTGTTTCTATCACCTACTCCTTGACTTCGGTAATGAAGTGTTGCCCTAAATAATGTTAGACGCCAAGACATGAAATCATGTAGAACAGTTTGCAGTGGGTACATATGTCTCTTTTCAGTGAATTCTTAAATTAAGCGCACTTCAAAGGCATTGGTTCAGCTTGGAACTTCTTCGACAGGAGATCGAATCAAAAGGCGATTGTACAGAACCGAAAGTTGATATCGCAAAAGGTCGTACACGCAATTGTCAGGCGATTACAGAGCTCAGAGTCCGCCAGCAACACCTTCGCAGTCCTGGCCGGTACATACGCAGTGTAGATTGGCAGATTACATTGCTGTAGTATTTTACAATGTGGAGTTAATAGCTTGAATATTCAGCCTTTCTGACGGACCTCGTTGTTGGCAAACTTTTGACAGAAACTACACTGCTTAGAGGTGTTTAAAGCAGAAATCTTGATGGTCCAAACACGCGTTGCATTAGTTCCGATTTTTTTTCGCTTTCTATCTAGAAACTTTATGAGAGATGAGATGCTATTCTGGACACTTTGAATGCCGTCACATTGTCGAATTTTGTAATGGCTGCATTTTAAGCCAATCAGAGAGGCCGCAGCAGCTATCTGGGCCAATCACAGTTGACCAATGGCGACATTCGACAATGTCCAGAATAGCACACAGTAGCACTGCATCGCTGGTGGCGCCATCCAGAGGTCAACTACAGCATAAGTAACTGTACTATCAACTAACCTGTTATTTCACGAACATTTTCTTGTTTCGTGTAGTCCCATTTTCAGGGCTGCTTCTATCTCAGTACATGCTAGAGTATATGACACCTGGTAACATAACTAAACGACCGCACTGTGTGTGTTCTTGTGGGTATCCGTGTGTGTTTGTGCGTGTGTGTGCGTGCCTACGTGTGTATGTGTGTGCTTGTGCGTGTATGTACGTGTGCTTGTGCGTCTGTGCATGCGTGCGTGTGCGTGTGTGCCTACTTGAGTTCGTAGTCATCATCCTTGGGAAGGCAAAGCAAGCAGCAGCAGCAGCACGCACAGCAGGCGCCAATGGTAGCTAGGATGAGATAGATGACATGCAGGACATCCAGAACAGACGGAAATGTACCGGTGCCATGGTCATCTCCATCGCGTCTTTGCTGCCGCATCCTGAAGAACGAATGCTGTGTGTCGTTACCTCCTTCATCACGCGCCGGAACGCGCGTTTCTCGAGCCTCAAGGTCTGAATGAAGTTTCGAATAACAGTTGAGCCATCTCATATACGTTTAGTGCTTCGGACTGCGCGCTGTCAGCCAAGCTCGCGATGCCACAACAGCAGAAATACCTCTAGGCTATGAAAACTTAAGCCTTGAATTCCCACGAAAATGTTAGGCGCCTATTGGCGTATGCGAAAAAAAAGATGCAAATATGAACACTTAAAACGTAAGTAATGGGCGCGACATGCCAATGCTTTTCGTCTTCTCGGATGCGATTAATCTGGAAGAGTAACTGCGTCTGCGCTTAGTCTCGAAGGACGCTATTTTGGCGCACTTCCTCGCAATTACAAGAACGCATCGCGATTTGCTTTTTCTGAAACGGGTGAATTGCGTTTTCTTATCCTTGAAGCAAGGAAGCAGACGCGTTAGTGCTAAGGTCCCTAGATGAAAAGGTTTTCAAGGTAGCGACACTCATTGCTCTTTGCGCCTTCCTCCTCACTCTCGCGCCTATCCCTCCTTTTCTCCATCATTTGCGTCTGTGATTGGTGAATTCGTTGCACGTGATGCTGTTAGTGGATGGTGGTGATATTTATTATAAAACAAAAGGTTCAAAACGAGTGCGCATGTGCATATGGTTCCAGTCGGATTCTTGCCGCGACGAAAGACGAAATCGTATCCAAGACAAGCTGTAGAAGAGGAGCGTTCCAGTTGACGCCAAGTCGGCCGAACATGCTTCGCCGTGAATTTTGAATATGTCAAGTACTGTGCTGTCGGCTGCAGCAACAAAACAGAAGGCGGTTTTTCCCTCTACAACATACCTCGTGTTATCCGGAATAGGGCACGCCGTGAAGTGTGGCTACAAAACATTTGACGCGAGGACTTACGTGCAACGCCGTAGACGCGGCTTTGCGAGGCGAGTTGATTTGTCGCCTTTTGTTGAAACGCTATAGAACGCGCGTCTAACGCGCGTCTAGTACGTGAAATTCGTTACAAATATTTGTGCGTATGCACGTACAGTTGAATACAGCTGAAGTGGCTGCACTTTCAGGGACATTTCATGCCAGACCGGTTCGAGTCACTTGCTCTTGAACGCGGCGTAAACAGGCTCAAACGAGACGCTGTGCGAACGCTTTTTAAGTCTGTTTCTGGTACTTGCCGCTGATGGTAGGGCGACGACATCGTCGCAATGTTCATCACTTCGGGACACCAAACTGGTAGAACCCCACTTGTTAAGTTGCGT
Source organism: Rhipicephalus sanguineus (assembly GCF_013339695.2). NCBI lineage: Eukaryota > Metazoa > Arthropoda > Arachnida > Ixodida > Ixodidae > Rhipicephalus > Rhipicephalus sanguineus. The sequence goes on along the minus strand of NC_051184.2, from coordinate 38,730,041 downwards.
GCACCCGCATTGCGGTGCCACGGTCTCTTCCGTAGTCACCCAGATAATAAAACATGCACCACGATTACCTGGCATCACGATTGCGAAAATGGATGTATTTTTCCAGAAAAAACTGTAATCGCAATGCTGCTAGTCAAGCGTTCGTTCTAGTCTGGCCACGGCTTTTGCCTGTGTGCGCACAAGCGGCTATGATCACTCGTCACAACGTCACAACAAGGTGCTGCCCTGTGGTCAGTCAGGATCACAGGATCCAGCAAGAAGCACATTAACTGTGCCACATCATCTTCACGAGCAAAACACATTCGGAGAACTGGACGAACCGGGACGAACTACGACGTACGATGCGAGACGCCATGGATAATGGTGTGAAATATATAACTATAACAACGTTGCCAGTTGGGTAACACACATCACGCTTCTTCTTATGTTGTACCGCTTATATTCAACTAAGTAACCTTTTATCCTACGTCTCATTTACTTTTCATTTGCTATAAATATTTCTATCCGCCGTAATAACTGAACACAAACATTCCCTTTTTTATGCACGCTTTGACCCTTCTTGGGGGCGCTCCAGGCAAATAAGCGAGGAGGAAAAGGAAGGGTGTCGCTACCTTGAAAACTTGTTTTATCTAGGGACCTTAGTTAGTGCGCGACAAAAGCGCCAGAACGTGTTTTTGCTGTAATTGCAAGCAGAAAATGCGAAGTAATGCTCAGCAAAGTAGTATTGCTATACCCGGTTGTGTCTTTTTCTTAGTGGCACAGGCGCCGAGTGATAATCCTGCTTCTCTTCTAAGAACTTCCGGTCGAGTACTTCCGGCTTCTCGAATATTCAGAAAAGGTCTTGTAAAAGTAGGAATGAATGGTTCTCATTAAGAGTTATATTGTATACATATGAAAGCGGAGCAAAGCTCGACTTAGGAGCCAATTAGCTGTCAGAACAAATAACAAAAATGGATTAATTACGTTCATTGTAAGATTGTGAGCAGGTGCGATCGTTGCGGAACCTGGTGGAGCAGGTCACAACCACGCGCTTCCTTATGCGTGGCCTCCGAGATCCGCTTCGGCAGCGCGCGAGACACAAGGTTAATAATATAATAATATCTGGGGTTTAACGTCCCAAAACCACGATATGATTATGAGAGACGCCGTAGTGGAGGGCTCCGGAAATTTCGACCACCTGGGGTTCTTTAACGTGTGACACAAGGTTAACTCAAGGAATACACCATGGTGTATTAGGGTGTATTCCGGCGTGGGAGTGCCAGTAGCACACACCTGAGTCCTGAATTAGAGTCGCCTTTAGAATTTTTTCCTACCTCAGTTTACACCTAATATACTATGAAGTAAGAAAGTATATTTCACTGCCGCCTTGAAACCTTTGTAAATGTGGACGCCTCGTTGGCTGCGAGAACGCGTTTTGTTAGGAACGTGAACTCCATAATCGCATCTCGCAGATAAAAGAAGCGTTATCAATGCGTAACTTACGTGCCGAGCGATGAGCCAGCGTCTTTTCCTGTTATCTCCAGGTAGTCATCGGGCTGTATGGTTGGAGAAGGAAGAAAATATGGCCTTCGATTAGGTAAAAGAACTGAGAGACTGAGAATATCAATATTGAGTGAGAAGTGTGTAAGGAAGTGAAGGCTTTATTACCTTTAATCGCATGCTCCCAACATTATAAAACGCGCACAATACGAGAGTACGAAAATCGCATAAGAGGAACGAACAGGCGACATTAAAAAATTGGAGAATAAGTTGAGCGAAAGGATAACACGCTGCAGAGGGGAACACAACGAATATTCTATGTAATGATAATATATCTGGGGTTTTACGTGCCAAAACCTCGATTTATGAGCTATTGGCGATGACGTGTTCTATATAACGTGCGCTGACATCGCACATTACACTGACCTCTAGCATATCGCATACATCCAAGTGCGACCGCCGCTGCCGAGACCGCGGGGACTTTCGGGTCAGTAGCCGAGTACCGTAACCAGTGTACCACCGAGGCGGACATCTAATCTATCGCTTGTGTGGTGCTTCAATTATACCATTCAGTCAGCAACCGCAGAGACCACGCATATATATATATATATATATATATATATATATATATATATATATATATATATATATATATATATATATATATATATATATATATATATATATATATATATATATATATATATATATATATATATATATATATTTGTATGCGTGAGGTTTGTTCATTTCCAACAAGGCTTATTGTTTCTTAGAGCAAATAACCGTAGTTTCATATTGAACGTGCTGGTTACAGATGGATCACTGAGGCAACTGGAGTCACAAGCTTGTAATGCCGCCATAAACACCACAGGAGGAGGCCAGCATGTTTATGTCATCTGCATATTGTCCGATCACCGCACGTGTTCCTTCCATATTCGAAGGCACACATGCCGTTGATGTTGCAGCCGCGTCTTTCTCCTATTGAAGCAGGTTGAACGCAACACTGAATGCGGTGCGCTGACGTCATCGTAGCCGCCATGTTGCCGTACCACTACGTTAAGAAGCTGCGTTCCTGACGTCACGCGCCAGCTATCAATGGGACAGGACTAAGCGAATAGGACGCGACTCGGCCCTGCGAGTATCGCTGAACGGGTAGCGAGAAGGATCACCTGCTCGTCGTGGCCGTCGCTGCCCCGGTTGTAGCCTTCCACGACCGAAGGCTGGTCTTGGCAGCCCGCGCTGCCGCCTCGGCAGTTCAGCTGCGGGACCTGGTGAGACGGGAGGCCGGTTGTGTGCTGTCCTTGCGGCAAGGGGAGAACCTTGCCGTCTCTCACGTTCAACTCATCACCTGCGAAAGCCAGCACGCAGGGCACTACTTTGTACATTTATGGCAGCAGTGCAGAAACAATAATATCTGAAGTTTAATGTGCCAAAACCACAATATGTTCATGAAGCACGCCGCATTGGAGATCTCTGAAAATTTCGACCATCTGGCGTTCTTTAACGTGCACTGACGTCGCAACGTGCACCGGTCTCTAGCATTTCGCCTGCATCGAAATGCCACGGCCGCAGCCGGGATCGAAGCCGTCACCTTCGGGTGACGGCTTCGCCGAGCACCGTAACCACAATGCCAGCGCGGCGGTCAACAGTGCAGAAAGTACGAGGTTAAAAAAGTAAATAATAATAATAATAATAATAATAATAATAATAATAATAATAATAATAATAATAATAATAATAATAATAATAATAATAATAATAATAATAATAATAATAATAATCAATCAATCAATCAATCAATCATTTATTTAACGTGCCCAGGAACAACCGTAAGGTCTTTGTGCAGGCGCACGCAAAAAAAAAACAATAAAAATAAACTATACAATACAGACAGGCTTCAGAAATAAAAAGAGCAAATACACGTAGACAAAGAGAAATGAACACAAAGGGGAGGAGTAAAATAAGACAACACGAGAAATATTGAAGGGGAATAAAAAATTAGATTGCATATATACAACTATGCGGAAAGACGGAGAAGGGAAGACTTTGTACATTGTGCCATACTATGTCAAAACAGTACAAAGCTCGGATAAAAACAATGATTGTGGACTATGAAAACAAGATCAAGAAAATTAACATTATAGAGACTTTGTATTCTGTGAACGGTAGAGTGTTGGAAGAAGCAGGCGGGTACATGAAACGGTCTGTTCTCTCTGGTTAACTTACGCGGAATTCGAAAATTAACACAATTGAGAAGTACAGGGCAGGATATGATACCGTGGACTAGCTTGTAAAGAAACAAGAGATCAGAACGATTTCGTCGGCAGTGAAGTGATGGCAATGATAATAATTCAGCAGTATTTGAACGAGATTTTTTAGCAAAGCGATGGTTATATATGCTAAGGAATTTTTTCTGGACTCGTTCAAATGGCGTTACCGCTGGATTGAGCAATGCCATTCCATATCACGGACGCATACTCCAGTTGAGGAATCATAGCGCGGTGTACAATTTTAGGAAGGGCATAGGAGAACGGAATTCTCTAGACAATCTGCAAACACAGCCTAGAGTGCGAAGACCCCGCAAAGCAACACGCTTAGCGTGAGCAGAAAAGTTTAACGTGCTATCAACAACAACACCAAGATCACTGATCTCATAAACCTTGCATAAGGACACAGAATTGACAGAGTATTGAAATGACACGCTAGATGTTTTGCGAGTGATATACATGAACTTTGTCTTCGAGGCATTCAGAGAAAGGTTATTAGCGTTGCACCATTCGGAAAAAGAGCGCAAATCTGACTGCAGCAAGCGACAGTCGTTAACTGAATGAATTTCCTTAAAATCTTGATGTCATCGGCATACAAGAGGAAAGAAGAATTACGAATGGCAAAAGAAACATCATTAACGTAAATTAAAAATAGGAGTGGGCCTAATACTGACCCTTGAGGGACCCCACTAGTCACTTTATACAAAGAAGATGATTGGCCATTTACCGCTACATAACAATATCTATAGAGCAGATAGCTCTGCAGGAGATTCACAACCGACAAGTCAACATCAAATTGCGCAAGTTTAACCATAATCAGTGTGTGGCTGACTACGTCAAAAGCCTTGCTCAGGTCACAGTAGAGTACGTCAACCTGTCCTCTCTGAGAAATAGGTGTGGAGATCTGCGTCATGAAACTAGCAAGATTTGTGGTAGTTGAGCGGCCAGCGAGAAAACCATGCTGATTAGGAATCAATGAGCTTTTAACACTAAAAGACAATAGTTTGTGAAGAGCCAGCTCGAAGATCTTTGATGTGGCACATAGTAGAGAAATCGGGCGATAATTAGAAACATCTGTTTTAGAGCCCGACTTAAATACAGGGAAAACACGAGCAGTTTTCCACATGCTAGGAAATGTGGAAGTGTCCAGGCAGTTATTAAATATCGTAGTCAGTACTGGGACAAATATACTACTATAAGCTTTTAGTATGGCGGAGGGGATGCCATCTGGGCCACATGATAAGGATGGTTTTAAGCACTTAATGCATTCGCAGATAAGATTTTCATCCAGCGACAAAGCACTGGGTGAGCGAACTGCCTTAGGCGGTCTGATATCAGTGCTAGAGTCTGAGGCCTTATAAACGGATGAGAAATGTGCGGCAAAACAGTCAGCGACGGCATGCACTTCTACCCCATTTGAGTCTAGTAGTCTGAAAGACTCTCCGCTTTTGCTGGACCGTTTACGTACATACTTCCAAACTCAGCTGGCCTGTCAGAAGCGCTTTTTTCTAAGAATTCAATATACGAACTATGATCCCGTTTATATAGGCGTTTAGCGAGAGTTCGAAAAAAGCTGAACTCTTCCTTCCACTCGCTCGATGGAGAACATTTAGATTTCCTGTGTGCGCGATCTTTATGCTTCAGTGCACTGATAAGTTCAGATGAGAACCAGTGGGGATATTTACGTTGTTTATGTGTGTATTGGGGAATAAAATTACGCATGCTGCTCAGTACAAGCTCCGCAAACTGATCAACCTGGTCATCAACATTTGGTTTGTCAGTAACCTGTGACCAGTCAACGGTGGACAAGTAATGATACAGGCCCGTGTAATCACCTCGCTTGAAAGCAAATCTTGGAGATCTGTTTACATAACTGCTGTAGCTCGTTGTTTCGGCTGATGCGGATAATCTTACGTTAAGTGGCGGGTGGAATTTGTCAGGACGTACAAGAGAGATGCTGGAGCGGGAAACTTCAAGGGGTTGATCGTTTGACACACACAGGTCTAAGACGTTGCCACTGGAATTGACGACTGAGTTATACATCATCACCGACGTGAGATCGGGCGCGTTTATACTAAAGGTTCGATGAGTTATGACGACTTGCAGCTCACTTTAATTTTACATGTACGCTGTGAATTTTCATTGTTTAAAAAACCATTGCTTTAGAAAACATCTGGCGTCTTTCGTTAAGCAGCTGGCATCTTTTCATTGCAGCGATGGCGTAGTGGGTAGAACATCAGCTTCGCATGCAAGAGGTCCGTGGTTCGAATCCCGGTGCCGGACAATTCCCAACCGGATTAAAAAAAAAAAAATCCGCGTGATGATGGAATTGTGTAAAAGGCCTGGGGTGCAGCCTCACTGGCGACCACAGCCAGCAATGCACTCCCTCACCAGAGCAGGATTGGCCACCCTGGTGTAGTACTTGGCCACTACCTCCCACATGAATACACCAATTAACCCTCGGCCCTCAGTCCCCAGCGGCTGCGAAGCAACTGACCAAGGCGGCGGTCAGGCCTGCGACGCAGCAGAGGGTGCTAAGAATCTCTGGGTCCGGACAGGCCGCCATTGGAATCTGAACTTGGCTACATATAACGCTAGAACTTTATCTAGTGAGGCGAGTCTAGCTGTACTATTCGAGGAATTAGAGGGTGTTAAATGGATGTAATAGGGCTCAGTGAGGTTAGGAGACCACAGGAGGCTTATACAGTGCTGAAGAACGGACACGTCCTATGCTATCGTGGCTTAGCTGACAGAAGAGAACTAGGAGTGGGGTTCCTTATTCATAAAAATATAGCTGGCAATATAGAGGAATATTATAGCATTAATGAGAGGGTTTTATGTATCGTGATTAAGTTTAATAAGAGGTACAGGATGAAGGTGATACAGGCCTACGCGCCTACATCGAGCCATGATGATCAACTGGTTGAACGCTTCTACGAAGACGTGGAATCAGCAATGAGTAGGGTAAAGACACAGTATACTGTACTGATGGGCGACTTTAATGCAAAAGTAGGCAAGAAGCAGGCTGGAGATCATGCAGTTGGGGAATATGGCATCGGCTCTAGAAATGCCAGAGGGGAGTTACTAGTAGAGTTCGCAGAACGCAATAATTTACGGATCTTGAATACCTTCTACAGAAAACGGACTACTCGTAAGTGGACGTGGAGGAGTCCTAATGGCGAAACTAAAAATGAAATAGACTTCATAATGTGCGACCACCCGGGCATTATACAAGATGTGGAAGTAGTTAACAAGATCCGATGCAGTGACCATAGAATGGTAAGATCTAGAATTCAACTAGACGTGAGGAAGGAACGGCAGAAACTGATACGCAAGAAGAAGCCGATTAATGAACTAGCTCTGCGAGGGAAAGTACAAGAATTCAGAGTTTCACTTCAGAATAGGTACGCGGCTTTAACCGAGGAAACCGACCTTAGCGTTGACGCAATGAATGATAATCTGACTAGTATCATTAAGGAGTGTGCAGTGGAAGTCGGGGGTACAGTCGTTAGACAGGACACTGGTAAGCTATCCCAAGAGACGAAAAACCTCATTAAGAAACGTCAAGCTATGAAAACATCAAATGCAACAGACAAAATAGAGCTGGCGGAGCTTTCGAAGTTGATCAATAGGCGTAAAGTAGCCGACATAAGAAAGTATAATATGGAGAGAATTGAGCATGCTCTAAAGAACGGAAGAAGCCTCAAGCTACGAAGACAAAACTGTGCATAGGCAAAAATCAGATGTATGCATTAAGGGACAAGGATGGCAAGGTCACAACCAATATGGATAGAATAGTTGAGGTAGCGGAAGAGTTCTACAAAGATCTGTACAGCAGCCGAGACAGTCAGGATGATAATGTAAGAAGCAGTAATATCCCAGAGGAATCTGACATCCCACCAGTATTAACAGGAGAAGTAAGAAAGCCCTAAAGGGAATGCAAAGAGGCAAAGCCGCTGGTGAGGATCAGATAACATCAGACCTGCTGAAAGACGGTGGAGAGATTATGTTAGAGAAACTGGCCACCCTGTATACGAAGTGTCTCTCGACAGGGAGGATACCAGAATCTTGGAGGAATGCCAACATCATCTTGATCCATAAGAAAGGGGACGTCAAGGACCTGAAAAATTACAGGCCCATCAGCTTACTGTCCGTTGTCTACAAGCTATTCACAAAAGTAATTGCTAACAGAATTAATAGGACATTAGAGTTTAATCAACCAAGGGACCAGGCAGGATTCGTACAGGCTTCTCAACAATAGACCATATTCATACTATCAATCAGGTGATAGAGAAATGCGCGGAATACAACCAACCCCTATACATAGCCTTCATAGATTACGAGAAGGCATTTGATTCGGTGGAGACATCAGCAGTCATGCAAGCACTGCGGAATCAGGGCATCGACGAAGCCTATATAAACATAATGGAAGACATCTACAGCGCATCCACAGCCACTATAGTCCTTCATAAAGAAAGCGACAGAATCCCAATAAAGAAGGGCGTACGACAGGGAGACACGATCTCTCCAATGCTATTCACCGCGTGTTTACAGGAGGTTTTCAGGGCCCTAGATTGGGAAGAATTAGGGATAAGAGTTAATGGAGAGTATCTCAGTAACCTGCGATTCGCTGATGACATTGCATTGATGAGTAACGCGGGAGACGAATTACAGCTCATGATTACTGAACTGGATACGGAAAGTAGAAGAGTAGGTCTGAAAATTAATATGCATAAAACTAAAGTAATGTGGAACAATCTTGGCAGAGAACAGCGCTTTGCGATAGGTGGCGAGACGCTGGAAGTTGTAAAGGAGTACGTCTACTTAGGACAGGTAGTAACCGCGGAGCCGAACCATGAGAGTGAAATAACTAGGAGAATAAGGATGGGATGGGGCTCATTCGGCAAGCACTATCAAATCATGAATGGTAGTCTACCACTATCTCTCAAGAGGAAGGTATATAACAGCTGTATCTTACCAGTACTTACCTACGGAGCAGAAACCTGGAGACTTACAAAGAGGGTTCAACTTAAATTGAGGACGACGCAGCGAGCGATGGAAAGGAAAATGATAGGTGTAACCTTAAGAGACAGGAAGAGAGCAGAGTGGGTCAGGGAACAAACGGGGGTTAAGGATATCATAGTTGAAATTAAGAAGAAGAAATGGATATGGGCCGGCCACGTAGCACGTCGGCAGGATAACCGGTGGTCATTAAGGGTAACTGACTGGATTCCAAGAGATGGCAAACGCGTGAGGGGGAGACAAAAAATTAGGTGGGTAGATGAGATTAAGAAGTTTGCAGGTATAACGTGGCAGCAGAAAGCACAGGACCGAGTTGATTGGCGGAACATGGGAGAGGCCTTTGCCCTGCAGTGGGCGTAGACAGGCTGATGATGATATGTTGCAGTAGGGAATTAAACGCCAGAAAGTCCAAGAGCAGGCTGCACTTTTTCTCTATGAAATAATAATAATAATAATAATAATAATAATAATAATAATAATAATAATAATAATAATAATAATAATAATAATAATAATATAATAATAATAATAATAATAATAATAATATTAATAATAATAATAATTTCTAAGGTATTGTGCCCAAGCGCGAGATGATTATGAGGCACTCCATAACGAGGGACTCGGGCGCAACTCCTACTAGAGGGGTTCTTTCGTGCGCCTAAATGTAAGTACACCGGACGTTCTTTGGATTTCGCCCCAGTCGAAAGGCAAGTAAGTGCGTGTAAATGTAAGAAATCCAGATCGCTGGAACATGATACGCTGAGTTGTCGCGGCAACTTGAGTTCAGTGACGATAAACCCAAACATCGTCTTCGATTTCATCCGTATTTTCGAACTAAGCAACATCGCGACCATTGCGGCCAGTGCCTCTGACCTTTCCATCACCGTCGCTGATATCACCTTGAAAACATATGTCACGACATATGTATGCGACAACTTTTAAGTCATCTAGCCCATCCTTAGTTTTAACACTCGCCTGCGAGAACATTTAAGGAAAACAAGATGAATGATTCAATTAATAAACCACCTCCAGCGGCTTTGTGAGGGACTGAGTTGCATTTATAGTTGTCCAACTCAGTCTCTACGCATGCAGTGCGCACGTGGGCGAACTTTAAGTGCCTCAGTTTATATTTGCGATCTATATTGCAGCAAGCACATGCGCTACCAGACAGGTGAGCGGCCGTGCGTTAAGGTTCAAGTCCCTCCCCAGGATTAAATTTTTTTTTGCGTGTGTGTATAATTACACTACTCACTAATTCAAACGCAAAAATTTAGGGCAAAGAAATTCACGTACATTTGTTTCGGCCATCTATAGTTCATGTCATATCGGCGTAATTTTGACTCGAACACTTACATCAGAGCAAACGCTACCTTTGGCGGCTAGATTGGCAGCGACATTATCGCGAGCAATCGCTCGTAGCATCGTTATACAAAAAAAGAGAGAGAGAGAGAGAGAGAGCGAAAAGATGTCGCGTTTCGAACATTGAGTACTGTACACATAAAAATGCACACGCAAAAGGGGCAGGACCGATGCCGAATTGAAGTCCTGTCTACGTCCCAGGCCGGTAGTGCTTCGTCCGTAGCAGTTAATAGGAGGCTAGTCCCTTTCAATATTTTCTAATGCGTGTCTTCTGCGTGTCAGCTATCGAAAGTGGTACCATTACACTATGTTGTCCTGCGGGCACATGATGCGTGTAGCGGGTAAATGAAACGAAATGCCAAAGCAGTATCTACGGCTAGGTTTATGAGAGTATCTTCATATCTCTCATTATTCCCCCCCCCCTCCCCCCCCCTCCCGTGACATAAGCCTACTTGACCAAGCGGTTTCCCTTAGAATAATGAAAGCTGTTTGAATATAGCGTTATAGGAGCCTAACCAAGCGCGCTAATCATAACGAAGAAGGTATTGCGGCAACATTACTGGCGTAGAATGGAACCTATACTTACCTGACAGACAGCTTGAAAGGTGAGCGAACATGCAAAGCAGAATGCCGCCTGCGACTGTGTAGCTCATGTTTACAGATGACGGGATGGCGGCTATAGAAGCTTTCGAGTCGGCGAGTCTGTGGAGTTGAATGAGACCGGATGAGTTATCCAATCGTGTTTTCTGTTGGGTTTATCAATGATCCGCCTCTTTAATGGCGTACCTGAACAGCGACGTCGGTGCTGCAGCCTCTACCTAGCGTCCTTGTCTTCTTCTTCTTCCTCTGTCCAGCGACGTAGTATTTACCGCTATGCATTTGATTGATCTAGGCTGCAAATTTGGACGTGGTCTGCATAAGAAAGTAGGCGAAACGACTAACGATAAATTAAAACGCTCGTTTTCTTAACGTTTCATAGTTAAACCGTGTATATCGACTTAGAAGGTTAGGGTGTCCTCATGCTATCGGCCATAGCTAAGGAACGTGACGCGCAGTACTCGCATTGAGGGGACACAGTTTCGATGCAGTAAGAACGTTTCCGTGTCTCGCAGGGAGGCAATCAAATTTTATCGCAAGCTCCTCCTCCTTGCCGTCACGTCCCTGCACTTATGAGATGCCCAGGCGGAAATGTTGCCGGCTATGTAGGGCAGGTTAACCCCGCCCGCTGAAACATCACAACCACCGTCACCACCACAAGAACGTTACCATTCGATAGAGAGAGAGAGAGACAGAGAGAGAGACAAAAAATAGAGATATTTATTTAAATTAATTTAGTACGTAATCAAGCCTGTCTGCAGGCCGACCGTTTGGTTGCACAATTCAAAATTCCTGCAAGCATATCAGTACGACCGATCATTATTCAATTAATTTAGAACTTACAATCCATGAAATAAAGCTACTTGTAGTCGATAAGAAATATAGACGACAACACTTTTGAAAAGAGTGCATGGTTTGTGAGAATTGCCTACTGCAACACTAGGGAATCTGAGAGCGCGAATTCTCCGGGTAATTTGAGCGCGAATTCTCCGGGTAGTTTTAAAATCCTTCAGAACACAAACATTGTGTGTCATGGTGACTGAAATTATTGTCAAGAAGTGGTGCAATATAGCCACTGTTTCCGAACACATTTTTGAAATGCTAAGCATTTCTTAGCGAACCCAAGGCCTTTGAGCGTGCGTATCTATCTATCTATCTATCTATCTATCTATCTATCTATCTATCTATCTATCTATCTATCTATCTATCTATCTATCTATCTATCTCTCTATCTATCTATCTATCTATCTATCTATCTATCTATATCTATCCTATCTATCTATCTATCTATCTATCTATCTATCTATCTATCTATCTATCTATCTATCTATCTATCTATCTATCTATCTATCTATCTATCTATCTATCTATCTATCTATCTATCTATCTGTCTGTCTGTCTGTCTATCTATCTGTCTATCTATCTATCTATCTATCTATCTATCTATCTATCTATCTATCTATCTATCTATCTATCTATCTATCTATCTATCTATCTATCTATCTATCTATCTATCTATCTATCTATCTATCTATCTATCTATCTATCTAACCGCCTATTACTTTGTGCTCTCCTGGCAATTGGTTCATGGGATGTATACCAAATTTTGTATGGCATAACATGAATGCATGGGGAACATAAATGACAGGTCATAACATGAAACTCATGATATGCATGTCATGAACGGCATGATATAGATGCCACGGCCTTAGTGCTCTCGCGGCCGTTTCATTGACTCAACATATTGGGACTGCAAGCTTTATTTGTCTCTTGAAAAATATTTTCGTTGCCGTTTGAAATTTCTGAATTTCCGTTTTTTGTTTCCTTTTGATGTATGCATTTATTTCTTTTTTTCAATTTTGGTACAAGTGTATGTGTTGAGCACTCTTGCGTTGTTGCTGCTTGGGTTTCACGGGGAGGTGGGATAAAAGCTGCCATTAAGCCGCTTTTATCCTACCATCCTGGTTGTTTGTGTATATTGTGTACTTGTGGCAATAATACAATTCAATACAAACATAGCAAAATTGGCATGGCATGGTATATGAGGAGCATAAATGGCAGGTCATGTAATGCATGTCATGTACGACGTGATTTACGTGATACGTTCTTCGCGCTCTCGCGGGCGTTCGATTTACTTGGCATATACCGAAATTGGTATGGCTTGACATGAATGCATGAAGATGTAGGCCACGAGTCGTAATATGAATATCGTGTCATGCATCTCATTACGACATTATTTACGTTCTACGGTCTTCCTATTTTTGCTGGCGTTTCATTGATCTGGCAACACCAAAACTGGCATGACATGAATGCATGGAGAACATAAATTGCAGGTCATATCATTAGTATCATGTCATGCATTTCCTGCACAAGATGATTTACATGATAGGCTTGGCCTTATCGCGGGCGTTTCATTAACATGACCTATACCAAACAAAATTGGCATGACATGCTATGGCTGTATGACAAATATAAACGAGAGGTCATAACAGGAAAATCATGTCATGCGTATCATGTACAACGTGATTTACATGATACGGCCTTCGCGGGCATTTCGTTATTTTAAAGGGACATTGAAGAGCAAAACGATTTTTCTCATATAGTAAAGTACTTTTTCACAATACCAAAAACACCACGCTTGCTGCGAGAAGACGCTTAGTAAGCGAGAAAACGCGCAAAAACACAATGTGGGTGGCGACGCCACCTTGAAGTTTCCGCACCATTCGCCGTGACGTCACATGTTTTGACGCTTTTACTAGGGACTACGTAGTTCCTAAACGGTAGAAATGTAGTACATTGTCCTCTGAGGGGGCCATAGACTTAATATACCAAGTTTGGGGTAATTTTGTTGGGCCAATGGCGCCAGGATACGATAAATACTTTTCGAAATCTATGACGTCACGCGGGGAGTTTTCGGCGCGAAATTTAAAAATGAAAGTTTGAACTTTATTTTCTTCTCTATTAATAAACCTATGATGGCGAAATTAACTACATTAGAGCTCTGAGAGCACAATTTATCGATCTAAACCGATTCATTGTTTCTCTTTAGTGTCCCTTTAAGCGTGCCAAAATAGGCAAGGTATGCCATGAGCCCTTGACGAACATCAATGACAGATCATAACATGAAATTCATGCCATGCGTGTAGTGTATGTCATGATTTACATGACTCGGCCTAAGTGCTATTGCGAGCGTTTCACTAGCTTGATATATACGAAAACTGGATTGAAATGACATGAGTGTGTGTGGCTAACGCCTTGATGACATGAATGCCTCGATTTATTTCAAAGCGAAACGGTGCGGTGTATGGAGGTGCCTCGCGGGCTGTTTCGCACTACATCGATTTCCCACAGTGCGTGGGAAATGCCGGTTTTCTTCATTCCACCACCACGAAATTCAGCGAAGCGTTCAGAGAAAGCGTTCTTTCAAATTTGTTTTGCGCTGCGGGTACGGTGCATTCATCTTCTTCAGGTTTATTCATGTTCTGCAAGAGCAGGTCTTAAGCCTAGTGGTTAAGTCATTCGGTTTCGTAGCGTGGGGGCCTGGGTTGGTAACCGAGCACCGACAAGAATTTCATTTTGTTTAACGGCGACGATCGTCTTGCGCGACAGAGTGGCAGATGGACATTTTTCTCGTTGGGTCGGCATAGAAATGCTTAGGCATTATAAAAAAGGAACACATCTTTAACCGGGCGGGAGGATCTTGCAGAAGTAGTTCCCTCATCCCTGGAATACATGAGCAGTCTTGGCCGCGACCGCCCTCTCTATCAACATATCTGACCCTTGAGGCGGGAGCTGCAAAACAGCACCTTCTACTGTTCCAGGGAGGTGGTGGTTAGCGGGCAGAGATGGCAAGTGTAGGTTTTTATTTTGCCTTCATAAAAATGTGTAATAGTGTTCATAGGGCTTCGCATAAATGCCCTAGTTCGGCGTATTTAGTTGCGAACAGGAAGTTTATCCTTCTTGATGTGGAGACGTTCTCCACTGCCACATTCATACAAGCAGTGTCTTGCATCTTGCATCTGCGAAACACACCGCTGGCTCGATGCAATGCCGAACCCTATTTCTTTTATTGTATGTTAAAGGGACATTAAAGAGCAAAACAATTTTTGTCGCATTAGTAAAGTAGTCTCCACGATACCAAAAACACCACGCTTGCTGCGAGAAGACGCTTAATAAGCGAGAAAACCCGCAAAGAAAGAAAATACAGGTGGCGACGCCACCTTGGAATTCCCGCACCATTTGCCGTGACGTCACATATTTTTGACGGCGCCTGCTTGGGCCTACGTAGTTCCTAATCGGTTAAATCGAAGTACATTGTCCTATGAGGGGGCCAGAGACTTTACATAACGAGTTTGTGGAAATTTCGTAGAGCCAGTGGCGCCAAAATACGTTAAATGCTCTTGGAAATCTTTTACGTCACGAATTACAAAGTTCGACGCGAAATTTAAAAATGAAACTTTGAACTTGGTTTTCTCCTCTAATAATAAACCTATGGTGGTGAAATAAACTACACAAGAGTTCTCCGAGCACACTTTATCAATCTAAACCAATTCATTCTTTCTCTTTAGTGTCCCTTTAAAATTGCATGCATCCTCCCGTTTCACCTCCATGCAAGGCTAATTGAGGTGCGCAAATTGATTCGCGCACGTTGCGACCTGTCTTACATAAAAAAGAATCTGCGTCCTCTGAATGAACTTAGTCAAAAACGAGTCCTAATCTTACTCCGTTGTTGCGCATCCTGACACAACGTAATAAATATTAACTACCTAACAAATGAACGAGTAGGGATTGATACCCTTTTTGGTTCGTTACATAGTTAGCAGCAATCAGACAAGTTCTGTTTCACGCGACACCACTCGTCTACCCAAATTTAACACATCCTGTGCCCTTTTGCAGCACGAAGTTTCCGCGGGAGCTGCGCGACTGACTGCTGGTCAGCGTGCACTGGCCGCGTTCGAAGAATGCATGAGCGGCAGCCCGCAAGGTGGTCACACCGAGAGATTGAGCGTGCTGCTGTAGTTTATGAAAGAACGGAATATATCGTGGCCCGATCATCCGACAGATGGCGCCCATCCGCTTGGAGTGCTGTTGGACCTTGCCTATAACTGGCACCTCCACCTATTGTTTGAAGCACGTCCGTTGCCCCGCACAGACAGCTCCAAGGCTGACCTCCTGCTGAATGCCGGAGACATGGTGCCTTACTGGTACATCTACCAGCATGATGTTCAGAGGCGGGATTACGTGAGATATTGGGAAATGTTCTACGGTTTATTCAGCGGCGGTGCTCAATCGGACCTCAGTGAGGACCAAATTCTTAAGATTTCCACTTTCGAGGCTGACATTTTTCGAGAGTTCACGTTCGCCTACCTGCACCTTGACAAACAGCTCGCACGGATCGACGTCGGAAATATGGACCAGCACACGCCCGCGATTCCGTCACAGGAGTGGAAAGAGCAGCTGGACGCAACGGTCGCTGCTGACACGCACAGCGGCGGTCGGTACACCTTCGAATCTGTGGCAGTCTCCGACAAGGCGCTGCTCGAGGTGATCAACCGACTCTTCAGCAACTACAGCAGAGAAGAGCTCGCATCAAATATCGTTTTTCGTGCAGATGTTCGGGCCACTAGGAAGCAGCGATATGTTTCTAGCCTTATACAAAGTTAAGGGCACAGCCAGTAGAAGAGATGTACCGAGGTAGAAGAGATGTAGGGCCCGCTCGTCAGCTCGCCTTACGTGGCCGTCAATTTCGACGAGCACGATAGAAGGAGCGTCGACGAAGACTTGGCCGACGTGACGGACGCGGCGCATGAGAAGATTGCCACTGTCTCGTCACTTAGCAATGCGACGCGCACTGTAATGGCGAACAATCTCGACTCGTTGCAGGCAGCCCTGTGGCCGCCAGATTACCTCCTCACTAACGACACATTGGCAGCCGCGTACGCTAACTTATCGTCTGCAAAGGACACTTTCGTCGAGTACTGGATCGACGCACACGAAAACATGGCTCGCTTGTATCGTGCCACCGGCCCCACTCACGGCCCATTCCCGAAGATACCACGGAATTACCGACTTCCGTACTTCTCTTACGAATACCTGACGAACCGTGTGCATATGTCGGTGGCTGCTCTAAGCAAGCGCACCTTTATGTCGCCCAACGGCACCGCCGCCATGCGCTTGGGGACCAGCGGTTTCGACTTTGCGAGGAAATGAGCGCGCGCCTTCGACAACGCAGGCCTGCGGGTAGACGCTGAAGGTAATATACTGGACGGACCACTGCCCTTCCCGGCTATGAAACGCAGCAGCTGCACGATCCAAGAAGACGGCGACGGCATCCAGGAGCTACCGGCGCTCGAGGTGGCGCACTCTATACGTTCGAGCATAGAGCGCGTAACTCCTCTCAGCGCGTCATGGAGAAGTATTCGGAGGAGCAGGTCTTCTTCATTACGGTCTGTTTCAGCTTGTGTCGCCAGCCAACAACCTTGCGTGGCGTTTTCACCGGCGGGTGCAATGAAGCCGCGGCAAATTTCGAGCCGTTTTCGGCCGCTTTCAATTGTTCCACTGGTGCGAGAATGAACCCTGCGTGCAAGTGCACTTATTATTGCGATAGCAATTATATGGACAGTCTCGACTGGAAAATGTCCGTCCCCGTCGCCGTCAAAGCGCACAAGGTGCGGCCTGTTGCGTGGAGCCGCCGAGCGTTGGCGAGGAGGGGAGAGCGCTGTTGACAGTTCCGGCCGCAACTTTCGAGGGGGCGCTAGTAGTGGGGGATCCTCCGACGAAGCGCAGTATTGTGAGCGCGCCTTTTTTGCACAGCGGAGTGAGGTTACGAGCTTGTAACAACGATAATCGCGTTGACTCTAATGTGTTGTGCCTCCCACAAACCGAAACGCAGTTCAGCTGCGTAGTTACAGCGGCAGCATGCCGAAGAACTGCTCCGTTCCACTGTGCACGTCGAATGCAAAGAAAAATCCCTATTTGGCCTACCATGAATTTCCATCAGATGCTGAACGCCGACAAGCTTGGCTCAGAAACATCTCCAGGCAGGGTTCTGGAGGAAAGGAAACGAGGTGGGTACCCAGCGACCATTCTTTGGTTTGTTCCCTGCACTTCACCGAAAATGACTACAAGAAAGGCGCGAAACTGCGAATGCTCTTGCCAACTGCTATACCAACGGTGTTCCCCAATTACCCGTCATATATGCAAAAGGTAAGCACTCCTAGGATAAGGAAGCGGCTTCGAAGAGAACTATCCGATGACAGTGCATCAGTTCGCGCGAACAATAGTGACCCAGAGGAAAGCATGCATGGAGATGTCGGTCAAGATCTCTTCAGCGAACATGTTGCACCTGTTGGATTTTCGGAGGAAACATCTGACTTTGCGCTGCCTGCTGATAGCGAGCACCGAACAAGCTCAACTACAGATAAAACGTCTCAAACAGATCTTGATTTGAAGCGGACGATGGAAAAGGCGGAAATAACAACGAATCGCCTGCAGCGGAAAATTTCCAGTCTAAAGCACTCACTGCAGACACTGCAAAGCCAACACGACACGGTTCGTGAACGGCTACAAGCTTTCGAAAGTAACAAAGAAATCGCCTCTTTTTTGAGTTTACTAAAAGCTGCAAACGAAGGCCACAAAACTGCAGAATTTATCAAAAATCAGGTCTCGAACTTCTTTTCCAAAAAGCCAGTCTACAGTGAAGGAATTCTGAGAGAGTGCGTGCTCTGGAAAGCGTGCTCTAACAAAGGATACGAACATGTCAGGACGAGACGCCTGTTTAAGTTGCCTTGTCGTGCCACGCTACAAAAGTACGTCGGGCACTCAACAGGCGAAATAGGTGTCACATCGCTGATAACAGAACGCCTCCGCGCAGAGTTTCAGGTGTTGCAAGTTCAACAAGAAATCTTCTGCTCCCTAATCATAGATGAAATGGCAATACAACAGAAGGTGATGTACGACCGTCAAGTTGACAAGGTTTTCGGCCTTGTTGACATGGGTCCTGAACAGCGATCGTCGACAACACCTGAAGTGGCGAACAGGTTGTTGTGCTTCGTCCTACGAGGGCTCTCGACTGCTTATGTCATACCAGTTGGGTACTTCTTTACCCGTTGCTTGAGAAGCGAGCAACTTCTTTGTATGACAAAGACTGTTGTAAAGGCAGTCGAAGAGGTGGGCTTCCGTGTGACAAGGATTGTTACCGACAATCACCAGTCAAATGTTGCCCTATTCAAGGCCCTTTCGGACGAAGGCACGCTTGTGCATGTTGTGCCACACCCATTCAGACATGCTGACCCTCTTTTTTGTCTTTTGATCCGAATCACCTGATCAAGAACCTCAGAAACAATTTTGTGGAAAGAGAGATGACCGACGGAGATAATCTCATTCAAGGTGGCTTCTATTTAAAGAAGCTACTCGGCATTCAGTCACAGCTGCTCGTAAAGCCAGTGAGGTTTCTAACACAGTCACACGTTGAGCCGAACAACCTAGAGAAGATGAAGGTGTCAAGGGCTACGCAAGTGTTCTCTCCTGTCGTGATAGCGACGCTTGAGTTCCTACAAGAAAACCCACAATGTCACCCCGATGCGACAGAATTTCAAGACTGTTTGCCCACCATCACCTTCATGAAAATGGTGTCGAAATGGTACGATCTTCACAATATTGGCACTGTGAAGCCACACGGTCAAGGTGAAGAACCCTTCTACTTTAGCGACGACGACCGCCTTTCGTGGCTAGAAGTAGATTTCATCACTTACATCGAAGAGATCCAGCATTCTGGCGGCAACACAAAAAAGAATATGACCAAAGAAACGTACGAAGCAACACTAATGACTACAAGGTCAACTGTAGCGTTGATACAACACCTCTTAGACAACAAGTTCTTTTTTTTCGTAAATCCACGTTCACATTTTGTATCGTCGTTACGCATATGTATACTGACTAAGTATCGAACAAATTCCTTTTCAGCTTTCGCTACGTCTTGACCCGGGCTTTGAACAGCGACCCTGTGGAGTCTCTTTTCAGTTGCTTTCGGCAGTTTAATGGAGGCAATGACAAAGTCGACGCCAGAACCGCCGTCTTCACAGCCGAAAAGCTTCTAAAGGTATGTAACTATGCAGCTGCTGGGGGTCCTTGTAACTTGCCACTTTTTTTTACCAGGTTGGAATTCTCCAAGCTGCTAAGAGCGGAAATGCTCCTCATAGCTCAGAAACGAATGCACCTCTCAAGCCGAAAGCCAGAGACAGCGACACCACCGCTATGCCACTTGCGGTAGTGCTTGGTGCTAAACGGCTTTCCCATGAGCTGGAGTTCCTACACGTCTCGTTTGCTACACCGGATGATATCGAGCTAGCTCCCCTAGCATACCTGGCCGGATACCTCGCACGTGCATGTGAGGAGAAGGTACGGACGAATACATTTTGCACTATTTTGTTGTCCTCCTTCGAACGCTGCGCTAGCGCATCGTTCACGCCGAGGCTGTCTCAAACCTTCACTGCTATTCTGCATTCTTCGAAATGCTATTCGCAGTATGTGAACTAGAAATTGCTCATATTTCGCAACTTTTCGTTCCCTTCGCCTGTCTTTTAAAGAATGAAAACCAAGGATAGGGTTCGGGGCTGACTTGTACTGAAGCCTAGTACAGCCCGGAGAAAAAACTCACAGCGTCCCTTATGCATTCACTTAGGACGACTCGAAAGCGAAAGCCATCTTTTTCTTCTCAGTCGATGTGTTGATCCTGCCCCGCCACCCTTCGAAAGCTTTCCGCACCTAACGTGGTTTTGCATTGCCTTCGTGATCAGACCCCCTTTGACCATGCTAGGATGTCATGTGATGACGTCATTATATGACGTTACGTCACGGGGCGTCGCAATGACGTCACATGTTTTGGCGATTTGTGACGTCATATGGCGATGTCATGTGATGATGATTTTTTGCATCACTCGTCCCTGACGCCGCGGAACGCCGACACTTGTCTCGCCACCCTTCGAAAGCTTTCTGCACCTAACGTGGTTTTGCATTGCCTCCGTAATCGGGCCACCTCTGACCACGCTGCGATGTCATGTGATGACGTCATTATATGACGCTACGTCGCGACGTTAGATATTTTGGCGATCTCTGGCGTCGTATGATGACGTCATCACGTGACGATGATTTTTTTTTTTTTTTTGCATCGCTCGTCCGCGACGTTGACGGTCGAATTTCACGTTTAATGCGGTATATAAGGCTTTGGTCTTAAATGTTTAAGCCCGGATCAAGACAGGGGTTTCGCCATGATGGGGGGCGGTCACTATAACTTTCCCCACCAGATATACATGTATGCCAGTGTTCTTTCCGCATGATGTTCATCTGCCCGCTGTAAAAAATATAGATAATATTTTTGCTTAGCAAGGCCAAGTAAGCAAGGTATTCTATGCACTATTCGTTTGATTGTGCTTTTGATGCAAATTTTTCTTTTGCTTGATTTTATTATTTTGCAGTTGACCTGTGAAGCGTGCAAGGTTCTCCTACAAGAACCAAAGCCGTGTGGGGGCATGTACGATTTCATAAAGAAGATTGAGAATGGACAACTTCGGTATCCCAAAATGGAGATAGTGCAAATTTGCAAGCTCGCATGTGGCTTTGTCAGTGAAGTGATGAAGGACATCGAAGTCCGGAGAAGTGGAAATCTGTGTAAAGTTCTTCACTCAGCCCTCCTCCCACATTTAGTTACGTGCAGTGCACTACGGTGTGGTTCGGGCAGCCCTCAGCACACAAACCACCTCTGTGATGTTTTTCTAAAACGGCTGCTTCGACCACTGCTAGCCAACTGGGCAGGGAACATCAGCGCAACTGTGCAGCGTCTGGTAAGGCTGGCACACAAGCCCCTCTCCAGAAAAGTGCTGCGCCTTTGAGGTCATGACGGCATTTCACCAACTGTAATTTTTTATGAACCTTGCAATGCAAAATTATTCTGCTTTGTTAGAAAATACATGCATACTGGAGGTTCAGTGAATGGCGGTTTTTTGTTAATAAAAATATGATTAATTTTACGCACGGAACCTTGCATTTTCATTTTTTTGCATGCACGTGGTGCAATATTTAAATAACACAAAAAATGTTTTGCTATTCAAATTGCTGAAAACATTGTGCAATATTCAAATAGCCCAAAAGCGCGCAATATCACTTTCAGGTTATTTTGTAGAATTTGAAGCATGTATTAATCCGGTGCCGTGAAGACGGGAGAGGCTTTGTCATTAACGCTTTCCACTTTTCAAACATGAGGTCGCGATGTCAAAACCGTTTGCATGGGAGAAAAGGTCCTGTTGCGGCGTAAAAGAATGCATTGAGCGGGCACCAAACTCGACGTGTCCGCTTGCAGTACTGCGAAGCGGACATAGCGCGCCTGCGCGCGCCAGACACGCACCGCTTCCCCGGCGCAAACTCTCCTTGACCGGTGGTGCTGCGGTGGCAGTCAAGTGAACTAGGCCTCTCCCGCTGTTTTCGGCGCACGCAACAGGCCGCAGTGGTCATTCACCGTATATGTATAAGTATGTATATATATATAGAAAGGCCACAAAGAAAAATAATTAAGAAATTCTTTCCGACGCGCGACCTCTCGCTTTGCAGCCCGCCGCGTTAGACGTTAGGCCACGACAGCACCGGCTCTCAGTCTGCTAACGGCGAGCTATTTATATACACCATGTAATTCAGCATGCTTTCTTAGTGGCCACATAGATGGCGTGACGTGCGCGCGTGTTGCGCGCTTGAAAGATCGTCGCCCCACCCCTGCGCACGCCGTTGCTGTTCGCTCTACAGGGCGTCGTCGCTTTCGTGCGCTTATCTCAAGGAAAGAAGGGGCGGCATGTGGGGTGCTTCGCTTCGCTCGCTGCAGCGGCCGCGTTTGCGAAAGGAGCGCGCTGTTCAAACAGAAATAAGTAACGACCCTGACAATTAGTTCGCGCTCGTCTTGTGTGTACCTGTTCGTTTGTTTCGTGCGTCCTGCGTTATGTTTGAGCAGTGCGCTTCAAGTGTCGAGCTGTGACGCATTAGTTCGCGCTCGTCCTGTGTGCGTTCTGTTCGTGCGTCCTTTGGGCTCGAGCGACGAGCTGGCAATTTCGAGCTGCTTTCCGTTCTTCGCGTTACATTACAATTTATTGCTATCGCAATCATTGCTTCGCAGTTGCGGCGCAACTGTGACTTTTTTTTTAAGTAAGCGGCAGGCCGACGCCGTGTAACCTTTGGTAAACAAAGAGCAGCGGTTTCTACGTTGAATCAGTGCGCGCTGAAGAGTCAACGTTTCGTGGTTTTTTTCTGTAAACACGTCAACACAAATGTGGTCGTGGTGATAAGACTATATACTTCGGTGATCATTGAATAATGATCACACTTTTTTGTTGCGAAAATGACTTTTTGGGACTCGAGTTAACAAAGCTTGTTTACAAAACGTTCTGTTCAAGTGAGAATATGTAATAGACATTCCGGTGAGGGATAAAATACAGCTAAATATTGATCTAGCGAAAACCGACTTTACGAATTTCCCGATCTAACGAAGAATTTTCCATTCCCTGACAGGTACCCAAAGGGTTCAGTGTTGTCATAAACTCGAATTAAGAACAAGTGCAGCGATTCTTTTCTAACTTTGACACAGATCGATTTTTCTTCGGGCCTGCGCTGTAACGCAATCGTATTAAACGATCTCGCCGCCCTATTCATAACCCTCGTTTTATTTTAACGGGGCTCCTAGGAACAGCGGACTGAACAGTCGTTAGCGCTCTTATAAACGAAAGGACCCCAGGGGGTGGCGGTGGTTCGCTTTACCTCTAAATGCTCCCACAGGAACAGGGCGGTTGCTTTTGTTATTGAATGGTTTAAGAACAGATGACACCACGGCCGCAAGCGGGCGGGCGGGAGATGGGGGGGGGGGGGGGGGGGGGGGGGGTCTTATGGGGCGACAGCCCCTTCCGAAATTTTTTCGTGTTTTCATGTACCTCGGACCGAAACAGCCACCTGCGCCGCAAATCACCCCGGATTTTTTTTACGTCCATGAGTTAGGGACACTAGAGTCACTGTATATGCTACCTTTAGGTAGCAGAGTTGCGCATAGGTCTGCCTAGCAACCACAGCTATGCGGTGAAGTAGCACTCCGTTTTTGCAGGGGACATGCCTACCGTGTCGCCGACTGACATGTCTGGCGTGTCGAAGACCGGCAATTATCAATGACTGTGGATGACTAGTGTTAATTCAGTTCGCGGCCGCGTCGAGAAACACAGAAATTGTCCCGAGTGGCAGCTTCTCCGCAATGCATGGTTGCTAGCGGCGTTTGGAAGACAGATGCGCAACTCTTCTACCTAAAGGTAGCATATACAGTAACTCTAAGGATGGATGGATGGATGCTATGAGCGTCCCCTTTATAACGGGGCGGTGACATGTCTGCCACCATGCTCGAAGAAAAAAGAAAAACTTCCTTGTTTCATGCTGGCCTAATACCTTGTCTACATTGATTAAATCTATCTTATTATACCAAAAAAAAATTTATAAATTCACGGTCTATCTCTCTGCCTCTTAAGGCAGAATGACCTTACTCCCCCCCCCCCCCCCATTATTTATTTTTGTACTTTATCTCTACTCTTCTGCCACCAATACTCTAACCGTCTCTTACTTATTTCTATCGCGGACGTGTTCAGCTTTCCATTGTTGTCCCTAAAACCCAAGGCTTCCTGTAGACTCGTGCCCACAAGTATACCTGGGTGAATATCGCCACATTCAATCAGTACATGTTCCATCGTTTTCTTAGTTCCCCCGCAGCATGTACAGTGTTCGTCTTCGTTACTGAATCTCGCTTTATAACTTCGCGTTCTAAGGCAGCCCGACCTTGCTTCAAACTGTAAAGCGCTTCCCCTTGAATTATCATAAAACCTTTCCCTCCTTATTTCGTTTTTTCCCTTCGGTAGTTACTCAGAGCCGGCTTCTTTTCCATCGCTGTCATCCAATAAGTCCTCTCCGCCTCCCTGACCTTCCGCTTAATGCTCCCTGTTGCCATATCGCCCGCACTGCTAGCCGGACATCGCCGGACAGCGCCTCTAGTGGTCGCCTCTGCAAACATGCGCATTTTTTACGGAAGAGCGTCGTTTTTCGCGAATAACTAAGCGCAGAAGCCATCTTTCAAAGTATTCCCGAGGAAGCAAGTTCCATGCGCTTATCCCGACATCTCATGGAAGCAGTACCATAACTTACGGCCGAAAACCTGTTCCACATTGCGGGCGAAGTTTGAGTTATGGGAGTCTATGGAAACGTTCAAATTTTGGAGGCTTTTCTGGCCACTAAAAAGCGGTTTGCGACTGAACTATTGTATGGAATGGTATATCCCCGGGGATTTATCAACTTCAATGATTCCTCTTTCAGCTGGTTGCAGCAGCAGCTCTTGAAATGGCAAAGAAGCTGTTCAAATATCGCCCTTTTCATAAGGAGGTCGCGGAATCCATTCTAGTAGATACAGGGTGTTTCAGATAAAAAGCACCGAGTATTAAAAAATTAAGCATAGGCGCTACGCGTCTCCAATTAGCGTAGTATTGTTCTGAGCCATATAGAGCACGTCATATTATCTTTTCCGATCCGCAAAGC
The DNA here is from genome assembly GCF_013339695.2 of Rhipicephalus sanguineus. Lineage (NCBI taxonomy): Eukaryota > Metazoa > Arthropoda > Arachnida > Ixodida > Ixodidae > Rhipicephalus > Rhipicephalus sanguineus. Next base: position 38,704,716 of record NC_051184.2, on the reverse strand, counting down.
TCGGTAATTAACAAAGATTGCTTAATTATCTTTGTAAATAGTAACTCTACAGAAAAAAGTTCGATATAAAAGTTGTAGCGCTTGTTCAGAAACGTCAAATTTTTCAATCTAGGGTAAAATAACTACCCTGCTTAATTTTTTTCCGCCCTTTCTTTAAAGCGCGCGAATTTAAAAAAGATACCACGTGACTGCCGCCTAACGCTCGGCGCTTTTAGTGCCCTCAAATGTAAGTTGAGCAAATTATGAAAGGCTGCTTCGCGCACGGACGTCAATTGAACAGGCTATCGGTGACTCGGAGTCAGCGCCGATATCAGCCGTGGCTGCGATCGGCGCTGCCTAACACTCCTAGGTTCAAATGTACATTTATAACCCACAAAGTGGACGTGAGGATGACCGCCGCCATAGCTTAGTGGTAGAGCATCGGACGCGTTATTCCAAGGTCGCAGGTTCGGTCCCTGCCGGCGGCAAGTTATCTTTTCGTCCACTTTACTTTCATCACATTTATATCCTAATTGCTACAAATAACATTCCCTATACTTTCCTTTGCATTGTTGTCTGTTAGTTCTCTTTAATATCGTTTGGAGCAACCTGCTTGGTTTGGAGACCACTGCATAAGCAATAATTCTTCCACCATGATTTAGTCCGTGCTCTTCATGTACTGGCAACCTGGTAGCCTCGAGGAAATGCTGCCATTTGTGAAAGAAGAAGTAGAAGAATCGCCGCTCGCCGCTTGAAACAAAACGAATGCGTTTTCAAATTCCTTATTGCAAACGTATTCCGATAGTAGCAATGAATCAATAAGAAAGAAAATAAATAAAATTCAATGAAAAAGAATAAGACGTTCGGTAACACATTAATTTCATTATTCTGATTTCTAGTTAGGATGAGCAGTCTGGGCTAAATGTACAAATAATTATTGCAGTCGTTCTTCTATATGTTTGCTTGTCTTCTGTGTTAAATCATTAGTTATAACTTTAAAACTTCATATCAACAATTCTTGGCCAATCACCCAGTGTGGGTATGAGCCATGTGTAGAGGCACACCATCATCATCATCACCAACATCATCCGCTTGCTCGTTTCCTGCCATAGTGATTCGTTTTCGCTGAGTTAGGTTCTTCATTTCACCGTGCAGAGGTAAGACGATTGCTTTATTTTCGTCTCGAACCTTTAGAGTTTGTATATTGGGCATTCCGCTGCCCTTTCACAGTAAGTTCGTTAGGTGAAAACTATCTATGGCTGCCGGAGGAGGTCTTAGCGGATATGGCAAATTACGACTGGCATAGATTGTCGAGTGATGGAACACGACCGGTACATGCGACGCACAGCTTTCTTTGTGAGGAGCACTTTAGGGGCCCGGGCTGCCGTATGCTCTCGTATGCTATCGTAAACTGTCGACGCCTTATGTCGCCTGGCGTAACGAAGGCAAAACCACGTATAGCATAGCCATTAGCCACGTATACCAAGGGGCCGGAATAGGGACGTGAGGCTGAGGAGGAGCGATGTGAAGGTGAGGAGGAGAAAAAAGGGAAGAAGGGAGGGAGTAAAGCACAGCATAGTCATGTATGACATTAGGCAGGCAGAACCAACGTTTATACCGCGAGCGATTTCGACTTTTTTTCCCGTCGACAATGTGGCTGTACGTTTTCAAGATGTCCTCGGCATGAAAATGCACATCGCAAACTCGCGATTTGTCCGTCAGCCTTTTGTCGAGACGGGGAATAGCGCGATCCCACGCTGCACGGAGAGCCGGATCACGTGGAGCACAGAAGTGTCTCGGGGAATTTTTAGTCCTACAACCGCTTGTGCATCCAGGCACACAACAAGTCGGCATTGCAGAAGAGCAAACATACACGCTACACAGGACACAACAACACGCAAAATCTCTTCCGTCTGCGTACTACAACACGCGGACACTGCGTAACCACAGCCACACACACACTCGATCCGGCGCACGTAGCTGGAATGGCTGAAGCCTGTTGCGACAGCAGCGCCACTTCCAGCCACCGCTTGCGGCGGCGCCGCGCAACACCGCCGAGTTTTCAAACTGAAAGAAGTTCTGTAAACGTTGGGCAGAACCGTAGGTCTCTTCGATTTGCATGCACCGGCGGCACCAGTTCAACGGGTGCAGCACCTTGCTCCTCGTTTTGCTGGTACCGCGCGCGCCCTCTGCGTTCGCTCCCTCGTTTTGTCAAGGTGCAAGCCTAGTTCCGTACGAGTCTGCACTCGCTAAAGAGGGGGTGCAAAGAAGTGCAGCATGGCGTGCGCCCTCTCCTTCCTCCCGAGCTTACAGCAGACGACGCTGCGTGTTGTTCAGGGCGCGCAAAAGCAAGTTAAACGGCTGACCCCGACGGGTAATTTTAGCCACGTCTTTTCGGCAGCTATTAAGGCGGATCTTTCTACATGTCTCATGAGCAGAAAAGTCCACCGTAGTTAACGGCAATACGAATGTTACAAAACAAAAAATAAAATAACAAGGATGTGGCTCGAGCTGCGTTCTCACTTCGTCTTTGCGAAAGCGATAAGCCGAGGCCATAGGAATTAGTTAAGACAAACTGTTGAATTTAAAAGTGTATTCACCACGCGGGCTTCCGTCTTGGTGTCACATTCGTTCTGTAGTACAGCGTGAAGAAAAGTGGCGATTTCAATAAAAGGCTTTCAACACAAAGCGAACATACACGTTCATGAATAACTGAAGCTTCACGTAAAGTCGTCTTAGCGTCGATCAAGGGACCCAGATATTTTTGTTTCTCCTTGTAGGTATCGCCTTGCACGCACTTTCAAAGACGGCCGAATTCAGCGCAGAATTTGCCTATGAACCAGTAAAGCGTCTCTCCGGATAATCTGAACAGTCTCTTCAAATCGCATTCATCGAACCTTCCGACGACGTTCTCGTACCCGGGAACACGACTGGCATCTTCACGTGCCAACGTGCAGGCGACCAAAACACATACACCGTCAACTGCTCCTCGGAGTCACTGTAAGGGTCGCCGTTGTCGGAATCGTCGTCGCTGTCAGAGCTCGAGCAGTTCCACACTGCAGCTACGAAGACTGCCATCGCGGCAGTGTTTTGGTAAACACCACCATCGACACGCGCCGCGTATGCTGTTAGACCAACGCCTGCAGTTGCATCTTCGTTTTGGCGGTAGACGTCGCGCGGTAGCGTCCTGGCTACACCTGCACTTGCTGAACCGGCGCTGCGCGCTCACAGCACTGCTCGGCACCGCTGCGGCACTTTTGAGAACTAGTACAGGCAGTGCAAGTCAAATCAAAGAGACCTCATGTATACACCTTTTCACAGACGGCACCCTGGGCGCTGCCATAATCCTTTATGGGCTGCGATGAATAGGCGTAACCCCCCTCCCCCCTCCCCCAAATGCACTGCCGAGGCCGTGACGTCAGCCTTTCTACTCCCGCGCGCAGGCCAGGATTGCGGTGTTTTTTCTCTCCTGTCAAAAGGCGTATAGCATAGCCGAGTACAGCAAGGGGCGGGAAAGGAAAGTGAGGGTGAGGATGGAAAGGCGGAAGGGAGGGTAAAGCATAGCGTAGCCAAGTACGACCATTGCGTCACAATGAAGGTTTCCTTTCCCGCCATGCAGGCCCAGGAGGCTGCGCGGTCGGTATGCCAGGGCGCGCTTGCCCGTGAACGCGAGCGTCGCTGAGGGAACGCAGATCATTCAGCGAGGCTCACAGGCTGTGTTCGTCCTGTCTACTTCTAGTCTCATGTCTTTTCCTAAGCGCAGCTTGAGTTCGTATAATAATGTCGTATTAACTAGCCCTCCCCCCCCCCCCCTCGCCACCACACGCTCCTTGAGTTCGTCGCTGAAGGACAGGTGAATCACTGCTCCGCACTTCCTCCAGATTTCACGTGCTCCAGATCAGCCATCATTATTTTGGGGGACTATCCAGCCATAGATGGCTCGAGAACGGAAGAATACACGCACCGAACAAGGACAACCTAGTACAAGCGCTGCTGGAAGAAGCGGAGCGCCCGGCGATGACGTCGCGAGGTGAGCACTTTTGCCTCAAAAAGAAGTACGTATGAAACAACTTATGCAGCCGAAAGGAAAAGCTGAAAAAGAGCACTAATACCTTAGCTTGGTACCCAGAGCTTGTTACTTAGGGAGGATAAGGAGCAAATTAAGTTTAGCTGTTTTGGTGAAATACACTTCTACAATACCAGTCAGGATCTTACCATGAGAAGGTCCTTATGAAAGCCGTATACAAACAAGCAAAAGTGAAAGTGGGTTGGCACCGCCGTCTGGAAGTAGCTGTGGCGCCAAGTCATGAGGACAAAAATGGGCTCGGAAAAATGTTTACTGCAGTAAGATGAACTATAGTTTCACCTTAGAAAACTTCTTGAACTTTGGCTTTGCACAGTACCTTAATTGCGAGATGTTTTCACATTCTTGGCGTCACAGTGACAGAATTGTTCGCAGAAGTGATTGCATACCTCACGCTGTGGTCATCTTGTTGATTCTGTTACTCGCAGACGCCGTGCCAATGGAAGCCCGTCCCAGGCCGAGTCGGAACGGAAGTGCGCCGTCGTGAATCATCATAAGTGCGGGCTGTGCGGCAAGGCTTTAAGTTGCGAAGCGAGGCTCAAGCGTCATCTCGCGTCACACGCTGGCCAAAAGCCGTACGACTGCCACTTCTGCCCGGCGACTTTCGCACGGAAAGGGGACCACAACAGGCACTTGCTTACACACACGGGCGAAAAGAAGAACGTCTGTCCCACATGCGGCAAAACATTCGCCCTGAAGCAGAATCTTGCTGTTCACCTCCGTCAGCACACTGGCGAAAAACCGTATAGCTGCCACCTCTGCCCGGCGAAGTTCTCAGATGGGTCCGCGTTAAGACGCCACATTTTCACCCACAGCGGACAGAAGCCGTACAGGTGCGATCATTGCGGCAGAAGGTACAGGCTACGATATGCCCTCGTGCTCCACAACCGCGTTCACACCGGTGACAGGCCATTCATCTGTGACAGGTGTCCGGCCGCGTTCTCCCGGAAGAGCACGCTAAACAATCACCTCCTTACGCACACCAAGGAGAAGTCGTGGCAGTGCAGCCGGTGCTACAAGACATTCGCGATGCAGTACACCCTGAAGCGCCACTTGCGGTTGCATACTGGTGAACGGCCGTTCAAATGCGACGTCTGTCCAGCCAGCTTCGCCGATCGCTCTTACCTGCGTGTTCACAAACGGACCCACACCGGCGAAAAGCGCTACGATTGTGGCATGTGCGGCCGCCTATTCACAAAGCGTAGTCACCTCAAGTCTCACGCTCACGGAGTCCATGGCATTGCGAGCGCTGGTATAGGCGAGCCAGGCAACCAGGAGCCTATCATCGCGGCGCAACAACCAGCAAGAACGCCGTCGTAAAGCTGTTGTGGACAAACCCGAGAAACACGCTGAAGACGTGAGCCAACAACGTCTGATGTACACTAGGCCAATCTACGCGTCGGTAAGAAAGATTCTGACGTGTCAGTGTTTTAGCCTGGCGAACACACGGAACACGCGTGGTTCCCGGTAAAGCTCCAGCTGCTTCAAAACGAAACTGATGCCACGCACCCGTCTCCATTAGGAGTGCTGCCGTCTTTCGTGACTGCACAACAGCTGTTCTCAGCTGGTTGTGGCGTCCATGAGGAGAAGTACACAGTTGTTTAATGTGAAAGGCCACGCATCACTGCATGGCTTTATCGTTTTGCGTTGCGAATCACTGTGATTCACGCCGTCTTTAGTTCGGACGACGGTAGTTATGATCTTATAACATAGCTCACTGGGGAAGTGGCCCAGAATGTCTTAGCTGCGCCTATGGGATTGTCTCGAGATATTACGCAGTTATTAAGAAATGTGACAATAAAAGAGAAATTCGAATTTGCGTGGAGTTGGATTCTGTGGGGTTTACGTGCCGAAACCATGATATGATTCTAAGGCACGCCGTGGTGCATGACACCGGATTTATTTTTGCCGTCTTGGTTTTTTTTTTTACTGAGCACCCTAATCTAAGTACACGGGAGCTCTTTCATTTCGCCCCCATCGAAGAACGGTCGGCGTGATTGCAGTCGCCGCGGCTGCGAATAGAGCTTACACCTTACTTGCTTAGTTGCGGCGGCGGATAGTGTGGAACTGCGCAGTCACCACAGACAGATCAACAGTTAACTTAAACCTTAAGATTGAGAATAGTGACATTAGGATGATGTACCTCAAAAATAGCTTTTATCTGTGCAATAAATATATTTATAAAGCTATAATGACAGAGGTTTAGGGCTGTATCGTTTGAATAAAACCACAAACGGCATTGAAGGCATCCTTGTTGCTTAAACGCAGTACTGAAGCACCAAAAGGAAGCAGTATTTATTGTTAGGTTCAACCAATATTCAGGAACCAGAATGTCTAGAAGTATTCTTCCTTTTAACGTATACCGATGGCATAATAAAGTATCCTTTAATTGAAAAGTACTATCGACAATATGCAAGAATATTGTGCGATATATTAACGCGATAGCGTTAAAGAGCACGTTCAGCAGAAATTCCTGTATCGGCGTTGGCGTCGGCGTCGTTGGTTGTGAGCGAAAAATCATCTTGTCCGTGACCGAAAAATCGAGAAAGATGCACATAAAATAAAATAATGAAAAAATCTTGGGTTCCAGTGAGAAGGGAACCCAGGCCGTCTGTGCGGCAAGCATGTGTTCTACCACAGAGCCACTCCATTGCTTGAAACTGTTCTGAAATTAAGTTTAATGTTTCACAAACATACGCGTCCTGTGTACAGGTGTCACAGTACGAGATGCAATATCGCAGTAAAACGGGGTACAAGCGTATATTACCATCGGGCGTCACACCATGTGAACTGCATAACGAGTTGGTGATTTAAAGCCGGCCACCCATTACAAAAGGCAGACACATTACTGTGCGTATTCCCTTACGAACACGTAGTGGGTGCATCGCAACTTCGAAAAAGTATCACGCGCGTAATTGCTGCTAGTTTAAAGCATGCCACGCATTACAAAGGGCATACACATTAGTGCGCGCGTTCTCTTGCACACACGTAGTGGGTACACTGTTGTCATAAAAGTGCTCTTGAGGGCGGAAACCTTTACCTTTACCATAGGTATGTCGAGAGTGTGAGACCGGGCGACTGAACATAATGAGAAGCGAAACAGAGCACGATGAGGATGGGGCCGGATATCGCTATCGCGTTCAACTCTTAAAGGCGAAGCTTAAGCGTCCCCCAAGTTTTGCTGTAATGACGCAAGAAAAAGGTATCTATTAAATACTGGATAGCGAGGATTCAACACAGGACGAAAGAAAGGACATAGATGCACAGGACATGCGCTACTCGCAACTCAACTGTCCTATGCATCAGTGTTTTTATTTATTTATTTATTTATTTATTTATTTATTTATTTATTTATTTATTTATTTATTTATTTATTTATTTATTTATTCATTCATTCATTCATTTACGTATGCTCCAGCCCTAGTGCAGGGCAATAGCAGGAGTGGATAAGTTATACAGAACTAACACAACAGAGGGGGAAAAAACAGAACTGAAGTATATTACAGCAGTGCCTAAGAAACCAGCACCTTACATATTTCCAAAGTGGTTAATAGCGCCATCAATGAAATCTTTTAATGGTAGTGAACGAATGCCGTCCGGCAGGGAATTCCAAAGGTCTATTGTACATGGGGAAAAAAAACTAAATTTGGATGTGCTAGTACGACCAAATAAACGCCAGGGGAGAAGTTGATAACTGCATATAATAGTTTTAAAGATTCGATGCGATAACGAGAATGTAATGATCCTGCGAGCCAAATATTTTAGCACTGCACGCGGTAGGGAATTTACCATTACATTTCAAAGATAGACAGAAATCCCTCGCTCTTCTCCCCACAAATTACGTCATCGACGGGCTCGGCTACAATAACGGAAGAAAGGACACGGCCATTGGCTGATTTAATCATCCTTGCGTTGGCTAGTTACGGTTCCTGGGAGCTTCAAATCCACGATAATATGCATGTGTATTTCGTATTGAACAGCAATTACGTCAGTGGGTATACTTATGCCTGAGACATATCTTCGTCTTTTAAGGATAATTCAGGACCACACGCAGCCTAGGAAAAAATTGGACCATCTCCCCGAAGGGAACCCTGACGGGCTGCGTAACTGGGGCAACTTTTACGTGCAATGAAAAAGTCGTGAAATACGGAAACTGCATGTCTTCCGACCTGAGATTGGATATTGCTCATTAAACGCGATATTTTAGCCATACGATAATCATTCTGTATGCACTCCTGCAGTGGACATAGGATAGGCTGAAGTTGATGATAATAGTGATGACGACGTTATTTTTTATTCGTTTGAGCTTACTGTACTTCCTATTAACTTCCTTTAGCCTGGAGATCGTGTGTGTTCATTTATATGCCTGAACATGGATGTAGTTAGCCTTTATCTGCTTGCTCTGCACTTCACAGTTCTTTATCGCACTGCACTCTGCAGCGACAGGGCCATTCGTCGGAATAATCATCTTGGCTGTATTCTTTCCTTGGGCCAACGGAAAGGTGCGTACAGACCATACATTCTCCATGACATTGTGTACCTGCCATGCACGGCATTGCTTTGGAAGCGTCGCAGGGTGCCGATACCATCGTATTCCGTAAAACCTTTCGCGTATACCGGAATGCCGGACAAGCTAAAAAACTCTAATGACGGGCGAAAGAGGTAAAAAAAATCTGATCACTTCCACGGTTAGATAACACTGCCAGAGGATCTCGGCCGTAACGCTAAACTTTAAGGCCCCTTCATGCAAGTGTTGCAGAACGCCCCGCCACGGTGGTCCAGTGGTTATGGCCAGGGGCGTAGCCAGAAATTTTTTTCGGGAGGGGTTCAACCATACTTTATGTATGTTCGTGCGTGCGTTTGTATGAGTGCGTGTATATATACGCAAGCAAAACTGAAAAATTTCGGGGGGGGGGTTTGAACCCCCCCAACCCCCCCCCCCCCCCTGGCTACGCCTCTGGTTATGGCGCTCGACTGATGACCCGAAGGTCACGGGATCGAATCCCGGCCGCGGCGGCTGCATTTTCGATGGAGGCGAAAATGTTGGAGGCCCGTGTACTTAGATTTAGGTGCCCGCTAAAGAACGCCAGGTGGTCGAAATTTCCGGAGCCCTCCACTACGGCGTCCCTCATAATCATATCGTGGTTTTGAGACGTTAAACCACAGATATTACTATTAATTCTTGCAGAATTTAAACGCGCACAGGTGTCGGTGTCGATGCTATGTAATGAAGGCGTTCCACACTTAGGCTAACGTACTGACAGCATGCGTTGGCCAAAGGCTTGCTTGGACGGTGTCCATTGCAACCGCAGCTCGATATATGAATATGTATATACATACATATTCCTGGTTCGGTGAGTGCGTTTTCTTTAATGTTAAGAGATTGAGGACATGCAGAGTATAAAACTATTTTTGCGTCGCTCAATGATTTTGTTTTGCAAAATCTTAGTGTGGGATACCTTGACAATAATGCCTCAGCCTACCGATGCGCTTGTTACGGTTCCTGGGAGCTTGAATCCATGGTATGCGCATGTGTATTTCGTATTGAACAGCAATTACGTCAGTGGGTATACTTATGCCTGAGACATATATTCGTCTTATATGGATAATTCAGGACCACACGCAGCCTAGGAAAAAATTGGACCATCTCCCCGAAGGGAACCCTGATGGGATGCGAAGCAGCAGCGTTGCTCACGGGTGGCGTCACGGGTTGAACGGCGCTAACGCGAGTGCTGCGGTGAGCGCTGGAAGATTCTTTGAAGCGAAACTCGGTGTAGCGTTTACTGGTGTAAACGTTTGTTTGAAACGCAGACACGGGAGGTGAGCGGGTGTTGGAGCCGGCAGCTGCGGGCGCTCCGGCAGGTGAGGGAGAGAGTGACGTACGCGCGCACCTGCGAGGGAAGCGTGCGAGGGGAGCGTGACGTCAACGCCCAGCTGCGGCGTGACCTACTTGGCACCGCTCCAACAGCTGCGCCGAGGGAAGCGCGTTGCCTCGCGTTTGTGCGGACGGAGGGACAACGTTACACAGTCTAGTCAAAGAGCTGGTTCGCATCTAAAACTTTACGCGCTCATTATACGGTCGTATCCGTTACCGTTGTCAAAGGTGGCTCGTATTCATAGCCTCCTTTTCTCACAGCGGTTTAAGGAGGTGTTAAGGAGGGTTTAAAGAGGTTAAGGAGATGTTTGTGTTGTGGGCATAGAGTTCTTTCGTATCTAAGAGAAACATCGAAACGGGTTCTGCAAGGCAGTTTCTTTCCCGCCGCACTGCAGTCGAATGTGCTTTCGTGTCCAACAATTTCCACGCAGGGTGTTTCGACATCTTTTACATAGAAGCTGTATATGACTCGTTAGTGGGATTTCTTCGTGTCCGCATGCCGTCGGGGAACTCCGAGAAATAAATCAGTAAAACAAAATAAATTTTCCTGGCGGGTCTGGATTTGAACCCGGGCCTCAACAGTCCGAATGTGAGTGTCTCAGCCACTGGGCCATACACCCATGCTTTCAGTATGTAAATATATCTGAACCACATGAAGGCGTTGCAGCCGCAGCGAAAGACAAATGTAATAAATAAATAAATAAATAAATAAATAAATAAATAAATAAATAAATAAATAAGAGAACACTTTCTGTGAAGGCTTCGTCGACCTTCGTGGTAGTTTTATAAAAGGCCTGCGCAGCACAAAATGTAAAGGCGACTTCAGAATCGTGCACATCGGCAATATTCCGGCTTTTCGAAAATTTGATGCGAAACATGCGTTTCGGTGCTCGCGCAATCCGCCTTCTAAGGGGCCGCCGCTCAAGAAGCTGACGAACGTTCGAAAGAACGCGCCGTTCTGATGCCGCCCAGTGCCGATCCAGACAAAAAAAATAAATAAAAATAAAACATCCACGCACTTCCACGATGTGAATCATGACGAGTGGGCGAAGCTCTGGGTATAGTATGTATGAGTAAGGGCTCTGATATACTCCAGCGTAACGTCGCGACGAGCGCGCGCGCGCGTCACGGCGACGTTGCGTCACAAAAAAACAGCCCGCTGTAGTCCGGCGTCGGCTGACCGCCGACGCGGCCGACGGCTTCTGGCGCGCTCGGGCGTCGCTCGGCTCCGAATAGATCCTGCTGCATTTCCCGCCAGACGCGCATGTACAGGAACTGCTTCGCGGCCTGTTTCGTCGGTTCCCGACAGGTGGCGCGGCGCGTTCTTTGCTTTACTGCGCATGCGCTCCTCGAGATGGGATCGCACAGGTGGCACAGGCGCGTTGGAGCCGGCTCGACTGTAGCGGAGACCGATTAGCGCCTGGCGTAGCGTCGCCGGCTAGGCGTGACGAAACGTAACGTCCTCGCTCGCGTCGGAAGTCACAGTATAACAGGGCGTTAACCGTACGTTACCCGAGCGTTGCCCCATATAATGTAAATTGAGTAACATAAAGTACATAAAGAGTCGACGACAAAGCTAGTTCCTAAGGTCCATAATGTGTACGTTGAAGTATCCAACCAGTATAAAGGGTTTGTACTTGTGCGTGTTTTACATTGTTTTGTCACAATTATGAGTGATATTAGTCTATTGTTAAACCTTATGTTTCAATTTTACACGGTGCTGTGCCGTGCGCACGGGCACCATACGGACAAGCCTCGGCCTTAAGGTGCTTCGCCCCTAAAATTCTTGCTCCGTGGGCTCAGCTATAGGGAACCCAAGCTCATGTTTACGGCGCGACGACAGCGCCGTGCTGCGGCTCTGGAGAGAAGCTCTGGTACGCGCGGCCGACTTAGCCTGTTTCTCGACAGCGGGAACGCGCGCGCGCGCGCGTTCCTCAGTCGGTGCGGAGAACTGGGGCGCCGTGCCGACAGCTTGGCACGCTGAATCGAGAGGCTTGCTGTGCAAAGCGGCATTTCCGCGTTGGCAGAAGCGACCCCGCGGAAGCGAGGTCCGAAGTAGTGCTGTGTCGTGGGCTGCTACAACAGTGCAGACAACACCAAGGCACGCGATTCACGCGTGAAACTGCGTCGGTTCCCGGGCATGTCGCACGAGAAACAAAGGCGACAAGCGTGGATCATCGCAGTAAGGAGAATCAAGTATGTCCTAGTTGATAGCACTGTCTCGCCTTCTGTTTTGGCTTCTCAGTTCATCGCTTTCGTTCGTTTCGACTACCTGTATCAGTACGTAACGCGGCGCATGCACGCAACGACTACAGTAATGATTACTCGTTGTCTTCTCGCAATGTGAAAGTCCAGTTACGGTTGTAGCTGAAACAACTTTGTATTTTGATTCCCCGTGTTCGTGAGACCTACCCGTCGTTGTCGAACGTTCACACTAGCGTTATACCGCGGTTAGCGTTGCGCGCTTGGTTGAATTCAACTGAACTCGGCACATTGTCAAAAGTTCGGCGCCCGCAATTTACGCGTCGGGAAGGCTGTTTTATCACGCCGGAACGGACGTGTTCGTGCAGCAGGTTTTATACGCCTGTAAAGTCGATATTCTCATAAAAAGAGAGTGCAAGCATGACGCGAGAGCCGAAAAAATGAGGCGAGCAGTTCAACTTGCTTCACAGTGGTTAAAGCTCAGCTAGCTGTCTCGCGTCTAAATCGGCGGGTGATGCTCCAGCGGCACGGAGGACTTGACTCTAACCTCCTCAGGAAACAGTGCCATGGCCGTATAATTTCTTTTTTTTTTCGCACGCCGCAAACGTTTGTTCACGAAAATACACGGCTGCTACTGCAATGCTACTGCAAGCATGCCATATCAAAACAACAATCACGTGCTTCATACTCCACAACGCAGAACATCGATAGCGTGCACGGCTTCATTTCGCAGTTCATATGGACGATTACGTATCTTCAAAATGACAGAATGAGTCGTACCTCGAGGTATGCGTCCTACACGGTGTTATCGCGACTTTGAAAATGCATTTCGCGTTGAGTCGGGCGTCGTTGTCGTCGATCATCTGCTCTTCACCCTAAACGCGATTGATGAGCCTTTCTCCTTTTATCAAGTTCGTTTTGCGGAAGTGCCTGTCCAGCTCGGAGATCTTTTTGAAGCCGCACCGCAGGCGGTACTTTATGAGGCGACGCGAATGTACCGCGAGAGCTCTGCACGTGCACGGCGAGAATGGAAAATGCTCGTTGCATGCTCCCAGTTTCTATTTTTTTCTGCCAGAAATGGCGCTGCCTGTCAAAAGCCATAGCTCAGCCATACCATAGCTCAGCCAACATGCCATCGACGGTGCTGATGCGAGCAAGGCTTTCCTCTCACACCCTCACCCGCCCTCACGACGAAAATCCCCAACACCGCCTCGTAACACTCGTAAGCACGCAGTAGTGTCAACGCCTGAAGGACATATAGTACGACACCTGTCATATCATGAACGTGCAAATGTCATCTCGAGCTTGAAATTTTGTCTTTGCGCTATTGCTCGGATAAAATATACGGGCAGGCTATGATGTACTATGCGATTCATCCAATGAAATTTTGTTCGGCACGACGCGAAGAGATGTAGTTCAAATGAGTTTTGTTTGGGATGAGTGCCATTGCGGAGGTTGGGATATTACGCTTGAGGGCCCCGGGCACGTCGCAGCGTTGACTCCTTTGACTGTACCCGGCCTCCTATCGCTGCGGCTTACACAGTGTTCTAAATCATCTCCTTCTCTCTAAAGAATTCGCCCATCTATCCCAATTTCTTGCAGGAACGGCTACCTGCAGCTCTCCTGTAGTATTGCACAGATTGCTCTAAATAATTATCGTTATTAACAGTGGAGCAGTCTAAAACTCCGGGTGGCGTTCGCATAGTAGTCTATGGCGTTGGCCCAGTCTCGTGCCTAGTAAAACGAGGAGTGCTCAGGCAAGGAGATGGGAGGCGAGCGTTGAGTGAGAACTCTGCTGGGCTAAGTGGAGATGAAGAAGGAAAGTAGTAAGGTGAGAAGTGGAGAGGAAGAGAAGAAATAAATAAAATTTCTTGCCGCGGCGGGATTCGAACCCGGGTACCCGCAGTGCGAAAGCGAGCGTCGTAACCACTCGGCTATCCAGAGTCCCATAGGTCGGCAAACTCACTCATAAGTCGACTCACCCGGACTCAGATCGGGCCGGGTGAGTAATATTTTGGTGAGATTGAGTCCGAGCGAGTCCGCCAGAGAAAAAGTTTAGTGGGTCTGAGTCCGAGTGAGTTCGGTTGAGAAAAATATTGGCGAGTCTAAGTCCGAGTGAGCCTTAAGCGCAAAATATATTTCCTGAGTGAGTCTGAGTGAGCTCCATCTTTTATCGCCGACCTATGATCCTGTCTACTCATCATCAGCATTACTTTTAACCATATATCGGCTTGCGTGTATACTCATGCCTATCCACGCATATCTCAATGCATTAGCGTTCATGCGCCACCTCAGCATTTATTGATCAGACGAGTAAGTTGGGAGGCGGGGGGGGGGGGGGGAGGGGTCCATAACCTCCCCCCGCAATCTCTTTCACGGGAGGTTCTTAATAAAAAGAAAAAAAATGGGGAGGGGCGAAGCATCTAGGGAAGGGTGCTTCAGCTCCACTAACGTGAAACCTGTGGAGGGGCGAAGCATGCAGTGTGCGCCGGTGTTTCTCACAGGAAAAATCACTGCAAAAGGGCAATGAGATACAGAAGATAGATTAGACACAGGGACCCTCAGTCCTCTTTTAGTTAACGTGCACGCTGTGAATCTTTATTGTTCAACTACGCAAAAGAGAAATCTCCCATCGGCGCTACATTGCAGGTCAAGATCTACGCGGTGGCCGGTGAACGGTCGTGACGAGCGAGCAGTCGTTTTTTTTTTCAATCAAGAAACTCGCTAGCAGACGCTGCCTGCGTGGGCGTTGTCTCTCGCGGGCGAGGGTGTGTTCTCGTTCCTTGCGCGCTGGTAGTTCAGCGTGCATCGCAGAAAGAGCGTTTTCATAGTCAACGCGCACCGTTCGCTCTGAGCGCTGAGGCGGCTCAAGCAAATGGACCGCCCCGACAGCAGACGATGCACGCATCGACGACAGACGACGATGGACGATGCACGCCGACCCTAAGGTGCTTAGCCCTTAAGTGTCACAGAGTCCCTATGCATCCGCCTCAGTCGACTCGAAGGCGAAAACCACCTTCTTTTTCTTTTAAGTGATGTATTGAACCTCCCGTGCCCCCTCTGAAAGCTTTCTGCAACTGACGTGGTTTTGCAATGCCTCCGGGATCGGCCCACATTTCACCAAGCAATGATGTGATGTGATGACGTCACCATGTGACGTCATAATGACGGCGTACACTTTGGCGACATGTGACGTCATGATGACATCATATTGTGACGTCAGCACGTGACGATGATTTCTTGCATCTCTCGTGTTGACGCGTCATGACCGGCGTCACGCCGGCGCGTGACGCCGGTGAATTTTCGCGTTCGATGAGGCGTCTAACACCCGTGTCACACGGACACTAAAACGTCTTTTAAGCAAGAGGACTTTTTCTGTAAAAGAGTTCCACGCGCTGTCACACGACAGAGAGCGATCTCTTTTTCAGAAGCGGTCTTTTCTGGAAACAGCGTTCGACGAACTCTTTCACGGCGGTAAAAGAGTAGCCTCGAAACCAGTGGGCGCCAGCATTTATGAAGTGGTGAAAAAAATCGGCAACTCTTTATTTCGGTGTCACTTGGGCTCACCATAAAAATAAATTTCGTTTGTCGTAAGCAGCGTAAGAAAACCATTTAAACTTTATTTTTTGTGTACTCTCGTAAACAGAGCGAACGGGCTAGGGTTATGGCCGCCCGCATAGACGCGAGCATGGACAACCTCCTTGGCATGGACGCGAGTGAGCGCGGAAAGGCGAACGCCGGTGTGCAATCAGCCCAAGAAAATAAATTACAGCATATCCACGGGGTGAATGATGATGAGTGGGGCGACGCTCCGGAGGGCATCATCGGTAAACCGTGAATACGAGCAATTCGCCCCACTAAAGTAAACACGTGAGAAATGTTAAACATCAAACTTTTATTGTTGGTTTCCGTGGTCCCTTCATTATCCTTTTATGCTCGCAGGCGTCCAATGGCAGGTGCCATGTATGACATCATTCATATTTTCATAACATCACATCTTTTCATCATATTTCATCATACTACAAGTATAGTTTTATAACATCTCGCATCGGCTGCTCAACAGTCACCTGTGAAGCGCCGGCGGTGGCCATATCTCCTGATGTAGGGCTTGGTTGGAGAAGTTCCAGAGGGATGGCCTCGGGACTAAGGCCTCGCAGTCGGCGACTGTAGCGGTGGACAGGAGTATCGACTGCAGGAACGGGTTGCGGGATCGGACTAGCAGAACCGCTTCGTGAAGGAATGGTGAGCATCAGGCGTTGAAGTCCGAAGAACCGAAGACCCGAGCGTCGTTGATGATGATGATGATGATGCTCCTTGGATGATGGCACCTACCCACTCAGGGGGATCGGCCAAGAGTCGGGCGGATCATAAAGTCTGAAAATTTTAAGAGCTAATAGACGTTACTGTATCAATTATAATGAAGCGTTTTTTTGCTTTTTATTGAATTTTAGTTTTTGATTAGACCGTGTTGCATAACCTCCCAAATGGCCAAATTGTTTATGTCATTATGACAATTTAAAAATTTTTAGCGGTTGATGTGACGAATAAGACGATTTGATTCGTATTCCTCAGAGAAATCGTGGTTGCTGCTCGAGCTTCCCACTTCGTCGTCCTCAGTTATTTTGCTTGCTTGCTTGTTCCTTGCATTTGGCTCACACCCACCACGGGGGATTGGCCAAGAAGCCGGCGGTTACAGTCAGTTGGAACATTGGGTTAAAAAAAAAAGTCAGGGAAAAGGAATAGTGGCTTTCTTCAAGTAGAATAAGGCGATTCTTGTGATACGAGAAAAGGAAATAACGATATAAATAAGATTTTGTTTTCGGGGAAAGGGGATGGGAGACAATAAATTGATAAACAATGGATTAGCAAGGTAATCTCATCGTGTCAATCAGGAATTCGCAGAGGGCCCCGCAGACGTTCCTCTTACTGAACTCCAATGAAGCAGCCCCAAAGGAGAGGATATTTAGAGCACTTAGCGGTATTCCTAATTTTTTGAATAAAATTTCAAAGCATTTTTTCCTTTGGTTTTTAAAACGGTGGCATCTTAGTAGATAATGGTCGATATTTTCGGGTTCGTTAGTTGGGACACAAAGGGGATGGGACCAGACCAGACCTGTTTAAGTAGAAATTAAGCGGTGGAATACGACATCTTAATTTAGTGATGGATACGTCCAATTTACGCGTGGGACACCATTTATTATCTCATGCAAAATGCAAGTGCGAATATTCTGAATTCGGTATGTTAATCTTTTCTGAGTCTTCAATAAGAGAACATTTTCTGAACCTCGCCGCTGTGACATAAGCTGTAAGAGGCATAACTGACAAAACTGGGCCTTCAAGGGATACTCTCGCGAGTGAGTCAGCCATCTCGTTTACAAATATTCCACGATGACCTGGAACCCATATGAGCCTCACTAGGCGAATGTTTATGGGGATTAATTATCTGAATGTGTTTAGAATAACCGACTCCGAAGTTGAAGTGAGGGACGAACACACAGATAATGAATCGGTCACTATAGCAGCTTGCGAATGATTTGCGGGAAGTTTTTGAAGGGCTAAAATAACGGCCGTTAACTCCGCTTCAAATATAGGAGTATAATCTGGAAGGCGTAATGAATATGACCAAGATAACGATTGGGAGAAGATACCCACACCTGCTGTCTTATCATTCATGGATGCATCTGTTGCAATTACATTATTAATTCCTAATTGTAAGAGGTGATCTTCGAATACGCCAATTAAATACTTAGAGGGCAAGAGTTTGGCATTTGCTGGGAATATGATTTCGGAGATATTAGCATTCAGGGGTTCCAGTAATGTTTGAACAAACAAAATCTGAGGTTTATGAAGACGGGACCAGTGCTCATTGAAAAAAGCACTCGATTCAGCAAAAAATGCGAATTGCAACCGTCTTGGAGTAGCCTCATATAATTTTAAATATGTTTTAACTGTCAACATACGGAATCTGCAACCAAGAGTGGGTACCCGAGCTTCTTGATACAACACGCTATTAGCTGTAAATTTAGGAACACCAAAACAACTCCGAAGAGCTTGGCGCTCTAAAAGAACCAAAGGATTAATCTTGTATGCTGGCCCACCAGAAAAAAGCACGCAACCAAATTCAAGAATAAGGCGAACGTACATACGGTAAATCATGATCAGAGTATCTCTGCGTAGCCCGGAACGGAGCCGACCAAGTTTAGTTATCATTCCGACAGCGCGTGTAGCCAGATGTTCAATGTGACTACGCCAGCTCAGTTTTTCATCATATATTACTCCCATATATTTAAGACAGTCCACTTGGGGAATTCTTCCTTGCCGGTAGTGAAGAGAAATATTAACAGGCATATATAAAGGAAAAACAATTATGGCACTTTTGGTAACGTTTAGTTTCATTCGAATATCTTCAAACCAGGAGTTTAATGTTGCTAAATATGATTGCAACGTTGAATGGAGTAAATGTATGTCATAATCAGATGCGAAAAACGCAATGTCATCTGCGTATGCATACACTTGTACCTTATCACACAGTGGAATCGAACTTAACAAGATAATAAATAAAACAGGCGAAAGAACAGAGCCCTGGGGAACACCTCTCGTTTGACTATACTTAGACGTAGAAACGCCTCGTTTGGGAGCAATAAAATTTTCTATCTTTTAAAAATTCGTACAGCCAGTTTGTAATATATTGCGGAAAATTTAATTTGTTGAGGGCATTAATGAGAATGGCATGTTCAACGGTATCATATGCCTTGGCTAAATCTAGGGTTACTAAAGCCGATAATTGTCGTCTGTGCCGGGCAAGCTTTATACGAGCCTCTAAATCGACATGTGCACACCATATCGAGCAACCGGGTCGAAATCCAATCTGGTACGCGCTCAGTATTGCATTATCTGTGATAAACTTCATAATTCTTATGTATAGAATTCTTTCTATTAATTTAACGACATGGGACGTTAGAGCGATTGGTCTAACGTTGTCTATCTGCATTCCCGCTCCCTGTTTTTTAAGAAGGGGAACAATTTTTGCAAGTCTCCAGTCAGGAGGAATCCAGCCATTTCTTAGGGAGTGGTTGACGACGTTAAGAAGATCGTCTGGAGAGATATCAAATAATATCTTTAACACTTCTGACGTAACTCCATCTGGGCCTGGGGCTGAATTAGGGAGAAGGCGAATCTAGCCGGCCTTGAACACGTCCGAAGAACCGAAGAACCGAGCGTCGTCTTCCTCAGAGAAATTGTGGTTGCTGCTCGAGCTTCCCACTTCGTCGTCCTCAGTTATCTAGCCGGCCTTGAGCCGTGCTTTCATCATATACAAGTACCGCCATCTAGCGGACACTCCACGAACTAAACGAGAGGTGGCTACTACATACATCGGGGACGCACGACCCACGGCTTAAGGAGCTTCGCCCCTAAAAAGAAGCCCCGGGTACAGTGGGCTGAGAGGAACACCTGGGTATTAATTAGGCTACGGGAGGATAACATGCACGCGTCTCACCGCGTCTGCCTCGTTTTCCAGAGAGAGATGGTACGCTACAAGACTTGCAATTGTCACTTTTAGGGGCGAAGCTCCTCTTAGTCTAACCTTGTCACGCGTCCGGCGTAAGGCGTAACCGGTAGTATACTGCGAACCATCTCCGATACTTTGCAAACTGCCCACTACTTCGTCTTTGCAAACATCCCACTACGATCCATCACCGATCCATTACTTCACCGACCATAAAGCCGTTATAATGAAGGGGGAACGGAAGCCACCTTTGTAAACTGCCCACTACTTCGTCTTTGCAAACATCCCACTATGACCCATCACCGATCCATTACTTCACCGACCATAAAGCCGTTATAATGAAGGGGGAACGAAAGCCACCTTTGCAAACTGCCCACTACTTCGTCTTTGCAAACATCCCACTACGACCCATCACCGATCCATCACTTCACCGACCATAAAGCCGTTATAATGAAGGGGGAACGGAAGCCACGTCTAGCTACCACTTACGATTAATAAAATTTCTTGTATAAATATATACAGTGTTTGTCACGTCTTTGATGATGTACTGGGCTATCGCTTTGATTACTGCTGGGTGAAACCACTGAAGATTTCACGGTGTAACCATAATTGCTCCAGGAGCTTCGCCCAAGCTCTTCATCATTCACCGGTGGATATGCTGTGAATTTTTATTGCGACAGCAATTATATGGACAGTCTCGGCTGATTTTTGCCGTCGGTGGCCGCCGTCATTCACCGTATATGTGTATGTATATATATATATATAGAAAAGCCACAAAGAAAAATAATTCAGAAATTCTTCCCGACGCGCAGAATCGAACGGGCGACCTCTCGCTTTGCAGCCCGCCGCGTTAGACGGCGAGCTATTTATATACACCATGTAATTCAGGATGCTTTCTTAGTGGCCACATAGATGGCGCGACGTGCGCGCGTGCTTTAAAGATCGTCGCCCCGCCCCTGCGAACGCCGTTACTGTTCGCTCTACAGGGCGTCGTCGCTTTCGTGCGCTTATCTCAAGGAAAGAAGGGGCGGCCGGTGGGGTGCTTCGCTTCGCTCGCTGCAGCGGCCGCGTTTTCGAAAGAGGCGCGCTGTTCAAACGGAAATAAGTAACGACTGGTACAGTTCGTTCGCGCTCGTCCTGTGTGTACCTGTTCGTTTGTTTCGTGCGTCCTGCTTTATGTTTGAGCAGTGCGCTTCCAGTGTCGAGCTGTGACGCATGATAGTTCGCGCTCGTCCTGTGTGCGTTCTTTTCGTGCGTCCTTTGGGCTCGAGCGACGCGCTGGCAATTTCGAGCTGCTTTCCGTTCTTCGCGTTACATTCCAATTTATTGCTATCGCATTCATTGCTTCGCCGTTGCGGCGAAACTGTGACTTTTTTCCTCTGTACGATCCTCCATGGCGAGGTAGACAAGAGCGCTAACAAGGAAAACAGACGCCCACAGTTGCCAGAATAATATATAAAGGCCGTCAGTTGTGCAAACGCTTCTTAGGATACTACTGCGTGAACCCTTTTTTTTTTCAACTGGAATTGTTAAATTCATGTCAACAAATGTGCCATACTATAAATTTGGACATCTTCTATCGAGATGCATAACTTTCTTTTCGCTGGTACTGTTTTGAAAGCGAGCGCCACTCTTTCGGTAGCGCATTCGGAAGGAACCTCTAAAAAGAGATCGTCGATGCCGTGTGACGGCGAGGGAACGCCTCTTCATAAAAAGTATTTCAACATAGTAAAAGACCGCTTAAGTAAAAGACGTTTTGCGTGCCCGTGTGACACGGGTATTAGCATTTCGCCTTAATAAATGAGTTCATACTTTTGTCGAACATTCTGTGCAACCTCTGTGTCGTATGCTAAACAGATTCTCCGGTCAACCACCCGGTTTACCAGCCCGGTAGCTGATTTCTGACGAAAGATAAGGTCCAATCTCGAAAGCAGTGCAGTCTGATAGAGCTTCCCACTAAGTCACGTGACTTCGACTACCGTCTTTCCTTAGACACTACCGGCATTCGTTAGCACTGACTACTCTTGGCTAAACTGTGGCTTAAGTTTTCTACTATTAGTTGAATGTTGGGAAGTCATGGCCATATGGTTACTATAATGCTGACTATCCGCTGTTACAGCACTAAAACTGGCTTCAACCGATCTCTGTGCTACGATTTAGTTGTCTACCGTACCCATTCTTTTCTATTTTTTTAATGGAAATGATGACGTCGACGCTGGCGCGTCCTTGTTCTGCAAGGCACAGCGGCGGCGGCCCTGGGCGTATTCGTTCTTCAGATATGGCAGACCACGGGCCGGTTCTTCTCACGGATCACACCGGCGAGGATGACGTACAGCTTGGACATGTGCCCCGCCAGCTACATGTGCACGCCTCACGAAGAAGCGTTGCCTCAAATCACCGAACAGTAAGGTTACCTTGAAGTATCATCTCGTTCGAATACAGTACTGACGCAGATGTGCGATGCGGTGACAAGGAAGAGCAGAGAAACGTTCACTATGCAATGCAACATCATGTAAATTAAGTGGTCGTGTTCCTTAAAACTATATTTTCAACTATTCGAAGGGAAAAGGGTTCGTTAATAATGGGAGAAATAAAAGCCCTCAGTGTACGCCTTCTTTGTTTTGGTTTCTTTGTGTTTTCTCACATCCGAAATCTTCGAGCCCGCTCATGTGCATGACATTACAAAAACTCTTGTCATTTCATATTTAGGCCTTCTCTAGGCTGGAAATGTATTGGATATACATTTGTATACGTTTGTCGGGGAGCAACTGCTCCCCGACAAACGACGCGGTGTCAGGAGTGTAGCCAGAAATTTATTTCGGAAAGGGCGGGGGCGGTGGGGCAAGGGGGGCGTCGCCTCCCTAGTCGTCTTAAGGGGGGTGCCAATTCTGACCTGTACCTTTACTCACTCGGACCTTTCACGTCATTTTTTAATGCGTAGCGTTATGGCTACGCATGTGTTTTTACAAATAGGTTTGGAGAATTCCGCAAGCTGGCAGAAGGGTTAAGCAAGGAAAACTGGCAACCACCCGTTTGTAGCGCGAAGTCACAACGAAATCTACACGGATTTCTCGGAACGAAAGCTTCTTAGCTGCTGAAAAATTCATCCTGAACGGAGGATTGAACCTGGGGCCAACGCCTTTCTGGGGCGGTCGCTCTACCAATTCAGCTAACCTGGAAGCTAGCAATCGACATCGCGAGGGTGAATTATTCGAGAATTCGAAGCACATGCACACTGAATATTGCAAATTAGCAGCCCCACCCCCACCCCCACCCCACCCCACCCCACCCATTTCTTTACTGAAGTCCCTTCAATGTCCCTCGCCCGGCGAAAGACGGGCGGGGCGTTTCGTCTCTACTTGAGGAGCTATCTATGGCAGGCCTCGCACGCGTGGCGATGTTATCGCATGCGCCCTTCGTGCGACGGAGATGGCCGGCTCGATTCATCTCTGCTTCAGCCGCGTTCGCCCCAGCATTCTCACACTTTAACTCGCGCCTAGAACATACAATGCGTGGGGTGATGTTATCGGTTTGGAATTTATACGGAGCATGACAATGACACCGCTGACAAAATAAAAATCACCGCGAGTGTCCATATAACTGCCATCTCAATAAAATACTGTATATTTAGTTCTTGCCGAATGCGCTGTTCTCTTTTCACTCCGGCCAACAGTGTAGACGTGCCCCTGCTGTACCGCATCTCTCCGTACTGGTTCAGTCTTCTGACGGCCAGCTTGACGGTGCTGCTCGGTCTCACGTTCAGCCTACTATGCGGTACGTACGACGTGAGTGGGCAATTTTCATCGACAAACTTGCAAAAGCGTGCACGGGTGCCATCAACGCTATTGGAAGTGTTAGTCGTCCACGCCACTATTTCAATGATTTATGCCTTTCGGTAATCTTTCGTTGCCCCTGTAACGTACCCTAGGGGAAGAGTGTCGAGGCTGTGTTATCTGCGCAACAATTATATTTAGTTAATTTTCGCGAATTTCTTATCGTTTGCAGAATAGCTGGTTACTGGAGCCATAGAGTTCACGGCCAGATCGTTAGTGCCACATAACAGTGCACA
This sequence comes from Rhipicephalus sanguineus, assembly GCF_013339695.2. Taxonomy (NCBI): domain Eukaryota; kingdom Metazoa; phylum Arthropoda; class Arachnida; order Ixodida; family Ixodidae; genus Rhipicephalus; species Rhipicephalus sanguineus. The sequence continues at coordinate 38,681,000 of NC_051184.2, read as the reverse complement.
GATAAACCATGAAAAATGCGTAATTCTTACTGCAGTAATCAAGTGAGCTCTGCTTCACTGCTGGTGTAAACTGACGGCAGTGCCGTAATTGCGAATGAGTTGCCTTTCAAAATCTGCTTTCGGAAAGAGCGCTCACTGAACGTGAGAGCGGTTCTCTAAGTCAATGTGATCAGTCGAAACGCGGCAAGATCAACGTGTCGTTGATCCAGTAGCCAGGTGTGGCGCAAAGTCCATTGCGTATGTCGGAATACCGGACACGTTCAGGGGCGATGCCGCCCATGAAGGCGCGAACGCTCTAAGTACTGTCAACGAAACTTTCACTTAATGTCGTATCCACTGGCACCGCCTAATTGATGGCACCTAAGTTGACCCAGTGAAGGCAGATATCCATGCAGTATAGAGTTTCCTACATTATTTACTAGAGGAAACTCCGGCGCTGCGATCGTTCAGCCAGCATAGGAATGACGTGTAGTACATGGATTAGTCATCGCACTTGCGGCTTCGATCGGACTTGTGGCTTTGCTTATGGCAGTGTTTTGGCATTTGTCTCGGATGAAAGGACACCGCGTTGTGATCGTCGTGGGCTCATTTGAGTTGGTCAGCCTAAAAGGGTCAAGGTGGTGAAGTGGGACTGCTGAACTTTAGCTAGCTTTGTCTTACGTCAAAGTGGCTGCAGGCCACACGAAACCACACGGAGCCGAAAGAACGAAGCTTAGGCAAATCCATGTACTATACCCATGGAGGAAGGAAAACTAACGAGTAGCCCTGACGTCACATTCGTGAAGCCTCCACATCGCAAACATTCGCATCGCCTCCTAGCGAAGGAGCAGCTAAACATTCGGCTGTTTCCGTCGCGTCATTTGCAAGCGCATGCGCGCTTCGAGCGAGACGCGAAACTTATTGCAGTGTTTTGTTTTTTGTTTTGTTTTTCGCCGTGCAGGCGGCGCAGGCAATTCAAACATGCTAGGTTCCTTCTGTGTGTGTTTTTTTAGGAAAGCTACGCAACGTCCAGCTGGTGCGTATACCCGGTGCAAACCGCGTGCACTGTGGAAAGCACCGGGTGTAACTTTTTATGTGTACGTACGTTCGCTTCATTGCTGATCACTAATGCATGGTATTTGCATGCGAAGCTCTCTGACGTACGCTCTGTTGGTACTTACTCATTTTGTCTACTCATAACACCCGCGAACTCTTGCTTTCGGCGTATGACGCGCCGTACGTAACATGCGCCGAATGTATCATATCGTGGTTTTAGAGGCTCTGTCGTTCATACGGAAGGGCAATAAACTTTTGTTGTATGTATTGCGCGGAGTGTGCGCGCTGCGTGCCATTAGTTCTGTGCGCACTTATCGTGCGCACTAAAATTACAAGCTTTGCAATCACGATCGCGTATACGATACAGCGGTGTCCTCTCTTCGACGTAAAGTTACCTCAAATACTAGGCTGGCATGCTCTTAAAATCGTGCACTGCTGCGTGCATTACTAAAGTGCGTTGGCGGGCTAGTTGGTTGTTCATGATTAGTTTCTACAGCGCGACTGGACGCGGACGGAGAAGGTGTGTGTGTTTGCGTGTTCCTTCTCCGTCCGCGTCCAGTCGCGCTGTAGAAACTAAGCGCGTGCATTACGAGCAGAGAACAGCTAATCGGCCAGTAGATCGGGAAATCGGGCTACGAGAAAGCAAAAGAAAGACTTAACGCCCAGCATTCTTTTCAACAACTTATGCTTAACGTCCCGATCACATGACATGCAGAACGCGAAGTCACTGCCAGGTGAGCTCGAATACGATGATGCAGGCATGGGCGTGCGCACGGGGGGGGGGGGGCAAAGTTTGCCCTATACATAGATTTAATAGGGGGGGGGGGGGCTACCCTGCGCACGCCTACGGATGCAGGGACTGAATGTTTTTGGTTACGGCCCGTATCGGTACTTTCTGAACTGTTGCACACCAACGCTTCTCGAAGAATTTCATCACGCAGCGCTCGGGCCTGCCACGCACGAACAGCTTGGTAAATGCGTGCTTACAGCATTACACTGAATGCAAACCGCACAATACGCATACGCAAGTTTACGCCAGGACTACTCATCTGCGGACCAGCGATCCAGCGCGGGGAGCACGCCGCGGGGCGTCCGCTGTTTTGCTTGCCGCATAAATTTGACGTCACTTCCGCCACACTTCTCGCAATGCATTGGGCTACGATATGGCTCCTCCTTAATTTTCCTTCCTCCATGGCTATACCCATCATTCCCATGTTGGCTGAAGCGTCATGCCTTGCAGCTCCCATAGACGCTAGCGCCCGATTTCCCTCTAGTGTACTATTATGAAACTCTCTGGTATAGACCACTACTACGCTGGCACAGAGGAAATATGGCGCTCCAATAAATCGGCCAGACATGAAAGTTATGCTTAATATACGTCTATTTCTGCCATTTCTCGTAGATTCGTTGAGAAAGTACACTTCAGAGTACCACTTTCAGCTAGACTTCGCTCGAGTTCACTTCATGATGGCTTCGTGTACTTCTGTCTAAAATATTAACACGTACGTTTACAACGAAGAATAATAAGAACTTTTTTTTTCACTGAGCCTAATGGCGCGATTTCTCTCTGCAGCTTCTTCGAATGACGACGTAAGAGTTGCCGCCAGCCTCTCGAGTCCCGCGGTCGTTGGGTTCTGGCGTCGGCCTACTCCGGCACGCTACGAAAGTGAGTTTTAGACTATGCTCCTCCTATGCAGCCTCCATATCTCCTTCTCGAATCACGAGCCTTCTTAATTATGTGAGAAATAATCTGGAGGCTACCCTATATTCCTTGACTTAGGGTTCTGGTCGTGGCACTAGCGCGTCGGCGTTCGCCGTGCCCTGATGTATTCCTCGGGTTAGCTTCGTATAGGGAACCCAAGCTCAAGTTTGCGGCGCGACGACAGCGCCGCGCCAGCCGCGCTGCGGCTCTGTCGGAAAGCTCTGAACCGTCGCGCGGCCGACTCAGCCCCTTCACGGTAGCGGTAGCGCACGTGCGCACGCGTTCTTCTCTCGGTGCGGGTAACTGGGAGGCCGTCAGCTGGGTACGTTGAACCGAGAGGCTTGCTGTGCGAAGCTGCGCATTTCCACGATGGCAGAAGCGACCCCGCGGAAGCGCAAGCGTACGTGGTCCGAAGTATTGCGGTTTAGTGGCCAGCCACAACAGTGCAGACAAGGCACACGATTCACGTGTTAAACTGTATCGGTTCCCGGGCGTGTCGCACGATAAATAAAGGCGGCAAGCGTGGATAGCTGACAGCGCTGTCTCGCCTTCTATTTTGGCTGTCTGAGTTTATCGCTTTCGTTCGTTCCGACTACCTGAATCGGTAAGTAACGGGGCGCATGCACGCAGCGACTACAGTAATGATTACTCGCTGTCTTCTCGCATTGTTAAAGTCCAGTTACGTTTGTAGGTGAAGCAACTTTGTGTTTTGATTCCCCGTGCTCGTGAGACCTACCCGTCGTTGTTGAACGTTCACATTCGCGTTATACCGTTAGCGTTGCGCGGTTGGTTGAATTCAACTGAACTCCGCACATTGTCAGAAGTTCGGCGCCTGCATTTCACGCGTCGGGAAGGCTGCTTTATCACGCCGGAACGGACGTCTGTGCATTTTCAGCCAGCTTTGACATCGTTCTGCAGGTTTGCTTTTTTTTTTTGGCACTTATTTGGGGTGATATATATTTAAGCCGCTAAATATAACTGGCACTTAATACATGCTTTGCAACTGCAACCTTGAAGTAACCACCTTCTGACTTTGTGCGATTTTCTAGCCGCGTTCACGCAACAGGTTTTATACGCCTGTCAAGTCGGTATCATAAAAAGAGACTGCAAGCATGACGCGAGAGCCGAAAAAACGAGGCGAGCAGTTCATCTTGCTTCACAGTGGTTGAAGCTCAGCTAGCTGCCTCGCGTGTTAATCGGCGGGTGATTCTCCAGCGGCACGGAGGACTTGACTCTAACCTTCTCAGGAAGCAGTGCCATGGCCGTATAATCTTCTTTTCGCACGCCGCAAACGTTTGTTCACGAAAGTACACGGCTGCTACTGTAAGCATGCCATATCAAAACAACAATCATATGATTCGTAGTCCACGCCGCAGAACATCGATAGCGTGTACGGCTTCATTTCGGAGTGCATGTGGACCATTATTCATCTTTAACATGACAGAATGAGACTTACCTCGAGGTATACGTCCTACACGGTGTAATCGCGACTTGGGAAATGCATTTCGCTTTGAGTCGGGCGTGGTTGTCGTCGATCGTCTGCTCTTCACCGTTAACGTGATTGACGAGTCTTTCTCATTTTATCAAGTTCGCTTTTCGGAAGTGCCAGTCAAGGCGCCGAAAGTGCACCGCGAGAGCTCTGCACGTGCACAGAAGCGAGCAGCAACGCGGTGGAGAGAAGGGAAAACGCGCTGCGAACACCCCAGTTTCTGTTTTTCTGCCAGAGATGGCGCTGCCTGTCAAGAGCAGCAGCGCCGCTAAGCGTTGCTTGGGAAGCCTATTCCGCGCGCTGCCGAACCGGATCTCAGAGGACACGTAGAAAGAAGCACGTGGTTGAGACCTGCTCCGCCAGGTGCCGCAGCGATCCCAGCTGCGGAGCTCTTTCGGAGCTCACTCCGAAAGCGGCTGCTCTCTCAATGAAATCATTCGATGAATGTGAACTAACTATCCTGACAGTTAATTGGTCGTTATCTTAATTTAAGTAAATTTATGTTCCGATATTGTATGTATCCAATGTGAATTTTAACTCGAACCAGAACAACTGATTTGCTACCAGCCTATTTTTTAAAGAAGTTATCTGAATATTCGGAAAACTGGAAGTAAGTGCTCGATCGGAAGTGGCTGGATCCGCAAAGGAAAAAGAACGAAAAGGCGCTCATTAAGCTACCATTCTTCTCGGATTAAACTGGCACAAAACTTTATTTCGCACCCACTGCAAAATCGATATGATCCTATCTCATTTCCACTTTATACGGAACGTCACGGCGACGGCGGAGCTTCGCCTGGTGCTTCCTTGGGATTATTAGACGAGACCTAGTTGGTATGTATCTTCCATAGTAAACAGCGCCTGGAAACACGGACGTGAAAGAGCACGGTATACCATCATTACTCGCGTCTGTTGTGAACGTACAGCGATCAGAGTGCCGGTGAAACGTTTGAGAGCTATTGCATACGTCCAAAAAGAACCTGTTGCGTGGGTGTCCCGTCTATTTCTCTCGGCGAGAGGAAGCTATCGTTCTTTTGTACGTTAATCTGCCCTTCGCGTACTTTTACGCTTATTTGGCTGTTTTAACGGTTTTGACGCGTGAATTAAACTTCATGCGCACACTGGCCGACCTGACCTCGAAGCACTAAACATCAAATGTGGCCTCAAATACACATCGACGTGTGTCGCAAACACTCTGTAAAATACATGAAGTTTTAGTGGGGATACTTCACGGTCTGCTTGCACGGGGTGGTCGACCAGATAAGGTAGCAACGGCTTGGCAACGGCGCGTTCCCATCGGTCCCGTGACGCCAGCGAGTCTATGGGCAGTGCGATGATAGTTGAACGCAAAGAAGGTTTTATCGCCTGTTGCTATAACGACCGGCCCTCCGCGGCAAATCCGTAACGACTGAGCTGCACGGTGATAATAAGATGGAACGACATGAGAACAATTAGAAGCAGTGCTTTCAGAAAAATATTTTTTTAAATGTCGTCATTCTGGCTCTTTTTCCTGGCCTGCTTTAACGTTACCGTTTAGGAGAACTTTTTGTTGGGCAAGTTGGTGAACGTTCATAATTGATTTTTTAAGGCGTCCCGTGTCCTTTCTTGTGTATGTCCTGCTTTGTGCCTTAAAAAATCAATTATGAATTTTAACGTTACCACCGACGTCACGAGAATTTGTTATCTGAACTGTGCTTTCCACCTTCGGTTTATATGTTCCTTCTTCTTTTTTTATTTGTTTTTTTTTGTGGTGACTGTACATAATACATCGAATCCGTCAAGTTAATTCAGGACGCCTTTAATGTCCCAAAGGTTAATCAATCGATCGATTTTCCTTCGTCACTACCGCTGTTTCCTCGTCTTGTATGGAAGTGTACTCGCCACTAACTGTAACGTAACAAGGCGAGCTACGCTACGGCAAACAGTAATTTAGCGAAAACTGTAAACAAACAAGGCAAAGAGGGCAAGAAGGAGCAAACACGGCAGACACTCGGTAGGGACCATTGCACAAAGACACTCAGTGTCTATATCGCAATGCAAATAGCCACGCCATGATTTTTTTTCTTTCAGCGTGCGCTATACGGTTATTGTGTTTCTATAAGTGATATCATGTTTCAATATTTTTTTTTCGAGAGGACCAGCATCATGACACCATCGAGATGGCCCATAAAAACGCTGCTGTCAAATTTCAACCGTTGCAAACGGCGAAAGAAGAGGATAACCTCGGCAGCATACGTGGCAAAGAAGAGGACGTCGTACTACAGCCAATGCTGTCAGGTCGCACAGACGATGGAATACCGCAACGGGGGCAAAAAGACGCGTTCAATTACCGAGAGCTCTCAACTTCGACGTAAGTGAGCTGTCCGGCTGTTGCAACGTCGCCTGCAGGATGCTGACGTCATCACCAAGGAACACAACCTCCGCACTCGGAGGATACTACCGCCGATGTAGTACCTACAGAGTTAGGCAGAGAGGGGTGGGAGGTGAGGTTGGGGAGGGGGGCGGGGGGGTTCAAGTGTTAGGTAATTTTTTTTAATTTGTCGGTATGTATGCACACACACACGAACGCATACATGTAGGGACGCCGGCACTCCCCCCCCCCCCCATTGCCCCCCCCCCCCCCCAAGAAGTAAACTCGCCCTGCCTACTGCTGTGAAGGTGTACATGAAAATTATCCGAGGCAAGTGTGTCACCTGATCGCCACGGTGCACTATGTAGTCTTCCCGATAAAACATCGCTGTCCTCGCTATGGCAATATGTCGCTACAGCATGAACATTTTAATGGAAATATAACAGGTTATTGACCAATGTCCAAACAAATAGACATTTCGAGATCACTATGCGTCCCTTGTTCTAAGCAACAACTACATACAGCCTCCTTTGGGAGTTGTCTAAGTGATACGCAAGCGTAGAGTTGTAGGAAACCATGGTTGCCCTGGAGTGTTGTTGTAGGGCTGCATCGGCACGGCATCTTTCGGCTTCTTTCCAGCGTTCGTCAGCGTTTGGAATGGCCCAACTCAAGGCGGATTTCCGCGACCACGGAAACGCGTCTTTCGCGTTAAATTTTCTGCAAAGTTCGAATTTCCCTGGTGCGCACAATCTTCTATGTCGACTTTACTGCCTGTCCTAGTGTAAGCTGATGTAAGCTGACGTAGCCTCGTATGCAGCAGCAACTAGGACCTTGGAGATAATTTAGAGATAGCAACTTCAAGACAGCAGTGACTACAGTATTAAAGGAGGCACTTTGTCACTAGCTTTTAAATAAACTGATACATTACTTCTGATAAATACAGAAAAATGAACAAGAAAGACTAAAAAGCTACTGTCACTACATTTATTTTACACACTTCTTTTGCGGATCCAGCCACTTCCGATCGAGCACTTACTTCCAGTTTTCCGAATATTCAGATAACTTCTTTAAAAAATAGGCTGGTAGCAAATCAGTTGTTCTGGTTCGAGTTAAAATTCACATTGGATACATACAATATCGGAACATAAATTTACTTAAATTAAGATAACGACCAATTAACTGTCAGGATAGTTAGTTCACATTCATCGAATGATTTCATTGAGAGAGCAGCCGCTTTCGGAGTGAGCTCCGAAAGAGCTCCGCAGCTGGGATCGCTGCGGCACCTGGCGGAGCAGGTCTCAACCACGTGCTTCTTTCTACGTGTCCTCTGAGATCCGGTTCGGCAGCGCGCGGAATAGGCTTCCCAAGCAACGCTTAGCGGCGCTGCTGCTCTTGACAGGCAGCGCCATCTCTGGCAGAAAAACAGAAACTGGGGTGTTCGCAGCGCGTTTTCCCTTCTCTCCACCGCGTTGCTGCTCGCTTCTGTGCACGTGCAGAGCTCTCGCGGTGCACTTTCGGCGCCTTGACTGGCACTTCCGAAAGCGAACTTGATAAAATGAGAAAGACTCGTCAATCACGTTAACGGTGAAGAGCAGACGATCGACGACAACCACGCCCGACTCAAAGCGAAATGCATTTCCCAAGTCGCGATTACACCGTGTAGGACGTATACCTCGAGGTAAGTCTCATTCTGTCATGTTAAAGATGAATAATGGTCCACATGCACTCCGAAATGAAGCCGTACACGCTATCGATGTTCTGCGGCGTGGACTACGAATCATATGATTGTTGTTTTGATATGGCATGCTTACAGTAGCAGCCGTGTACTTTCGTGAACAAACGTTTGCGGCGTGCGAAAAGAAGATTATACGGCCATGGCACTGCTTCCTGAGAAGGTTAGAGTCAAGTCCTCCGTGCCGCTGGAGAATCACCCGCCGATTAACACGCGAGGCAGCTAGCTGAGCTTCAACCACTGTGAAGCAAGATGAACTGCTCGCCTCGTTTTTTCGGCTCTCGCGTCATGCTTGCAGTCTCTTTTTATGATACCGACTTGACAGGCGTATAAAACCTGTTGCGTGAACGCGGCTAGAAAATCGCACAAAGTCAGAAGGTGGTTACTTCAAGGTTGCAGTTGCAAAGCATGTATTAAGTGCCAGTTATATTTAGCGGCTTAAATATATATCACCCCAAATAAGTGCCAAAAAAAAAAGCAAACCTGCAGAACGATGTCAAAGCTGGCTGAAAATGCACAGACGTCCGTTCCGGCGTGATAAAGCAGCCTTCCCGACGCGTGAAATGCAGGCGCCGAACTTCTGACAATGTGCGGAGTTCAGTTGAATTCAACCAACCGCGCAACGCTAACGGTATAACGCGAATGTGAACGTTCAACAACGACGGGTAGGTCTCACGAGCACGGGGAATCAAAACACAAAGTTGCTTCACCTACAAACGTAACTGGACTTTAACAATGCGAGAAGACAGCGAGTAATCATTACTGTAGTCGCTGCGTGCATGCGCCCCGTTACTTACCGATTCAGGTAGTCGGAACGAACGAAAGCGATAAACTCAGACAGCCAAAATAGAAGGCGAGACAGCGCTGTCAGCTATCCACGCTTGCCGCCTTTATTTATCGTGCGACACGCCCGGGAACCGATACAGTTTAACACGTGAATCGTGTGCCTTGTCTGCACTGTTGTGGCTGGCCACTAAACCGCAATACTTCGGACCACGTACGCTTGCGCTTCCGCGGGGTCGCTTCTGCCATCGTGGAAATGCGCAGCTTCGCACAGCAAGCCTCTCGGTTCAACGTACCCAGCTGACGGCCTCCCAGTTACCCGCACCGAGAGAAGAACGCGTGCGCACGTGCGCTACCGCTACCGTGAAAGGGGCTGAGTCGGCCGCGCGACGGTTCAGAGCTTTCCGACAGAGCCGCAGCGCGGCTGGCGCGGCGCTGTCGTCGCGCCGCAAACTTGAGCTTGGGTTCCCTATACGAAGCTAACCCGAGGAATACATCAGGGCACGGCGAACGCCGACGCGCTAGTGCCACGACCAGAACCCTAAGTCAAGGAATATAGGGTAGCCTCCAGATTATTTCTCACATAATTAAGAAGGCTCGTGATTCGAGAAGGAGATATGGAGGCTGCATAGGAGGAGCATAGTCTAAAACTCACTTTCGTAGCGTGCCGGAGTAGGCCGACGCCAGAACCCAACGACCGCGGGACTCGAGAGGCTGGCGGCAACTCTTACGTCGTCATTCGAAGAAGCTGCAGAGAGAAATCGCGCCATTAGGCTCAGTGAAAAAAAAAGTTCTTATTATTCTTCGTTGTAAACGTACGTGTTAATATTTTAGACAGAAGTACACGAAGCCATCATGAAGTGAACTCGAGCGAAGTCTAGCTGAAAGTGGTACTCTGAAGTGTACTTTCTCAACGAATCTACGAGAAATGGCAGAAATAGACGTATATTAAGCATAACTTTCATGTCTGGCCGATTTATTGGAGCGCCATATTTCCTCTGTGCCAGCGTAGTAGTGGTCTATACCAGAGAGTTTCATAATAGTACACTAGAGGGAAATCGGGCGCTAGCGTCTATGGGAGCTGCAAGGCATGACGCTTCAGCCAACATGGGAATGATGGGTATAGCCATGGAGGAAGGAAAATTAAGGAGGAGCCATATCGTAGCCCAATGCATTGCGAGAAGTGTGGCGGAAGTCCCCGCCACGGTGGTCTAGTGGTTATGGCGCTCGACTGCTGACCCGAAGGTCGCGGGATCGAATCCCGGCCGCGGCGGCTGCATTTTCGATGGAGGCGAAAATGTTTGAGGCCCGTGTACTTAGATTTAGGTGCACGTTAAAGAACCCCAGGTGGTCGAAATTTCCGGAGCCCTCCACTACGGCGTCTCTCATAATCATATCGTGGTTTTGGGACGTTAAACCCCAGATATTATTATTATTAAGTGTGGCGGAAGTGACGTCAAATTTATGCGGCAAGCAAAACAGCGGACGCCCCGCGGCGTGCTCCCCGCGCTGGATCGCTGGTCCGCAGATGAGTAGTCCTGGCGTAAACTTGCGTATGCGTATTGTGCGGTTTGCATTCAGTGTAATGCTGTAAGCACGCATTTACCAAGCTGTTCGTGCGTGGCAGGCCCGAGCGCTGCGTGATGAAATTCTTCGAGAAGCGTTGGTGTGCAACAGTTCAGAAAGTACCGATACGGGCCGTAACCAAAAACATTCAGTCCCTGCATCCGTAGGCGTGCGCAGGGTAGCCCCCCCCCCCTATTAAATCTATGTATAGGGCAAACTTTGCCCCCCCCCCCCCCCCCGTGCGCACGCCCATGCCTGCATCATCGTATTCGAGCTCACCTGGCAGTGACTTCGCGTTCTGCATTTCATGTGATCGGGACGTTAAGCATAAGTTGTTGAAAAGAATGCTGGGCGTTAAGTCTTTCTTTTGCTTTCTCGTAGCCCGATTTCCCGATCTACTGGCCGATTAGCTGTTCTCTGCTCGTAATGCACGCGCTTAGTTTCTACAGCGCGACTGGACGCGGACGGAGAAGGAACACGCAAACACACACACCTTCTCCGTCCGCGTCCAGTCGCGCTGTAGAAACTAATCATGAACAACCAACTAGCCCGCCAACGCACTTTAGTAATGCACGCAGCAGTGCACGATTTAAGAGCATGCCAGCCTAGTATTTGAGGTAACTTTACGTCGAAGAGAGGACACCGCTGTATCGTATACGCGATCGTGATTGCAAAGCTTGTAATTTTAGTGCGCACGATAAGTGCGCACAGAACTAATGGCACGCAGCGCGCACACTCCGCGCAATACATACAACAAAAGTTTATTGCCCTTCCGTATGAACGACAGAGCCTCTAAAACCACGATATGATACATTCGGCGCATGTTACGTACGGCGCGTCATACGCCGAAAGCAAGAGTTCGCGGGTGTTATGAGTAGACAAAATGAGTAAGTACCAACAGAGCGTACGTCAGAGAGCTTCGCATGCAAATACCATGCATTAGTGATCAGCAATGAAGCGAACGTACGCACACATAAAAAGTTACACCCGGTGCTTTCCACAGTGCACGCGGTTTGCACCGGGTATACGCAACAGCTGGACGTTGCGTAGCTTTCCTAAAAAAACACACACAGAAGGAACCTAGCATGTTTGAATTGCCTGCGCCGCCTGCACGGCGAAAAACAAAACAAAAACAAAACACTGCAATAAGTTTCGCGTCTCGCTCGAAGCGCGCATGCGCTTGCAAATGACGCGACGGAAACAGCCGAATGTTTAGCTGCTCCTTCGCTAGGAGGCGATGCGAATGTTTGCGATGTGGAGGCTTCACGAATGTGACGTCAGGGCTACTCGTTAGTTTTCCTTCCTCCATGGGTATAGTACATGGATTTGCCTAAGCTTCGTTCTTTCGGCTCCGTGTGGTTTCGTGTGGCCTGCAGCCACTTTGACGTAAGACAAAGCTAGCTAAAGTTCAGCAGTCCCACTTCACCACCTTGACCCTTTTAGGCTGACCAACTCAAATGAGCCCACGACGATCACAACGCGGTGTCCTTTCATCCGAGACAAATGCCAAAACACTGCCATAAGCAAAGCCACAAGTCCGATCGAAGCCGCAAGTGCGATGACTAATCCATGTACTACAAGTCATTCCTATGCTGGCTGAACGATCGCAGCGCCGGAGTTTCCTCTAGTAAATAATGTAGGAACTCTATACTGCATGGATATCTGCCTTCACTGGGTCAACTTAGGTGCCATCAATTAGGCGGTGCCAGTGGATACGACATTAAGTGAAAGTTTCGTTGACAGTACTTAGAGCGTTCGCGCCTTCATGGGCGGCATCGCCCCTGAACGTGTCCGGTATTCCGACATACGCAATGGACTTTGCGCCACACCTGGCTACTGGATCAACGACACGTTGATCTTGCCGCGTTTCGACTGATCACATTGACTTAGAGAACCGCTCTCACGTTCAGTGAGCGCTCTTTCCGAAAGCAGATTTTGAAAGGCAACTCATTCGCAATTACGGCACTGCCGTCAGTTTACACCAGCAGTGAAGCAGAGCTCACTTGATTACTGCAGTAAGAATTACGCATTTTTCATGGTTTATCTGTGCACTGTTATGTGGCACTAACGATCTGGCCGTGAACTCTATGGCTCCAGTAACCAGCTATTCTGCAAACGATAAGAAATTCGCGAAAATTAACTAAATATAATTGTTGCGCAGATAACACAGCCTCGACACTCTTCCCCTAGGGTACGTTACAGGGGCAACGAAAGATTACCGAAAGGCATAAATCATTGAAATAGTGGCGTGGACGACTAACACTTCCAATAGCGTTGATGGCACCCGTGCACGCTTTTGCAAGTTTGTCGATGAAAATTGCCCACTCACGTCGTACGTACCGCATAGTAGGCTGAACGTGAGACCGAGCAGCACCGTCAAGCTGGCCGTCTTGACTGCACGAAGGCTATTCTCAGTTGGTTATGGCCTCCAAGACGGGAGCACTCGGCTCGTTTAATCTCAAAGGCCACGGTTTACTGCTCCGCATTGCAGGCTGCCGCTGTGATTAACGATAGTTTGGTTTTCCCGCGAACGGGAATGAAATTAAACAACGACCCTATGCACGATTAAATATCGCATGTGTCACTCGTTCGAGAGGTCAGGCACGTGCTTGAAAAGGAGACCTGGGACACTCGCCCGTTTCGCTGAGGAGTGCTGCCGCCTTTCTTGACTGCACGAAGGCTATTCTCAGTTGGTTATGGCCTCCAAGACGGGAGCACTCGGCTCGTTTAATCTCAAAGGCCACGGCTTATTGCTCCGCTTTGCAGGCTGCCGCTGTGATTAACGAAAGTTTGGTTTTCCCGCGAACGGGAATGAAATTAAACTACGACCCTATGCACGATTAAATATCGCATGTGTCACTCGTTCGAGAGGTCAGGCACGTGCTTGAAAAGGAGACCTGGGACACTCGCCCGTTTCGCTGAGGAGTGCTGCCGCCTTTCTTGACTGCAGGAAGGCTATTCTCAGTTGGTTATGGCCTCCAAGACGGGAGCACTCGGCTCGTTTAATCTCAAAGGCCACGGTTTACTGCTCCGCTTTGCAGGCCGCCGCTGTGATTAACGATAGTTTGGTTTTCCCGCGAACGGGAATGAAATTAAACAACGACCCTATGCACGATTAAATATCGCATGTGTCACTCGTTCGAGAGGTCAGGCACGTACTTGAAAAGGAGACCTGGGACACTCGCCCGTTTCGCTGAGGAGTGCTGCCGCCTTTCTTGACTGCACGAAGGCTATTCTCAGTTGGTTATGGCCTCCAAGACGGGAGCACTCGGCTCGTTTAATCTCAAAGGCCACGGTTTACTGCTCCGCTTTGCAGGCTGCCGCTGTGATTAACGATAGTTTGGTTTTCGCGCGAACGGGAATGAAATTAAACAGCGACCCTATGCACGATTAAATATCGCATGTGTCACTCGTTCGAGAGGTCATAAACGTGCTTGAAAACGAAACCTGCGACGCGCCCGTTTCGCTGAGGAGTGCTGCCGCCTTTCTTGACTGCACGAAGGCTATTCTCAGTTGGTTATGGCCTCCAAGACGGGAGCACTCGGCTCGTTTAATCTCAAAGGCCACGGTTTACTGCTCCGCATTGCAGGCTGCCGCTGTTATTAACGAAAGTTTGGTTTTCCCGCGAACGGGAATGAAATTAAACAGCGACCCTATGCACGATTAAATATCGCATGTGTCACTCGTTCGAGAGGTCATAAACGTGCTTGAAAACGAAACCTGCGACGCGCCCGTTTCGCTGAGGAGTGCTGCCGCCTTTCTTGACTGCACGAAGGCTATTCTCAGTTGGTTATGGCCTCCAAGACGGGAGCACTCGGCTCGTTTAATCTCAAAGGCCACGGTTTACTGCTCCGCATTGCAGGCTGCCGCTGTTATTAACGAAAGTTTGGTTTTCCCGCGAACGGGAACGAAATTAAACAGCGACCCTATGCACGATTAAATATCGCATGTGTCACTCGTTCGAGAGGTCAGGCACGTGCTTGAAAAGGAGACCTGGGACACTCGCCCGTTTCGCTGAGGAGTGCTGCCGCCTTTCTTGACTGCACGAAGGCTAGTCTCAGTTGGTTATGGCCTCCAAGACGGGAGCACTCGGCTCGTTTAATCTCAAAGGCCACGGTTTACTGCTCCGCATTGCAGGCTGCCGCTGTTATTAACGAAAGTTTGGTTTTCCCGCGAACGGGAATGAAATTAAACAGCGACCCTCTTCACGATTGAATATCGCATGTCACTCGTTCGAGAGGTCATAAACGTGCTTGAAAACGAAACCTGCGACGCGCCCGTTTCGCTGAGGAGTGCTGCCGCCTTTCTTGACTGCACGAAGGCTAGTCTCAGTTGGTTATGGCCTCCAAGACGGGAGCACTCGGCTCGTTTAATCTCAAAGGCCACGGTTTACTGCTCCGCATTGCAGGCTGCCGCTGTTATTAACGAAAGTTTGGTTTTCCCGCGAACGGGAATGAAATTAAACAGCGACCCTCTTCACGATTGAATATCGCATGTCACTCGTTCGAGAGGTCATAAACGTGCTTGAAAACGAAACCTGCGACGCGCCCGTTTCGCTGAGGAGTGCTGCCGCCTTTCTTGACTGCACGAAGGCTATTCTCAGTTGGTTATGGCCTCCAAGACGGGAGCACTCGGCTCGTTTAATCTCAAAGGCCACGGTTTACTGCTCCGCATTGCAGGCTGCCGCTGTGATTTACGATAGTTTGGTCCCGCGAAAGGGAATGAAATATCGCATGTCACTCGTTCGAGAGGTCATGCAGGTGCTTGAAAACGAAACCTGCGACACGTGCCTGTTGGCGTGCGGAGTGCTGCCGTCTTTCGTGATTGCAAGACATTTGTTCTTATTTGCTTATGGCCTCCGAGACAAAAGCACTCGGCTGAGGAATGCTTCTGTCTTTCGGGACATCACAGAAGGTGTTTTCAGTGGGTTATGGCCTCCGTAATTGGAAGCACTAGGTTGTTGAATATCAAAGGCCATGCTTCACTACCTTGCTTTATTTTCTTGCGTTGCGATTCACTGCTACTTGGTGCGTGATGTCGACTTCTGGCCACGATGGTTATGATGTTATAACTTGATTTATACGGACACTCGGGAATCCGCCATGAATGTGTAAGCTTGGCTTTTTAGCAAGGTCTCGAAATATTACGAAATATTTAGATATATGAAAAGAAGAGACATACAGTTAAAACACGATATAAGGAAACACGATTTTACGAAGTTCCCGATTTAACGAACAAATTTCCATTTATCAGGAAATACCCAAAGAAGGCTCAATATATTTATCAACGTGATTCAAGAACTCACTTGGCCACCATACCCGATTTAGCGAAGTGTTTTCTGAAAGGGTTGTGTAAAAAAGCAGCTATTTTCTTCTAATTTTGACAGAAACGAGTCGGTCTTCGAACGCGTGCTCTAAAGCTATCGCGTTAAAATATCGCGCCCTATAGTCATGGTCATAGCTTTGTGAGGCAGGCCCCTAGTCAAGATTTTTTTTTTTTTTTTTTTGGGGGGGGGGGGGCTATAGCTGAAGACTTTGACTATTCTCGAAAAACACCTATTTTCCTTACTCATATTGGGTAAAACACCCTTCTCCATAAGAAATCGAGGTGGGGGGTGGGGGCCTAGGGCACCCCCCTCCCTCCCCTTTCTATGGGCCTGTTGTGACACTTCACGCTGCACCCATGCACGGAACGTCGGAATGGGCAGTCGGTAGCACTCTTACAAGCCAAATTGTCCTGGAGGATAGTGGTTGCTTTCGTTATTTCATGGTATATGCAAGAGATAGTACCCATCTTCTCCTAGCAACGTTCACGCTCGACCAGCTCGCACAGTCGCTGCATTCGTTCTCTGCGTCTTGGCGTATCGGTAGATTCTCACAGCTTTCACGTGACCGCCTACTTGTCCTGCATCCCGGACAATGTGCCTTATGCACGGTCGACATGGGACGCTCCATGTCTTGGCCACTGTCGGGCCGACCCCGAACTTTTTACACGTGCAGGCGTGGTTTGGTAGCAAAAACAATGTCTTAGTAGCTCTCGGTCGTCACTACGGTACAATGTTAAATTTCGAAGGACCAAAAAATTCCTTTCTCGATTTTGCGATCTTTCCGATTTAGCGAAAAATTCGAACGCTGTCATCACTTCGCTAAATCGAGTTTCATCTATATAAAGGAAAAATAGAATTTTGTTTATTTGAATACTGTGGGGTTGGTGCGCCGAAACAGCCATATAATTATAAGGCACGCCGTGGTGCGGGATTCCGGGTTAATTGGGTGTTCTTGGGTGCTCTTGAATTTCATCCGCATCGATGTGGCTGCGGTCCCCGTGGCTAAGAATGACTCTTACATCTGGCCTGCTAAGATACGTCTCCCTGTTTTGCGAAAGTTCTCAGTCATGACAGACAGATTAACAGTTAACCAAAACCGAACACAACTCAGAGTAGTCATATTAGTTTGATTTACCGCAAAGATAGTTGTGATCACTTGCATAAGAATATTTAGAAAACTAGTAATCGTAATCGTATAGAATTGATCGTTTGAATGAAACCACAAACGGCATTTAACACGTTCCTGTGGCTAAAACGGAGTAGCGAGGAGCCGAATGTGGCAATTATTTCTGATTTTAAGTTTAACCCATGTTTAGGAAGTGGTATTTCGAGAATTCTTTTTTTCCCCTGTTTATCTATACCGTAGATACAATAAAATAGTCTAAACATTTCGTGGAAAAGTACGATAACAAGGTGCAAGAATATTGTGCGATGTATTATGATCCCCACGGTGCTCCGCCAAAAATTATTGAACTGAGATAAATGCAATGATCATGCCTATATTTAGAAGACGCCACCGTGCCCATTTAGTGCTATTTATAAGCACGAAGTGCGACGCTCAACGTTCTCAGTGGCTTCAGCGTTTCCAAATTCTCACAGAAATACGAAATAACAAAATAGTAAAGAAAACGCGCTTGCCAATCATGAACCTTATAGCATCACTATTAGCATTTCGTTTTTTTATTTGATTTTACAGTGAGGTAATGCAAGAAGCGATCACCTTGATGATCCTTTACACGGAACACTGCTCACCCACACAACAAAAATACCTCGTTCCTACCGGCACTGAGTGCATCACGCTTGCTCTATAGGAAACTCAAGAAGCTGAAGGTTGGTGCGAAACGTGGCAGCCACAGGGAAGCAGAAACAGAAAGGAACAATAAAGAAAAAGATAAATTCGGCCATGTCTAGCGCAGAAGATATCGCTGCCGGACATGTCGTTTGCAACGGCGGGAGCTGCGAGGCGCCACGTGTCTGGCAAAATTGTCGATTCATTGCCAGCGGATTGCCGGTGGTTGCTCGCCGTCTTCAAGATGACGCTCGCCCTTGTGCGGTCAAGCAAGCACACCTGCAGAGTGCTGCCATCTTCGGTGACTGTAGAACAGCTGTTCTGAGTCCGTTATGCATCGCCTCAAAGACCGAAAACACCCAGCTTGCTTAATCTCAAAGGCCACGCTTTACGGCTGTCTGTCGTAGGCTTGGATTGTCAGTCGGAATAGTTTGGTTTCCATCGAACGTAAATGAGGTTCGATAGCGTTGGTACGTACGGTAAATGCCGCATGTGCCCCTAGTTAGACAGGCTGTGTTGTTCAAAACGAAACCTGTATAACGCGCCTGGCTGTTCTTTGCAACCATTCAAGCAAGGTTGTCTGATAGGGCTGCCGTCTTTTGGGGCGCCACAACAGTTATTCCCAGTAGGTTATAACCTCCAAGACAATGGCAGCCAGCTTGTTGAATCTCAAAGGGCACGCTTTACTGTTTCGCCTTGAAGTCGGGCGTTGTGATTTACTGCGGCTTTGGTTTTTGCGCAGACGTAAATAACTCTCGGATGTACGATAAAATGGCGCATGTGTCACTCGATTGAGAGCTAGGGTGCGTACCTAAAAACGAAACTCGTGAAACGCGTTCGCCCCTTCGTTCAATGTAGCTTGGTTTTCGCCCTCACGTAACTCGCAGGTACTCGCCTAAAGCCATGAAATACGACGACGATCATGCTCAAACGCTACAGTGTTTCTAAATTGTAACGGTAATACTAAATACAGGAAGAGTTCATTTAAAATGCGGTTGGAGTATGGCACCTCTGTCAGAACTTCAGTTAATATTTACCTTTAAAGCGTTGTAGTGCAAACAGCCATACGCGTGGGCACGGGGGGCGGGGTTAATTAATGAACCCCCCTCCCCCCTTGAAGAGATACTTTGCGTAAGCCTATGCAAACAGCCGAGCAGCTCTGGTGACGTATACACAACGAAAACGTATTATTCGTGCCCGCGCTCAACGGTATCACGCCGGCTCTCAAGGAAACTGAGGAGGCTACACAGTGGTGCGATATCCCGAAGCCATGGCGGCGCGCAAGGAAAATTGAAAGTAGAAATAAAGAAAAAAATATTCAGTGGAAGCGTCACGCGTAGCAGTTAACGCTGCCAGAGCTCTCGTTGGTAATGCCGCGAGCTCTATGGCGCCGTTTGTCTACGAAAATTGTCGAGTCATTGCCCGAAGAGCAGGCAGCGCGCACGCTGTCTTTAAGTTAACGCTCGCTCTACGACGTCAAGACTTCCTGCCTGAGGAGTGCTGCCATCTTCTGTCACTCCAATAATGTTGTACCGAGTCCGATATGGCCTCGAAGACAAACGAACCCAGCTTGTTTAATCTCGAAGACCATGCTTTGTTGCTTGGCATCGTCGCCGTGCGTTGTCATTCACGATAGTGCGGTTTTCCCGCTAACGTAAGTGAGCTTAAACAGCATTGTATCTACAGTAAAATGCCTAATGTGGCACTCATTTGCGAGGTCGCGTAATGGAAAACGAAACGTGCGATAGGCTCCCGCCAAGATTCAGGCAAGCTTCCCTGAAGAGTGCTGTCGTCTTTTATCATTGTAGAACACTTTTTCTCAGTTGGATATGGCTTCCATGATATACGCACCCGACATGCTTAATCTCAGAGGCCACGCCTGACTGTTTTGCCTCTTGGTCTTACGTTGTGATTTTCTGTAGCTTAGTTTTCGCGCAAACGTAAGTGGCTGCCGTATGCTCGATAAAATGCCGCATGTGCTGCTCGATTGAGAGGGCGCGTACCTGAAAATGAAAGCTACGTTACACACCCGATTCTGCTAAACATCCGCCAAGAATCTTTTCAAGAAGAAATGAAAGGGAGCGGTGGGGGAGGCTGCAACCTTTAGTGTCGTGGTCGAGAACAGAGCACACGAACGAGCGGACGGATAACAACAACTGTTTAATGACGTAAGTATTAAAGCACGCGTGCTCGCGCGGCTACATGACAGCTCAACAGACACGATCACACACACTGGTGCCAGAGAACATCTTCCCGAATGATCTTCCGCTCGTCACGTGATGCTTTACACATAGCGCCATCTCTTTGTGGCTGCGCCCGCGACATTCCGGTCCACTCCCATCGCTGTGCGCCTGGACTCATTGGCATGAAGCTAGCTGTTGATCTTCGTGAACTCATTCGTGCTCTTCTCGAAATGCTGGTTGAGTTAGTTTGAGTGAGATCGCTGATTTCTTTCACAAGTCGCGTATGCTGATCTCTTCGAGTTGCATGCGTCTTTTTTTAACGCTTCGAGGTCCATTGAAATCGGTGTCTTGCTTCAGAGTTTTTCGGCGCCAAGTTTTCATATTTCTCAAGATCACTGTTGTACTCGAGGTGGGAAAGCAAAGCGAATGTCCGTAAATGCGCATTTTCACTGCACAGAGTGCCCTCTTAGCGTTGTTAGCTGGAGCTTTACGTATAGCTGACAATTGGGCAAGCCGTACAGGCATTAGATGTTTTGTTACATTGAGTGCCATCCACGTCTTGTTAGCTGATACCTTTTAAAATCTTGACTACGAACCTAATGAGATCAGACAACGTTGGTGTGCGCGATAAATTTCCACGTGACGGCGTACCTAAAAGCGGCACTCGTGATATAAGTGTCTGCCTCTTGGTCTGTAACAAGATTCTAGCAAGCCTGCGTGTAGAGCGCTGTCATGTTCTACGACAGTAACTCAGTAGTTTAGGGTTCGTTATGACCTCAAGGACAAAAGTACCCGACTTGCTTCACCTCAGAGGCCACGCTCTTGCAGCTTTGCTTCGAAGTCTTGAGGTGTGATTCACTGTAGCTTCATTTTCACGCAGGCGAAAATAACCCTCACGTGTAGAATAAAATACCGCGTTTGCCACTCGTTTGAGTGTGCCCGTACTTGAAAGAGAGACCCATGACACGCACACAACTAATTAAAACCAGAAACATGCCTCAATCTTGTCTAGATTCCGCTTATTTCGTGCCCTTGATAACCATGAAAAGCGACGATCGTCATACTCAGGGGCTGCAGTTTTCCTAAATTGTAGTAAAAATACTAAATATCGGAACATTAACGAAAAGGCCGTTGGCTATCGTGGACCCAGTAGCACCACTATTAGCAGTTGCTTCCATAGGCGTGCGCAGAGTTGCCCATTAGGCGGGAAATTTCACCATAGCGTACCCCCCCCCCCCTACCACTCCGGTTGGTCGAGCTTGAAATGAAAGAGGCCTCGCAGTGGATGCAAAAATAAAACTTAAACGATGACATGGTTTGTAAAATGGCCTGTCCTTGGCTTTCAGGGCGTAAATATGTCAAGCAAACGGCCCTTGGAGCGCGACGTCAGTGGTCCTCGGCTGCCATTATAGTAAAAAAAACCTGCGTGATCACAACCGTGCGCTTTAAACAATGACGGGACAGGTCCGACTGAGTGAATGTATGTGGCACACTTGGCGCCCCCTCAGATGATTAAGGCGGGGGGGGGGGGGGGGAGGCGCCCGCTCCTGTCCCCCTCGTTCGCACGGATATGAGCACTTCGTTTTTCTTCGTTTTTTTTTTGTTTTTTTTTGCGCCCACCTCAAGCGTCGCCTAATTTATTTGCTCTTACAGAGACGTAACGCGAGCCGCTGCAGCCTGTGTTTTCCCCCAGCGAACTGTACACTAACGCCTACGACAAAAGAATATTTCTTTCGCACACGCGCTCTGTGCATCACGCCGGCTTTGTGGGAGACTAAGATAGCAGAAAACTCATGCGAAATGATACAGCCACAGAAGCGCAGAAGCGAAAAAAAAAGGAAAACAAATAAAGAAAAGAAAAGACATTCACTGGAAGCATCACGTAGTAGTTATCGCGGACAGACATCTCGCCGTTCTCTCGAAAAACTGCCAATTCATGGCCAGAGGCGCAGGCAGGCTGCGGAGTGCTGCCATCTTCTGTGACATCAAAATAGTCGTTTTCCGTTGGTTACGGCCTCCAAGACTGAAAGCGCCCGAATTCCTTAATCTCATAGGCCACGCTTTTACTGCTTCACCTTGTAGTCCCGCGTTGTGAATCACGGCCACGTGATCGCTGCAGCCTGTACTTTTCTTTCCCGCGTTGTTGAATGGCGTTTGTATGGACGATAATGTACCGCAGGGGCCCCTCGTTCGAGATGTGGAGGGTACTGTAGGAAAGGAAACCTGCATTACATGCCCGCCTGTTAACGTCTTGCAAATATTCAAGCAATGGTGCCTGAGCAATGCTGCCGTCTTCTGCGATTGTGAGGAAAATTTTTCGTAGCTGATTAACTCCTCAAAGACCTGGAGCCAGGCCCATAGCCAGGGGGAGGGTGGCCCTAGGGCCCGCCCTCTCCCCCCCCCCCCCGAAATTTTGGTGAAGTACGGGTTTTTACCAGAAATAAATAACAAATGCCCCCCCCCCCCCGAAAAAAATTCCTGGCTACGGGCCTGCCTGGACCGCACGGCTTGGTAAATCTCAGAGGCCGTGGCTTTATGTCCTGCGTTGCGATTAACGGAACCTTCTTTTCCGCGGAGAAGTAAGAATGGTCCGGTATACGGTAGTACATGTCGTATTACGACTTGTTTGAGAGGGTGCGCGCTGTCGTAATTCGCAGGGACTCGCCTAAAACCATGAAATGCGACGGAGATCATGCTCAATGGCTCCAGTGCTTCAAAATTGTCACGGAAACATTAAATACCGGAAGAGTTCATTTAAAATGCGGTTGGTGTTTGTCCTCACTGTTAGAGAGAGAGAGAGAGAGAAATGAACTTTTTTTAGGGGCGATGCTCCTTAGGGTGTGGGTCTGTCCCTCCTCAGTTGTATGTAGTAGTAGTAGTAGTAGGTAGCCACATCTAGTTCTTGGAGTGTTCACTAGATGGCGCGCTGTCGTAGCCGAGTCACTAGTTCCAGTGACTCTAGCCACTTATAGTTCTCAGAAAGATCCCTAGATAGCGCGGAGGCGCTCGCTGCGTTACAGATGCGTGCTCTAGTTCCCCCCCCGCCCCCCTCTCTCGCCTCGCGAGGCCGACGCAGGCAGCGTCTGCTAGCGAGTTTCTTGATTGAAAAAATCGACTGCTCGCGCTCCACAGCCGTTCACTGACTGTATATATGGGCACTGGATTTTGACCTCCAAAGTAGTGCCTTTGTGAGATTTCTCCTGTGCATGATTAAACATTAAAAATTCACAGCGTACTTTAAGATCAAAGTGAGCTGCAAGTTGCCATGACTCTCATCGACCCTTTAGTATAAACGCGCCCGATCTCACGTCGTTGATGATGTACTGGGCAGAATTCACGCAAGATTGACATATGGCGCGTGTCATTGGTGGAAGGCAATCGTTCGATTTAGTGCGGCGACGTACGCTAGGGGGACCGTTGTAATGACGGGACCACGTAAACCAGCAGTACAATAAAAGTTTGATGTTTAATATATACACGGTGTTTCTCACGTGTTTACTTGATCATATACTGGGCGAATTACTCGGAGTATTCACAGTTTAGAGATGATTCCCTCCGGAGCTTCGCCCCACTCATCATCATTCACCCCGTGGATATGCTGTGGATTTTTTTCACCAGGCTCTTTGTACTTCAGCCCTAAGGTGGGTGGCCCCCTCAGTCCAGGTAGCCATGGCTCGCTGCCGCACGCCCGAGCCCTGTCGTAGTCGTAGCTGGGTGTCAGGGTCTTGCGTCACCAGCAGAGCCTCCCACTGGTATTCTAATTCTTTCTCTGTATCCGCTCCTTCCTCTTCGTCTTTGCGTGGGGGTGATGACGGTGGTACGTCCGGATTGTTCGTGCACTCCAGCACCATGTGGCGCAGGGTGTTGGACGTGTCCGGTGGGCAAAACTTGCAGTCCCGCCTGTAGATCCCTGGATACATTGCGTGCATCAATGTTCCGTGCGGGTAAGTTCCGGCCTGGAGTCTTCTCCAGGTCACCGCTTGCTCCCTACTAAGACTCTTGTGTGCCGGCGGATACCGCTTCCTCTGCTTCCTGTAATGCGCCAAAATGGCTGAATACTTCTTCGGTATGCATTCATCCTCGTTGTGACAGCTGTCGGTACGTGTTCTCTGCGTGTCGAAGATGGCTCGGCGTGCATGATCTCAAGCCGCAGCGTGCGCCGCCTGGTTCCCCGCGAGAGACTCGTGTCCTGGTGGCCAGAGGATGGTTGTTTCTTCCACCTTCGTGCTCTCTAAGACGTGGAGTGCTGCCTTTGCGATCCTTCCGTTCATGTACCTTCTGCGCGCTTCTTGCGAATCCGTTACCACGGTAACCCGCGTCTTCTTGCATGTAGCGTTGGTCAGGGCTATGCCCATCTCTTCCGCTGTGCTTGCGTCCTTGGCACGCATGGATGTTGAGAGCTTCAGTTTTTATGTGCGTTTAAAACGTCGTAGTGCAAAGAGCCGACGGGGCTCCGTTGACGTATATGTAACAAAAATCCAGGGGCGTAGCCAGAAATTTTTTTCGGGGGGGGGGTTCAACCATACTTTATGTATGTTCGTGCGTGCGTTTGTATGTGTGCGTGCCTATATACGCAAGCAAAACTGAAAAATTTCGGGGGGGGGGGGTTGGAGCCCCCAACCCCCCCCTTGGCTACGCCCCTGCAAAAATCTATCATTCGCACCCGCGCTCAGTGTATTAACGCCAGCTCTCAGGGAAACTGAGGAGGCTACACACTGGCGCGATATCCCGAAGCCGTGGCGGCGCGCAAGGAAAAATGAAAGTAGAAATAAAGAAAAAAATATTCAGTGGAAGCATCACGCGTAGCACTTAACGCTGGCAGAGATCTCGTTCGTAATACCGCGAACTCTATGGCGCCGTATGTCTGCGAAAATTGTCGAGTCATTGCCCGAGGAGCAGGAAGCACGCGCGCTGTCTTTCAGATAACGCTCCCCCTTCAACGTGCAAGACTGCCTGCCTGAGGAGTGCTGCCATCTTCTGTCACTCCAATAAAGTTGTACCGAGTCTGATATGGCCTCGAAGACGAACGCATCCAGTTTGTTCAGTCTCGAAGACCATGCTTTACTGCTTTGCGTTGTGGCCTTGCTTTGTCGTTCAGGATAGTGTGGTTTTCCGGCGAACGTAAGTGAGCTTAAACATCATTGTATGTTCAGTAAGATGCGTAATGTGACACTCGTTTGCGAGGTCGCGTAATGGAAAACGAAACGTGTGATAAGATGCCGTCAAGATTCACGCAAGCTTCCTTGAAAAGTGCTGCCGTCTTTTGTCATTGTAGAACACCTTTTCTCAGTTGTATATGGCTTCCAAGATATGCGCACCCCACATGCTTAATCTCAAAGGCCGCGCCTGACTGTCTCGCTTCTTGGTCTGACGTTGTGATTTCCTGTAGCTTAGTTTTCGCGCGAACGTAAGTAGCTGAGGTATATGCTCGATAACATGCCGCATGTGCTGCTCGATTGAGAGGGTGTGTACCTGAAAATGAAAGCTACGTTACGCCCCCGATTCTGCTAAACCCCGGCCTAGAATATTTTCAAGTAGTGGCAAATGAAAATGACGGAGGGGGGGGGGGGGGAGCCGAACCTGCAGGACCGCTTCCATCGCTACACAACTGCACACATCGGCATGACGTTAGCCGTTGATCTTCGTGAACTCGCTCGTGCTCTTCTGGAGACGCTGGTTGAATTAGCTTGATACAGTGAAATCGATGATTTCTTTTACAAGTGGCCCGTGCTGAGCTCTTGGAGTTGTATGCGCCTTTTTCAAACGCTCCACGGCTCATTGAAATCGATGTCTTCCTTCAGAGTTTTTGGGCCCCAAGTTTTCATGTTTCTCAAGATCGTTGTAATCGCAGTGGGAAAGCAAAGCGAAGGTCCGTAAATGCGCATTTTCACTGAACAGAGTGCCCTCTTGGTGTTCTTAGCTGGAACATTACGTACAACTGACAATTGGGCAAGCCGTACAGTGATTAGATTTCTTGTTACAAGGAGTGCCTTCCACGTCTTGTTAGCTGATACCTTTTAAAATTTTGAATGCGAACGTAAATGAGCTTAGAAAACGTTGGTGTGCGCGATCAAATTTCACGTGACGGCGTACTTAAAAACGACACTTGTGATATAAGTGCCCGCCTGCTGGCTCGTAACAAGATTCCAGCAAGCCTGCCTGTAGAATGCTGCCATCTTCTGTGACAGTAACACAGTTGTTCAGGGTTCGTTATGACTAGAGGCCGGATTTTTAGGCACTAGAAATTCTCGTCTTAGGCGCCAGAAATAGGCAGGCAAAACAATGTTTTAGGCTTCCAAAATCGTAAACATAGGCACAATAAATTTTCACATAAATGCAAATAAATTCAAATGAAGACGTGCGCGACATTTATGTACGACAGGAGAACAAAAATGTTATCGCTTAAGATGGCATAAAGGCGCCAACAGTTGAACATAACCGTACAATGGTGCTTTCTCCCGAACGGTTCGCCCGTGTTCTGCACGATGAGTCAAGTGTCCACTGTCGAATCAACACACTCCTCCGTATCTTTCCGGCATCACTGAGAAGTGCAGAGCAGGAGCAGACAGCCAGATTACTAAAAGACCAGAAAGGAGGGATTCCTCCTATTGGCCGGGTCAAATTGCGTAGAGCCAATTTCTCCCCTGGCAGTGAACCACTGGCTTAGCTAGACGGGTGGGGGAGGGGGGGGGTGTTGGACCTCCCCCCCTCCCCGAAACATTTCAGTTTTTCGTGTGTGTATATACACGCACATATACAAACGCATGCACGAAAATATGTAAAGTATGGTTGCCCCCCCCTCCTTGAAAAAAATTTCTGGCAACGCTACTGCGGTGAACACCTTAAAAAGTAAATTACAAACAAAACAAAAGCTGCGTGAACATCACTTTTTTTTTCTTTTTTTGCTCTTCACTGTCCTTCCCGCTGACGGCTCTTCGCATTCGCCGACCGCTCGGGCCATGTCAGCGCGGCGGCGAATGCTCGCCGGCGTGTCCCGCTTCACTGCTGCTAGCGGTTGTTGGTTGGTTGAACTAGAGGACTAGGTTGAACCCCATGGTTCCTAACAGTCAATCTTACGCGGTAACATGAATAACGGTCTCAAACAGCACCCGGGAGCGAAACTTGAGGCTAAATGGCGTTCATATAAGCGCAAATTTTTGAAAATAGGCATTTATAGGAATTTGTAAGCATTTAAGGCACGAACGTCAAATATAGGCATTTATAGGCACCATAAAAACGCTATAAAAGCCCTTGTTAACCTCTAATTCATGCTCATATATCAAAATGGCGCGATAGGAGCGCAAGGAACAAAATAGGCAGTTGCCTAAAATCCGGTCTCTAGTTATGACCTCAAAAACAAAAGTACCCGGCTTGCTTGAACGAAAGACTTAAAAAGCACCATTATAACGTTAACACAGCTGTTTCAGATAATTTAGGCATACATTGCCGAGATGGTGCATGCCTTCCACGCTTTGAAGATACGCATATGCTCAGCCGTTCATCGGACATGATGACAAGACTGATCATTGAAGCTGTGTAAGCATGGCGTCACTTGCACTGACCGAAAAAGAAAAACTGTTTCTTGATATGTGTCGCTAGGCGTTGACTGTTTGTAACGAGCGGAAGACCAATGTACCGGACTGTTGAAAGTTTCTCTTCTTTTTTCGTGCCTCCTATATAAATGACGCACTGACGCTAACAAAATCCAGTTGTGAGTAAGCGCTCGTGTGTGTGCCCCTTCCGTCCTCATCTCTTAGCGCTGTTTCATCGCCATGCTTCCCAACGAACTAGCCCACCGACAAGCACTAACGGCTTGCTTCACCACAAAGGCCACGCTTTTGCAGCTTTGCTTTGGAGTCTTGACGTGTGATTCATTGTAGCTTCGTTTTCGCGCAGGCGAAAATAACTCGCTCGTGTAGAATAAAATACCGCGTTTGCCACTCGTTTGAGTGTGCCCGTACTTGAAAGCGAGACCCACGACACGCACACAACTACTAAAACCAGAAAAATGCCACAATCTCGTCTAGATTTCGCCTATTTCGTGCCCTTGATAACCATGAAAAGCGACGACGTCATGCTCAGTGGCTGCAGTTTTTCCTAAATTGCAGTAAAAATACTAAATATAGGAAGGTTAACGAAAAGGCTGTTGGCTATCGTGGACCCAGTAGCACCACTATTAGCACTTCCTTCCATAGGCGTGCGCAGAGTTCCCCATTAGGCGGGAAATTTCACCATAGCGTCCTAACCCCCCCCCCCCCCCTCTGGTTGGTCGAGAATGAAAGGAGAGAGGCCTCGCAGTGGATGCAAGAAATGAAAATGAAACGATGACATGCTTTCTAAAATGGCCTGCCTTTGGCCTCCGGCTTTCCGGAGGTAAAAATGGGAAGCACGCTGCTCTCCGAAGGCAACATGAGTAGTCCTCGGCTGCCATTATAGTAAAAAACCTGCGTGTCCATAATCGTGCGCTTTAAACAATGACGGGAAACAGGTCCGAGTGAGTGAATGTATGGGGCAGACTTGGGAGCCCCCCTCAGGTGACAGGGGGGGGGGGAGGGGGGAGGGGGGGGGGGGCTGGCCCCCTCGTTCGCACGGATATGAGCACTTCGTTTCATTTCTTTTTGTTTGCACACATCTGTAGCGTCGCCTAATTTATTTGCTTTTACAGCGACGTAATGCGAGCCGCTGCAGGCTGTGTTTTCCCCCAGCGAGCTGTACACTAACGCCTACGACAAAAGAATATTTCGTTCGCACTCGATCTCAGTGCATCACGCCGGCTTTGTGGGAGACTAAGATAACAGAAAAATCATGCGAAGTGATGCAGCCACAGAGACGCAGAAGCAAAAAAAAAGCACATAAAAAAAAAAGACATTCACTGGACGCATCGCGTAGCAGTTATCGCGGCCAGACATCTCGCATGGTATGCCGCCAGCTGTCTACCGCTGGTTGCCTCGAATAACTGTCAATTCATTGCCAGAGGCGCAGGCAGCCTGAGGAGTGCTGCCATCTTCTGTGACTTCGAAATAGTCGTTTTCCGTTGGTTACGGCCTCCAAGACTAAAAGCGCCCGGATTCTTTAATCTCAAAGGCCACGCTTTTACTGCTTCGCCTTGTAGTCCGCGTTGTGAATCATGGCAGCCTGTACGTTTCTTTCCCGCGATGTTGAATGGCGTTCGTATGGACGATAATGTACCCCTGCCCTCGTTTGGGATGGAGGGGCACTGTAGACAAGGAAACGTACATTACGTGCCCGCCTGTTAACTTCCTGCAACTATTGAAGCAATGGTGCCTGGGCAATGCTGCCGTCTTCTGCGACTGTGAGGGAAATTTTTCGTAGTTGATTAACTCCTCAAACACCTGGAGCCATAGGTCGGCAAACTCACTCATGAGTCGACTCACTCAGACTCCCTCAGTCTAAGATCGAACAGTGAGTCTGAGTCTTAGCGAGTCCGGGTGAGTAATATTTTGGTGAGTCTGAGTCCGAGTGAGTTATGTTGTGAAAAATTTTGGTGAGTCTGAGTCCGAGTGAGTCCGGTTAAGGAAAAGTTTGGTGAGTCTGAGTACGAGTGAGCCCTAAGCGCAAAATATATTTCGTGAGTGAGTCCGAGTGAGCTCCACATTTTTTGCCGACCTACGGGACTCCTATCTACTAACTTCGGCATTAATATCAGCCTAACATAGAGCTACGTTTACACTCACGTCTACTCACACATAATTCGATGAGCTAGCGCTCATTTGCGAGCTCAACGTTTATTGATCAGATGGATGAGTTTCGGACGGGGAAAACAACGGGAAGTACTTAATAAAAATATATCCTGTGAGTGATCTCTTACAATAAAATGTCCTTACTCGATAGCGACCACTGATCAGTCGCACTTGAAAGTAGGAGATCAAAAGGTGCCAAGTAGAGCAGCGCTTATGCGAGATTTGGGCGTTAAAGCGCATTGGCACCATGGTAAAAGAAAGCTAATCATACGCTTACGGACTCATGAGTCACTTGACTCAGGCTCACTCAGACTCAGATCGAGCAGTGAGTCTGAGTGAGTCCGAGTTAGTAATATAATGGTGAGTTTGAGTCCGAGTGAGTCCGGCCGAGAAAACGTTTAGTGAGTCTGAGTCCGAGTGAGTCCAGTTGAGGAAAATTTTGGTGAGTATGAGTCCGAGTGAGCCCAAATGGCACAATATATTTGATGTGTGAGTCTGAGTGAGCTCCACATTTTTCGCTAAGCTATGCCTGGGGCACACGGGTTGTCAAATCTCAAAGGCCACGGCTTTATGTGCTGCGTTGCGATTCACGGAAACTTCATTTCCGCGCAGAAGTAAGAGCGGTCGTATGTACGGTAGTATATGTCGTATTACGACTTGTTTGAGAGGGTGCGTTGCGGTGGACTGCTGGTGGAAAGGTCGAAGGTTCGATCCCGGCCGAGGCGCTCGCATTTCAATGGGACGCGGAATGCTAGAGGCTTGTGTACTGCGCGATGTCTGTGCACGTTAACACCAGAATTTCGTAATTTCCGGAGTCCTCGACTACGGCGTGCCTCATAGTCATATCGTGGTTTAAGCACGTAAAACCAAATTATTATTATTAGTATTATCAGTATTATTGAGAGGGTGTGTTCTTGGAAAGGAAAGCTATGGCGCGTGCCCGTCTACTAAGTCGACGTGCCCAATAGTATTCAAGCAAACCTTCTTGGGATGTGTTTCCATCTTTTTTTTACTTTAAAGCCGTTGTTCTCAATGATACAGTTTCTCGGTTGTTCTCAACAAAAGACCAACTTTTATTATCCGCAGGGTACTGCGGACATATGACGCCAAATACCAGTGCAACGTCATCGCCACTTATACCTACATAAATGTTTTCCTAGGATAACAATGGCAGGCCTGGATACGAAAAGGTAAACTCCAATCCAAATCTTAGTTGTTCTCGGTCCAAGCTTAAAGCGACGCGAGACCGTAGACAGTTGAAGGTGATGCTCGAAAATAATTTCGCGCGCGTTCTACGTCTTCGCCGACGGCATTTTTGGGTGATTTGTATTTTACGAATGTTGGGATAACTGATATTTCTGACGAGAAAAAAAATTCTCGATCCAGCAAAATTGAATTAGCGGGTGCCTACGACATAAATGATTAAAATATGTGCTTCTGAGTGACGCGTCTAGAAGATATATATAGAATGACCCTCAGAAACTCTGAAAAAGCCGATTAACTCACACAAAGACTTAAAAATGCATGCATAGAGCGTGCACATTGGCCGTCGTGTAACAATGCACTGACGAGCAAAACGCTTTCTTTGATACCAGCAAACTACCTTTATGGTATACCAGACAGCACTTTTACCGCGAGAGGACGCTTGGTAAGCGAGAAAGAGACAAACATGTAAAAGGCGTGTGGCTACGCCGCTTTGAGGTTCTCGCACAAACGCACCGTGACGTCACAGATTTTGATGACGTCTCTTGTGTTCTGTATACATCGTTATAGGCAAAAGCGTGAAAGTGTATTCCATGGAGTTGCAAAGGAACCAGAGACTTAATATGGTCTTGCGTGACCGCACGAAGGCTAGTCTCAGTTGGCTATGTCCTCCAAGACAAGAACACTCGGCTTGTTTAATCTCAAAGGCCACGCTTTACTGCTCTGCGTTGTAGGCTGCCGCTGTTATTAACGATAGTTCGGTTTTTCCGCGAACGGAAATGAAATCAAACAACGACCCTATGCACGATTAAATATCGCATGTGTCACTGGTTCGAGAGGTTATGCAGGTGCTTGGAAACGAGACCTGCGGCACGCGCCCGGTTCCCCTGAGGAGTGCCGCCGCCTTTCGTAGCTGCATGGCATTTGTTTTCAGTTGCTTATGACCTCGTAGACAAAAGCACTCGGCTGCCGAGTGCTTCTGTCTTTTAGGACATCACAGAAGTTATGTCCTGCGGGTTATGGCGTCCGTAATTGGAAGCACCAGGTTGTTCCATCTCAAAGGCCGCGCTTCACTGCCTTACTTTATCGTCTTGCGTTGTGATTCACTGCTGCTTGGTGCGTGATGGCTACTTCAGACGACGGTGGTTATGGTCTTACTTGACTTGTACGCACACTCGGAAATCGGCCATGAATGTGTAAGCTTCGCTTTTAGGCAAGGTGTCGAAATATTACAAAATATTAAGAAAAATCAAAAGAAGAAATATGGAATTTAAACGCGATATAACGCAACCCGATTTTACGAGGTTCCCGATCTAACGAACAGATTTCCATTTACCGAGAAATACCCAAAGAAGGCTCAATGTTTTTATCAACCCGATTCATAGGCGTGCGCGCAAAGGGGGGGGGGGGGGGGGGGGGGGCAGGGGGGCGGCCACCCCCCTAATCACCTAAGAGGGGGGGGGGCGCAAAATCTGCCCCATACATTGACTTAGTAGGGTGGGGGGGGGCGCTGCGACGAACCTTTGCCCCCCCTAATGCGGAACCCTGCGCACGCCTATGACCCGATTCACGAACTCACTTGGCCACGAAACCCGATTTAGCGAAGTGTTTTCTGAAATGGTTTTGTAAAAAAAAGCTGAAATTTTCTTCAAATTTTGACTGAGATGAGTTTTTCTTCGAGCGTGTGCTCTAAAGCTATCGCGTTAAATATTGCGCCCTAGTCATGGTCATAGCTTTGTTAGGCAGGCCCGTAGTCAGGAATTTTTTTCGGGGGGGGGGGGGGGGGGGGAGTCGGGGGTGACTTGTTGAAGACCTTGACTGTTCTAGAAAAACGCCTATTTTCGTTACTTATTTTCGGTAAAACATCCTCGTCCGTAAGACTTTTGTGGGGGGAGGGAGGGGCTATGGCACCTCCACTGGCTACGGGCCTGTTGCGAGTCTTCACACCGCACCCATGCACGGAACATCGGAATGGGCAGTCGGCCACCTCGCACAATCGCTGCATTCGTTCTGTGGGTCTTCACGAATCGGTAGCTTGTCATTCTCACGTGATCGCCTACTTGTCCTGCACCCTGGACAATGTGTCCTATGCCCTGGCGACATGGGAGGCTCCATGTCCTGGCCACTCTCGGGCCGTCCCCCGAACTTTTTACTCGTGCAGGCGTGGGTTGGTAGCAAAAACAATGTCTTAGTAGCTTTCGGTCGTCACTACGGTACAATGTTAAATTTCGAAGGACCAAGAAATTCCTTCCTCGATTTCGCGAACTTCCTCATTTAGCATCGGATGCGTTTTCGAAGGTCGCAGGTTCGGTCCCTGCCGGCGGCAAGTTATGATTTCTTACACTTTACTTTCTTCACATTCATATTCTAATTACTACAAATAACGACCCCTATAGTTTTCTTGGTATTACTGTCTGTCAGTTCTCATTAATATTTTGTCTAACAAAGAAAAACGAGCCCTTAAAAGTCATCTACTTTTCCTGATTTAGCGAAATAATTCGAACGCTGTCAACAATTCGTTAAATCGAGTTTCAACTGTATAAAGGAAAAATAAAATTTTTGTTCGATTGAATTCTGTGGGGTTGCCGCACCGGAACAGCCATATGATTATAAGGCACGCCGTGGTGCGGGATGCCGGGTTAATTTTCGCTGCCTCGTTTCTTCTAAGTACTTGGGTGCTCTTGCATTTCGCCCGCATCGACGTGTCTGCGGTCTCTTAGTGACTAAGAATGAAGCTCACAGCTGACCTCCTAAGATACGGCTTCGAGTATTGCGAAAGTTCTCAGTCATGACAGACAGATTAACATTTAAGCAAAACCGAACACAAATGAAATGGTCATATTAGGATGATTTACCGCAAAGATAGTTGTGATCACTGACATAAGAATACTGAGAAAAATAGTAATAGGAATGGTATAGAATTTATCGTTTGAATGAAACCACAAACGGCATTCAACACGTTCCTGTCGCTAAAACGGAGTACCGAGGCACTGAATGTGGCAATTGCTTCTGATTTTAAGTTTAACCCATGTTTAGGAAGCGGTGTTTCGAGAATTATTTTTTTCCCTGTTAATCTATACCGTAGATATAATAAAATAGTCTAAAGACTTCGTGTGAAAGTACAATTAGCAAGGTGCAAGAATATTGTGCGATGTATTATGATTCCCACAGTGCTCCGCCAAAAATTATTGATCTGAGATAAATGCAATAATCATGCCTAGATTTAGACGATGCCACCGTGCCCATTTAGTGCTATTTATAAGCACGAAGTGCGACGCTCAACGTTCTCAGTGGCTTCAGTGTTTCCAAATTGTGACAAATACTAAATAACAGAATAGTAAACAAAACGCGCTTGCCTATCATCAACCTTATAGCATCACTACTAGCACTTTGGTTTTTTAATTTGATTTTACAGTGAGGTAATGCAAGAAGCGATCACCTTGATGATACTTTACACGGAACTCTACTGACCCACACAACAAAAATACCTCGTTCCTACCAGCGCACTGAGTGCATCACGCTTGCTCTATAGGAAACTCAAGAAGCTGAAGGTTGGTGCGAAACGTGGCAGCCACAGGGAAGCAGAAACAGAAAGGGACAATAAAAAAAAAGATATATTCGGCCATGTCTAGCGCAGAAGATATCGCTGCCAGACATCTCGTCTGCAAAGGCGGGAGCTGCGAGGCGCCACGTGTCTGGAAAAATTGTCGATTCATTGCCAGCGGATTATTGGTGGTTGCTCGCCGTGTTCAAGATGACGCTCGCCCCTGGGCGGTCAAGCAAGCCCGCCTGCAGAGTGCTGCCATCTTCGGTCACTGTAGAACAGCTGTTCGGAGTCTGTTATGCATGGCCTCAAAGATTTAGGACTGCCAGCTTGCTTGATCTCAAAGACCACACTTTACGGCTGTCTGTCGTAGGCTTGGATTGTCAGTCGGAATAGTTTGGTTTCCATCGAACGTAAATGAGGTTCGATAACGTTGGTACGTGGTACGTACGGTAAATGTCGCATGTGCCACTTGTTAGACAGGCTGCGTTCTTCAAAACGAAACCTGTAAAACGCGCCAGGCTGTTCTTTGCAACCATTCAAGCAAGGTTGTCTGAGGAGTGCTGCCGTCTTCTGGAGCGGCAGAACAGTTATTCCCAGTAGGTCATGGTCTTCGAGACAACAGCACCCCGCTTGTTTAATCTCAAAGGGCACGCTTTACTGTATCGCCTTGAAGTCGGGCGTTGTGATTTACTGCGGCTTGGGTTTTGCGCAGAAGTAACACTTGGATGTCTGATAATATGGCGCATGTATCACTCAATTTATTGCTAGGGTGCGCACCTAAAAACGGGACGCATTTGTTTTCAATTGCCTAAGGCTACCAAATCGGATGCACCCGGTTGTTTAATCTGCAAGGCCTCATTTGCCTTGTAGTGTTGCGTTGCGATTGAATGCAGCTTGGTTCTCGCGCTGACGTAACTCGCAGGTACTCGCCTAAGACCACGAGAGGGACGGAGATCATGCTCAATGGCCCCAGTGTTTAAAAATTGTCACGGAAACATTAAATACCGGAAGAGTTCATTTAAAATGCGGTTGGTGTATGTAATCACTGTTAGAGCCAACGTTGGTTAGAGCTGCAGTTTTTATGTACGTTTAAAACATCGTAGTGCAAACAGCCGAGGGCCTCTGTTGGCCAGGGGCGTAGCCAGAAATTTTTTTCGGGGGGGTTTCAACCATACTTCGGGTATGTTCGTGCGTGCGTTTGTATGTGTGCGTGTATATATACGCAAGCAAAACTGAAAAATTTCGGGGGGGGGTTTGAACCCCCCCCCCCAACCCCCCCCTTGGCTACGCCCCTGCTGTTGACGTACACGCAACAAAAATGTATCATTCATGCCCGCGCTCAATGTATTACGCCGGCTCTAAAGGAAACTGAGCAGGTTACACATTGGCGCGATATCCCGAAGCCATGGCGGCGAGCAAGGAAGAATGAAAGTAGAAATAAAGAAAGAAATATTCAGTGGAAGCAACACGCGTAGCAGTTAACGGTGCCAGAGATCTAGTTCGTAATGCAGCGAGATCTATGGCGCCGTTTGTTTACAAAAATTGTGGAGTCATTTCCCGAGGAACAGGTAGCGCGCGCGCCGTCGTCAAGATAACGCTGCCTTGGCTGCCTCTTCGACGTGCAAGACTGCCTGCCTGAGGAGTGCTGCCATCTTCTGTCACTCAAATAAAGTTATACCGAGTCTGATACGGCCTCGAAGACAAACATACCCAGCTTGTTTAATCTCGAAGGCCATGCTTTATCGCTTTGCATTGTGGCCTTGCTTTGTCGTTCACGATAGTGCGCTTTTCCCGCGAACGTAAGTGAGCTTAAACAATATTGTATGTACAATAAGATGCCTAATGTGACACTCGTTTGCAAGGTCGCATAATGGAAAACGAAACGTAGGATAGGCTCCCGCCAAGATTCAGGCAATGTTCCCTGAAGAGTGCTGCCGTGTTTTGTTATTGTAGAACACTTGTTCTCCGTTACTTATGGCTGCCAACATATGCGCACCCGAGATGCTTAATCTCAAAGGCCACGCCTCACTGTTCTGCCTCTTGGTCTTGTTGTGATTTTCTGTAGCTTAGATTTAGCGCGAACGTAAGTAGCTGTCGTCGTATGCTCGATAACATGCCGCAGGTGCTGCTCGCTTGAGAGGGCGTGTACCTGAAAATGAAAGCTACGTTGCACACCCGATTCTGCAAAACCCCTCCAACAATCTTTTCAAGTAGCGGAAAATTGAAATGAAAGGGGGGGGGGAAGAGGCTGGAACCTTCCGGGCCACTGGAAGGCTGGAACCTTCCGGGCCACATCGGCATGAGGCTAGCTGTTGAGCTTCGTGAACTCATTCGTGCTCCTCTCGAATTAGTTAGATTCAGTGAGATCGGTGATTTCTTTCACAAGTCGCGTGTGCTGCGCTCTTCGAGTTGCA
This sequence comes from Rhipicephalus sanguineus, assembly GCF_013339695.2. NCBI lineage: Eukaryota > Metazoa > Arthropoda > Arachnida > Ixodida > Ixodidae > Rhipicephalus > Rhipicephalus sanguineus. Next base: position 38,644,183 of record NC_051184.2, on the reverse strand, counting down.
TGCGTATTTGCAAACCGCTCCGCGGCCCACTGAAATCGATGTCTTGCTTCGGAGTTTTCCGGCGCGAAGTTTTCATGTTTCTCAAAATCCTTGTTGTAATCGAAGTGTGATACCGAAGCGAAGGTCGGTAAGTGCGCATTTTCACTGAACAGAGTGCCCTCTTCGTGTTGTTAGCTGTAACTTTACGTACAGCTGACAATTGGGCAAGCGGTACAGTGAATATATTTTTTGCTACAACGTCTTGTTAGCTGATACCATTTAAAAGTTTGAATGCGAACGTAAATGAGGTTGGAGAACGTTGGACGTTGGTGTGCACGATCAAATTCTACGTGACGGCGTACTTAAAATCGACGCCTGTGATAAGTGCCCGCACGTTGGTTTGTATCAGATTCTAGCAAACCTGTCTCTAGAGTGCTGTCATCTTCTGTGATAGTAACACAGTTGTTAGGGTTCGTTATGGCCGCAAATACAAAAGTACCCCGCTTGCTTCACCACAAAGGCCACGCTTTGGCAGCTTTGCTTTGAAGTCTTGAGTGGCGATTCGCTGTAGCGTCGTTTTCCCGCAAAACAGAATAACTCTCGCATGTAGAATAAAATGCCGCATTTGCCGCTCGTTTGAATGTGCCCGTACTCGAAAGCGAGACCCATGACACGTACAGAACTACTAAAACCAGAAAAATGCCACAATCTCGTCTAGATTTCGTCTATTTCGTGCCCTTGGTAACCATGAAAAGCGACGATCGTCATACTCAGGGGCTGCAGTTTTCCTAAATTGTAGTAAAAATACTAAATATCGACATATTAACGAAAAGGCGCTGGGCTGTTGTGTACCCAGTAGCGTCACTATTAGCATTTACTTCCATAGGCGTGCGCAGAGTTGCCCATTAGGCGGGAAATTTCACCATAGCGTCCTGCCCCCCCCCCCCCCCCCCGCCACCCTTCCATTCCGGTTGGTCGAGATTGAAATGAAAGAGACCTCGCAGTGGATGCAAAAAAAAAATGAAAATGAAACGCTGACATGCTCTAAAATGGCCCGTCCTTGGTCCCCGGCTTTCCGGGGATAAAAATGGCAAGCAAACGGCTCTTGGAATGCGACATCAGTGGTCATCGGCTGCCATTATAGTAAAAAAACCTGCATGTCCATAACCTTGCGCTTTAAACCATGACGGGACAGGGTCGACTGAGTGAATGTATGGGGAAGACCTGGCGCCCCCGTCAGGTGATAGGGGGGGGGGGGGCTGCCCCCCTCGTTCGCACGGATATGAGCACTTCGTTTTTTTTCACACATCTCTAGCGTCGCCTAATTTATTTACTTCTACAGCGACGTAATGCGAGATGCTGCAGCCCGTGTTTTTCCCCAGCGAACTGTACACTAACGCCTACGACAAAACAATATTTCGTTCGCACTCTATCTCAGTGCGTCACGCCGGCTTTGTGGTTGACTAAGATAGCAGAAAAATCATGCGAAATGATACAGCCACAGACACGCAGAAGCGAGAAAAAAAGAGAAAACAAATAAAGAAAAGAAAAGACATTCACTGGAAGCGTGGCGTAGCAGTTATCGCGGCCAGACATCTCGCCTGGTATGCCGCTATAGCTGTCTAACGCCGGTTGTCTAAAAAAACTGTCAATTCATTGCCAGAGGTGCAGGCAGCCTGAGGAGTGCTGCCATCTTCTGTGACATCAAAATAGTCGTTTTCCGTTGGTTACGGCCTCCAAGACTAAAAGCGCCCGGATTCCTTAATCTCAAAGGCTACGCTTTTACTGCTTCGCCTTGTATGTCCCGCGTTGTGAATCACGGCAGCCTGTACGTATCTTTCCCGCGATGTTGAATGGCGTTTGTATGGACGATAATGTACCGCAGGGGCCCTCTCGTTTGAGATGGAGGGAACTGTAGACAAGGAAACGTACATTACGTGCCCGCCTGTTAACTTCCTGCAACTATTGAAGCAATGGTGCCTGGGCAATGCTGCCGTCTTCTGCGACTGTGAGGGAAATTTTTCGTGGTTGATTAACTCGTCAAAGACCTGGAGCACACGGCTTGTTAAATCTCAAAAGCCATGGCTTTATATCCTGCGTTGCGATTCACGGAACCTTCTTTTCCGCGCAGAAGTAAGAACGGTCGTATGTCCGATAGTATGTGTCGTATTACGACTTGTTTGAGAGGGTGCGCGCTGACGTAACTCGCAGGTACTCGCCTAAAACCATGAAATGGACGGAGACCATGCTCAATGGCTCCAGTGTTTCAAAATTGTCACGGAAACATTAAATATCGGAAGAGTTCATTTAAAATGCGGTTGGTGTATGTAATCAATGTTAGAGCCAACGTTGGTTAGAGCTGCAGTTTTTATGTACGTTCAAAACATCGTAGTGCAAACAGCCGAGGGGCTCTGTTGACGTACACGCAACAAAAATGTATCATTCATGCCCGCGCTCAGTGTATTACGCCGGCTCTAAAGGAAAGTGAGGAGGTCACACATTGGCGCGATATCCCGAAGCCCTGGCGGCGCGCAAGGAAGAATGAAAGTAGAAATAAGGAAAGAAATATTCAGTGGAAGCAACACGCGTAGCAGTTTACGGTGCCAGAGATCTAGTTCGTAATGCCGCGAGCTCTATGGCGCCGTTTGTTAACAACATTTGTCGAGTCATTTCCCGAGGAGCAGGTAGCGTGCGCGTTGTCTTTCAGATAACGCTGCCTCTTCGACGTGTAAGACTGCCTGCCTGAATAGTGCTGCCATCTTCTGTCTCTCCAATAAAATTTTACCGAGTCTGATATGGCCTCGAAGACAAACGCACCCAGTTTGTTCAATCTCGAAGACCATGCTTTACTGCTTTGCATTGTGGCCTTGCTTTGTCGTTCACGATAGTGCGGTTTTCCCGCGAACGTAAGTGAGCTTAAACAACATTGTATGTACGTACAATAGGATGTCTAATGTGGCAGTCGTTTGCAAGGTCGCGTTATGGAAAAAGTAATGTATGATAGACTCCCGCCAAGATTCAGGCAAGCGTCCCTGAAGAGTGCTGCCGTCTTTTGGTATTGTAGAACACTTGTCCTTAGTTGGATATGGCTTCCAAGATAAGCACACCCGACATGCTTAATCTCAAAGGCCACGCCTCACTGTTCTGCCTCTTGGTCTTACTTTGTGCTTTTCTGTAGCTTAGTTTTCGCGCGAACGAAAGTAGCTGACGTCGTATGCTCGATAACATGCCGCATGTGCTGCTCGCTTGAGAGGGCGCGTACCTGAAAATGAAAGCTACGTTACCCATCCGACTCTGCAAAACCCCTGCCAAGAATCTTTTCAAGCACTGGAAAATTGAAATTACGGGGGGGGGGGGGAGAGGCTGGAACATTCCGGGCCACTCCCATCGCTACGCGACTGCACACATCGGCATGAGGCTAGCTGCTGAGCTTCGTGAACTCATTCGTGCTCTTCTCGAGACGCTGGTAGAATTAGATTCAGTGAGATCGCTGATTTCTCTCACAAGTCGCGTGTGCTGCGCTGAGTTGCATGCGTATTTTCAAACGCTCCCCGGCCCATTGAAATCAATTTTTTGCTTCGGTGTTTTCCGGCGCGAAGTTTTCATGTTTCTCAAAATCATTGTTGTAATCGAAGTGTGATACCGAAGCGAAGGTCCGTAAATGCGCATTTTCACTGAACGAGTGCCCTCTTGGTGTTGTTAGCTGTAACTTTACGTACAGCTGACAATTGGACAAGCCGTACAGTGATTAGATTTTTGGTTACAACGTCTTGTTAGCTGATACCATTTAAAAGTTTGAATGCAAACGTAAATGAGCTTAGAAAACGTTGGTGTGCACGATCAAATTCCGCGTGACGGTGTACTTAAAAACGACGCCTGTGACAAGTGCCCGCCCGTTGGTTTGTATCAAGATTGTAGCAAACCTGTCTGTAGAGTGCTGCCATCTTCTGTGATACTAACACAATTGTTAGGGTACGTTATGGCCTCAAATTAGTGATGCAGAACTATCGATGGTACTATCGATACTATCGATAGCTGAGTCACTATCGAACTATACATGGTGAAAAATACTATCGATAGCGCTATCGATAGTGAACAATTCAATGGTACTATCGATGGTATAAAATGAACAGCGCGGATTCGCTGCAGAATAAACTTGGTTTTCCGCGCGCGTGGTACATAGTGGAGCCAGACGAACAGGCTGAAGTGCAAGAAAGTTGACATCATTGCGTTCTTCACCAGAGTGCTTTGCTGACACATGATTATAAAGTCAAACTGTTCAGCTGTAGCGAAAAGGAAGCCTTTACATGTGGTAGGACTGCGCGGCTTCAAATTGATATTGCATTTTATGATTTCAAAATAAGAAAATACCAAGTTAATTGTAAGGCGTAACTGGTTGCTTTTGGATACGAATTTATTGATGGACATATTCCGCCATTTTGATTGCGGAAATAATTAATTTCTCTGCCAAAAATTGCTCATAAATTAAGCGAAGCTGGTAGTAGGCTATCGCAAATATTTTGGCAATATGGCCGGCCAGCAACCGCATCATTATTCACACCACTATCAATAGTATTGTCACGTGGTTTTGACGGTGAGGAATGCTGCAGAAAGACTAGGAAATATGGAGCTCTTTATTTGGGCGAACTTGTGTCCAGAAAATCAAAATTCAAATACAAGCGATACATGCTGCGCACTGATAGCAGCGGGAGCAGTCGTCAGCTGTTGAGTAATCTGATCATCGGTGGAACGCGTCGTCCTTTATACATCAGTCATCAAACCTTCTAGCGTTATCGCTGGTGCTCGCGTAAGCTCTCGAATAAATTTGACTATGAGCGTCTGGCGCATAATCTTCACAGAATGATCTCAAACAATTGTGAAGCTTCTCACGCATTACGGCGCGGTCTGTGTCAAACATTGCTAACAGTCTTTGTGGGTGAAACCCGAATACGTCAAAACAAAGCAATAAACACGCGTGGCAGTAATGTAGTAATATCGCTATAGTAATATTAACGATGGTACTACCGATTGCACTATCGATAGTTTGTCGATAGTAGCACTATCGATAGTTTGTTTACACTATCGATAGTTTCAAAAAAGCTATCGATACTATCGATAGTCAATTTACCGATAGTTATGCATGACTACCTCAAATACAAAAGTACCCGGCTTGCTTCACCACAAAGGCCACGCTTTGGCAGCTTTGCTTTGAAGTCTTGAGTGGCGATTCGCTGTGGCTTCGCTTTCCCGCGGGAGAGAATGACACTCGCATGTAGAATAGTATTGAATAAATAAACAAACAGTATCAATAAACAAACAAATAAACAAACAATAAATAAACAGCGTTGAATAAATAAATAATAAATAAAATGCCGCATTTGCCACTCGTTTGAAATGTGCCCGTACTTGAAAGCGAGACCCATGACACGCACAGAACTACTAAAACCAGAAAAATGCCACAATCTCGTCTAGATTCCGCCTATTTCGTGCCCTTGGTAACCATGAAAAGCGACGATCGTCACACTCAGGCGCTGCAGTTTTCCTAAATTGTAGTAAAAATACTAAATATCGGCAGATTAACGAAAAGGCGCTGGGCTGTTGTGTACCCAGCAGCATCACTATTAGAACTTACTTCCATAGGCGTGCGCAGAGTTGCCCATTAGGCGGGAAATTTCACCATAACGCCCTGCCCCCCCCCCCCCCCCCACCACCACCATTCCGGTTGGTCGAACTGAAATGAAAGAGGCCTCGCTGTGGATGCAAAAAAAAAATGAAAATGAAACGCTGACATGCTCTAAAATGGCCCGTCCTTGGTCCCCGGCTTTACGAGGGTAAAAATGGCAAGCAAACGGCGCTTTGAATGCGACATCAGTGGTCATCGGCTGCCATTATCGTAAAAAAAAAAAAAAAAAACCTGTGTGTCCATAACCTTGCGCTTTAAACCATGACGGGACAGGGCCGACTGAGTGAATGTATGGGGGAGACTTTACGCCCCCGTCAGGTGATAGGGGGGGGGGGGGCTGCCCCCCTCGTTCGCACGGATATGAGCACTTCGTTTTTTTGCACACATCGCTAGCGTCGCTTAATTTATTTACTTCTACAGCGACGTAATGCGAGATGCTGCAGCCCGTGTTTTTCCCCAGCGAACTGTACACTAACGCCTACGACAAAACAATATTTCGTTCGCACTCTATCTCAGTGCGTCACGCCGGCTTTGTGGGAGACTAAGATAGCAGAAAAATCATGCGAAATGATACAGCCGCAGAGACGCAGAAGCGAGAAAAAAAGAAAAACAACAAATAAAGAAAACAAAAGACATTCACTGGAAGCGTCGCGTAGCAGTTATCGCGGCCAGACATCTCGCCTGGTATGCCGCTAGCTGTCTACCGCCGGTTGTCTCAAAAAACTGTCAATTCATTACCATAGGTGCAGGCAGCCTGAAGAGTGCTGTCATCTTCTGTGACATCGAAAGAGTCGTTTTCCGTTGGTTACGGCCTCCAAGACTAAGGGCGCCCAGATTCCTTAGTCTCAAAGGCCACGCTTTTACTGCTTCGCCTTCTATGTGCCGCGTTGTGAATCACGGCAGCCCGTACGTTTCTTTCCCGCGATGTTGAATGGCGTTTGTATGGACGATAATGTACCGCAGGGGCCCCCTCGTTTGAGATGGAGCGAACTGTAGACAAGGAAACGTACATTACGTGCCCGCCTGTTAACTTCCTGCAACTATAAGCAATGGTGCCTGGGCAATGCTGCGTCTTCTGCGACTGTGAGGGAAATTTTTCGTAGTTTATTAACTCGTCAAAGACCTGGAGCACACGGCTTGTTAAATCTAAAAGCCATGGCTTTATATCCTGTGTTGCGATTCACGGTACTTCTTTTCCGCGCAGAAGTAAGGACGGTCGTATGTTCGATAGTTATGTCGTATTGCGTACGACGTGTTTGACAGGGTGCGCGCTGACGTAACTCGCAGGCAAACGTTGCTCGCAGGTACTCGCCTAAAACCATGAAATGCGACGGAGATCATGCTCAATGGCTCCAGTGTTTCAAAATTGTCACGGAAACATTAAATACCCGAAGAGTTCATTTAAAATACGGTTGGTGTTTGTCCTCACTGTTAGAGAGAGAGAGAAATGAACTTTATTTTTCACCAGCCTCTTTGTACTTCAGCCCTAAGATGGGTGGCCTCCTCAGTCCAGGTAGCCACGGCTCGCTGCCGCGCGCGCCCGAGCCCTGTCGTAGTCGTAGCTGGTTGTCAGGGTCTTGCGTCACCAATAGAGCCTCCCACTTTTCTTTTAATTCTTTCTCTATATCTGCTCCTTCCTCTTCGTTTTCGCTTGGGGGCGATGACGGTGGTACATCCGGATTGTTCGTGCACTCCAGCACCATATGGCGCAGGGTTTCGGACGTGTCCGGTGGGCAAAACTTGCAGTTCCTCTGCTTCCTGTAATGCGCCAAAATGTCTGAATACTTCTTCGGTATGCATTCAGGCCTCGTTGTGACAGCCGTCGGTACGTGATCTCTGCGGGTCGAAGATGGCTCGGCGTGCATGATCTCGAGCCGCAGCGTGCGCCGCCTGGTTCCGCGCGAGAGACTGGTGTCCCGGTGTCCAGAGGATGGTTATTTCTCCCACCTTCGTGCTCTTTAAGACATGGAGTGCTACCTTTGCGATCCTTCCGTTCATATATGTACCTTCTGCACGCTTCTTGCGAATCCGTTATCACGGTACCCCCCGCCTCTTCTTGCATGTAGCGATGGCCGGGGCTATGCCCATCTCTTCCCGCGGTACTTGCGTCCGTGGCACGTATGGATGTTGAGAGCTTCAGTTTTTATGTGCGTTTAAAACGTCGTAGTGCAAACAGCCGAGGGGCTTTGTTGACGTATACGCAACAAAAATGTATCATTCGCGCCCGCGCTCAGTGTATTAAGCCGGCTCTCAAGCCGTGGCGGCATGCAAGGAAAAATGAAAGTAGAAATAAAGAAAAAAAATCTTCAGTGGAAGCATCACGCGCAGCAGTTAACGCTGCCAGAGATCTCGGTTGTAATGCGCGATCTCTATGGCGCCATTTGTCAACGAAAATTGTCGAGTCATTGCCCGAGGAGCAGGCAGCGCTTGCGCTGTCTTTCAGTAACGCTCCCCCTTCGACTTGCAAGACTGCATGCCTGAGGGGTGCTGCCATCTTGTGTGACTCCAACAATGTAGTACCGAGTCCGTTATGAGGAGGGTCGCGTAATGGAAAGCGGTCGCGTAATGGAAAACGAAACGTGTGATAGCTCCCGCCCACCTCCTCTGAAGAGTGCTGCCGTCTTTTGTCATTTTAGAACACTTGTTCACAGTTGGTATGGCTTCCAAGATATGCGCACCCGGACATGCGCAATCTAAAAGGCCACGCCTCACTGTTTGCCTCTTGGTCTTACGTTGCGATTTTCTGTAGCTTAGTTTTCGCGCAACGTCAGTAGCTGTCGTATGCTCGATAACATACCGCATTGCTGCTCGATTGAGAGAGGTGTATCTGAAAATGAAAGCTACGTTACGCACCCGATTCTGCTAAACCCCCGCCAAGAATCTTTTCAAGTAGAAATGAAAGGGGGTGGGGGGCTGGAATTTTCTGGACCGCTTCCATCGCTACGCGACTGCACACATCGGCATGAGGCTAGCTGTTCATCTTCGTGAACTCATTCGTACTCTTCTCGAGACGCTGGTTGAATTAGTTTGATTCAGTGAGATCGCTTATTTCTTTCACAAGTCGCGTGTGCTGAGCTCTTCAAGTTGTATGCGTCTTTTTCAACGCTCCGCGGCCCATTGAAATCGACGTCTTGCTTCAGGGTTTTTCGGCGCCAAGTTTCCAGATTTCTCAAAATCAATGTTGTATCGAAGAGGGGAAACCAAAATCGAAGGTCCGTAAATGCGCATTTTCACTGAACAGAGTACCCTCTTGGTGTTATTGAGCTGGAACTTTACGTACAGTTGACAATTGGGCAAGCCTATAGATTTCTTGTACCAAGGAGTGCCATCCACGTGTTCTTGGCTGATACCTTTTCTTTATTTTTAATGCGAGCGTAATGATTTTAGAAAACGTGTTGTGCACAATAAAATTCCACGTGACGGCGTACTTAAAAACAACGCCTGTGATAAGCGCCCGCCTGTTGCATTGTAATAAGATTCTAGCAAGCCTGCTGTGCTGCCGTCTTCTTGTATAGTAACACAGTTGTTAGGGTTCGTTATGGCGTCAATACAAAAGTACCCGGCTTGCTTCACCACAAAGGCCACGCTTTTGCAGCTTTGATTTGAAGTCTTGAGGGGCGATTCGCTGTAGCTTCGTTTTTCCCGCAGGAGATATAACTCTCGCAGTAGAATAAAATGCCGCGTTTGCCGCTCGTTTTTAATGTACGGTACTTGAAAGCGAGACCCATGACACGCACAGAACTACTAAAACCAGAAAAATCCACAATCTCCTCTAGATTCCGCCTATTTCGTGCCCTTGATAACCATGAAAGCGACGATCGTCATACTTGGGGGCTGCAGGTTTCCTAAATTGTGGTAAAAATACTAAATATCCGCAGATTAACGAAAAGGCGCTGTGCTGTTGTGGACCCAGTAGCATCCACTATTAGCACTTACTTCCATAGGCGTGCGCAGAGTACCCGGGAGAGGGGGGGGGGGGGTGATTTCATAGCGTACTCCCCCCGCTCCCCACTCTAGTTTGGTCGAGTTTGAAGGAGAGAGGCCTCGCAGTGGATGCAAAAACATGAAAATGAAACGAGACATACTCTAAAATGACCCGTCCTTAGTCCCCGGCTTTCCGAGGGTAAAAATGGCAAGCAAACGGCCCTTGGAATGCGACATCGGTGGTCATCGGCTGCCATTATAGTAAAAAAAAAAAAAAAAACCTGCATGTCCAAACCTTGAGCTTTAAACCATGACGGGACAGGCCGACTGAGTGAATGCGGCAGACTTGGCGCCCCCCTCAGGTAATAGGGGGGGGGGGTCTGCCCCCCTCGTTCGCACGGATATGAGCACTTTCGTTTTTTTTCATACATCTCTAGCGTCGCCTAATTATTTACTTCTACAGCGACGTAATGCGAGATGCTGCAGCCCATGTTTTCCCCCAGTGACTGTGCACTAACGCCTCCGACAAAACAATATTTCGTTCGCGCTCTATCTCAGTGCGTCACGTCGGCTTGTGGAAGACTAAGGTCGCAGAAAATCGTGCGAAATGATACAGCCACAGAGACGCAGAAGCGTAGAAGAAAAGAGAAAACAAATAAGAAAAGAAAATACATCACTGGAAGCGTCGCGTAGCTGTTATCGCGGCCAGACATCTCGCCTGGTATGCAGCTAGCTGTCTACCGCCGTTGTCTCGAAAAACTGTCAATTCAATTGCCAGAGGCACAGCCAGCCTGAGGAGTGCTGCCATCTTCTGTGACATCAAATAGTCGGTTTCCGTTTGGTTACGGCCTCCAAGACTAAAAGCGCCCGGATTCCTTAATCTCAAAGGCTACGCTCTTACTGCTTCGCCCTTGTATGTCCCGCGTTGTGAATCACGGCAGCCCATACGTTTCTTTCCGGCGATGTTGAATGGCGTTTGTATGGACGATAATGTACCAGCAGGGCCCCCTCGTTTGAGATGGAGGGAACTGTAGACAAGGAAACGTACAGTACGTGCCCGCTGTTAACTTCCTGCAACTATTGAAGCAATGGTGCCTGGGCAATGCTGCCGTCTTCTGCGACTGTGAGGGAAATTTTTCGTAGTTGATTGACTCCTCAAAGACCTGGAGCACAGGGCTTGTTAAATCTCAAAAGCCATGGCTTTATATCCTGCGTTTGCGATTCACGGAACCTTCTTCTCCGCGCAGAAGAAAGAAGGGTCGTATGTACGGTAGTAGGTGTCGTATTATGACTTGTTTGACAGGGTGCGCGCTGACGTAACGCGCAGGTACTCGCCTAAAACCATGAAATGCGACGGAGATCATGCTCAATGGCTCCATGTGTTTCAGAATTGTCACGGAAACAATAAGTACCGGAAGAGTTCAATTAAAATGCGGTTGGTGAATGTCCTGACTGTTAGAGCTTCAGTTTTTATGTGCGTTTAAAACGTCGTAGTGCAAACAGCCGATGGGCTCTGTTGACGTATACGCAACAAAAATGTATCAATTCGCGCCCGCGCTCAGTGTATTACGCCGGCTCTCGAGGAAACTGAGGAGGCTACACACTGGTGCCGTGTCCTGAAGCCGTGGCGGCGCGCAAGGAAAATGAAAGTAGAAATAAAGAAAAACATTTCACCATCTCCCACTAAAGGGAGCCATGTGGGGATGTGGAGGCGCGCATGGGTCGACTTAATGTTCCGTCCATCACGGGCACCTTGCCCTATGTTAACACGCGTCCTTGCATGTGGAGCACACCATGATTTCAGTGTAGTTGCTGTTGCTGTTACTCGTCCCGAACTCTTCTTGGAGCACGTCACGCGGGTTCATCGCGCGTCTGCAGTATATTGTTCCCCGACCCCATTACGTGAATGCTGAAGAGTGTAAGGGGGAGAGGCCACAGCGTTTTACCCAGCCCCTTACACAGGCCCGAACGCGCTAGCGCGTGCCAGCGCGTTCTAACTAGGATACAATGCGTTGGTTCATCGCGCGTCAGCTGAATCTCGTTCGCCGACGCCATCACATAATTGCTGAGAGTGTAAGGGGGAGAGGCCACCAGCGTCTTACGCAGCCCCTTGCACATGCCCGAACCGCGCTAGCGCGTGCCAGCACACGTGGTTTTGTCTGTGTTACGCCAAGCCAGGACAGCATACTGCAGCCCGGGCCCCTAAAGTGCTCTGCACGTATCATCATCAAGGCGGTCGAAGAACAAGAAGAAGACTTCTTGGCGCGAGTGCGCGCTCTGCACGTAGCATCATCAAGGCGGTCGAAGAACAAGACGAAGAAGACTTCTTGGCGCGAGCGCGCGCTCTGCACGTAGCATCATCAAGGCGGTCGAAGAACAAGACGAAGAAGACTTCTCCTTGGCGCGAGCGCGCGCTCTGCACGTATCATCATCAAGGCGGTCGAAGAACAAGACGAAGAAGACTTCTACTTGGCGCGAGCGCGCGTTGAATATGTTAAAGATGACTATGGTAGGTTTTAGAAAGCGGACGGTCGCCAATGGAACTACGGAACAGAGCCCAGCGCAAAAGCTGCTGCGCATCCAAAAAATATTCAGTGGAAGCATCACGCGTAGCAGTTAACGCTGCCAGAGATCTTGTTTGTAATGCCGCGAGCTCTATGGCGCCGTTTGTCAACAAAAATTGTCGAGTCATTGTCCGAGCAGCAGGCAGCGCGCGCGCTGCCTTTCAGATAACGCTCCCTCTTCAACGTGCAAGACTGTCAGCCTGAGGAGTGCTGCCATCTTCTGTCACTCCAATAAAGTTGTACGGGAGTCTGATATGGCCTCGAAGACGAATGCACCCCAGCTTGTTTAATCTCGAAGGCCATGCTTCACCGCTTTGCATTGGGCCTTGCGTTGTCATATTCGATAGCGTGGTTTTCCTGCGAACGTAAGTGAGCTTAAACAACATTGTATCTACAATAAGATGTCTAATGTGGCACTCGTTTGCGAGGTCGCATAATCGAAAACAAAACGTGTGATAGGCTCCCGCCAAGGTTCAGGCAATGTTCCCTGAAGAGTGCTGCCGTCCTTTGTCATTGTAGAACACTTGTTCTTAGTTGGATATGGCTTCCAAGATATGCGCACCCCACATGCTTAATCTCAAAGGCCACGCCTCACTGTTCTGCCTCTTGGTCTTACGTTGTGATTTTCTGTAGCTTAGTTTTCGCGCGAACCTAAGTAGCTGACGTCGTATGCTCGATAGCATGCCGCATGTGCTGCTCGCTTGAGAGGGCGCGTACCTGAGAATGAAAGCTACGTACGTATCCGATTCTGCTAAACCCCTGCCAAGAATCTTATCAAGTAATGGAAAATTGAAATGACGGGGGGGGGGGGGGAGAGAAGGGCTGGAACCTTCCGGGCCACTCCCATCGCTACGCGACTGCACACATCGGCATGAGGCTAGCTGTTGATTTTCGTGACCTCATTCGTGCTCTTCTAGAGACGATGGTTAAATTGGTTTGATTCATTGCGATCTGATTTCTTTCACAAGACGCGTGTGCTGCTCTCTTCGAGTTGCATGCGTATTTTCAAACGCTCCGCGGCCCATTGAAATCGATGTCTTGCTTCAGAGTTTTCGGCGGCAAGTTTCATGTTTCTCAAAATCATTGTTGTAATCGAAGTGGGGAACCAAAGCGAAGGTCCGTAAATCCGCATTTTCACTGAACAGAGTATACCCTGTTGTGTTGTTAGCTGTAACTTACGTACAGCTGACAATTGGGCAAGCCGTAGAGTGATTAGATTTTTTGTTGCAAGGGCTTGTTAACTGATACCATTAAACGTTTGAATGCGAACGTAAATAAGGTTGGACAACGTTGGTGGGCACGATAAAATTCCACGTGACGGCGTACTTAAAAACGACGCCTGGGATAGCAAACCTGCCTGTAAAGTGCTGCCATCTTCTGTGATAGTAACACATATTCGGAGTTTGTTATGGACTCAAAGACAAAATACTCGGCTTGCTTTACCACAAAGGCCACGCTTTGGCAGCTTTGCCTTGAAGTCCTTGAGTTGTGATTCACTTCGTGGGTCTACATTATGGAAGCACCCGCTGAATATCCGAAGACGCCGATTAAAGCACGCAGATACGTATGTTACAAATATGCACTGTGCGTGCATATTTCTCGACGTGTCAAGGGACACTGTAGAGAAAAACGGGTTCCTTATAACAGTAAATTACTTTTATAGGATACCAAACACAGCACCCTTACCGCGAGAGGACGCTTGGTAAGCCAGAAACGGACAAAAATGTAAAAGGCGTGGAGCTTCAACCGCTTGAAGTTCCCGCACAAACTCACCGTGGTATCACAGATTTTGATGACGCGTATTGAGGTCTATATACTTCTTTATCGGTAAAATCGTTAAAGTGTATTAGATGATGTTGCAAAGGAGCCAGAGACCTAATATGGTAAGTTTCAGAAACCTTTATTGAACCAACGGAATTAAAAGTAAAAAAAAAAAAGAACGTGACGTCCACATTTATGTCCCGTCTTCGCGATTTTGGCTCGAAAATAAGAAACTGATGCAGTGACGTTCATTCTTTTTCCTAATAATGAACCTATGATCGCGATATCAATGCCAGTGAGCGTCTCAAACTATTACTTATCAGTATAAACTGACTTACTGTTTCTGTGTTTGTCCCTTTAATACCGCTAGTGTCGCTGTGCTATTGTTTTAACTCTGCTCGAAGCACGGCCTGCGCACTTTGTTATTGACACGTCGACAACGCATTGTGAGGAAACAGCTGAGAGCGGACTGCCCAGTTCCGGGGATTCTCACCAATAATTGTGATAGGTCCAGGTCAACGATGCTCGCGGTGAACCGGCGATTGGCTCGATGAAGCACAGCTGGGTTCTCGGTACTACACAACTATGCCACCATCTTGCCAATCACAGATTACCGATGCCTTTTCTCTCTCTCTCTCTCTCTCGAGACCCTGTTGAGATAGGCGACAAATGTTTTTAATTAGCGGCATGACAGTGAAAGACGTTTCTAACTACTCTCACTTTGAAAACACAATGGCGTTTCTTCTTTTGTTAGTTCATTTTCGGACGACAGATAAATGCGTATCTCTAAAAATATCATTTTGTGCTGTAGCCGGATATATTATTAAAAGCGAGGTGTCCGCTACGGAAGAACATCGCTAGCATACCTAAATTTCCTCATTTCATCGCACTGTTACCCACATTACGTAATCCTTGCCTAGGGATTGGTTTCGAAACTCTAGTATAGACTCCCAGTGAGAGCTGTAGCGATACGCTAAAGAAGCCGGACAAAGGTACAGACGAAGGCGAGTAATAGAAGTCTTTGTTACTCTGACCGTCGTCTTTAGGTGAGCGCTCGGGAGAGAAGGAGTGAGAGGAGGAGAGAGAAAGGTAAATGAAGACAGGGAGGTGAACCAGAGACGATCTCCAGTTGACCGCGCTGCACTCGGTAATGGGAAAGACTGTAAGAAAAGAATGATAGAGAATGCGATGGGAAAGTCTGTGCAGGTCATTATGATTATGACAATGTCAAAATTATATTATTCTGACTGCAGCAATGTCCAACTAATACACCAAAAGCATTATTGACACGCTGTCTCAATATGTCGTTCAATCCGGTAGCGCTAAAGCTCTCCCTAGTAGTAGAGACGTACCAAATAGCCAATATGGCACACTTTTGATTTAATATAAACCACTCCTTATCTGCTCATCTAGCTGATGTTATGTTGATTATTTCTACTAAAACAAATATAAGAAGCCGGTTACATTGCCAATGTACGCAGGGGACCTGACTACAGCGCCTATAACCGACCTATATTCAAAGAAGAGATTCGGTTTTCACTTTGATAAGAACCATCTGGAAGTCCAACAAGTTCTTGAGCAGTCTTCAAGTTCCATGAAGATGTACAGCCTCGGCGTTGGCATCTGTGTGACATCTCTGTGACCACTGTGACATCTCTTGCCACCCACGACATCTCTCGGCATACTTTGGTGCCCATCGCGTTTACCAGTCAGAGACCTATCCAAAGCACAAGGATTTACCTTCAATTCGATAAAAACATCATCAACTAGCGTTTGTTTTCTTTCCACTCCTGCTGTCTCTCTCAATGCATTATTAGCTAAAGAACCTGAGCTGGAGCAACCGTATCCGAATGAGCAGAAAGATCAGTTCTTACGTGTTCTCGGTTGCCTCTTCAATCTCGGGTGTCGAAGACGTGATGAGGCTAACGTATGCGATTACTTCGTCTCATGCCTCGGCGATGAGTGGTTCCATCTGGAGAGCGGAGCTGTGTCTCCAACGTCCGCGTACGGCGACGTGTCCACTGCGGGCTGAGTGTTATCGGCGAGACGGCGTTCCGCGCAGTGCGCATGTACTGTTGACTCAGGCCTCGAATGCCTGCCTGCTTGCCTGCCTGCTACGAGCGTAGCGTGTGTGACCAGCCGTCCGGAAGGGCCTGCCCGGATGCGAGCGAGGTACGGGGACGACCACGTACTCGTACGAGCCTTTGCAATCGGCGTAAATGAAAAAAAAAAAAGTCATGCAGAATGGGGTTCTCGCTAGCTTTCGTCTCTGCGACCCTGCGCACGAGGAAGCACTACTGCAGTAGTACATCACTGCGGGATGATGAGCACGGAACGATTTATGCGTTCTATATGGTTCGCTATGGATGTGTTGCCGGCTCGCTTGGCACCTGCTGGACACACAAGCAGCCGTACTATGGGCGCCGTGATTAAGCGAAATGAGCTCTTTAGTTTTCCCGTATGCGTCCAGGCTGCACTTTCGGTTGTGAAACGCAGGTGAGGCAGAGGAGGAGGGGAGAGGGCTGAAGATTCAAGGAGCCAACGTGTATTTTTCACTTAAGTTATAGCTAGAAGTAATTATACTCAGTTACTATACACTCAAGAAAGGAAAAGAGTCTTTCACTCTTTTTTGTGAGTCCTGACTTGACACAAATGTCACAAAGCGATTATTTATACTGTACTCTTTTTGAAGTACATTGACTCCCTTCGGAGAGTCGTGGGCGGACGTCTCTCCGAAATAGAGTTAACATGCATCTTTAAAGAGAGTTATGTATGTGGCAAGTCTACCCACAAAGAAGAGGTCAAAGGACTCTTTTTTCCCCTTATAATGGACGCTTAAGGCTAAACACATTGAAAGTGAGAGTTCGTTATAACGACATAGGAAAGAACAAACAAAAGAGCATTATATTTAAAAAGTATAGTCTACAATGTTTTGGCAGAAAAGTGACGATTTTAGCAGAAGGGTGACTTGGAACCTGAACGTGATGTCCGTTGTTACGAAGACTGAATTCAAGTAGGCATAAAGTAATACCGACTTGTTGTGCATGACCCAAGAGAAATGAAACACATCGCTGGGTCGATATGAACTTGGCGTGAAGCTGAGAATGACACATTGTGGAGTGAGAGAATTGCTTCTCGTCGAAAACATATTCCACGAGAAGCAAGGGACGATAGGTCAACGTTTTCTTTCCTCCGTAAAACAAGTTGCCCTGTCAGTGCTTGGAGTTCTTGTCGTGTTTTGCCAGTGCTTTGTGTTTTATTTTCCTTTTTGTTTTGCTGGCGTTATTGTTGTTGCTGCGGTTCTTTTACAGACCTATAAAATGGCTTAGGCGGCCCTTGTTGTTGCCAAAGCATTCATTTTCTTCACGTTAGGGCCATTCCTTGTGACGTCCACTGTGTTCTTGCGACCATCTAAGGCTTTCTTGAAGTAATTACAGCGATTTACTCTGTCGCGCAAAGCATTTCCTCAGAATATTTTCGCTGAACAACATTACGCACGCACGCACGCACGCACGCACGCACGCACGCACGCACGCACGCACGCACGCACGCACACACACACACACAACACACACACACACACACACACGCACACACACACCACACACAAACGCGCGCGGCAGCACGCACGCCAAAATAAATAAAGCGAACACCTTTTACGACCATGGCTAGAACCAGGTCCGTAGCCGGGGGGGGGGGGTAGTCTAGGGGCCCGGCCCCCTCCTCCGAAATTTTGACGTAGGTGTTTTTACCAAAAAATATAAAAAAAATAGGTGTTTTCTCAAAAAGTCACGGTTTTCAGTAAGTGCCCCCCCCTTGGAAAACATTGCTGGCTACGGGCCTGGCTAGAACCACCGTACCTCACATCGGACCTGTCATGATTTCCTCGCGATGGTGATTACCAGTGAAGCGCAATGCTCCCTGTAGTCCAGAGATCGTGTTTATGGCAATTACTTTGCTTTCTCTCTTTCTCTGTCTTCTCTTGCAAGTACAGTACGTTGCATTTGTGCGAAAACCAAACATAGGCGCTGCGCCGTGCTCCCGACCGGGCTGCAGAAATTAGGCGCCTTTTCCTCTTCAAACCACTACCACCACCAAACCAAACACAGAAAGCCAACGTTCCTATATATAAGTGTTGGGACCCTTTGAGGGGCGTCGGAGTCGGCGCTAAACTTGACGCAATTAGACGAACTCCGCGAGGATAAATTTTATTGTTCCTTTGTACTCCTTACCTTTAAGGAGAGGAATTCTCGATACTCCCTTGCGTCGGCATGGCTACGGCAGGACTACAACTGTACACTTTTCCTCTGTGACTATAAACACCAGAGCGCAAACTGCAGTTTAGCATTATGAACCAACTAGCTCAGCAACAAACCCTTTATGACCTTTATGGTTAGGTGCAGCTGCAAGAACGATTACAATGTACTACTCTTATTTTATCTAGACTCTCTAGAACTAATTCAAGGTCAGTGGCGCAAATATACGACGCCGCGAACAAACCAAGAAAATGGTCGACGCCTCATATTTACAGCGCCGTGTGTATATTTGAAAGACGCGCCAATTTAGAACTCTCTTTATGCCCAGCAAGTGCTGCCACTCTGCGGGGATGCGAAGACTTTCTTTTTTATGGCCGTTTACTTTCGGTTTCCATTCCAAGGATTGCGGCGCGTCGGCTATTGTTTGCACATCTGCCCGTGCGCGCTGCGGTGTTTGGTTTTGTCTCGCGGGTGGCGTTTTCCGTTTGTTGCGCTCGCAATCACTAAGAAATAATAATATTTGGGGTCGTACGTGCCAAAACCACGATACGATTATGAGGCGGGCCGTAGTGGAGAGCTCCGGAAATTTCGACCATCTGATGTTGATTAACGTGCACCGACAACGCACGATACACGAGCCTCTGGCATTGCGCGTTCGTTGAAATGCGACCGCCGACGCCAGGACAGAGCCCTCGAACTTCGGGTCAGCAGCCGAGCACCGTAACCAGTGTACCATAGAGGCGGACCTTGCAAAAAAAGAAAAAAAGTTGGCGAAGCTCGCACTAAGCCGCGCAAGGCTTGAAACAACGACCAGACGATTCTGAAGACTAATCTGGTTGTTTCTAGGTTGCTTCTAGGTCGTTGCTAGACTTTAGCTAGGTAATGCTATGTTGTTTATATATATACAGTCCTACAAGTTCAAGAACTCAGTAGCCATCGCAAATATTAGTGTCCTCAAAAAAACGCTGGAGCTCTTTCATCGCTTTGCGGTTTATCCTAGTCGGCCATGGGCCTAGTATTTTCGCTAACGAAAACGTTCGCTCCGAGTCCAGCGTATGAAGTTCCTGTTCGAGTCGCTGTCTATGTGCGTCATGCTTGGGACAGTCGAGCAACAGATGATGCACATACTCGTCGTCGTGGCCGCACGAACATGTTGACGATGATGCACGCTGAATCCGGAATAAGAAGTGCTTTGTGTAAGCGGTTCCGAGTCTTAGGCGATGAATGAGTGTGTCGATACGTCTTGGGAGCTGGGGGTCTAATTGGCACTCAAGGTTAGGGTCAACAGCTGTCTGGGAACCAGGTGGATAAACATAAGTCACGTTTTGTTCTTCGTAAAATTCGGTTTATGTCACATTGGGATGCAGGAATGAGGCGGGTTTGTGTGTAATGATGAGCGGCTTTCGCCAACTCATCTGCCATTTCATTTCCCTTTATTCCGCAGTGACTGGGAGCCCACTGAAATGCCACGTGGTGGCCTGACTTCGTAGCTTCTGAAAGCTCTTTTAAGATCGCGTATACTATACGTATGTCTATTTTTCCTGAAGTGGCATTTTCCACGCACGCAAGAGCCGCCAGAGAATCCGTGATTACGACCCACCTTCCGGGCGTCGTTGACAGTTTAATAAAGCCGATGGCTAGCAAAATAGCTACAAGCTCCGATGTTCTTGAAGAGGAAAGATGACTCAGTCGACATGCATGTTCCTCATGTAACTCCGGAATGATGAATGCTGATGTCGCAGTCTCTTTGTTGACGGAGCCGTCAGTGTACACGTGAGTGTAGCCTTGGTACCTGTCAAACAGGTGATGTGAGGCCAACTGCAGAGCGGCAACGGCTGGTACGTCATGTTTACTACGAAGTCCTTCTATTGACGTTTCAATAGTTGGTAGCTCTAGCAACCAGGGCGGATAGTTTAAGTCCGGTGGCCAATGTGTCGACGCAGGAAGCCGTGAAATGTACTGTTGGCACACACGGTGCATTTGCGTTCCGGGACGGTTCTCAATTTGTGGTATGAGTGGATGTGAAGGGTTGCCTTCTTCATTTTACAGCGAAAGCTGTTATGAGATCATTTCAGCGGCCGTTTTTGGCGCCGTAGTTGTCCGCCGCCGCCGCCGCCGCCGCCGGTGTCCGTAGCCACTATCGCTCGAAATAAGAAAAAAAAACTAAAATAAAAAAAAAATTCCAAGATGGAACGAGGTTCGAACCTTGCCCCCTCTGCGTGAGAGCCCAGTATTCAACCTCTAAGCCATGTCGTTTTTTCCCTTTATTACCGGTTTCACAACACGGCACAGGAATAACAGCAGACAATACAACAATAGGCTCAACTGAAGCCATGTCAAAGCAGTGCACACCTATGATTAGTTACATTCCTAAAATTCCTTTAGGTAAGCCAGGGGCTCAACCCTGGAAAGCCAGTCAGGAACAAAGTCTTGTTGAGTACATCAACATATTGACAAATGCTTTCGCGAAAAAGCACGCGTGCAGGTCTCCTGTCAGGGTCGCAGTGGAAACCGGCCATTCTAGCCCGCCATAGACAATGGAGGCCAAGAAGCATTATAAGATCGAAAGGCAGTCCATCCTCATTTTCTATTGGTAAAAATCTTATTCCAAGTGATGCCGGTGCTTGAATATGCTTTGCAAAAAGGTCCTATACAGGCTTCATGTCGGGAAGGAACCACGTTAACATATGCAATATAGCGTGGTAGAAGAGTAAAATAAGCACCAAGCGTCGCACAACGCGAATTCTGTAACTAGGCGTCACACAATGCGAATTGCGCAGCGAGTAGTTTGTTGAATGCTTCCAACCCATTACAAAGGGCTCCGCCATGATTCTTCATCGTCATCAGGCACAGCATCAACCAAGTGTGCATAATGCTTTACATGCGTTTAGCAGGTACCACGGTTATCCGTAGAATGACGAAAAATGGCATATTGCCTGCTTCCCTACTTCTCAAAAATTACAATGATTTATAGCGTAGTGGGTTCCTCGCAAGTGCACTTGTATTGGTTGCCAAGGAAGTCCACAAGTGCATGATCCATTTCCTCGGGGTCTCAGTAAAGTTCTTCGCCCCCCCCCCCCCCATCTCTCCACGTCAACGTATGTTATACAGCATGACGGGAGAGGGAAATAGCGACCGGGCGTCACCCAATGCAAATTACATAACTGGTGGGCCGTTTAAAGATTCCAACCCATTACAAAGGGCTGAGCCATAATTCTTCATCGTCATCAGTCGTCGCGTCAACAAAGTGCACATAATGCCTTACAGACGTGTAGCTGATGCCTGGCTTCTCCGCAGAATGACGAATAAATGCTTAGTAGGTGCTTCCCAACTTCACAAAAATTGTGATTTATGGCGTAGTGGGTACCTTGCTAGTGTACCTGTATTAGTAGCCCCAAGAGAGCTTACAACGGGCTCTAGAAACGCCGCTCTTCCAACTTTCGCTGTGACTGTGCTGCGGTTTCAGCGCAGGCCTGGCGTTTTTTTAGAGGACCGGTGGTGAGTAGTGAGATTTCCCCAATATCAGCGGCGCATACCTGTTATGATGATCATAGTTTTTTGGTTTGCCGGACATGGAATGATTACCTAAACTGCTTCGCTGTTAAAACTGATGTCCATCTCGTTGCTAATATCTCAAAATGGTGTCCGTTTGGTGCTACTTCGTTTATTGCCGACAGGAATGTGGTTCGAGCTGTTCACAGGAGGGCGCTTGTATATAATAAGCGTGCCGCCGTATTTAGGAACGACGTTACCGTGTCTGCGCGTTTTCGTTATCCGAGAATATCAAAAATCGACTGCCTCTCGATAATAACATGAAAATACTGGAAGCTTCTCCGTTCGTTTGGCTGTTCTGACGGTTGCACACCACAAAGTTCTCTGTGGTCACGTACTCAGTGATTGCGCTGTGGGCACTCGCGTAGCCTGAGAGGGGATTCGGTGGGTCTACAGTCGTATTTTGCAGAAGTATTTTACTCTCAAAGGGGTTAGTGGAATTGAAAGTTTATTTTTTCGCATTGTAATCCTGTTCCTCGTCTTCTTAGCCGATATCTGTAATTATCTGCAACTTTGAAAACGACACGCTTTTTTTTTGTCTTCTTCAGCTCACCTGGTCGCCAATTTCGTCGCTTGCAGGAGAACCCCTTTGTTTACTCGTGGCCCCAAAATTGACAAGTTATGAAAATAAAACTTGCTGGTCCCCCGTGGGAGCTTGGCACATAGGGTGTCGCGCTGCTAAGCTCGAGTGCGCGGATTCGTGTCCCCGCGGCCACAGCGGCTACACTTCGATGGGGGCGAAATGCAAAGAACAACCGTGTACTTAGATTTAGGTGCACGTTAAAGAACCCCAGGTGGTCAAAATTAATCCGGAATTCCCCACTACGGCATGCCTCATAACCATGCCGTAAAACGTCAGGAATTATTCAACTTGCTGACACTCAGATCTTCAAGATTTCTTTTGGTTATTCTTCATGAATAGCACATTTGTCCCAAATGCATTATGATTTTAGCGGGAATAGCTAGACCTGAAAGAGATCTCATCTGCGATTTGAATGGTTTTACCTAGTAACTCGTTGATCGGGTTCACCAGCGATTCGCAATCCGTCTTTTTCCATCGTTCGAGTCAACAACCGATAAAAAAAAACAAAAAAGAAATCATGGCTGATCCCTCTGTCATAGGAATCGGTATAACACGAAAGCGAAACTTGCCTTCGCAGACGTAGTTGAGCGTCTGTCGTGCATTCTTTCGCCCCAAGGGCGAAAGAATGCACGACAGACGCCCCAAGGGCGAAAGAATGAATGCTACAGCAACAAATTGTAATGTCACGCGAAGAACGGCAAGCAGCTAGAAACTTTCAGCGCGCTGCCCAAGCAGGAAGGACGCACGGAACGAACATACACAGTATGAGCGCGAACTGACTGTCACAGTTGTAATTTATTTCTGTGCGAGCAGCGCGCTCCTTTCTCAAAAGCGACCGCTGCAGTGAGCGAGGTGACCTTCGTGCTCTCAACACAAACTTGTGGTACAAAACACCGCCATCACCAGATAAGCACGCGAGCCGGCGACCACGCCCTGTAGAGGCGCGCGCTCATCCGCGTGGGGCGACGACCTTTAAATCGCGCTCTTTGAGCCCTCCGCGCCACTGGCAAATGGTGTATGTAAATAGCTCGCCTTTAGCATGGCAAAGAGCGTGCCGTCTGTGGCCGAACCGTTTCGCGCTGCGGATCGACGGGGGGTAAGTTCGACTCCCGGTGATGGAACTTTTTCTTCTAGTTTTTTTTCTTTGGCATCTGTTAGTCTTTATATTTTACAACGTCATATCCGTGACGGAAATACGTCAGTGGAGCCTTGTTGGACGCCGGCATAAAACACTTTCGTGTTAAAAAAAGACTCAATCACTGCCGCATTGCTGGGGAACATGGCTGCGATGAGAGTAGGCAAGTGTATTAAGTTTCGCGTCGGGCGTTCGTTTCCTCAACCAATCACCCATGCGGAATATACGCGTATCACAGCTTGGAGAAAAGCAAGTATGAGAGACACTTACCTTAGGACGCGTGAACAGGAGCGACGCAGGCGCTACTCTGCCGCAGCGCCTACGAATAAGCTGAGCCGCGATGGCCAAAACAGCAACTCCAGCACTTTCTTGTGGAGTGACCGGGTGCCCAAAACATTCCGGTGTTGTTCCACCACTCGCTATATTTTGCAACAACCAAGTCTCTGTTTATTGACGTTTGTGTACAGTTCAAACAAAGGCTTTTTTTTTCTCTTCACGTTTTGTTCGTGGAATGAAACCCACTGCCCTGCATCCACCGATAGGTGTAAGCGTAACACCTTGACTCGCGGCAGGAAACCAGTGTTGAGGCTAAACAAACGGCAACAGGCACAGAGTATTCAGGAGGCGAACGGGCTTACACGCGGCACAGCATAACGGTTGCGACCTATTAACAAAGTTCAACAGAAGAAGTTCAACAACTCAATACACTTCACAGGTTTGACCTTGCAATGCATAAATTCTTGCGCCCTCACAAAACTACACCACATAACTTCACTCACATGCCAAGCACAAGCTGACAGACGTGGTGAAACATAACATATCGTGAACCAGTCTTCCTTTGACCTTCTTCACGCGGTCATGCACACAGTGTATGTGTAACGAATGAAGCAACTGCATTTAATCGAACCTTCTTTCCACATTCTCGTGGTTAGGTTGCCAATAGTAATGTGCTCACAGGAACCGTTGCTTCTGTTCGTGAAATACAAGTAATTCCGTACACGTAGTGTCCGAACAAGGTAAGCCTCAGCTTTGGAGGGCCAGCCTTGTTTGAAGTTTGAGGCTTTTCTTATTGGGCAACTGCTGGTGACTTGAAGTCTTCACCTTCTTTAACACCCATGTCCATACACTTAAAGAAAAGGAGTAATTACTTTCATCGCAAGTACGTTTGCCAAAGCTTCAAATGAATTGAACACAGCAGACTTGGAAATATAATTCAACTAACGGAATACCAATCACATCACTTACAAGCTTTTTCGGGTCGTCCGGTGTGTTTTCTCCCATGTCACAACACGTTAGCGTGTTGTTGCCGCTGAAGCCTGCAGCACTTGTTTGACTCGAGTGGCTTGTCAATGGTTCTTATTTCTAAAGTGCGCACTTTGTTACTTGTGGCTCCGACAGAGTCACAACCGCTGAGACTTTTCTACGCTGCACCAAATGCTTTGGCAGCGCAAAAAGCCCACTGTTCTTCAGGACGAACACGAAAAAAACGACCGACGGGGAACAGCTACAGCAACGATTCAATAAAGAGCAGGCTCATTTTCGTTACAGCGAACACTCAATGGACTGTATATACTTCAATCAATAACCATATCAGCAATGCGCATGCCAGGTTGTAATACTTTACATAACATAACACCGGTAGAAGGGCGAGTCAAGGTGAGCTTAATTTTTTTCCTCGGATTTATAGAAACAGGAGCCTGAGTGGTTACCATTCTCTACATTCACAAAACGCTGCTTTGAGGGGCGGAGCGCGGCACGCCGCTGCCGTTCAACGCGCTCCACGCTTCCCGGCGTTCACGCCGCCGCTTACATTCGACGTGTCCCGAAAGTTGCACTGGTGTAGCACTAGTGTCGCACGGGTGTCACAACAGTGCAGCACGCGAATACGCGCGGTCACATCTACAGTTTCTTTATTAACTTTTTACTCTCTTTCACTCGCCAACTACAGACAATGAACGATGAGAGAGTTTTCTACAGATTCAAACAAGGTGTGCGCGGTACACCGTATCAAAGGCGTCACTTGAACATTTGGGCCATGTCGTATGTACAAGGTGTGGCAGAGCGGCGCGATTTTTCCCATCCGCAGTTTCTCTTTTGTTTCTTTCCTCTTCTGTACTTACATCGCCTTGCGCCGGAAATTCTTCTCACGGAAGAACAACACGTATATATATGTATATGCGTGCGCCTGCGCGACTCCCTTATCGCGGCCTCTCAATACACACGCACACATAATCGCGGTCTGCCGCCTGCTACTCGGACATTCCGCGCTACTCTTAGAACTGCTCGTAAAGAAGGCGACGAATACAACAGAAAGGTCACCTGTCATGTGTGTCTGCGCATGCGCGTTTATGCTCGTGTATACGTAAATGTGTACTGCTCTTTTATATATAATGTATATATGTATACACGAGTTCGGCGCCACCTTTTATGGCGATTTGTACATTTTCAGAGACAGGGAGAGAGGGGGATAGCCTGTCAATGGGAAAGGAGGCTGGAGATCGGTGGAGTAAGGGAAAAGAGGGTGTGGTGCGTACACCATGGCCTCGGCGCCGGTTTCGTGCCGTACATGCACATTCGGACGAGAGTGCACAACTCGGAGAATGCTTCTGACGTCACTATGACGGCAGTCACGTGGGCGTCTGTAAGACGCGCGTACGTGATTCAGCCCCTACAACAGGCGGACCACTACTTCTTTCGACTTTCCCGAACCACAAGATGAATTAAAAAAAAAAAAAACTTCTCGGGGACGCGCAGTGTCGAATACGCTGAAAAAAAAAAAGTGTTGTCCAAAGATAGGAAATCTGTCTTTCTTTTGCTTTTTTTTTCTCGTTTTCGAGCATACGGCTTAGCTAAAAGTCAGAAATCAGGAATGAGTTCTCCGCGCAGATTGTCACCATTGATGTCAGAACAATACTGCAATGATTGATGTCTCGCCCGGGCTTTGTTCTCATCTGTGCGTGTAAAAAAAAATTCCGCATGCATAAGTAACTTTCGCTTTGTCAGCGCGGCGTTAATGTAAACAATTTTATTGTGATACACACGTGCCGCGCATTACTACGATACGTTGACCTTTTGCCTTTAAAAACACCTTTTTTCTGAGATCAACTACACTGTCGGGACGCCCTGAGCGTGTAAGACGATTGTACGCAATCGGATCGCGCATCGAAATTTCTTCAAACGTACTGAATTATTTCGTGGAAGTGAGTCGTCGAGATAGCACTGGCACTGCTCAACGGTCAAGACCTTGCGAACTCGTAAACGCTACCTTCTCAACCCCTTGCTGAAAGTTTGCAATTCAATCAATCCGGTCGTGAACGACTGCTGTGCTGTGCGGTTTCAGCTGGTCCCCGATGACATTCGACGCTGGACCGGTTTCTAAGAGTTACGAGCGGACAAAAAAAGAAAAACGTACAACAAGCTAAGGAAATGAATGGCACCCTTCACGTACCACCGTCGTGTAAATGTGCTCCGCTTTGTCATCTAGTCATAAGCCTTGGTCTTGTTCACTCTCACATTTCTACGTGAAGTCTGGTAGCTTTTGTCAGCCCTGTCCTCTGAAAATTAATAAAACTAAATTTCAAGTCTTCGCAATATGAACTAGCATGTTTTGTAGGGTAGATATATAAATCGATTGCAACCTAAGAAAACATCAATGTGTGTTTTATACGGAACATGACGGCGACGCCGACGGCGATGGCAATAATGCGTCTTGAGTGTCCATAAGCTTGCTATCGCAATACAGTATGAGCTCTAACCACATAACCACGATAACCCTGCCCTTCACCTCTGTAGGAAAGTCGCGCCAACTGCGCTTTCCGTTCAAAGGGCGAATACTTTCTCTCTTCTAATGTAAACGCTTCATATAATGCTCAAACACTATTCATAATATATGAATATTGTCGTCTCCATCTAAAACACATTTGGCTGAGTACCGATATCAGAATCTCTGGTAGAATTTGCCGAGTCGTTCAAGTTTTCGTCCTGAAGTCAGATAAAGAAATCTGCATGGTAAAATCAACTACCTTAAACTTGAAAAAGTGCTTAAGGTCACAAAAATAAGCTAGCGTAACTGGATGAAGCATCTTTTTGGTGGAAATGCGATAGTTGTGGGCGGAGCTTAAATTTATCCTTAGATCGTAATCGAGTGGAGACGCACGACAGGCTGCGCAAGTGCCCGGTGTCAAGGTAACGGAACCCCTGTAATATATGCAGTACTCCAAAAAACCGATACGCCAGGAAACCAGTATTGAATTGCGCCACACGATAGCATAATACTTGATATAAGATACTAGGTGGTAATACGGGATCGCTCGGTATCGTGGGGACATCAAATGCAAATTATCATTCAGGACAGGACAACTTTGAAAAAACACCGCTGACCGAGGCATAAGAAAAGCTGATACCTTTAGCAAAGCTTCTATGCGTCCTTTGCCTCTGCCATTTTTCTTTTTCTGTATAAGTAAAGGTTACGTGGACGGGCACGTACAAAAAAAAAACAACAAATATTGTAATAGGTACATGGACCTATTCAATACATTGTTCAAATAAATAATAAATGAATAATAAATAATAAATAAATAAATAAATAAATAAATAAATAGTGGAGCTTAACTGTGTGCAGTACTTTATTACTGTCGAGTGATGTTTCAAGATGATGAAAAAATACACGGCAAGAAAATAGGTTAATTCGTAATTGCCAGTACTCCTCTGAACTTGCATAAGCCGTGGTGATGTCACGACAAGCTTCAATACTTAGGCGTGATAAGTTACTCGATTATATGAACACAGCGTTTTTCGCATTTTATCGACAAGTACTACACAGCATACAGGATGCCTGTGTACGTTTTCGTTTTTTTTTTTCTGACGCTACTGATACGGGACGGGAGCAATACGCGAATGGTGGTCACCATAATGTGCTGACAGTGCACGTACGCTCTTTGTCAAAGGCTGCGAAACCACTCAGTGAATGAGAAGATTGTTGCCCGGACCGCACGGCATCGTTCCCACTTCACGTCTCGAGACTCTGAGCTATTCGCAAACTGAAGATTACTACCGTTCACGATGACCTCCTGTTTTGAAGAAGCGGAAACACACTACAGATCCCAGGATGCTGCCATAAAGGCGAGGTATACCGAAGAGTGGCGTGTAAACGTTTGATTAAATATCGCCCCCTTATACGGAACATCACGGCGACGCCGACGGCAAAAATGAGCCTGGTGTGTCGATGTAATCGCTATCGCAATAAGATGTCAGCCATGTTAGCGATTCACGTGCTTTCGTCCGTTACTGTAGTGAACTCCTACATAAAAAACTTTGCGACAGCACACTGTTTTGTTGGTTGTGTAAGTTCTTAAACACCCTGCGTATTGAGCTGTTGGGTAGACGAGTGCGAAACCACTTTTAGAGCACAAGCGCTTCACGGCACCGATAAACTAGTAGCTTAACTGCGCCATCCAAACGTAGTTCGGAAGAGGCATGTCAATGCTGTTATATTCTGACCAAAAAATTTCGTATGACGCACCAACGGAAGCGGAAATCTGATTTAAATAAAACAACACGAAGATCGATACAGTTTGCCGGTATTCTAGATTCTGTTTGCATCACGAAGCTGTTTGTGCACGCGTCGCAAAGTTTAACGGCTTGCACTATCGCACAATGCATAACTTGCGACAATGAGCAGAAAAATAAAATAACGCTAAGAGGAATTCGCTAATGGGATCATTTTTTCGTTTGCTACGCCATTTCTGCGCTTGCTTTTCATGCACGTGTAGGTATGAAAATAGTGACGGGACGAATAAAAAAAACACACAGAAGAATGACATCAACCAAAATCCAAAGTCCTTTTTTTTTTGTCTGTACTAAACGAGAAGTAAGATGGATCCTTCTAAAAGTCAGACGGTATTTGACTCGCTGGATTCGAAATGCACGTAGTACGGGTGTGCGGGGCTCCTGCTACGAATAATAGATTGCTTTAAACTGTTCGCTGGGAGGTGTGCGAATAGCGACTATGGAGACCGAAAGCGCGAGACCGATTCCAAGCGAATCAATTAGCGGCAGAATCGAATCGAATATTCGCCATGTCCTTGCAAGTCATGCAAATCAGCGGTCACATCCTCGTGTTGATAATTTTGGCATTAAAAGCACTAATGAAGGGCCAGGAACAAACAACAGATCCTTGGCACTCACAGAAATGTTCAGAATGCGGCGATGATCGTTGTGTAGCCGGTAAAATCACGCTTCCCGAGCGGAGCCGCCTCTGGTGCTGCGTAAGTTCTTACATTTTATGCCTATACAGACTGCGCACGCGGGATAAATCTATCATAGTTTGCACCGATTTTGCGTTTATTTGCTGCAGTTAACGTTTCGAAATATTCGAAAACTGTACGCAGTATATTCGCTCTTACGAATAGCGTCCATTCGATTCGAACAGAATCCAACACTGCCTTATCTGATCCGAATATCGAATCAATACACTTTTCGCACACCTCTACTGGCGCTGTAGTTGATCTCGTGAACAAAAAAAAGTTAAAAAATTAACACCAGAGCCACGTACGGCGAAGATACCAGCTGATTACGGCAAACCGACACGTCGGAGAGCGGAACGATCTCGTTTGTCGAGAAATCTCTCGTTGCACAATTTTCTTCTCTTTTCTTTCTACTTAAGCTTAGACTGTATGACTTTCTGCGACTTCTAGCCTAGAATTTGAACAAAACCCCTTCGTGGCCTAGTGTGTTGGACATACACGGATCTGTAGATAGCGCAGATATGCACGTTCACAAAAGAGGGTATGCAATTCCTGTGTTTTCCCTTTCCTGTGAATGCGTGTACTCGTTTGCGCCGTTAGCTGTTCCTAGCATAGCCTAGACCTATCTGTCTTAATGGGCAGCAATGGCCTGAATATGAAAACTGTGCACAAAGGCAGCAAGGACATAGCGAAAGTGGTAGGATGGCTTTGCTTACAGAACTTTATTACGATGAGCGTGTCACGATCAAGGTGCACTTTACAGTTGCAGCTAAAATTTGGCCTTGTTGGTTTTGACTTGAATACATATTACTAGCGGAACTAAATAAAATAGGGACGACGAAAAATGCCACAGAACGACCACTAGAGGGCGTCCTGTGTGCAGCTTTCTTTATTCCTGTTTTGGTTCCTCTAGTAATATGTATTCAACGCATAGTTTAGTTTTCGAGCGCTAGGTCGCCGCCCTCACCAACAAAGGAGCTAGTTTTTAACAGTTATATATCGAAGCCTCGAACGCTTTCAGTGCACCGCATATGGTTTTTCGATTTGCTTGGCAGTGCAGATTACTCAAGAGCTGTTCACAATGCTTTGCAAAGCAGAAAATGAAATGGTATACGCCAATGAAAAACCACATGGTGCTCAAGGTTGCTTTGCTACAAAAGGAAACGGCTAGAAGTGGGAGGCGCCATCTTCATCACGGAGCCAACCGCGCACGTTATCAGTGCGCGTTACGTCATCAGTTTGATTCCGCTCTCCCGCGTGTCTTCCTCGGCGCACGTCACTCAGTCACGTGACCCACAGCTTAATGGGGGGCGCACGCGAATTGGGTGCGCTCGCCACACGGGGGCGTGTCGAAGCAAGCGCACGACTCTCTTGTCAGGTACGGAGCGCACGATTTTGTGTTTGTGTGTTTGTTTCACCGAAGGACGAGAAAAATGCCTTCGATGGTGGGACAAGGGAGGGGCGGATCTCTGGGGACCAGGGCCGGATGAGGCGAGCGGCGTTTAAAACATGGCGGCCATGACGTACGTCCTTCCTATCTGCGAAGCCTTCGAGATTCGCTTGGGTTACTCGGCGAGGATCGTTTATTTCGTGTCACCCTCAACTCTATCGCTTTCGAGTGAGTGTTCGCGCGAAGGATAGCTTGCCCCGCACTGTAGGACGTTTGGCCGCTAACCGCATTGTGTTCAGGATTTTTTGTCAGCAGAATCAGGGAGAAGCTAGCGCGCGAGATGACAGAGGATCAAAACGGAAATAATCGCAGCTTGGTTCTGCATGCCTGATAACCACGTGCGGGCAACCTTCAGATATGGAGTTGATCGTAGCAATAAGATAAAGCGGGCATGCCAAATAGCAATGATTTTGCACCATAAGGTTCGCTGCGCTGCCAATAACGTTCGTTGGTAGTTAATGCTCGTACGTCGTTCCTTTTTCTGTCCGCCTGTGTGTTTCTGGGTTACAGTTTGTCGCAACCTGAAACTAACAAGCTGCGTGTGTCGTTGCTGATACACGGGACACTTAGATTATACTAATTTCTGGACAAGCCGACATGGCGACTATCTTTGAAGTTCTTGAGGCAAGGTGACAAAGGTGTTCGGTGTTTCGCTCTGGCAAAGACGTCCTGTAAAAAGCTTCGCGAGAGCTGTGTGGTAATGAGAGGTTTGTTACGATAAAGGCTCAAGTCGCAATAAGCACTTTTGAGAAAGTTGCGATAAAGTGGCTGTCGGAAGCATATCTACGAAATTCGCGTCCAAAGTGCTATGGATTGTTCCAAAACGTGAGTGGACTTTGCTAACGTACTCTTGGAGTAAAAATAAACGGGGTATTACGTTTGACAAGTGTATCAAATGTACCTTGTTTCTATAACCAAAACTGTTAACGCGGAAACTATGCAAAATGACCCGTTTGCAATAAAATTTCATCAGATGGCGAAGGCCCGCGGCTACCTGGAATAAGGAGGCCGCCCACCTTGGCCGCACAGTGCGCTTGCTCAGAATAAACGTTTATACCCTCTCTCTTACCAACAAATCAGGTTTACCCATTGAAGGCTGTTGCTAAGTCTTCCTGTGCTCTTAGGCAAAAATTTTCGCTTGAAAACAGTTCAATCTTATTAGGCAGTACATTACAAAATGTGATTCAGTAGCAATTTCGGCTTGCAAGTTTTCGATATGTATAGCTATCCTAATCACCGCTTCACCAGTAAAGGCGATCGCTGTGACCAAGGAAATTCGTGGCAGCGTAAAAGAAAAGCTCGCTCATTCGACCCTGTTCCCGTCTAAGGTTACCGAGCTACACAATGTGGTAATCACGTGACTTCAGCCGATCACGGAGTCAAAACACTTCCACGACCACACCTGCGACCTAACGAAACGTAAAGAGACAATCTTTTTTTTGTTTAACGACTTTCAATTTCGACAAGTGCATGACAATTGGGAAAGCTGTGTTAAAGATCCAAATTAAGAGCCACAACTACAGACCCGGACACCGATTTGGATCCTTTGGTGTCGTGTTCAAATAAAGTCAGTAAGCGAGCGCGTGCAAAGATTTCGAGAGTGTGGACGCCGGGGCTAGGTGCCCTAACTGTAGTGTACCTGGCTGAACGTTAGGATGACAAGCTTTGTTTAAAGCGATTCGTTCAAAGCTGAAGCTCATGTGACCCGTTTCTGACTTGCTAGGAAAGAACGAGCTTAATTTTCGGTTGAAGGACTACAGCTTGGTTCACTCGCAACGGGTATAGTGAATTCATTACGTGAATAAAATCATCAAAATCTTGCGAGTTAGTGAAATTTTTGAGGCAGATTTTAAATTAGACCAACTGAAAGCGTTGAGTTCGCAATAGCTTCCATTAGCCACTAAAGCTTTTGAAGCTCAGTCTAAACGACCTGGAAAAGGACTAGCTATTTGAAAAGTAGTAGATCTGCTTTTGGTCAGTGGCAATAGGGGTTAAAATTTCGCACGATGCTTTTGTCTCAGCAATACGCAGCGTGATATTCACGTGGCAAAGTGGTGTTTAACACTTAGGGTATAAAACGCCGAGAAGGCAATTCTAACGCGTTTGTGCTTTCGTTTAGCCGTACGCTTTTGTGGTCGCGAAACAATGGATTCCCCACCTACGAAACGGACGAGTTTTCACTGGCCATTTGGAGTGCACGCTACGTCAGAAGCAAACGAGAAATAAAGGTGAAAGCGTTCGCATTGAACGATGTTTGCCGCGCTTCGGAAAACTAAGGAAAAAATGAAAAGTAGTAGGCTATAGGCGACACACAGAGTCTGTGGTGGCGAACTACGCAACTCGGATTTTATTTTGATATTCGTTTTTCTTTTTCCCGTATGGTCTACCTACAAGGTCTTCCGAGTCTCTTCTATTCTCGACATTGTATGCGCCATTCTACATTGGACAACTCGTAGTTTTCACGTTGACACAACATCGTTATTCGCTCACTACTGTACAGCGTGCAGGCTTCCGGTGCTGCAAAAGGAAACAAAAACATTTCTTGCCCATGACGTGGTTCTATACAAAAGGCTTCTTCTCTGTGATACGAGGTCTAAGTTCTATGCCGATAAAAAACAAAAAAAAACTTAAAAATAGAACAGAATCAAGGCTAACGGAGGACAGAGTACCGACGCACTATTTCAAGCTTTGTCCCCTTGCCGGTTCTGGGCAGCGTGACAGGTGCTTCACGGTGCCGTCCGTTATCAAACATCCTGATTGGCGTTAAGCCCGTTACATCACATGGTGGCGCGGGTTACTCCACGAAATATTTTTCGTTTTGCTAACCTGCGGAACAAGCCTAGCAATGTCAAAGCGCACAAACAGACATACATGGAAGGTTGAAAAACATAACTGTTCACGAGGCTCACCGGGTATCTTGACCTCAGTCAGAGTTTGCAAGGAAAAACAAATGCGAAGGCAGTGGCGCATGTATGTAAAAAGAGAGAGAGAGAGAGAGAGAGTGAGCGAAAACGACTTCAGGTAATGCGGAATGTTTTTGCTGTGTTTCTTTCGTGCCACTAAGTTTCGGTTCGGCTTGGCTCGTCTTCACTGCTAGTTCTAGTAGGCCACAAACGTGCCACCATGCCTGCCTGCCAATGGGTTCCGAAATTCATAAGTTGCCATAGTATGAATTATCTTTAAGTAAGTGACCTTCCAGAATGGGACGGACAAAAGATATAAGACAAAGGCCACTCGTACGCTTCCTGAGGTCGTTGAAACCGGGGCTCTCGTGTTTAGATGCTTTCTTGCCTGTATCCCTTTCTGTCGTAATCGTTAAACCACCGAATTTAACATTCGTTCGTTTTTTCACCATCTTTTTTCCCCCTCAAACTCGGACTGGCAACTTTCTGCAACGCTTTGCCTTTAAACTTTGTAATTGGCTCTAAGCCAGTAATAGCTAGGATAGAACGAAATTTCTTCTAATTTCATTTACTTGAGCTCATAGTTTCTTGGGAGAGTCTGAATCGATTGCGGAGTTGAAGGTCAAATTTGAGAGCGGTACAGTCAACTACACAATCGTCCCAACGCTCGGCGGTGCCGTGCGGTGTACTCATTCACGGAACATTACGTTTCGTACATTCGCTGTGGTCAGACGTGTGTGAACCATCGTTACCGCTGCCCAGAACGCACTCGGCGGAGTCTAAAACTGCGCAATCTACTGGCTCGACGCTTACTGTTGCAAAGCTGGAGATGTCCATGCACACAAAACTCGCTCTCGCGCGCTGACGCGCCCTTATACGTAACACACACGCACAGCATGCATGACTGGCACACACTAACAATACACAAGGGCGTTCGCACAGCGCTTTCACGTTCAACCCGAAGGCCCGTCTGTTGCGTCGCCACTATGACAAGCCGTTCACTATCATGGCGCTTCGGAAAACTAGCGACCTTTCTACTACACCGAACTTTGGTTAACTAACACATTCGTTTGAATAGGCGATTTAAGGAGCTTTCTACTCATCGAACGACAGAGATCCTGGAAAAGCATAAGTTAACCGGCGCGTCCTGTCGTGTTTGTGTGAACCCGAACCGGCCAGCTGTACTCGGTTACCGCAGAGCTCAACGCGGACCCCGCGTGATCAAACGGTCGGCTTGTGAAATGGCTCGTTCATTCGTAAGCGGCTAAAGACAGTTTCGCGAACCGAAGCCTTCAAATAGTATCGACGGTCGTAGTGAAAAAAAAAGAAACCTTGGTGTGGCCATCGGGAAGGAGGTGATGTAAGGCTGGGTGAGGAGGAGAGGCGGGAACGCTTGCCCAATGCCGGGGGGGTTCACATCACGCGTTCGCTGATGCGGGCTATAACGTATCGACTCTTTTTTTTTTCGTCTTTTGCCCCAACCTGTATGCACAGAGAGAACGAGGTACAAATCCCAGTATCGTAAAAACTAACGTCGGCATCGGTGCGAGGGTAACGGTCACCGGACGTTACGACTCTGACAGGAAAGAGCTTAGAGGCTTTGGTACACACATTTCCGAACGTTATACACACTGATTGCAAATGTCTTGTACATGTATGGCCGCAACAACGGCTACAGTGCCGGCTCCTGGCACAGTACTATGAGAGCCGGGTTTGAAAGAAAAACCCATACACCATTGTTCGAGAACTGTGTGCTGCGGCAGTACCCAACTGCAGACGCTGGTAACGAAGGTTTCTCACCCGGGACCATCCCTTACATTTCTCACATCGCTACTCTGTTTAACCCCTTCAACCCACCACGCATCTTGTGACATGCATGGATATTTCTAGCGCATGTTTCCCCACAAGTCTATTCCCGAACACTGTCCAGTGACAACAACTGCCGTCACCTAACCCGACGGAGAACAACCCTTCTGAAGCGAAACAAAAGGAAAGTTACCTCATGACGTGTCCACCGCATTACCCTATCAGATTCGTCCGTTGGAACGATAGCATTAGAGCCCCGGTAACAGAATGGCGTTTATGATTCGTGCTCTTGATGTTGTTGAAAGCGAGCAAGAGGTATAGTCCTGCCATGGGCCAGACCCACCCGCAAGAAAGACGGCATTGCGAGAACAGCTCTCAAAGGCGGCTGAAGCCAGGCGGATGGAACAGTACACAGTACCACAAGGGCAAGTGTACCGCATTTGTGCTCTTAAGTGAAGTGGTCACGTTACTCACGTGGCGTTGTGATGATGATTTTGATTGTTTCCGTGCTGCAGTGTGAGATTGTTGCGGGCCATCAAGGACCGAAAGTTCTTAAACTTGCCCTGTGTGCAAAATTCAAGCGGGATGATCTAGTAGCAGAGTACAAAAAACTGAATTTTTGGTCGCTAGCCATTACCCTGACACTTATCCTATTGTGACAGGAGCGCTATGCAACAGATGACCAGTTGGAGTAAGCATACATGAAAGCAAGGATGATGGAACTTACTTAACAACACAAAAGCAAAGCGACAAATCAAGGAAAGGGAAGAAGATAGGTCAGCCTTTTAAACAATTTTGGACCGTAAGTGTCCTTGCCTCTCCTCCTCTCTCTCTCAACTTCTTTTGAAAAGCCCGCTTGTAAGGCCAACTGTCAGAAAAATCATTCACTAAGGGCAGTCGTAAGCTTTGGACAAAGCTCGGTGATGGCCTCTTCCGGAATCGCTCCATTAATCTTTGCACCTCCTCTCAACACTTTCCAGTCGTCCCTGCCTCTCGTTTGTTTAAAAGTTTGACTTCAAGGAATTCCACGCGTCTATAACCTGCAGTGATTACAACATTCCTGCCATTTCTCCTCAATTCTCCCGTGCACCACCAGACTAGATTATGTTGACACTCCCCCTCACTCAACTTCGCCACCCATCGCAGCGTCCCCTCCATATATACTCCTCACCTGCCATGACCTCCCGCCCTTGAGCACCTGTTCTTCGCCCTGTGTTGGCGAGAACTCCCTACAAACACTAAGACCACTACTGTACACTCTGGCGCCCGGCAATGCAGCCAGCACCACAGCCGAAGAACACAGGCCTCCCCGCAAAGAGGAGGCGGTGGCGATGGCGGCACAGTTCCACGACTCCTCTCCGTACCCGGGGACATCATCCCTCCGCTGCTGTAAGTTCACCCGAGGCCCGGCGGTGGCGACTGAGAATCACCGCCACCACCTGGACACGGCACACGTAGAGCGGAGACACGAAGCACGTTGCATATTGCCGAGTGGACGGGGGGGGCTGGGCCGGACCCTCCACCCCCGCCCTTTGGTTTTCACATTTTGAGCTGGCGAGACGAGGACGCGAAGGCTAGGAGCGTTCCTCATAAGTATTCGACGATATCACACTTGATGGATGGGTAGCTGGAGTAGAGCGCAGTCCTGTCCTGCACCATACGGCTGAAGAGGAACGGCAGCAGCGGTGCGCCGTCGGGTTCGATCAGCGACACCGTGGCGGTGCCCGACGGGGACGCGCCCGACGCCTGGTGGTGCTGCGAGGACGACGACGGCTGCTCGGGACCGCGCAGGGCCCCGAGGCTCTTGGCACGCCGCCGCACGCTCATCTGCTGCTGCTGCTGCTGTTGTGTTGATGCTGGTGAGGGCTCGCCTCCGGGCTGCTCGGGCACGAGGGATGCGGCAGCGGGAAGCCGATGGTGTGTGGAAAGAAAGAGGAACGACTCTTAGGAACTGTAGTGTGGGTCAGTATTGAAAGGCGTCAAAGAGAGGCACTGTTTCAGTTTACAAAGACAAAGCGCGCTTTCCAAACATTATTTTAGAGACTTTCATGAGTAGTGCGTTAGCTGTTCAGAGATAGGCATTCTTCACAGGGGCACGGCCTTCCTCAAGGAATTTATCAAAATGGCTTTTGTCTGTGCTCCTGCCATCATGTAATGGTGATGAATAACCTGAATATCTGAATAAAAAGGGGATCAATATTCGGATTCTATTCAAGTTTTATGCCGAAGTTTTAGCGCCCACATATCAGGGTGACGTCACAGATTTCCGAGTATCTTATCGTATCTCATTTAGTCTTTAGAACTTTCTGGAGTTCAGCCTTTGTCTCTTTCAGAATGCAATGTCGTGCATCTTTATCGACCAAATATTACCTAGGCCCGAGTAGACGCCACTCAGAATCAATGACGTCACGGTGAGCTGTTGCGAGGGCTTATCGATGTGGCAACCAGCTCCGCGGTCTTTCGTTTTCTGGCCTTTTATATCTTACCACGCCTCTTGTCGCTGTAAGAGTTGCTTTTTTTGGCAGTGTAGAAGGATAACCTTTCAATACAGTCCAAATTATTTCCTATTCAGTACTTAAGCTACCGTTTCGTTGTGCGAAGCACGACACAAAATCTCAAAGAAAGAAGACAGATGAACTTTGGAAACAGGGATACTCATTTTGGTTTCTTCTTGTGATAGTGCTGTGGTTTGTTATGGCTAACATTAGTTTACGTGGAGGCAAAACAACAACGAGACAAAGGCTCAATACAAGATATAGACGCGGAGAGCTGGACTGCGGTCGGACAAGGGACTTCGCCGGAACGAACGTTTCAACATTGGGCCCTGTCTTCTCGAAAGTTTTCACGAAGGCAGTACTTTGAAGGAGACGAAGTCCCCTTGTCGAAACGTTGGCTTTGGGGCAGAGTCTATGATCACCGCAATATCTCGGAGTCACGTGATCTCGATAAAAACGGCACGTATGACATCACTAGTAGAGGGGCATGTTGCTGTCGGCCATGGCTATTGTAGCAGTGGTGCTGGTAAAATAGTGAGAACCGCGACGCGGCATTGCGAAGGTTACTGGCCTCCCAGTGACAAGGGCCAGCTTACGACACTGGCAAATAACGATAGTTATGCAAGTCAGGCCGAATCTTGCCTTTCACTAAAATTGTACGGCGGTGGTGGGACGTCATACGTGACTTTCCAGCTCAGGTCACGTGACCCCGAGCTGTTAAGGTGCAAAGAGACTCTCTCATTGGCTCCACATATGACATTACTTGCTCCGTCATTTAGAATACGATAACGTTCTAATCGTCTCCGTTGACATTATCTGTGGGCCATGTTCTCTGCAACGAACAAACATTTTTTTTTAAACAAGGCAGGTGTTCTAATAGTTTGTGCAGCATATCAGTTTCAACGTGTGCGGCACAATGCTGTATAGCACGCGATAACAGGAGGCCCTCGTTGTTGCACAATGATAAATCTGTGCAACAAGGAGGGATGGATGTGCGCCCTAGGATGTGCTCAGCGCTCATATTGTTGGATGGTGTAACACGTGTCACGGAAGTGCAGAGAAAGGCCCTTCGTATATCAAGGCGTACGTGTGTATCAGTTTACTTGCTAACGACACGTATATAGCACATCTATTCTGATCCCTTTCTATAGAATATTTAAAGGACACTGTGTCAGCTTTTCAACCTTCACAACACCGGTCCTTCAGCTGGCAACAAGATACGAGCACTGTAGTTTTAAACAGCGTTTCATCATCGGGAGCATATCCAACGGCCCTCCTTTGAAGTGCTCCCACACATCCGGCCGCCATGGCATAACAAAACTGCTACGTGAGAGCACTCAAGATTGCAAGAGCATAGCGTCGGCGAAAATGCCGGCAGATGTGTGCGGAAAACTGCGTGATGCGTGAACTGTGAGTGGCCGGAAGGAGAAGCGTAAGCGAAACGTGGAGCGATTCATTCATGCGCTTCTGAGAGTTTCGCCATGCCGGGGGGAGTGGAAGCTCACTGCGTGCACTCTTTGCTGGATTATACACGTAGGCGGGCTTACAAATGGGGGGGGGGGGGGGGGGCTGTATAAAGAGGGGCGCCATGTCTGCCCGATACCTTAACTCAGTCGGACCTGTCAAGTCATTGTTTAAAATAGAGTGTTTATGGTCATGCAGGTTTTTATAGCAATGGAGGCCTTTCCGTTCTAAGAACTGTCCCTGGAAAGCTGGTAACCAAAGGCAGGCTGTTGTGAGAATCATGCCATTGTTTTATTTTTATTTTTGCGTTCATGGAAAGCTCGCGTCCTTTCGGACTCGACCAGAGGGGGAAGGGGGTGGGGGAGTATGCGGTAAATCATCGCCCCCTCCTCCCCCCTCCTAATAGAGAACGCTATGCACGCCTATGGTTATCTCTGCTTATCATGAAAAAGAACTACATTCGCGTAACTCTGGCACAATACAAAAGCGTGAAGCTCAGCGGTATGCCAGCGTAGCAAAAGCGAGTGATGTGCGCGTGTGTGCTTTGGCGTCGCTCGTCCAGTGCGATTGTTCTTTTTAACTTCACTATGACGGAAGTCTTGACAGTCCTGGTCTGGAAGCGCAAGCAGAGGTGACAACTCTGCGGGAAGTCAGAAGTAACGATGTTCCTTCATTGAACCTGAACGCTCTGACATTCATCACAATAAACACGACTGTAGGCCCACATGTTAGGTCGATCATTGTGCTGGTGACGACACTGCTACAAGATTCACGAAGCTGCGTCCGTTGCACGAACAACAGTTTAAATTGAGGGAAATAAGTGAAACGAGAAAGCAGCGCGGTGCGAAAGTGGTCACTGGTCGGTTTTCTAACTCACAGGATTCTGATTCGTTGAGAGAATTCAATACAGATATGATGCAGTACAGCTTTAGTTTGAGTTGATGAACGTAGTCTGGTTGTTTATATTTTCCGTTACGTAAGGAATAAAAATGGTTCGTAGTTGGCCCTTCCCTGTTTACAAGTGTTATTTGTCCTAGGGCGCTATGCTGTACACTGACGAATTCCGCCATGTTTTCAAATTCCGCCATTTGTCAGCTCTTATTTGTTCAGAGGGCTGCTACGGGCTCTCTGATTGGCTTAAAATGACACCATTACAGAATCTGACAATACGGCGGAATTTGACAGTGCCCAGAATAGGACCCCAAGTCTTCCTCCTTCCTGTCGATGTTTACACACCAAATCACACAAAGACTTGGCGGGGCATGACATGCCAGTTTCTATACACCGCACAGGCTAGCATCTGAGACTCACAATTCAAGTTGCTAAGAAATATCAGCCGCAGAGAAGTTCGCGCTGATATTCACGAGAAAAAGTCGCTCTAAACAATACCGTTGTGTTCATCGTAAGAGTTGCGACGCGCAAGCCGCGGACAGAGCGCTTGCCCATTGCGCGTTTTCGACAGAATGTAGAGATGGGGTTTCCCCTCCAGCAATACGCTTAAGCGGTTGCATTCTCCATTTTCTGATAGCTTCAGATACGATGCTCGAAATATTATGATCGATAATTCACTGGACAGGCGCAGCGCGGTTACGTCACGCCACAATCTTGTTCTCAGCCGGCCAGTTCATAATCGCGTTATATAGGAACAAGAGCAAAATACAAGAAAAGATTCGAACGTAATGCGCAGATGCTTGTATACATAAGCTTTTGTGGTTTCCGTCGAACGATTTTGTTATAGACTAATTATAGCGCGTCCGGCTGTCAACTACAGATAGCTAGGGGACAAGTGTGAATCCCAGTTTGCAGAGGTAGTTTTTTTCTTTATGTATTATTTGCTTTTGCTGTAATGACGCAACAAAAGGCACGTATTAATACTGGAGAGCGAGGATTCAACACAGGACGGAAAGAAATAACGTAGATGCACAGGACATGCGCTCTCGTAAGTCAACTCTCCTATGCAGCGTGTTCTTTGTGCTATGTTGGACTCCGGAGCATCCAGTATTTAAAATTAGAACCAACAGTCCAGCAACGAAAATAATTGTTAAGACTGCATTGCACTGTGTTGTAATCACAGTGCAGGTGTTATACGCTTGTACCGTATTTGAACGGCTGATTCGTTTCAGGCGTTACAGGAAGGGGCGATTAATACCCACCGTCCGAGGAGGCGGCCCTGTCGGCGTGCAGGGCGAGCCCGTTGGCGAGGGTGGCGGTGGTGCGACTCCTGCAGACGGTGCCGCGGGCTGCTTGGTGGTGCTGGTGGTGGTGCTGCTGCGTGAAGGCGCAGCTGGACGCTACCGCTGCGCTGCTGCCGGCTGGCTCCTCCGCCGCGACCCATGGCGGCCAGGGCGGCCGGGCTGCCCTGAAGCGACGCCGTCGAGAGCTTCCTGCGATGTGCCCCGGGAAGGGAGGTGAAACTTCTCACACAGGAAGTCGAAGGACCCTAGCATAAATTTTCTGAAACCGGAATTCTTGGACGGATGGATGATGGATGAAGACTTTATGTGGTCCACATAGGTCGTGCTAGTTTCCTAGCCCGAAGCGGGCCGCTCCACGTTGGGACCGAAAGACCTAGCTTCCGGCCGCTTCGCGGGCCCGTTGGACTGCCATATGTCCCTTAATGTCGGACTGCGCAGAGCTGCGTCCCACCGCTCTTCGTGTTTTCCTTGTCGTGCGTAACGCGGAGCAAACGCCAGAGCATATGAGGAGATCTATGGTTTCGTGCATGTTTGGCATGTTGTAGGAGTAGAGAAACTCCGGATAAATCTTTGGTAATTACAGCGGGTTCGGAAGGTTCTTGTTTGGTAAGAGCCTTAGCGTAACGGCTGTGCTTATTTAGTTTACTGTGCGGGGGGAAGACCCTGGTCCTAGGTAAAAGGTGCTTTGTTAGCTCGTTGTAAGAGAGGAGGTGATCCCTGCAGTCTGAACGGCATTATGGATGCATTAATTCGATGACATCGAGAAATTTATCCGAAGAACAAAGCTGCATGTACGACTGACTGTAGTACTGCAAAAT
The DNA here is from genome assembly GCF_013339695.2 of Rhipicephalus sanguineus. NCBI lineage: Eukaryota > Metazoa > Arthropoda > Arachnida > Ixodida > Ixodidae > Rhipicephalus > Rhipicephalus sanguineus. The sequence continues at coordinate 38,601,370 of NC_051184.2, read as the reverse complement.
GCTCTCCTGTTCTGTGTGAATCAGTGAACTCGTTTGTTTCATATCTATCTATCTATCTATCTATCTATCTATCTATCTATCTAGCTATCTATCTATCTATCTATCTATCTATCTATCTTCTATCTATCTATCTATCTATCTATCTATATCTATCTATCTATCTATCTATCTATCTATCTATCTATCTATCTATCTATCTATCCTATCTATCTATCTATCTATCGATCTACTATCTATCATCTATCGATCTACTATCTATCTATCTATCTAGCTATCTATCTGTCTGTCGTCCGTCCGCCCGTCCGTCCGTCCGTCCGTCCGTCCTCTATTCGCCATCTATCTATCTATCTATCTATCTATCTATCTATCTATCTATCTATCTATCTATCTCTATCTATCTATCTATCTATCTATCTATCTATCTCCATCTATCTATCTATCTATCTATCTATCTATCTATCTATCTATCTATCTATCTATCTATCTATCTATCTATCTATCTATCTATCTATCTATCTATCTATTATCTATCTATCCGCACAAATGCTATCCGTGCAACGCCAGTCCTTTAAAGAACACCGGCGTCGACGGACCGATTATAGTCACGCTTTCGCACCCTTCCGTGCTCTTGCCGTGCCATACTTTCGCTCTTTTCGTCTCTCTATTTCCTATAGATTATTCTCAATGCAGGGTAGCGAAACGGACGCCCGTCTCGTTGGCCTTGTTCTCCTTTTGTTCTAGTTGATCTATGGAGAGAACTCATGACGTTGCGATGACTACACGACTGGTTTCCTGCGATTGGCGAGGGAGACGACAAAGACGGGGTTGTCTTACGGCACAGTGGAGCAACTGGGGCGTCGCTCTTTGTCAGCGCTGTGTTCACCTGGCCGCCGTCAACAACACAAGTGCCGCTGAACATCGGGTCGTCTCGTGGTTTCATCATCAGTGTGACGCTCCAATGGTAAGAAACGCCAAGGCAGTGCTTGAGCAACGTTGGCTTAAGCAACGCCTCCTCTATAAAGACGCCTGCGGTGTCTGTCGCTAACCCATTGAAGCCGTCCTGCCTCAAGTCGTGGTTTGCTTGTCAAGAGATGGCACTAGATGCTCCCCTATCTAGGGTGCCTGATGCGCGTTTTGTTGCGCTTTTGTGGGGGGCGCACACATCGAGGCACACTACCCTATCTCCTGCAAAGGGGTCGGGGGCGGTGGTGTGCGCATGCGCGCATGTGTGTTGCACGCGTCCATCACAAGGATCACTAGATATCGCCTTCGTACCTCCAATAGAAATGAGGAAAAGGAAGGGCAGCAGGTTTTTGGCCGTCGCGGCAGTCATTCTGTCTAGAGAGCGTTGGCTTAAGTTATGCCGTTCAATTTGACTTACGATAATGCAACGATAAGAGCATGCTCTAGGAGAGCGTACATCTTGGTGCGACCACAGAACGAGTTCGGGCTCCGGTACGTCCCTGTGTTTTTCACCATTTACAGTTCTCACCCGTGGCGACTGCTTTCGGGTTATGTGCAAAGAGATCACCCAAAGCCTAGAAGAGGAAACAGTGGCGAGTTCCCGATTTTGGCTGTACTACACTCTAAGAAGAAAAAGAGCCTGACTTGCCACTTATATGACTCTTGTGAGTCAAACGACTCTACGAAGAGAGTACGATGATCTCCAAAGAGAGTTGACGTGCCTCTTTAAAGAGAGTGATATACGTGGCAAGTCAGGACTACCCGAAGGGAGTCAAAGGCTCTTTTTTTTCCTACAGCACGCATATCACATTGACAGCTGCGGCAAGAGCTGCCGCCTTGGAACTTGCTATTGCGGGGTACAACTTAGAAGTCCGCGGCATTTCCTCCTCAAAGACGGATGCAGACAAACCTGCACCAACTGGCGCGCACTCTAGAATGATGTCGTGAGCTGGACGGCAGGTGACCCCGCCTTCGGAGAACGTTCCCATGTACATGGGTAGGACTATTTGTTTAGTCGCGGAGGCGATCGGCTTCTGCGCTTCGGCCGTCCGGGCGGGGCTTCTTCGGACTTCTTAACTTGTGTCCGGCTATAGATGACAACAAAACGAGCCCAAAGATGAGCGCGCTATGCGAGGTTCTTTGTAAAAAAAATTTGCCAAATGGCACGGGGCACACGTTTTCACTCCTCTTCAGCACTGCACATCGTTTAAAAGAGAACGTTGACGAATATACTAAAGTGAGGCTTACCTTTTCACCGATATCTCCATGAAACTGTCCTCTTCAGTTACAGACCTGATGGAGATTATTGACGTCGTATCCTCTTTGCTATTTTCTGCTGGAAAGACGGCACAAAGAAAGAACGGACAGCACTCAGATACCATGTTCTCTTAGTGATGTCGATACGACAAAAAAGCAACGTGGAACTGAAAGTTGTGATAGAGCTATTGTACACGCTACCTTTAGGTAGCAGAGTTGCGCGTAGGTCCGCCATCTTGCCGGGCTAGCAACCAATGCTATGCAGCGAAACCCCACTCCATTTTTGCAGGCGACATGCCTGGCGTGTCGTCGATCGACATGCCTGGCGTGTTCGCTGGCCGGCGATTAACTTGACTGCCGATGACTAGTGTCAAACCAATTTCCGGCAGCGGCATGGCCGGGAAATACAAAAAATTGCCCCGAGCATCAGGTTCTCCGCAATGCACGGTTGCTAGCGGCGTTTGGAAGACATACGCCAAACTGTGCTACCTAAAGTTATAGCATATACAGTAGCTATAAGGTGCGACAGATGGGAGAGCCATCTAGTGACAGTTGACGGTACGAAATGACAGGCTTACCACGCTCTGAGGTTTCGAGTTGGGAAGGTGAGCTTACTTCTGGAATCGTCGTAATGGCGTCATGCGTGACGACTATCACCGGCTCTACATCTTTTAGCTTCAACAATAATGACTGCAACTCAATGTTTTTCTGAAACGAAACGGGGAGAGAAAAACCGGGAGCGACGTCAGTAAAGCACGCAATGTCCACACCTCGCACTTCACTAATGAAACGAGGCAATATCAGCGCGTGTCATTCACCGCGTTCAGGGTGTTGGTTTTCTTCCTACAGGTGGTTTTGGTCCGTGCCATATTGGGGACTCGGCAATGCCCCTGCTTCGGTGCATCTCTTCGTGTCACGAAGTTGTATCACCAGGTCGCGTGGTGATTACGTGCAGGTGGACATGTCATTCAACAGCAGTTTAATATGAAGAATGGTTTGCCGGCGCATGCGGTATTTGCCGGCGAATACTATGAGCGCTCAAAACGGTGCCGCGTACACCGATCAGCGTGAATTAGGCCGTGAATTAGGATTGTGTTGAAATTCATCACGCTGGGACTACGGGTAGCGTTTTTGCACTATCACCAACTGCTGGTATACAAGTAATTAAAAAGCGATAGAACAGTCCCATGTCTGTAACTGTAGAAATTAAACATAAGCAGTCAAGATTTTCACGTTTGACAATGATGAATGATACAATAATACAGTACGAAGAACTTAAAGACTCTATTGCCTTGAGCACAGCCGGTGTATCTTACGGGCAGTGTGGTGTAGATTATGTTGCCTGCGAATACAAGGTGGGCACAATCACTAATTGCAAATAGAGATACATATAATGGAGCCTCGGTTCTTACCCTGTCGACCACAAAGCTAGAAACAGTCTAGGTGCCGACAAGTAGATCTGGTAAAAGTGGCACTTAGGTCTACACAAATCATGTGGCATGTAATGAACTGGCGAATTCGCACTAACAATACGCGTTGGCACTGTTCTCTCTTTCTCGAGAATCTATTTTGGAAAAAAAAGAAAAAAAAAATGAAGAGCATAATGGATAGCTTTCACTTTTTGGGAAAAGAAGAAAAAAAAAGAATTAGCACGCCGATTTGAGTAAGTTGGTCCAACTTCATGACGCAAATGTAGCGCAAAGCATCGAGGTGCAGGTGTTTCGTTAGCGGAATTATGAAGTACATATACTCGTCACTGAATCGTTCAGATAAAAAATTGTGATCAAAAGTCGAAGTCAGCGCCTTCTTTCAAGCTAAGATGGAACATGTATCTCATACATCTGATTAATTGTTGATTTTACATCACTGGTGGCGGCCGTTTGTCGCGTATTGTTGCTACTGCTGAGTTTAGCATGGAGATTCAGACCCACAATCGATCTACCCTGCTGAACGTCTCTTTAAGGACTTGTTAATTCTGGTTACAGGTAGGTGTAGGACGCGACACAAGCAGGATACGCAGACACCTCAGAGACGGGACATCACCGATGTTGTCTGCGTCTTGCCCCCATTTATATAACGTTCTTGTACCTCACGAATGAATAACCTCGCAACAAACCAGTCTGTTTAACTTCCCTACTTGAAGTTCTTGTATGGTCAGCGGATTAGGTTAATGCACGTAGCAACGAGGCTAGTATTTTCGTAAGGAAGAGAGAGAAGAAAACGAGGCGCTTTCTTGATGGCTATAATAGATTTAGGGTCGGGGACCCCAAGTAGCTTGCGTACGCGCGCTCTTGCATACTTTTGTACTCCCAGCCGCACCCAGGAGAATACAAAGGGACGCAAAAGCTCACGTACGCAAGCAGCTTCGGGGCCCCGGCACTAAAACTCTCTAATTAACCATGTGTGGAACCTAAGGTGGTTGGCAAGGCAACATATTTGAACGAAACAGCGCGAAAAGCGGGGCACGGTTAGTCGCAAACAATCACATACAGATCGCTCGTGTGGTTGATAACTTTCCGGCTGTTGAAGTTTAATGCTGCTGCTATAACGAACAATTCTGACTTCAATGAGAAGTATCTACGTAATCAGACAATGTTGTACGTTTGGTGCATTCCGCAGGCATGTAACGCAATAGTATTAAAGTGATATTATCGCTTCTCACCACCTTGCAACTTAAGTAAGTTTTCCGCCTTTACTATACGGCTAAGAGTGGCTGTGAAGAAGCGTTTCGCTTTTCGCATCGGGACGGCCCACAACGTGTTTCGCGGGGGCCATTCAACACATCACGTGTGGCTGTCCTCGCTATAGTGTACGGAAAGGATCGCTCATAATTACATCAGCTCAAACGGTCAAATATCACTATCAATGGAAACCAGTTGGCTATCCCGAACCTCATTAATTACAGCAACTGAGGGCGACAACAGCACTGTTGCAGTTCTTAAGGACAACAGACCTGCGCAAGAGGCCGTAGCCTGAACTAGTGTATTTTTTTTTCTGACTGACTAGTGATATGGAGCAGTCACAGTAGGCTGCAATGTTGACAGACTGTGAAGCAGTATATGTGTCCCCTGTTTTTCTGTATTCTTACTTTTCAAGTCCCATGTGTCCTGTTCCCTTGTGCAAACTATCTTGCCGAATTTTTCCTTCAGGACAACCTCACTGTCCTCCTCATCTCCTGTCTCCCTTCTCCCTCTGCTATGATAAAATGTTTGTTTTTGGCCTTCCTGAAAAAAAATGCTCGAACAAAACCATGGCTGTATACAAAAGAAGGAGAAGTGGAAAGGAGTCCGTTACTTCTTCTAGTCGCTGCCTGCAGCGCATGTTCTCATCCTGCAGTACTTTGATCCTGGTGAAGAGGCTTTCGTCGTCCGAATCGCGCCTCGACTTCTTCAGCGGCTTCAGGGTGGCCCGAACGCGGTGTTCGCCGGCCTGCGGGTTGCGCCGAAGCTCCACAAGCTGCGATTTAAAAAGAGAACGCCAGCCAAAGGTCGTGGGGGTTTATTCAGCGCGCGAAAGAATTCTAACAAATCATATATTTATTGGCAACCTGAAAAACAACTTGCGTGCGAATACGAAGCAGTGAAGGAAAAAACGAACGACCCCGTAGCCCAGTCATAGCTGCAGTCCGAATCACACTTCTCTAGGGCGGCCAGTCGGCCGCTTGAGCTCTCGTTTTTTATTTTTGCAAAAAATGTCAAAGTTTCAACGCAAGCGATGTAATGCGTTAGCAACAAATTGTAATGTTATAGGAAGTGAGGCTGGCAGCTCTTTTGGATCTGATCTCACGCAACTCTACAAAACGCTGGTGTAAGAGAATACGGCCGCTCCAGGGACACTTTTCGCACAGTCTCTTCGCGTTAAGAGCGCAGCACATAGAAGGATACACGAGCCGCCCGCTGATGCCTGCCGAGATAGCGTGATAGTGCGCGCGCCAGCGATAGCGACCGCGCCCTTACAAAGTTCACAGTTGCTGCTCCAGCGACCCTACTCCCCCCCCCCCCCTCACGTATTTTCATGCTCGTTAAAGACGGGCAGGGCGTTTCCATTCTGCTTCGACGGCAGGCTTCCCGAGCGGGGTGATGTTCTCGCATGCGCCCTGCGAGCGACAGAGATGGGCCGGCTCGTTTGATCTCTGCTTAAGCCGCGTTCGCCGCTCCCGCTCGCGTGCTCCCGCTCCCGCCCGCGGTTATAACGTACGATGTGCGGGGGATGTTATCCATTTGGACTTTATACGGGACATGACGGCGACGGCAAGAACCCGTCGAGTGTCCATGAAATTGCTATCGCAATAAATATTTGCAGAGACCGACGCCGTAATAATGTAAAGATAGCCATACCGTGTGCTATAGGTCCTTGCACTATAATTCAAGTGTGAACGGAAGCTTGTAGCTAACACTTGGTGGCAGCTGCGGACTGCGCCAGCGTGCGCAGTCTCGCGCTCGGCCGCTCTATAGACAAGTGTGATTCAGACCTATCGGCGCCCTTTCTGTCTTTCTATCACCGTCCCGTGTTCAGCGCTGTTTGGTCCAGTCTAGGTGATTCAGACAACGACAAAACAGGTACTCCCATCTTTACACTGGACTTCGAATAGTCGACGATGTTCTTTGTTCTCTCCAAAATCTCGTGTTCCAGCTACCATTTGAGTGTGAGAGTAGCTGCCAATTTGACGAGGTACGCGTATGTACGTTGGCTCTATAGGACTGATATAACCCTCTCCTTATCGACTGAATCGTAACAATGTGCGCGCTCCAAAGCGAACGCTGTTATTTGATGCTTCTGAAGTACAAGTGAGGCGAGAATTACAAACTTTTCGGAGCATTCGATGCGTGTGCTTACGACAACTGTGACATGCAAGCGTCTACCGTGAGAGTGTGCCATCCTGTGCGAGTTCGTTGTACTGCATCCCGGCATAGGGCTTCAATTTCGGGAAAGTACTAAACAGCGAAATGCTGCGCAGTGGTAAAGTAGTCTGTTTTACTTAGTAGCGTGGACAACAGGCACCAGGACCTAAGTAATACCAGGCGGGATCTACAAGAAGGACCCGGGCCGGAACGGTAGCAACGTATATAGCACAGCAAGACAAGTTTAATACATCGTTTACATGAGGGCGGTATCTGGTGAAGGTCGCCGACCGTTCTTGTGAAGCTCGTCGGAGTGCACCGCCCTCACTTAACCGTGTATTAAACCGGTGTCACAAAGGCATTTTTGATCGCGGTCACAGACGATCCGGATCAGATTTCTAGATCGCGCCCGATGGTCAAAACACGGTCAAAGCTAATCCGGATCGAGTTTGGCGCACACGTCAGTCTCATCGCGATCTGGGAGCCAGACAGCGATGCGCAGATCGCGACCGTCTCGACACCAATCGGGCCTGATCGCGATTAAAGGTGACCGCGTAGTGGCACCTGATCCGGATCGAGCCTAATTCTTATTGATTAAGCTTATCAATTAAGTCTTATTGATTATTGACGAGCCTAATTCTTATTGACTAATTCGAGCCTAATCCGGATCGAGCCTAATTCTTAGATCAAGAGTGCCCGTGTGACATCGGTATTGGATATCCTTATATGTGCCGAGATATCCTTATCATATTTGCCGTGACTGACCTCTGTGTTGATGTATACTTCCCAAGCTAAAGCCTTGACAGCCTGGGATTCACCCTACCAATCGTGTCTGTTGTAAAGGCCCAAATGTTGTTCCACTTTTCTACACGTGTTTAGCGTTGTTCCACGCCCCGTTCTGTATTGATTCGGTATCGCAACCACGCTAACAACAGGCAAATTTTTGAAATTTACGAGAGAAGAAGAAGAAGAACAAAACTTTATTTTGAGGGAGTGGGTAGAAAAGGGGGTACTCAGGAGCCTGTTGGTTGGGGCCCCAAGTCCAGGGCCCCACTGGCTTGCGCCGCTCGCCTAACTTGACTCAGAAGCGCTAATTGCACCTCTGGGTCCGAGCTGGCAAGTTGTGCCTCCCACTGCTCCGAACGTCCTACAATGTTGCTGCCTAAAAGTCAGCGAATTTAAATTACGAGACTTCCACACGAAACGCTTCAGTGCTGTATACGGCAACACGATTCTTATGTATCACCGCACGCGGCGGTAAGAAAAAAAAAAGAGACGACACGAGGTGTCAATGCATGCGCCATTGTCCTCGATATCGGGAACACCAAGCACGTCACTTCACGAGCACTTCACCGGCAAACCACAATCACAAGAAGCGCGCAGGCATACCAGACCAGTGCGCATGTGAAGAGTGCTCTCGGACAAACAAAAATGTGTCGATGTGTGTGCAGCGAGGTGGTTGGTGGCGGCATGCGGGAGGGTGATTCAGGGGGTTTGAGGAAGGGCCTATTTATATCGTATCCGCCGCGATACCTTAGAGGTTAACGCGTTGCACTGCTAAGCTCGAGGGTACGGGATCGATTCCGCCGCCCCGCAGGTCGCGGGATCGAATCCCAGCCGCGTGGCCGCATTTTAGATGGAGGCGAAAATGCTTGAGGCCCGTGTGCTTAGATTTAGGTGCACGTTGAAGAACCCCAGGTGGTCGAAATTTCCGGAGCCTTGCACTACGGCCTCTCTCTAATGATATCGTGGTTTTGGGACGTTAAACCCCAACAATTATTATGATTCCCGTCGGCGTATCAATGGGGGCAATATAAAACATTCATGCATTTTGATTTAGGTCCACTTCAGGGTAATTTCCGAGTCGCCAGCTACGGGGTCTCTGACGATTAAATTGAGGCTTCGGCACCTGAAACATACGAATTTTATTTTAAGTTGTCTATCTGCTCGCCAAAATTTCGCTTTTAGAATCGCGTAAATTGCGCTAACCTGTTTCTTCCTGACATTGCCAACACCCTTTTTGCAATACTAGCACAACGAATCGGTTCTTAATTGCTTAATAATAGATTACATATAAAAATGATTTAATTATGGAGCGCTTACGACCACTACTCGCGCATCAAGCGCCCACCGATCTGAGATGATGACTACTGAAGAAATATCGTCGGAGCGGCTCAGAGGCTAGAAGAAAATTATATTTAACAAATGTGTACATAGCGACACAGTGAACAAAAAGGAATAAAACTCTCACGTAAGCAGCCATACGTATAGCGGCGCCCACGAAACGAATCCACGTACTGTATACATACGGGCTCCATAGATTGTTTCAGCACGTCGCCACACAGCGTGTGCTTTGCATTGTTAACGAGGATGCGTGCTTAATTGCCGTATTATGCTAATGTTTGACCGACGGGCTCTGTTGAAACGTGTGGTTAATAACCGCGCACGTATTCGGTAATTGTTCTTGATGGCCTGCTTCAGGAAGTGCTTCGTTCGAGGTAACGACGCCTTCCTGCGATACTTTGCTATAGAACCACGATGCGCAGAAAACTCGGCTGAGTTATAAATGCACGCCGCTTCACGGTTCCTAATCCGATAATTGCAGTTCCGAGAGCAACTTTCGTGTTTCGATGGCGTTGATCGTTTTTAAAAGCTTCACACGACGGCTCTTTAAGGTCCCTCTTGTTGCTGAGAAACAAAAGAATGACTCATTTTGCTCGATTCTACTACTTAAAAGAAGCTATTCACTATGATTTCACGTGTGCTCGTGATGTCGAAGAGAACGCGATCACTAGTGTACGAGGAAAACTGAAGTTTTAACTTTACGGAGTGACGTCCTTTTACTGTTGGATGCATGGGGAGAGCCTTTTTTTGACCCCATCGAAAGGCTCACAAGCATGCTGACAAGGCTCGTTCTCCGCGAAAGTCTTATAAAAGGGGCTTAATAAATTGTTGGCGTTACACCTTCATGCCATACTTCAATGATCGGGCAGGACTATTTTGAGGTCTACCGGACACACTTGAAACCTGTTGCTGAATCCCTACGGTAAATTCTATATACAGAACCTAACTTCGCACTTACTGCGAAGACACTTACTGCGATGTCGTACACTTTGCTGGACTGCTCGGTAACACAATATTCTTTAATTTCTTGGTCAACTGTTTGTTTTATTACTTCATTGTGACGAGGCAACAATGGCCTTTCACATTCAGTGCTCGCATTCGTCACCTTTATCGCCCTTCACATTTTTTTACGGTCGAGGAATCTACGATTCCTGCTTTATCTGTGGTCTAAATCTGCGAGTTGTGAAACGCATTCCGAGGGTTAGTTCACCAGCAGTGCTTCTATACTCGGTTACAACCTACAGGCTTTTTTTATAAAAAAAAACTGTAAGCCCCGTCCACGGAACCATGACGCGCCTGTCCTTCACATGCGAAAGACAGTCGTGCCAGCTGGTTTCCGCTCGAACTGTTATATAGTACCTTTTCTCGGCTAATGTAAGTACCACGCATGTTAAGAGTTAAAGCTTCGTCCTTATTACCTAAACCATTACGGTTGGCTAAAGAGCGAAGTCGGAATCCCCGATGAGGTTTACCAGGACGCTCAAGTTTCCGACCCATAATCAGTTACGAAAACGTGTGTCTGTCCTATCCGAAATACGCGAGAAGTGTTTGACGTCACGAAAGTGAGTAAGCGCTTATTGGATGGAGGATTTATGCAAATTCTCTGTGGTAGAGACGGCATGACTGTGTGCGGAGCTGACACTTTTTCTTATGTTGCGACCGAGTATAGTACAGTGTTTAACGAAGGCCCTTCCCCTGGTATCACCTTGAGCTTTCAGTGACTCGCTGTCAACGCTTCACTAAGGTCTACGTCATGCGTCCTTCCAGCGGTGTGAAAAGCTGGGTGTTGCGGCGCTCACTCGCAAGCAGTGCACAAGTGATGGCGCGGTGACTCGGGGTGGAGGGAAAGGGGGTGCGCAGGTGGGATGCAAGAGGCCGGTGCGTTGAGTGAGTGGAGTGAGTGAGTGAGAGACACGGAGAGAGAGAGAGAGAGAGAAGGGAGCCACACGAAGAGCGTTGTGTGAAATGGGCTCACCAGTCTCACCTTGGGTACAAACACGAGGCAGAGCGTGGTGGAACAGAAGATGATGACACTGAGATATGATGAACGCGGCGTCCTGCTGGTTCGCGCAGCACGAACGAGATGGCCGCGCCGATGGTGCACATGATGACCACGTTGTACACGCTCATGCCCACGTACTTGGAGTCGTTGAGCGCCGGTATGCTCACGTGGCGGGTCTCCCACGCCAGGAAGCAGCCGAACGCCTGCGACCACGTAGGGATAATGGCCGTGGTCACTACACGGGTGGTACAAGGATCAATTGCGTAGCGATTGGTGTAGTGCCAAATCCTGCGCTAAATGCAGCTCCACTACTTTGAAACCTGAAGCAGTGCGTAGCACGGGCACCCGCTATTCCCGTTCGTAGAGTTACCACTGCTCGATGACGTCGATGACGTCGATGTTTGAGGTAAGCGTGTAGGGTTTCCTCGGCACGAGTAAAATCTTGTTAGGGAGATTTGCAACACTGTGTGCGGCATGCGCGCTACGTTTTTGCTGCGCTTTATCTATTTCCGGCTTGTTGCGGCAGTTTGAGCTACGTGTCGTCTGCAGCGAGTTCCGTCAGGTTGTTTCCTCCCTTCAGGTGTAGCGACGAAGGCGCCGGAGAAGCGCCGGAGGGAGGAGCAATCACGTGCATCGTGGTGCGGGTGTTAGCCTCATGTGTCCAAAGCGTTTTTAGCGACGATTTCAGGTTAATTATGCGATTACTTCTTAGTTATTTCAGATTTATATCTTAGACCATGTTCGTTTATTTTAACCCGGTTTTGAGCATTGTACCCCTTGTTTTAAGCATGTAGTGACCACTTGGTTTTGAGCGTGATCACGCCACATGAGATCTATGGATGGGGGACAAGCCGGGACCCTGATGTGCTACGCACTTAGAAGGGAGAGATACTGGCGTAAGAGAAATGCGCGGGGTTATTCGAGCTGCACTCGATTGGCTGCCCTACTCGAGAAAGAAAAAAAAAATGAAAAATGAGGAAAAACACAGAAGTTCACACCTCTCAAGATAAATGCCCACGTAGAAAAAAAAAAGACGTGCGCTCGCGTGGGTCATCAAGAAACGCAGAAAAGCTTAATATCCAATAAACCTAGAGACGACATCGTATTTGTGAATCACAATAGGTCACAAAAGCGCGAGTTTAACGCTACGACGAGCATTCGGTTTCCTGTGACATTGTAAAGGGTAAGTCCAATTTAAGACTCTCAGCAGGGCGCCGTCTCTTTCGTGTGTATATCTCTTTTTTCGTTCATGTCTCTTTCGTGTATATACGTATTTTCAGTAATCATCGTCTCCTCTATATGCGTACCATGAGCAGTCCTTTGTAGGCGTATATTGAGCCCAGGAAGATGGTCATCTTGTGGCTCTGGACAGAACTCCATCTCTGGAATCACCGACACGTCCTCGTTGCCTTGCGACGCCTAGGAAGAGGGAGTAACGAAAAGGAGTCAAAAGGGAGGTCAAAAGGGAGCCACTGATACTTTACTATTGCCTTTCCCTAGGGGCATCGCTGTAACGAACGCTTACAAATATGTACTGCGTAATGCTGCGTAATGCTGCGTAATGCTACGCGAAATCACAATGTTCGTGGTCAAACTGGAATACACTACTGCTCATTAAATAAGGGGTTTTGGGTGTCTTTATGTAACACAAATATAATCGTCTTTTATCTCGCGGCCTCTGCTTGTGTTATCGCTGCGCGATCGGCACTTCTATACATGATGAACTGCGTGCGTGCTATCAGCGTTACATAGCCTTCTTGACAGGAAAGCTTCGAGCCCACAGTTTTCTAGAAAGAAAACGCAAGCAAGCCGCATTACGATTATTGTTAGGTGACATAAAGACGCCCGCAAAGATAGATAGATAGATAGATAGATAGATAGATAGATCGATAGATAGATAGATAGATAGATAGATAGATAAGATAGATAGATAGATAGATAGATAGATAGATAGATAGATAGATAGATAGACAGATAGATAGTAGCGAGTGTCGTTGCCGATGGTGTCTGCCAACTTATTTTGCAGCGGTTTCATACTATTTTATTAAAGGGACACAACACGCGTTCCTGGTCACAACAAAACACAAATAAATAGACATCACATTGCTGCGCAAATCTCGGCCCTTGTTCAACACTGCCTCGAAACGGCCAGCCAATGGCCGGCAAGGAACGTCGGGATTCCTCCCTCCTTGACACCTTTACAACCCACTTCATATAATCGCGTTTTCAAGGCTTCACGGGCTACACGCGCGCATTCAATTAATGCCTCCCGACGTTATTGATTGGTCCGAAAACTCTAAGAAGAAGAAGAAGAAAAAAAGAAGATGAAGTGCTAGTGCACAAAGAAAAAAGAAACTGAAAGTTTGCTGAGCCTCGTGGGAATATCGCTAAGCACCATCGCCGCGAACGTATTTTGAACGCCACGGTCCCTGGCGTAATCAATCAGGCCTTTTCTCTTATTTGATCGTACACTAAAGCCTGTTTGCGTTCTGCTTTTGCAGTGATGCCCGCGTCTCCCCCCCTCCCCCCCTCTGCTCCCTCACTTTCATTCCTTTGTTTCTCCCTTCTTCCCGAAGCGTGCATACCCGCGCACCACGTGATGTACTCCGGACTTGACTAAATCTGTGCACTGCAGTGGATGCCGCGAAACTACTCTCTGTAAGGCCTCAAAGCACAAAGCTTTTAGTTTGCCAGCGCTCATTGCTATTCTCGGTCCCCTTCGCTAGTGACGCACCCCGCATTCCAGTTGGTACGAGTTTCTTGCCCTTGCGAATGCTTCTACGCGCAACATGATTTGGGAACGCGTGCCTCGATCCTCACCTCCCGCAGGTCCCAATATAAATTGTCCGGTACCTCGGGGACCCTGATTGGCCACCAAGCGTTGACCAATCGTTTGCGACTGCTTGTTTCCTTTTCATTTACTAAAGCGCTATTCAAAATCTTTACTCACAGTTGTATACCAAGGAGCTACAAGTTCCACTGCGAAATAACTAATGGCGTATTCAGGTGGTCCATTGAGAGCGCTCTGACCGTGCTTGAAAGTGGTGAATTCGACAGCTTTAAAGCTCAACTGTCATGTATCGGCCCGCTTATTTTAGTATTAATGCTACGTTGCTCTTTTACATAATTTTTTTTTTCAGAGTATTCGGAGCAATCTGAAACAATTACCCGAATGTACCTCAAAATTGACTATCCTCTGACCTCAGGCTCAATGACGACGCCGCCCCAGCTTCGATGAGCCCTGCACTGTTTAGTACGAGGTGTTAGCGCGTACGCGTATGTGTGTATGTGTGTGTGTGTCGGGGGGGGGGGGGGGTGTTGCACACAGTTCGCGCATTTGCTTCACTCGCGGGAAAGTTTTCCAGGGCAATCCGTCACGACGCGCGCCGCGGTGGGACTTCTCGCGAGAGAATTCCGAAATATGGTAATGCAGGCATGTTTTCTCGGTGCGCATGGTGGAAGCTTTCACTGTTTTGCAATCGTTTGCCCGCCATCTTATAAAGCACCCCCCCCACCCCTCCCTTCCTCACATCTCCGGCCTATCTTTCGCATTATGCCCTCAACTCAGGAAAAAAAAAGCGATTCGCGGCTTTCTTATTGCTGCCTCGTGGATTCAATGCGGGTGACGCGGACGCCAGCGGACGCTCGAACGGCTATAGCTACAATGAACTGGAACTCACCTGAAGCTATGGCTTTACAAGCACTAACCTCTGTGCGAAAGTGGCATTTGTAGGTGGCTCTTCGGTGTACTTTGTGAAGTACCTAAACGCAGTACAAGCTTTCTTCAGGCTTATAGAGCCGTGACGTAGACTTTAAAAAATGTTACGTCACCAGTGTTTTGTCACTGAATGTAGCCACGTAACTGTAGATTCAGACGTAGATCCTAACATTTTGGCTTGCACCCACTCTGGGGGACTGGCCAGGAATCGGGTAACTAATTGACTGCCTCGTTCGGCTCTTGTTAGCGTTGTGCTCTTCTTCTTTCCTTCTGCTCTGCTATGGTGAATTGCGGCTGTCTACTAGTACGACTTGCTGACGCTGGTAGCTTTCGTTATCTATAGAACGACAGAACAGTTGAGCTAATCAGCACGGATTTATCGTATAAAGCAATTGGGCACTTAACGAGGGCACAGGCGAAGGCAATCGGGCGAGACAAACGCCGGCTACCAACTAAAAGGTCGCACCTATCTGCGCACGCTCAGAAACGGCAGCGCCACCATCCGTCAATCTGAGACATCTGCGGCCCTAAGCGAGAGATAGCTGTTTAAGCGTGACATTTCAAATTTCTATGCTAGTCAGCCGATAGACGGCAAAGGCCGAGACAGACGGTATGATTTTCCATGCGATGCGGCGTCCGACGCGGTGGTGGGGAACCGGAATGGTGACCTTTCATAGCATCGGACAGCCACCATTCCAGCTGCCGCACCGCCGCGTCGGCCGTCGCATCGCATGGAAAATCGTACCATCTGTCTGGCGCTTAACACTCGCGCTTGCGCTAGTATGGATACGTCAACGCAGTTAATCCTTATGCCTGTCAAATACTGTGATGTCATTAAACTTGTGCATTGAGAATCACGACAAAGCAACACAAACACGAGACGGAGGTTTGTTATCTAGTTTTGTTAGCTATAAGCAGAAATCTTGAGTTCCAATTACACGTTGTACACAAACTCGAGGTAACCTTCACGCTCAAATAAGCATTACCGCTCCGAGTTGGGTTCTGGGCAATAAAGGATATTACAGGATGTTTCAGCCACAGAATCTATAAACCAGCCTTCGCTTTCAGAGACTTGCACGTTGCGTAAAATACGAAGCTTTCGCCGACAATCGAGTCAGGCCTGCGAGGCGCGCTTGCAAGCTCGCTTATAACTTGTAAATGAGCGAAGTTCCTGAGCTTAGAATCAGAATATTGCCTTTATAATGAAATATCGAATCCCGCTCGGGCTGCCTGAATGGAACAGTATGCTTGCATTTGATGCCGATACGCATTCCAATAGCAACACTATAACTGGGCAATCTAAATGCCTGTGCGAGCCTTATTACGATTCTCGCCAACAACAAAATACAGAATAATAGAACAACATAAATAAAAAAAGAAAAGAAGCTCCCGAAAGCTCAGGATTTACACGCGTGCGCTGTCTGCGACCGAAATAAATGACAGTTGTAATTACGCGTTTTCTGTTTACGCTAGAAATTCCCTTATTTTTTGTCTCGCGGAGGTTTTATTGCGCCTGAACGGTACGCTGTCATGTGCGGCTTTATGAGATAGCTGCGTACGCGACGTGGACATTTCGTAAGGTCCACGATAGTGCTAGTCTATTCAAAGTACTCTACTTACGAAACATAACATAGGAGGAAGGAACGAACAGGAGTCAGGGACAGGAGAAGAGAGGAGGCGGAGACGTTAACCAGCCTAGGAAAACTGGTATGTATCTCTTCTTCTTTCTTCTTTACCCTTTCTTTTCTATTATTTCCCATTCCCCCACCCCAAGTGCAGGGTAGCCAACCGAGCCAAAGCTTGGTTAACCTCCCTGCCTTTCCTCTTCGTATCTCTCTCTCTCTCTACCTTAGGCAGGCAAAGGGATGGGCAGTTTGAATGTTAGAGGTATAAAGAAATACGGAGATATAAAGAAGTGTGGAGATAAAGTCACACTCGTCACAGTCGCAGTATCGCTAGTGGTCTATAACCACCGGTGCAAGTCTGTTGTCTTCAAGAATTTGAGCAATGCCTTCATCGTGTCCATGACCACGAGCATGAACGACTGCACTCGCAGTCGTTCATGCTCGACTTGACCACAGATCAATGACAGCAGTAACGAACATAGAAGAATTAGCAATGGCTACTACGGTATCGGTATCCACCCTAGAGTGCGCAGATCCTACAACGGCAGCGATTCAACGACTGGACCTGGCGCCGCAAAACTTGTGGTGTTACTGCGCGTGTGACGCGAGGTTGCCAAACTAGAACACCCCCAGTAAAAGAGTACCACACTGTAAGCTGTACTCAACTGCAGCGTCTTGTCAGGAGGCTAGAAGAGGGGGAGGAGGAATAAACATTCATTGAAACCAGCAGTTTAGTTGGCTGCGTCTAGGAGGCCGAGGCTAGGAAGAGCAAATAATTTTTGTTGCTGTTAGGATGGGCCTTCCCCGAAGAAGGCTTGCACACGTCTTGTTTTGACGCAATGTAGCCGACTCGACAAGCAACCCTGTAAACAGTACCACGCTCTACCTTGGACGTGTTTGATGGCACACGGTTCTTCATCGGCCTGGGCGTATGGGGCTCCGCACTGTAGCAGCGAGAGAGAGAGAGAGGGAAAGCAGAGCAGGGCCGGCGTTGTGGCACCGGAGCATACGCGGCTTGGTTTGCACAGCGGCTCCCGCGTTGGCCCAGGTGGCCAGCGTGCAGTGGCAAGATAGATCGATCGTCGCATGCAAACACGGAGCCTGCTTGGCTCATTCATTCCGCGCGGGCCCCTAGGGAGCCGACAGGGTGCCACCGCTCTAGGAAAAGCACGAGCGCCGAATCGACGCGGAAAACGAGCGAAGTATCCAATAAAGAGAGTGAAATGTATTCGAGAAAGAAAACGAGAAGCAAAACAAAGACGCCGTGGCATTTACAGAGCAGTGAGCGGCGTCTGGTTTTCCTTTGTTTTGTTGTCGCGGTTGTTGTTGTTGGTTCGAGTTTGCGCTATTTGTTCAGGACTTCGCGCTGTGTTTGCCTTCGCTGCCTCGACAGAAGTGGTAGCAGCCGGTCGGCGGCTCTTGTCTATAGTGCCGCTGGGATGTGTGAGCGCCACGTCCCGCGGGCGTAAAATACGAACGAAAGCACTCCTCTCTCGCTCCCCACTCCCTAGTAGAGACTTCAGCGAAGACGACAGGCCGAAGGAAACGGGGGTGCCCTTGGTGAAATGCGATGAAAGCGCACTAATTAACATGGCTCCACTAACGTAGCTAACGCTCACGCACACATTCACGCAAGCAACCACACGAATACACGCACAACATTCACACATACAGAAATACAAACACACACACACATGCACATGGGCCCGCACGCTCATGCTACACATATACACTAGTAGATAGGTCATTCCACGCGTGTAACGTGCACTGTTATCCATTTCTTTAAGTATGAATAAACGAAAAACACTCTGTCACCTGTAGCACTGTCTGCAAGAAAAACACAGAAGTGTGGCTGTCCCTGAATTTTACGCTGTATACTGCAGGGAAAGAAACCCGCCACGGTGGTCTAGTTGTTATTGTGCTCGACTGCTGACCTAAAAGGTCGCGGGATCGAATCCCCGGCTGTGGCGGCTGCATTTCGAAGGAGGCAAAATGACAGCGGCCCGTGTGCTTAGCTTTACGTGTACGTTAAGGAATCCCAGGTGTTGAAACTACCGAAGTTCTCCAGGTAGTTTTCTATCCAGTAGCCAGGTAGCTATCTATCTATTAGATGCGAAGTATCTTAAGGCCGAGCTCAATCGGTGGTGTGCGGCGTGACCCACCCTTACTGCGCATGCGCATAGCCCTCACCACTTTCCCCTCGCCCTCCCCTCTCCACTTTCCCTCCCCCTTCCTTTCGCACTCTCCCTCTCCCCGTCCCTCTCCACTTCCCTCTCCCCCTTCCCATCTCCCCTCCCCCTTTCCACTCTTCCTCTGACACGCGGCTAGACATGCCAAAATTCTCTCCTGCGCAACGCCGCGATGAGCCGAGCGCATGCGCGTCCCCTCCCCTTCCTCTCTCTCCTACGCTGCCCCCTCTCGCCCGCCTGTCGACCGCGTTCCCCGCTCGCCCTGTGAGAATTAACGGCCAGGCTAGATGGAAGATACGACGCGCGTAGCGTCCCCTCTTCGCGTTCCACGACGCGAGGTCGGTAGGCATGCCCAACGAACGCCAACGGAACGCGATCGTGCAAGTTCTCCGGCTTCGCATCGCCTCATGGTCCCCTGTAGCGGGAGATGGTGTATTGTTTATCTATCCACTACAGCGTCTCTCATAATCATATCGTGGTTTGGGACATAAAACCCCAGCAATTATATACTGCAGTGAGAGAAAACTGGAGATGGCGGTTTTCTTGCACACATCACGAAAGAAACATCAGCGCCTTATACGTAACACGCGAAGGATCAGTGATCCAGTGGTGCACGTGAGACGGCTTGTCGCTTTCCCACGACACGATGCTGTCGCGAAGCGCCTTCGTTGAAAATTCCTCACATCTCCTCACGGGGTGTTGTTTCAGTTTGTCGTCACAGAGCGGCCGCGTCCTCCGCGCTCAGGCCACGCTCGGGGCCATAAAGTTAATGACGTATATGCCGAATAGCATGGGCCTACTTGAATTTCTGAAAATTTGAAGAAAAAACGTTCGAAATAACTTTTCCCGCCCTACAACTTTACCGTATAAACAACTGCCCTCAGAATAATAATTCAAAAGGTTGAACAAGCTTTTCTGTGCAAATTAGTATTTTCAGTGCAACTTTAGCAGCGGCAAAATGTTTCCATTCGACGTTTATATATATACTTAGAGTTCTTCTGTGTAGATGAAAGCTGTGTTATGGTCACAGAGAGTTTGTCTGTGAAGATGACAGATGTGTTATAGACTCAGCAGTTTAACAATAATTCTGTATCGCCTAGAACGAAATGAGAGCCCACCGAAAGACTAAACTTTACTGTGCAGCGCTTAATCAGCTTCTTGCAACCGCGTGAAAGTGATAAAGGTTGATTTTTGCTTCTTCCAGAAGAAGGCAAGTAGCGATGAAAACATGAGCGAAAAAAAATATATTCTCTCTTTTTCTTCGTACAATAGCCGCTCCCGCGATTTTCTCTCAAAGCTCAGAAAAAAACGTGGGGATATGCATGACTAAATACGGTATACGGTACCTTCTACCTTGTTTGACAATCATCGGTCAATGCCTGAAGGAATAAATCTGGGTCGATTAGCAGTCAGCGAGCACTTCTTCTTTCTTTTTCTTTCTTTCTTTCTTTTCTTTCTTTTCTTTCTTTTTCTTTCCTTTCTTTCTTTCTTTCTTTCTTTCTTTCTTTCTTTCTTTCTTCTTCTTTTTTCTTTCTTCGTTCTTTCTTTCTTCTTTCTTTCTTGCTTTCTTTCTTTTCTTTCTTTCTTTTCATGCATAAGCTAAGCAGGAAAACAAAGAGCAGAACACGGGAAGTACTTATAAATAAAATTCTCGTTCCACGATAAGTTGGTGCCTGAGCCTATGATGTAGATATCAAGAAGGGTAACATTGAGTTAACCAATGCCTCTACTGCGAACACATGGTAGTAGTCGTCCTTCTAATTTTCGTTTCTTTTTCTTTTATTTAAAGCCTTATAGCTCTGAAGATTGCACCCTGTCGTCGTTTAGTATACCTTTATGGAGCAAGGATGCTAACTAATTAGCATAAAAAAATAACTACGAAGTCGTGGGCAGGGCAGAAGCCGTTTTTCAAAGTCGTGGCCCCGACGCTCATCGTTAAAGAAGGCCGTCGCCTGCGCCAGAATTTTGCGATTGTCACTTCAATCTTCGACGCGCGTTTGAAAGCGTTAACTTTCTCGTTAGCGTCAAAGAAAACAGAACCATGCTGAGGTTTATCGCTTCGAGGACTTCGCGCTTGTATGC
This sequence comes from Rhipicephalus sanguineus, assembly GCF_013339695.2. Classification (NCBI taxonomy): domain Eukaryota; kingdom Metazoa; phylum Arthropoda; class Arachnida; order Ixodida; family Ixodidae; genus Rhipicephalus; species Rhipicephalus sanguineus. The sequence continues at coordinate 38,580,569 of NC_051184.2, read as the reverse complement.
GCGGTAATTAACGTCAAAGCGCTGCGCGCGAAGGCCCCCGATGCGGACGGCGGCGGCGGCCTTCGCAACCACCATCGTTTCGCGCATTTACGCGCCACTCCCGTTAAACACGTCGTCGCAAATAACGGGTTCCCTATAATATCGACCAATCCCTTGGCCCAGACTCTCTTCTTGCCAGCACATTCATCACTAGTTCTCGTGCGTGTTATTAAAAGTAAAACATTCCGATGTCGCGGGCAGACGCTCGAGCCAGTATACGAGTATACTGCGCGGCGGCGGCTGGAGACGTTCTGCTTAAGAATGCTTCTATAAGCCTGTGTTTAGCTGTCGCACTTTTAAAGGGCCCCTAAACCACTTCGAGTTTCAAAGACGAGAGAGGGCTTTTTTTCTCGACTTCACTGCCCTTCCCATAGGCGCTATCTCGTCCTCCATGACAATTTTTGTTTCAGAAACGCGCGGATAATGTCTGCACTGGATTGTTGTGCCTATCAGGATTTCACGCTTTTCAGCTACACGCCGTTATCTCTCTCCACTTGCACAGTCGAACACGCACAAAACGAAGTGAAATCAGTGATAGCGCGCACGATAGTCATGCGAGAAACGGAAGGACGGGTGGGAGGCTGCAGTGGCAAGCAGCGTAGGAGACAATTCACAACTGATATCCCTCGCGTATGGACCAATCGAGAGCTTATTTCCCCGTGACGGTCACGTGAACAGGCTGTTGCGTCACGAATTGCACCGAAAAGACGAGAATGTCAGGAGAGAACAGACGCTCGTTATCTGTATTTTAAGAGGTTGTTTAGGGCCCCTTTAAATAACTTGGAGGACCCGTGAGCTTCGGCATCGAGAGTTGAATTGAATTGAAGTTTATTGCCACATAGTTACAAAATATGTATACACAGCAGGATGTGGGACAAAAGCTGCATATAAGCTGCAGTACAACGCGATAGCGTAATCGGGCGCCATGCGCATTGCCTTCAACAGTGCCGCAAGGAAAGGACATCGTGCGCGTAAAATTAGCCGTTTCAAACTGTCCTAGAATATGTCTATACTGCAAGTGCAGTTGCGAAGTGTCCATTACGCCATAATACTTCCTGTTGCAAATGGCGAAAGTACCCAGTACGCGACCTAGTGCCACGCGACCTGCGCAGCTGCCACTTTGTAACGGGTGGGCAGCATTAAACTACCCTCGTTTCGCAATACACACGTTCTGACGCGTGGTACGATTCTACGATTCCGCCACCAATATACAAGCGTTAGGGAGACTCCTTCCACTGCATAGGTTCTTATAGCGTTTTTTTTTACGAAGTAGTACAAGCACTGGCGTGACTACGTGGTAAAACACCTGCTGCACGCAGGAGGACGGGTTCGATTCTCACTCCAACCGATGTTTTTAAATTATTTATTTGTATACACCTCGAATTTTCGCTTCACGGGCAATGCTGATTTTTCGCTCACAACCAACGACGCCGCCGCCGAAACAGGACACCGGATTTTCTGCGAAACGAGCTCTTTAACGCTATCGCGGTAATATCCGGCGAGTTAGACTCCGGAGTTTGTTCAAGAGCCGCATGGTGCAATGCAGTGCAATACAGGCAGCAATAGCGACCGCTGCGATGCTTCGGAGACATCGAGAATGAAATTTCGGACACTCGGTGTCATTGCAGAAGCCGAACAGCAAAGGTGATTCGAGGCACCTGCTTGAAAAAAGAGGAAATCAGTCGCAGGTGCACGCGCGACCTTAGGTGTGGGAAATGGTCCGTTGAATAAATTAAGCTTTGTAAAGCGTAGGATCACTATTTACAATGTTCTGTGCACAACTGCGGACGATGTAATAGACGGTTTACGAGCGTTATTGAAGCCAACCGTAAAGTGCGTGTCCCGGTATCGTAAAAAGAATTGAGGAAGCGACATTAATGACATACAGAAAACGGTAAGGCACAGCACCTTTGCTAGTATCGATACGCATAGGTTACAGTAAGGGGGGGGTTGGGTACACCATTAGGCACATATTACACTAATTTATTATAAACAAGGGACGAAACTGCTTTCTCTATAAATCGGACGAGTACGTCTGAAATGACAACAGCATAGCTCGGCAAACCCACTCATGAGTCGACTCAGCCAGACTCACTTAGACTGTGACTGGGCTGTGAGTCTGAGACTGAGTGAGCCTGAATGAGTAATATACTGGTGGGTTTTAGTCCGAGTGAGTCCGGATGAGGAAAACTTTAGTGAGTCTGAGTCTGAGCAAGTCCGGTTGAAGAGAATTTTGGTGAGTCTGAGTCCGAGTGAGCTCTAAGCGCAATATATATTTCTTGAGTGAGTCTGAGTGAGCTCCACCTTTTATTGCCGACCTATGGTCCTATCTACCCATCTTCAGCATTACTGCCAGCCTTATGTCGGCTTACGTTTATACTCATGTCTACTCACACATATCTCAACGCACTCGCGTTCATGCGCCACCTGAATATTTGATCAAAGGCGTCAATGAGGGGGGGGGGGGGCATAACCTCCCCCCGCAAAGTCTTTCACGGGAAGTTCTTGATAAAAAATCACAGCATATCCACGGAGTGAATGATGATGAGTGGGCGAAGCTGCGGAGGTTCATCGGTAAAACCGTGAATCTTCCGTGATTCTGCCCAGTACATCATCACCGACGTGAGATCGGCGCGTTTATACTAAAGGTTCGATGAGTTATGACGACTTGCAGCTCACTTTAATTTTCATGTACGCTGTGAATTTTCATTGTTTAGAAAACCATTGCTTTAGAAAACATCTGGCGTCTTTCGTTGGTTTATTTCATCAATCAACGGCGTTTTGAACAAAATTTTTATTGTTTAATCACGCACAGGAGAAATCTCACCAGCACTACCTTGGAGGTAAACAAGGCTGCTAATGGGAATGAGAGACTGAAGAAGTCGGCTTTTAGCTAACACTTACACTTCTACTTCTACTGAACGTTTCCTACTGGAACATGCCAATGGCTGCTATGGGGAATGAGAGACAGAAGAATTCGCTTTTAGTTAACGCGCACGCTGCGAATTTTTTATTGTTCACAACGCACAACAACGCACGTTACGACTGTTACGCACTACTACGACTACGAGGGCGAACGGGTGCCGCCTTAAGGAGCTTCGCCCCTAAAAAACCGCCAGGCCTGAGGCGGAAAGCGCAGCACAGTCACAGCGAAAGCTGGAAAGCGCGGCATTTCTAGAGCCCGTGTAAATTCTCTTGGGGCTACTAATACAAGTACACTTGCAGGGTAACCACTACGCCATAAATCATAATTTTTGTGAAGTTGGGAGGCACCGACTACACCACTATTCATCATTTTGTGAGGAAGCGAGGCCGCCGTTACACATCTGGAAATAATTATATGCACTTTGTTGATGCGACGGCTGATGACGATGAAGAATTATGGCTGAGCCCTTTCTAATGGGTTGGAACCTTTAAACGACCCACTAGTTACGTAATTCGCATCGTGTGACGCCAGGTCGTTGTTTCACTCTCCCACCACACTATAAACATACGTTAACGTGAGGAACAGAGAGAGAGAGAGAGAGAGGAGAGAGAAAGACATTTATTGATACCCTGAGAAAATGGATCATGGGGGCCTTATGGGCTTCCTTGGCAACCAATAAAAGTGCATTTGCGAGGAACCCACCACGCTATAAATCATCATAATTTTTGTGAAGTAGGGAAGCAGCCACTATGCCATTTTTCGTCATTTTGCGGAGAACCGTGGTACTCGCTAAACACTTGTAAGGCATTATGTGCACTTTGTTGTTGCTGTGGCTGATGACGATGAAGAATTATGGCAGAACCCTTTGTACTGGGTTTGAAGCATTCAACAACCCAGTCGTTGCACGATTCGCATTGTGTGACGCCTGTTTAGAGAAGTCGCGTTGTGTGACGCCTGGTTATTATTTTACTCTTCTGCCACGCTACATTACATATGTTAATATGGTTCGTTCCCGACATGAAGCCTGAATATAGGGTCTTTTTGCAAAGCAGTTTCAAGCACCGGCATGGCTCTGAGGTAGAATACCGGGCTCCCACGCAGTGGCCCGTGTCGTCCTTCTTTGCTTTCCGTTCCTCGCTGTTTACGGCCTTTCCTTCAGCACTATGAGCATATTGAAAGGGCTTGCGCTGCAAAACCTTTCAATAGCAGTGGGCCCAGGTCGAAGACCGTTACATCCTGGATATTTCTTCTTATGCGTGATAGCGGTTACAGATACCGGCGGCGGCAGCGGCGCCGCCAAAAAAGGACCCTTGTTGTGACTCATAACAGCTTTCGCTGTAAAAGCTGAATATTCCCGCTGTTTCAGCAGGCAGCCTTCAAGGTAATTTGCCGACCTCTCCTAAAACGCGCCAACAACATGCACTGGGCAGTTCGGCCGAATAGAATCAAATTGCTTGAAACACAAGTTTCCTCCGACCTAGTGGTCTCTAATTTTTGACGCCGGTTGTATACATGTACTAACAAGACTGTTTGTTGGCCTAGTTGGTACTTGCTTAGTGACATATTTTAGCCGCGAATGAGCACATACATAAAGCAAAGAAACACACAACGACAGGACGGGCGGCACTTCCAACTGAATTGGACTGATCGCAAACCCAGAAATAAATATACAACATACACACATGCGCAGTCTCAACACAGCCTTAGGCTATCCAGTTATCGAACAATCTCTTTTCTGTACATGTACGGCGCCCCGAACGAGCGATAAATGGTCGATGCTGCGCACTTACGACGCAGTGCGTGTGCTTAAAATAAGAAGGCGCTGATATTCAAATATTCGCTGGTCAGCACGTGCTGCAACCGTGCCGAAATGCAAGAAGTCGCTTTTCTAGCGCTGTTGACCTTCGGTATTTATTCCAGCGCTCACTAAGGCCGGCTTCTTGGCTATCGCTTGCGCTCGCTCGCAAAAACTGATATCTACATTGTCGTGGATCTCTCAGAGCGTCACTGCTCGGCACTCGCTCGTTTATCGCCGACATGGGCGCGATAGCTGTTCACACACGGATTACTGGGAGAGGGGGGGGGGGGAAGTGTGTTCTACTTTCACCTACCGCGGTAACTAAGTGGATATGACATCTCGCTTGTGAGTGCGAGGCGGCGGGATCGGTTCCCAGCCTCGCAGCTTGAACTTCGTCGAAGCTCCTCTAACGAAAACTTCGAAACCCACCTCCACACTGTATCAATTGACGCTCTCACACGATGTGGTGTAGCCAATAGCGGTTTGAGAACAGCTACCGAAGATCTGGTTATGCAGATTTACTTTACGATGCCCTAGATCGCACTAAATTTTCCCGCGGGAGAACCTTTAGCGTCCAACGTTGCTGTTTCGGTAAATTGCGAAATAAGACAACGAACAACCGAGCCATATTTCTCGTATGCAAATGAAGCCGCACCACGTTTCGCCGCTGGGGCCAACCAAGATCTCGCATGCTCGTACTACATGTACTTTTTTTTTTGTATGGCGCCGCGCTTTGTTTATGCGCGCGTTCCGCGCGCAGCTTTGTTTTCACAGTCGCTGCTGGTTTTCCTGCTTCCAACAAGAGAGCCGTGAGACGCCGCCACATAGCGTTCGCCCCAGTTTCTCTCTCTTCTCCTCTCTTTCATTGCCTCTCTTACCTCTCTTTCCCTCTCCCTTTCTCTCTATTTCTCTCTCCCTGTGCCTTTCTCTCTATTTCTCCATGACTATTACTGCTCTCTCCCTCACAATTCTCTCTACATATTCCTCTAGCTCTCTCTCTCCTACCTTCTCTCTCCTACTCCCTTTCTCTGTCTCTCCCCTCTCTCTCTCTGTCCCACTCCTCCTATTTTTTTATTCTCTCGCTCTCTCTCACACATCTTCTCTTCCTCCTCTGTCTATCTTCCTCTACTATACTCTATCTCTCACCTTTTCTTCCTCCTTCCCTTTCAGTTCCTCTCTGTATCACTCTCCCTTACCTTCTACCTCTCCCTCAATTTCTCTCTTTCTCTCTCTCCCCGCAAGCGGCTCACACTTTGATGTCTCACTCGACGAGCACAGTGTCGATATCCTTCCCGCTTCGCCGTCCTTCACCAATGCTTCTGTTGTGCCGTTCTGATATGCCGCATTGGTTCCTGTTGTGCCCTCCAAGAGGAGGCGCTCGTGCGCTTTTCGCGCTCGCTCCAACGCACTCCGCTGCTCCTCGCTTTTGATGACACACGAGTCAATCTTGCACTTCCCCGTCGTCGCCGCATTTGTTGTTCGAGCGTCTCTCTCTCGGCCCGCTACGCAACTCCCCTCCCCCCATTTTTGTGCGAACGCGAAGCGCGCGTACAATAAATTGGGAAGCTCTTTTTTGTCGAGTGTTCCCCATCCTATAGTCCTAACAATCGCACTCCATGCTCGCTGCATTTCGGCGGCAGCGGGCATTCGCGAGCACCACTCACAACGTTGGTCCTACATGTACCGCAGTCGACCCGTTTTTCGACAGTGTACGCGCGCTCGTGTTTTTTTCGACCCGAAGCGAAAAGATATTTTGCCCACGCCAGGGCTCCTCCTGCTGATTATCGATATTTTGTCGTTTTATTGCTTTGTTTCTGTTGCCGCCTCATGCACTCTAAGATAAAAGAAGAATAATTTGACTCTTCCTTGAGAGTACTCTCTTGCCACACGCAAGACTATCTTTAAAGATGCACGTGAACTTTCTTTGGAGATCATTATATTCCTGTCGGAGAGTCGTGGGACTGAAAAGGGAGTTAACATGTCTCTTTACAGGGATTCATACACGTGGCAAGCCGGCAATCAGCGGAAAGAGTAACACATACTCTTTTTTTTTTCTTTTTTTTTAGAGCGTGAGCCTGCTGTGCGTTGTTCAAGCTCGGTATTTGCGATGTAATCTTTTTATTTTTTTGTTTTCGCGGATCGTTGGTGGCACTTTTGTAACTTTATTCTGAACGTCTAGCTGTATTACGCCTTCTTGATGCATCAAAGCTTACGCGTTTCAGCGTGTTCGGGCGAAGAATCAAAGCAAGCCAGCGGATTTGACGGGCTCATCGGCTTCGGTTTTCTGCGTAATACGACGCGCTTCTCAGTCAAGCTATTATTGTTTCTTCCGCAAGTCATGGTTAGTACCCATGAATGGAATTGGCCACTCGAAAGGCTATTCCGGGAAACGTACTTCGACCCCCATCACAATCTCGACACCTCTACAGACTTCGGCTTATAGGTTACTTTGATAGATTCATGTTCTTGTACGTGTGTCGGTGTTCTCCCTGTTTATCGTATTCCACTCATGATAACGCTCGTCTCGAGTAGCTTGCAAAGCCTGCGCACTTCAAGCAATCGTGACACAACGTCTATATCTCCTTTTTTTCTTTCTTTTGCTCTTATATTGTCTTTACGATGACATATACCTTCTTTTCGCCCACCCCTCGCCTATAGGCGAACGTTTATTTAGCCAGCTACACGTCCACGGAGAGCTTAGAATTCATTAGTGCGTACGCACTCTTCCACTTGACAGATTTCAGATTGGAGGCTTTCTTGAACCGTTTCGGGGCTGGGACGCCGCTTGCCTTACCGGGGGACTTGTACAGGCACGCGATAGACTACGGCCGCCTACGAGTGCTAATCAACATTCATCTCCGAAGGTTTCTAAAGTTACTGGCTATTAATTAATTAGGAAATCATAACAGCTGAATACTGCGTCGATGTGGACCAAGTAGCTCAGATTATAGTGTAATATATTGCTGAAATAAGGCAGAAAACAAAAAGAATGCTGAACACTGTGCAATACAGCAGTGCATACTGACCAATGTCTTCACTGAAATTACGCAGGTCACTGAAGAGAGGTTTAGTTCATGTCGACGACGTAAGTAGCCCTTAAACCAGCTTCAGGGTCTAGTTATTGCAAACCAACAGGAAGAAAGAAGGTGATGATAACAGAAAAAGAAGACACAAATGAGGTAGGAAAGAAGCGAAAAAATGAACATATGAACGATGGTGCATGCCGAAAATCTATAACAAAAAAAAAAGTGGCGTGCCATCGACCAAACGTTGCGCCACTGGAGGCTTAATGAACGACGACTAATTAGTCTATGATGTTTTAAGGCAGAGAGAAGCGCGCGGGGCCGAGAAGGACGCCGCCATGGTGGAGGTCGCCATATTGATTTTAGGCACCTACGGTTTTTCTATACTGGTGCACGTGCACCGATATCTAAGCAGCTCACGTTCCATTTTCGTATGCAGCCACGATCAATGTGCGGCAATCGGACGCGCAACCTGGCAGTCATCGGCAGAACTTCCATAGCTATAAAGCCGAGGGCGACCGAATGAAACGAGCGGGTAAGAATAGCCGTGACTCTGGGAGAGCAAGTGGTTGTTAGCAAGAAGAAGAACAAACAAGAAAAACAAAGCGACTAGTTCACTGAAAAAAAAAAAAGCGTGGAAGAACAGTAACCATGAGAACAACGACAACAGTAACTTGGAGCGTGAAACACTCCTTTCTTTTCTGTCTTTTTTCTTTTTTTTCTTCACACGGATGGCCGAAGCTAGATCCCGCGCTGGTGTCGTTTCGCCCTTCAGGGGCAATTTTGCTGCTAGGCGTTCAGTTGTTACGAACCGGAATGTATCGCTTCGCAGCACCCTGGGTTTGCTCTTAGAGTGCACTTTGGCCCGTTTCAAGGAGAAGAATAAAACACGCTGAAGTCGCCCAGCCGGCGTCTCTCTACAAGGTGGCTTCGAAAAAAAAAAGAAAAAAAAAAGAAGCAGTAGAAGGAACAAATCGTGCGAACGGCACAGCGGGTCGGGTAGTGCTCGTTTATTTCCCCCCCTCCCACCTTTTTTTTTCTATTTTCTCTTTCTAATGCTTAACGCCTTTCCTACGCTCCCGTCTCCGTTTCGAGCGCTCTGCTTCAATGCTAACGTGCAACGCGGCGAATGATAATTTGCTGTAGTGGTTTGTAGTGAAGTCTTATGAGTTCGAAGCAGTAGAAGCGAGCTGTAGTGCGTATTAGAACGTAACCAAAGAATTTGTGACGTATATTCCTAAGGCGCAGGGGTCTTGCCGCGGTGTGAGGAGCATTTTCTATAGAAAGAGCTAGGTGCAATGATAGCAGTACGGATGCATTATTTTATTGCGTTGTTACGGTCCGCCGCGGTGGATCAGTGGTTACTGTGCTCGGCTGCGGACCCGAAGGTCCCGGGTTCAATCCCGGCCGCGGCGGTTGCATTTCGGGGTTGCGAAATGGTAGAGGACCGCCTACTGTGCGATGTCAGTGCGCGTTAAAGAACCCCAGGTGGTCGAAATTTTCGGAGCCCCTCCACTACGGTGTCGCTCATATTCATATCGTGGTACTGGGACGTAAAGACCCAGATATTGTTACGGTAGTGCTGGCAAACGTTGCCAATTGCTGGTTATCGAAGCATTATTTTATTGCATTGTTATGGAATAAAATGATGCATTAATAACCAACAATAGCCAACGTTTACCAACACTAACACGCAGTTTTGCAGCTTTATCTGCCAGAACTACGATATGATTATCAGGCATGTCATACAGGGGGAGACTCCGGGCGCTAAATCCAAGTGTACGGGTGTCCTTGCATTTGTCCCCATCGAAATGCGGCCGCCGTGCCGGGGATCGAACCCGTGTCTATATCAACGGATTAGCAGCGCGACGCCTTATCTGCTAAGCGAGCACAGCGGGTGCTTCCTAAAAGGATTCACATAAAAAATGCCGTCGAAGCGCGCAAAGCACGCGTCTTAGGTGACCTTCCTTTTTTTGAGCCAGTTACCACCAGAATTTGTTACTTGGTCTTCAGCTAGTTCGACTTTCTGAAGGTATTGCGTTTGTTAACAAATATTAGAAGCCCGCGTACTAGACTTGGGTGCACGTTAAATAACTCCAGGTGGTCGACATTTCCGGAGCCCTCCGCTACGGCGTGCCCCAATGCCATATGGTGGTTTTGGCACTTGAAACCACCGATAGTATTGTACTTATTTCGTTTGTTAACGGCGCAGAGCATGGAAGATCAGCGAAGTTTGTTGAACCGGACACAGGCCACACTCAGTCCGCTCACACTGAGTCCAGTTCTTATGTCGCCTAATGTTTACTAAATAGTGGCTAGTCATGGTTAAGATGTAGTCGACTATTCGCTGTTATCAAAGCAGCATTTCCTTCACTTAATCTCGATCAGCATGCATTTTCTTTTTTTTTTATTTTCTTGCGAACCGACAGGTTGCAGACAAGTTCCCGTATATATCGGAGGATAGGCCGAGAAGGGGCGGTGCTACATCCCTGCGCGTAATGAACGGATGGGACCATTTCACGGGCCACCCACCTCTGGCAGCGCTGCGTCGAATTAACTGGAAGACCTCGCCCCGTTTCTGGAAAGACACACGCGCGCGCAGGCACTACTCACTCGCGCGGGTGCGAGGCGTACGCGCGAGACGCAATCGCGGAGCGAACAAGTGGCGCGTGGATGATTGAGGGGCTCAGTCGGCTCCGGGTTTGGCTCGACTTGGCTTCTTGGCGAGAAGAAAAAAAAAAGGCATGCCGGCTGCTCCGGCGCAGTCGAGACGCGCTCGCTCGGTCTCTTGGATCGACAGAGCCGGTGCCAAGCGGCTGCCGCCTTGAAGTCTAATTGAAAAGTTGCGGCCGCTTCGCCGTTGCACCGAGGCCCCATCTTTCTCCCTGTGTGCAGTTTCCGAACCCGTGGCCTTCGGGTGACTCGAAAGGTCGTGGAAAACTGCCGCTCGTTCTGAGGACGCGGTCTTAACTCGGCGTGTTTTTTGCGGCCGGATGACATGCGCCCCCTTTTTCCCAAACCCGGTGATCAAATGTGCCTTCGACCAGTTCCTGTAATTCAGTGACGCTGCTACGCGCAGCGTTTTGAACACATTTGTCTTGTCAAACAAAACGCCATGTTCGTTCATTAGTTCGTTCGTTCGTTAGCTCACTCACTCACTCACTCACTCACTCACTCACTCACTCACTCACTCACTCACTCACTCACTCACTCACTCACTCACTCACTCACTCACTCACTCACTCACTCACTCACTCACTCACTCACTCACTCACTCACTCACTCACTCACTCACTCACTCACTCACTCACTCACTCACTCACTCACTCACTCACTCACTCACTCACTCACTCACTCACTCACTCACTCACTCACTCACTCACTCACTCACTCACTCACTCACTCACTCACTCATATGCATCATGACGTAAAAGCAGTACTGAAAAGTCAGCGCATCATCAGCATAGCGTCTATCTACGAAAGCGATGTATCGCGAGGAATAGTTTTGCCATTGGTTATTCTGGTGTTAATGTCTTGCCCAGATTCTTCTTCCATCTCTGTTATGAAGACACCGATATTATATCAATGCTGGTAACAGATTCAGCGAGCTAACATATCCGTCTTCTCATTAAGTCTGCTATCTTTTACCAATGCATTATTACTCTGGGGATCTCGGTCTTCCTTGTTATCGTGTGTCGCTATCTTCTTTCAAACTGTCGAATAAGCCGTATTTCGGAAGCCTCGAAAGCTCTTAGAGCTGTCTGGCTCGCGATAAGGGCGGGCTTTAGCGCTGTTTTCGCGCATCCATGAGTTCGAGCCGCGTACATACTGGCCATAAGCGGAATCGTAGATAAGAGCAAGACGTCAAGCTGTCGGCTGAACTTTTGCCGCTGAAATAAGCAAGCCCTCGGGCGAATCTTCGATGCGAGCTGCGTTTTGCATAAGCTGGCCCTTCGGCGCTCGAGAGTTGGAGCGAGAAAGAAGCTATCGTGTTCGACCGAGATTTTCTTGACCCACAGATGAGCGAGAGCGCGATATGGAAATGAGGCGCGCCTTTTCCTTGGTCCTAATGACGCATATTCGCGCAGATAAACACAGAGCAGCGCCACCGATGTCGTGGTTGGGAAAGTGCTAACGCGGAATGTGTCAGTGTCTGCGATATTTTTTTCGCATTTACAATTGCAGGGTTGTTTATTTAACGGTTTATATGTGTGTGATGGCTTGTTTCTTCAGTTATCTTATTTTCACGAGAACTCGTTGAAATGAGATGCAGTGAATTATGCAATAATTAGCGAAAAAGTTGCTGGGAACTCCGGCCTGATGAAGCGCTCTCACCAGCAGCCACGGGCGTCAGTCTAGGTAGTCTTCCGTACTTGGAAGACTCCAGGGTCTTAGAATTCTGTTTCGGGGCGGCGGGGGGGGGGGGGGGGGGGAGGGCAGCATGTTTCAAAATCCGGTTGAATTCATGACTGTAAACAGTTACCTCCGACATAACTCAACAATTATTAACAAAATGACATAGACGTTTCGTCACCTATGCAAGTGGCAACCCCAGCATACACGGGTAACCAGGGGGAGTTCAACCACCCTTCATGTGTGTTCGTCTTTGCGTTTGCATGTGTATATACCTGCAGGCGCAAAATTGGAAAATTTCGGAGAGAAAATTTCGGATGTTGTTAAATTTGATAACATGGGATTTGAAATTAGCGCTTGTGTATGGCTATCTTGTTTTGTGTCGGCCTTTCACCCGGTGTACGCTTCCATACGCTGCCACATAATATAATAATCAGCATAAGTATGTACATTTTAAGCAAGTTTTCAACAATTCGGAATGCAACCAAGCTGCAAGGGACATGCGATTACAAGTTGGGGCTCTCACCACAGGCTGTCCACGACGCGCCTCGCGGTAGAAGGGATCCAGGATCTGCCACGTGGTCAGGATGATGACGTCTAGCATCAGGAACACCCCGACCACCATGAACAGCTTGTAGTCCTTGATCACCTGCGAGGTTTGAAGTGAAGGTTCGTTCGCCATGCCTCGAAAGTGTTTTTCGAAGGATTGAAACTCAAGGTAGTCAGGGTTATTCGTACGACACGGGTGTTTTCGCACGCATCGGGATGCGCTGGGCGTACTGAGCGGTGCGCGTGCGAAGAATAACTCGCCGATTGTTTGTGCTGCAACTTCGGCAGGGAGAATAATGGTAAACATTTCATGCTGGCAGGAAGAAACGTTGCGGAAATTTTTTTATGAAGCAATAAAAACGTGACTGCAGCGCATGAAGAAAAAAAAAACTAGCTTGTGTACGTAGAGTTCAGCCTCTTTCGTTATGGAATAGTGCTAGCTGTCCTTGGAATGACATGTATGTCATTCCAAGGACACGTATACGTGTCGTAAATCGCTGTGACGCTCTTGGCTTGTTATTTCTGGGGAGTTGTTATTTTCATGGCGACAGCATTATCGCTCTTCTTTTCATTGATAAGTGCTTACAGCCAACAATGCTTTACGTTGTGAATCCGCAAGTAGACTAATTGCCAAGATTCCTTATTTTTCGATGAGAATGTGCGAATCCTCATACACTAAGGGAGATAATTACTCGCTCTATAAAAACCACGACTCTTTTTGAAAATAAGACTTCCGAACATCGCAGTAGAGTCAGTAATAATATCGAGGGAACGCGCCTCAACGCGTGGATGGGATTTTGGGGGAAGCCACGGTGTAATACATTGCTCATGGTCTTCAAGGTATCGATTCGGCAGCTATTCTCGGAGTCGGTAAGCACGCGGTGTGTTGCGTGCGCTTCCTTTATGAGGTCAGACAACCGATACACGTCAGCTCGGGAACAACCGCATCGCGAGCAGGCATATTCGTTGTGCAGTTCCATACATCTGCGTTACGGTCGTTTTCGTTTTAAGCTCCGCAACATGCATACATAAAAAAACACACACGAAAACTTGCGTATTTAACTACCGAGTGCTCACAACAAATCAATCCTTGCGACGCGACTTATTCATGTAGCGTATAGTTCGTACTGAAATTACATTGGTTGATCTATTGATTGACTAATTAATTCGAAAAATGGATTATTCGTTAAATTTTAATTGAATATTGGTAAGAATTAAGATCTTGGTTCATCGCGGAGGCGCTCGCTGCTCCTTTGCTTTTTGGTGTAACACTCTAGGAAGAAAAACGAAGAGTTGCAAACGCACTCAAGGTCCAGTAACCAGGTCCCGGCTACAGTGCCACCTATAGCCAGGAAACAGGGGAAAGACGCGCAGTTTCCTGGCTATATCCAGCACTTCATGGGGAACCTAATTATAAGTGTACACAAGTATGGTGACTACGATGACCTGAATTAAAAGTATTACATACTAATCGTTATGTACCTGAACAGCTGTTTGTTGCCGACTCCCGCATTAGCCTCAACAGAGCTCGCAGCACATGTAAAGCGAGTGCAGCGAAATTTGTTTAGGAGAACTGCCTTGCGCGCGTGCCATCAACGCTAGCCAGCGTTAGGTAACATTTAGGAGACATTAGCTAGCGGTAGCCGAGGTTAGTCAGTACTCGAAATATAGGTCTAGGGGCCTTTCATCACCATCATCATTATTATCGGCCTATTAGAGAAGTGTTCTTTTTACAATTAAATGTATATAAGGAGAGGTTGGTGCCAGTGTTTGGTGCAGGCTACTCCTCGTCTGGATAATAGTTACCGTCGCAAAGTAGTCGACAAGCACAACACTACAGTAGAAAAGCACATAGAAGAACACTAACGTAGATAGTCCCAGTTCTTCAATACAAGAAAGTGTCCACTCAACAGAAACGTTCACAAAACGCAAATCTTCACGCAAACGAAACGTCCACATATAACATGAAAGTTCCCTAGTTGTCACGGTTTATCATCAGGCACTTGTAGACTGTCTCTTAAGTCCGTACCCTCACTGCAACAGTTACGTTTGCACGAACAAATGCTGCACAAACACGAATACACAAGAAACGTGTAGCCAAGAATACCGGTTGATAAAAACAATGCGAACAACATTTTTTGTCGGAATTAGTATTTCGAAATTAATATTCTTGTTGTCACTATGTCCTTGACTGTAATACTGCTTGTGTCCTATTTTGCGTCCCTAGGTGGTCCCCCGTTTTCCTTCTCCCGTTTGTGATGGCCCTGAGATGGCGTTCTTTTAGGAGAGCCAAGAAACTCTGCTTACGAAATCAGAGACTGCAGAAATGTGCGAATTGTCAAGGTTGTCGGCGATTTTTGATATACCAGTACGGTGCAGTACATCGCGAAAGCCCTGCGTGTTTTAAGGCGACGGCCTCAGATGCCTGATCAAACGCGAAATTTGACCGCCGGCGTCGTCACGAGTGATGCAAAATGTCATCATCACGTTATGACGTCATCACGACGTCACAGATCGCCAAAATTTGCGTCGTCACCATGACATCGCCATTACGTCACATGGTGATGGCATCACACGACATCATCGCTTGGTCAAAGGCGGGCCGATCACGGAGGCTACAATTCAGACGAGGTGCAGAAAGCTTGCAATGCCTCCGATCCTGGAGGCAGTGCAAAGCCACATTCGGTGCATATAAGGCTTAAGGGGGGGAGGGGTGTATGAAAACATCGACTGAGAAAAGAAAGAAAGATGGCTGTCGCCTTCTAGTCGACTTAGGCGATTGCATAAGGTACCCTGTGAGTTTTTCTCGTGCAGTGTTTCGCGTTAATAGTGAATGAAAATGAAAAAGGCGTACTCACCTTCTTGTTGAGCTTTATGTTCGTGAAGATTGCGTGCACTCGCCAAGTCTTGCTGAACATGGCGCCGAACGCGAGCGTGAAGCCTGACATGAGGACCCAGGCCCGCGCCTGTGTAAAGGAAAAAAAGAAGACGTGTGAGTAAGGCCTGAGCTTGGTTAAAAGGTACACAAAAGTGCAACACTGCATCAGTTTAGACGATATGAATTTTATTGCCGTTATACGACGCACACCCACCACGGCGGTATTGTCGTTACGATGCTGGACTGCTGACCCTCATGTTAACGTGTGCAGCAGCGCACTGGTACAAGGCACAAAAAGAACGAAACGACAGGACCTTTTGTGCCTTGTCTCAGTGCGCTGCTTCACACTTTAACATGAACTATCACCAACTCGCCCAACTGTCAACTTTATTGAACTGCTGACCCGAAGGTCGCGGGATCGAATACCGGCCGTGGCGAAACGCTTTGTGCCCGTGGGCTTAGATTTAGGCGCACATTAAAAAACCCCAGGTGGTCGAAAATTTCCGGAGCCCTCCTCTACGGCGTCTCTCATATTCATACCGTTGTTTTGGCACGTAATAACCCAACCATTATTACTATTAGTTCCAAGAAAGGTGAAATTTAAAGATTCTGTATTTTTCACACAGGTGTTGTATGAAATTACAGTATCTCCTAAACAAAAAGGACACTTGGCACAAATTAAATGCATATGAGGAAGGGCTGGCGTTCTTCGGCTACGTTAGGCCCATGTGGGACGAAACCATCAAGCCACCAGTAATGAGGAGATAGGTAAGTGACTGACCGCGCATATGTATGGAAAGTTGGCGACCGAGGTGAAACCAGAGTCCATTCCCAGGAGGATGACGCTGGTGTAAGTGAGAATGCAGCCCACGATGATGAGGTTGTTCAGGTATGGGCTGGACATCTTGATGTACCTGCGCATTTGCAAAAGAACAGACACCTTGTCGGTTGTCATATCATGGAGGTCTTCTAGAAAGACTTGCACACTTTCTGGAGCATGTATACTGTGATAATGGGCGTGGTTTGTACGTACGTTATTACCCCTTAGCACCCGCCCTACATTTTTGATGGCGGAGATGTTTAAGCTTGGGGCAATTCCGGTGTGGGACGCGAAACCTCGGGAGGGTGTGCGCCACTGAAAGCGGGTATGTGCTAAGCAGCTTTCAGCATAGCATAGCCATGCATAGTACAGTATAGCAAGGGGGTGCGAAAGGGAAGTGAGGGTGAGGAGAAAGGAAAGGAGGAGGGGAGAGAGTAACGCATAGCATAGCCTTGTGTAGTATACTTTAGCAAGGGGGTGAGAAAGGGAGGTGATATGTGAGGAGGCGGGAGAGGAGGAGGTGAAAGCATAACCATAGCATAGCATAACCATGTACAGTATAGCATAGCAATTGGTAGGAAAGAGAAGTAGGGGTGAGGAGGAATGAGAGAAGGAGAGAGGGCAATATAGAAAGAGAGCGAAAGAAAGAAAGGGAGGTGAAACAAACAAGAAAGGACAAGACGCAGGAAGAGATGAAGAAAAAAAGAACCATGAAAGAAATAAGAAAGAAGAACAGGATGAAGAAAGACTCAATGAGTGTTGGCCAAGTGCTGGCGCTTGGTTACTCAGATTGCACGGGCGTGGAACTGGATATTTTTTTCAGAACACTGCTGAGGGGGACACAGAACTCTCCCTGCACGTCCCCGACGACCCAGAGTCGGTCGCCGAAGTCTGATCCGCGCAGCGCGGCTCTGATCTCGCCGACCAATTCTGGGCCGTGCAGCGGTCCCGCGAACCGGCGTTGAGACAAGATTACGACGCCTCGTCGTGGGAGACCTGAGCTCCGGTATCTAAAACCAGCAGGACCTTTCCATAAAGTTATCTGCATCCATTGGAGGATGCCTGAGCTTCGCCTTCAAAAGTAGAACGCGATAGCGTAATTGGGCCCCGTTCGCATCGCCTGCTCATTGGCTAGCCAGGCTTCTTTTCTCGGCGGGCACCTAAACCATGCCGCAAGGTAAGGAAGATCTGTAGAAGGAACATTGGCCGTTTTAAACTATCCTAGAATGCCCACTGCGAGTAAAGTTGCGAATAGCCCACTAGGCCACAATTCTTCATTCTGCGAATTAGCGAAGTACCCACCACGCGACCGTAACGTAATACGCGTGTATTTGCAGCTGCACGCTTTGTTGAGGCTGGTGCTGACGGTAATGATTAATTACGCCTGAGCGCTTTGTAATTGGTGGACCTTTAAATCCCCCACTCCTTGCACAATTCACATTGTGTGAAGCCTGGTGTGATTTTACTCTTCTACTACGCGGTACTGTTAGCATAAACATGTTCCGGCCGCGGCCGACGAATTTCGATGAAGGCGAAATGCTAGAGGCCCGTGTGCTCATACTTAGGTGCACGTTGAAGAATACCAGGTGGTAGAAATTTCCGGAGGTCTCCACGGCTGAGTCTCTCATAATCATATCGTGGTTATAGGACGTCAAACCGCAGATATCAAGTAGTCTGAGCTTCATTTTTAATGGTGAAGAGGGCACGTTCAGTAATATAAGCGTTCGTGTGGCACAAAACGTGTTTGAATTATAATTATACAAAGCATATGCACTATCTTTTATTAAAATCTATAGCGGCGCAATTTTTTCACCGAACCGAAGTGGGAAGGCTGAAGAAAACAACGAGTGGTATGAAAGTTACCCATACCAGTTTTCTCCGCGCTCTGTTGCCATAGTTACCACGGCCGGGCTTCGGTATGACGCGGCATTTTTACTCTCGCGAACGGCGGCCGGTTGCCGAGCCGTCTGCTTTTTTCCGCATCTTAGCGTCTGTTTGAAAATTCAGATAACACAGCAGACAGTGGCGGCGGTGACGTTTGCGCACGCTCGCACGCGCTGCTTCAATTCAGCGCTTGCAACCTTTGACGCAGCTTTAACGGGGTTTGAAGATGGCATAAGAAAGGCAGTTGTGTTGCAGGAAGAGGCCGAAGATATGACCCGGCCAAGTTGCGTTGTCTCTGCTGATGAGGTAAGCTTATAATTTAAATGATTGTTGGGGTCTTACATTACAAAACCACGATGTGATTATGAGGCACGCTGTAGTCTGGAAATTTAGAACATCTGGTGTTGTTAAACGTGCACTGACATCGCACAGTTCACGGGCCTCTGGCATTTCGCCACCATTGAAATGCGACCACCGCGGCCGGGATCGCACCCGCGGCCTTCGGGTCAGCAGCCGAGCACCGTAAGGATTACCACTTCGGCGGACGTAGCCGTAGCATAACGCTTGTGACGCCTGGAAGGATGATAACTTCAATTTTCGTGTCCATCAAAGCACATTTGATGTAGGATATGCAAGGCACGCGCCCTACCTTTTTTTATCGAAAATTCACAGCTGCGCAAACTGTAAGCTCAAAGATCGAACAAATTATTTTTGGGCAGCAAACAAAAGCAACGAGTAGTGTACGATGCCACGCGTATCAGTTTTCTTGGCGCCGCGTTGCCATGGTTACCGCGGCCGGGCCGCCGGGCTTCGAAATGACGCAGCGTTTTCTACTCGCGAGCGGCGGCCGGCTGCCGAGCTAGGGAGCCTACATGAACGGCAGGCGGTCATGTAGGCTCCCTATGCCGAGCTGTCTGCTTCTGCCATCACGTAGCGTCTTTTCGAAGGTCGAGAAAAGACAGCGGTGGTGGCCTATGCACCGCAGTGTGCGCCCAGCATTTCGCGTTAATTCGGAAACGACATTTCGTTTTCTTTTTCGTGCTTTTAAGTCGCGCGACTCTGACGAATTCAAGTATGAGTGAACGTGTACACCCGTCACGTCGTCCGCTCATAACCACTGGTGCGGAGGCGGATCGCTACGAAAACTTTCCGAATTTCGATGGGACCGAAGGTAAGGTACAGTTTTTGAATACTGAGGGCTCATACCGTATCACAGAATGCAGGATTCTATTCCGTTTCCTCCATGTTGCGCTTCGCGCCGTCGGTAATGCCCACGTGGTGGGCATTCACGCATTTCCGAATGACCAATCAGGGAAGACCAACACGGAATAGCATTCGGTATTTCGTGGTACGGCATAGGCCGGCTATTTTAGTACGTTCTGATTAGAATACGGAATAGTATTCCGTAATCAGTGGTACGGTATAGGCCTGCTGTTTTAGTATGTTAGCATTAGGATACGGAAGAGTATTCCGTATTCCGTGGTACGCCTGCTGTTTCAGTACGTTAGCATTGGGATGGGCGAACCGAGTGTTTGCGTTTGGCTCGCCTCTCGAATAGTACTTGAACTGTTGGCTAGTCTTGGCTACAAAGGTAATCGAAGACCATTAGAAGTAATTAGGGTATAACACTAACGCGTTTCTCTCGAATATGCAACCAAATAACACATGCCATTTTTTTTATTTGTCCCTTTGCGGACATGAGAGTACTGTTATACTGTTGCAACGTAAGGCAAAGCATGCAGTTTAATTATCTGAAAGCACAATATTGAATTGGATTGAACTGCTTGGATTGAATTCTCTACGCGTATGGCTATATTGAAGAATATAACTGAAGATCATATTCAGCTCTTGCTTTTCCTTGTTTCAATATTGTTTTCAGAGAAGGGCCAGTGAGGAGCTCCTTCGGCAGTAACCGCTGATAGGGTGCCGCGTTTTCTATCGTTGCGCTAGAAAGGAGCTCAAAACAGATTCGAGCTGCAGCCGTATGGCATTGTAACGTAAGCAAGTCGTGCAACATCAGTTTACTGTTGTTCCGTGAACGCGATTGTCAATTTCTTGCTTATCTAAGGGCTTGAATGCTCCAGCTCAGCAAATGCCTATTCAAGAAAGCAAGAAGCTGCACTTAGGAGTTAATGGCCGTGGTATTGGACTAGCATGCAGCATCAACTGTGCGCAGTCGTGGTTGCTGCTATGTTTTTCATACAGGATACGTAAGATTTCCTGAAATTTCAAGCACATTAATAAAATAGTCGACGAATAATAACCTTTCAGGTCTACCTCAATGTTTTTTTGTTGGGCTCCTTCCGTTTGCTTGTTTGATATTTTATGCCCCATGTGGAAATTCGCATAACAAGCCACACTTATACACCTGTAGGTTATTCTGTTGTAAGTGTTTTTGTCTATATCGACGTTGTGAAAGCTATACAAAGATCATGTGAACGTTTGCAAGGTGTAAACACGTTTTCCTGTAAATATTGTTACCTGACGACTTTTAAGAAACACGCGTGAAAAAACACACGTGTTTTTTCGCGCGTGTCACAATAAAGGTCGCTGTGTTCTTACGCATAAACCTATGGGGGTGAAATTAAGGACAGTCAATTTTTCATTAATAATTTATTAAAGGAAATTATTATGCCGTAGGGCAAAGTAGCGCACTTTTGTCGAAGACAAAGGGTACAAGAAAGACACGACACTGGCTACAGCAGCGAGTGTCGTGTCGTTCTTGTGCCCTTTGTCCTCGTCAAAAGTGTGGTACTTCAACATACGGTATAATGATCAGTCACCAACTAGCCCAGCTTTCAACCCTATTGAGTTGAAGCAAAGTCGAATGGAACTAGCAGGGGAACATTTTTCAGTGTTTACAGAGAAAAGGGATGCGCGTAGGAGGGTGTTCCTTACCTCTGGTTCCTGAACTTGATGTTTATGACGAGGAACACCGAGGCTAGTATGATCCCTAGGACGCAGAAGATGCACAGACTGGCGTAGATGGTGAGGTTGACGCGCGTCCTCTGGATCACGATCAGCGTCCTGTCCATGGGCGGGTCAGAGCCGCCTGCAAGCGCAGGGAAATACCCAGTAAAGTGGACGGCAAAGCGACAGCCGCCGTGTAGCTCAATTGGTAGAGCATCGGGCGCGTCATCCGAAGGTTGTAGGTTCGGTCCCTGCAGGTGACAATGTTGCTTTTTCGTTCACTTTCCATTTATGACGTAATTTAAGAAATACAAATATTGACCCTACACCTAGCTCGGCTTCATTATCTGTGGGATTCACTAGCTTGGGTCTAACAATCAAACCAGCCCTTGGTCCATTACTCGCCTGTCGTTGGCTAACACTTAGCATCATTTATACATCACCTTAAGTCGGGTACAACATTGAGGAGGTAGGTGAGGTTCCGCCGAGATGACCGATGCGCTTAATTGCTGGCATAGTGTCAGCGCGACTGGCTAACGTTGGGTAGTTTCGGCTACCGTTGCTTTATCGAGTAATTGAAGGTCATATTTCTCTCGCATTTACCACCGTAAGTTGCCGCTTAACTTGCCGGTCTTTTTTTTTTTAGTTTTTTGACAGACTCCTGAATGCTGTGCTTTGCATTTGTCCCTTCTGAGCTTGATCAGTAGAGCAACCAATGACCTTACTTATTCAGAGTATTTGCTACGAGTTCTTTTCTCCCTGCCTTCTGACTTTCTGTGTTTTTTTTTTCTTCTTGCCTCGCGGGAAATTCAAAAACGATCTCTTTAGCATTGGAACACGTAACACTTTCCCGCTAGTGTCATAGAAAGACCTGAAAAAAAATTGAATCGTTATTGCTACCTTCTTTTGGAAGATGTAAAGGTTCTTCTCTGGGACATGAGTGGTAGGGAAGAAGGTGTCGTCTGGGGTTTTTTCGGTAGCGCGCACATTCACTCGTAGCATCGTAGTGTCTTACCTCGCCAGATGATGGGGAGGCCCTTGGTTAAGTCCAGGGTCTCTGTGAGACAGTCGTACTCGCCGATCTTCACCTCTTGATTTTCTGCACGGCAGGATTAGTTCACGCAGGTTAAAAAAGTTTCGAAACAAGTGCAGCACTCATCCATTCCGCCAAACGAAGCGGTAACAAATGACGGTCACACAAAACACAGGGTCGCACAGAGTGATGTATAGCTATCGACTGACGGTCGCATTCCACAAGTCGTTTCCGTTGCGCCCTTGTTAGAAAAAGTCCGTTGATTTCCTTTGAAGCGGATCTTTTATATCCCACATATTTCAGTGGCGGCGTCGTACGCGAAAAACCAGGCGCCGGCGAGCGTCACATGCGTATTTGTAAACGCCGTTTTCCAATTATTGATGCTCTCGAGATGGTGGGCATGTCGGCGATCAGCCATTTCTGATCCGACAACCTGATATATTTCGTCGAAGCGACGTCGTTTCATGTCGCCACATTTCATTGTTGCCTGGATATGAACGCATGACCGTAGTTGTTGCCTGTAGCAAGTGAAGTGTCGCGCTGCTAAGCACGATGATGAAGGTCCGATTACCGGCATGAAGGAAGGAAACAGTTAGGAGGGAGCATTGCACAATGGGGTGAAAAGAAAGAAAGAAGGAAAGAAAGAAGGAAGAGCAGCACGTCAGGCACGCATACGGGAAGCCTAAGTACGCGTGTACTTAGGCTTCCCTAAGTACGCGTGTGCTTAGGCCTAAGTACGCAAACCTAAGTACGCGTGTGCTATTGCATCAATATGCGCCCACAGTGGTCGGGATTCGATCTCGTGACCGCGAGCTTAGCAGTGCAATACCTTGCCTTCTAAACTGTAGCGGAGGATTAGGGAACGTTATAAGCAAATATCGCGCTGAGTATAAGATGAGTGCTGGCAAGTATATTTCACAGAATCAGGTCAAACCAAGGCTTGGATAAATGAGGGTGAGAGAGGTGAGAGAGGTGAGAGAGGGCATTTGTGCACTTCTGTACAGGACGCAAGGCTAATTGCTGCAGCACCCTGTCACATGCTACTGAACTGCTGGCATAAGGCCTTAGTTGTAAACTAATAGTTATCGTGTAGTCGTTTTAAGTGAATCTCTTTTAACGAGAAGCCTGCCACGGTTCTACCTTTTTTTTTCATTGTATTTGGGCAAAGTGTCACGAGATGTCGCCAGCAGCATTGTGCGGTAAAAACCCGTCAAACTTTACGTTACTGTCGTTCACTGTTCCTGCAGCTCGTTAATCGATAAACGCTGATAAATTTTACGGCAGGACTGAAACTGTGTATTAAGCGCGCTCCTTTCCTGTTAACAAATACGGGATGACGGTACTGAAGTCCTTTGTCGTCGTAAGCCGGTTTTATTGTTTCTTTAAAGGACTGTCAGAGCACTTTGGAACGACCATCCGAAAATGGCCATGAGAGTACAAAAAAGAGAGAGAGAGAGAGAGAGAGAGAGAGAGAGAGAGAGAGAGAGAGAGAGAGAGAGAGAGAGAGAGAGAGAGAGAGAGAGAGAGAGAGAAAGTGGAAATAAGCTAGACGTTCAAAACACGCGTCTCGAAGTTTCGGGTTGTGCGTTTGCTCGTGCTCGTGATTTTCTTGTTTTTGTTTTAGTGAAATGAAAGTTATTCCCACCACTCCTCCTCAGACTCTGATTCGATCGCAGTCGATAAAATCGCGCCAGAAAAGCGCCTGAGGAGCCCGTGAGGACAAAGGACAAAAATCACTTTCGGCAAGCGCAAAAAAAACTTTTATGCGCGGGGCTGAAGAAAAAAAAACGAAAGCTGTTTAAAGCAAAATACCGAGGTTCCAGCACGACAGCCGAAGCAGTAACATCAAGAGCAGGGCCTTTTCTTGTCCTCTAAACTGCCGTATAATTTAATCATCAGTGGCACGCCGGGTCGTTCAGATTGACCTAGAAACAAGAAACGGTCTCAAAAGGCGTTTTCCTCGGGTTCTATAAATGGCCTTCGCAGCAGACCTCATGATTTGGCTTCTAGGCGTGGTCGTTTGCGTATAGCGAATAGATTTATGTGAAGCCCTGATATCAAGGGCAGTGCTTCCTTTAAAGTGCGCGCCCGTTCAAGAAGTATTTACGGTGTGTACTTTGAGTTTGTGACTTCGCGATAAAAATGTGATGCATGTAGAGTTGAGGCTTAATGAATTCAGTAGAGCGCGGAAGGGGGGAGGGTGAGGGGGTTGTCAAAGAATGAATCAAGAAACAAACTTACTTTGAAACTGCTTCAGGAGGACCTGGCCCTTGCGTTCGTTGCGAAAGAAGCGCACAGGGCCCTGCGGGAAACGATAGTTAACACATGTTAATTCTGCATTCGTTTGTCTCACTCACTCACTCACTCACTCACTCACTCACTCACTCACTCACTCACTCACTCACTCACTCACTCACTCACTCACTCACTCACTCACTCACTCACTCACTCACTCACTCACTCACTCACTCACTCACTCACTCACTCACTCACTCACTCACTCACTCACTCACTCACTCACTCACTCACTCACTCACTCACTCACTCACTCACTCACTCACTCACTCACTCACTCACTCACTCACTCAAAGATATTACTTCTTAACGAGTCATTTGCTCACTCACTAACAAGTTCGTCACTTGCGACTACCAATATTTATCTTCTATATCGCCCTCTAGCCTCCACTTCCGTATTTGCTCATCCTGTCTTTTCACGCCATGAGAGAAGAAGAGAGCCCTCTTGTTCACTGATGGCGTTAGTCGCTCATACGTTCGTTCTCTCCGATTCATTGTATCACTCATTTAGCATTGTATCGCTTCATTATATCACTCTATTTATCTAACCCGGTCGCACGTGTACCCAATGTTAGATGACTTTCAGCCACTTATTCGTTCATTCGATTTTGCTTACCTACTCAGCTATTCAGCCTACCAGCTCGACCATTTCCTATGTAACTGACCTGCTAATTTCACTCACTCACCCATTCAATCACTCAGGTACTCAGTCACCAAATAGTTCTCTTATCGTTGCCCTAGCTCATGCGCACATATTCTCACTAGCTAAATCACTTCGGTTCACTTATTTGGCAAGCCGCTTTTGCTTACCTACTATGCTGAGTTTCTCGCTCAGCCATTCATTAGGTCACCGAGTTTGTAATTTCTTCTACACAACAACCCAGTTACTCGGTTGCTCAGTTACTAGTTGACGCCCTAACCCTCTCTTGTAATTACTCACTCGCTCGATCATTTTGACTTATTTATTTGGTAAGCCTCCCTCGCGTGCCCACTCAGTTACTCACTTGTTAGCTTAACAGCACTGAGTTACCAATAGGGGGTATGCACTGAGCCTTGATTCGCAAGGCGGCAACACTATCGCCGCGCCATCTTGGAGGTCTGTTCGTACACGCCGTCCGTGCTGTCCATGCGTCGGCGTGCAGGAGGTGTTCCGGAGGTCTCTAGTCATTTGTGCAGTGCGGATCTCGGACACAGCGCGTGCAGCGTGTTTTTTTTTTTTTTTGCGCGTGCGGCGAGTGCGCGGACCGTCAAAATGTCGACCCCACCGCTAGCGCTCCTCGCGGATGACGTCAAGTGCATACCCCCTATACCGTTTACTCACTAACCCAATCACTCAGTTGCTGGCTGTTGGACCTAGTTCGAACTCATCCATCTTATCACTCAGTGAGATATTAAACTTTAACTGAAGTCAACCTTTTTTGCATTTGTCTCTGCCATCAACGCAATCACTTAATTCTACGCTATCAGAGTCGCTCGTCAAAGGGACACTAAAGAAAAAAACAATTTTTCTCGTATTAGTAAATTACTCTTGCACAGCACCAAAATTCACCGCGCTTGCAGGGAGATGACGTTTGGTAAGCAAGGAAACGTGCAAATAGAATATGCGGGTGCCGAAACCACCTTGACATTCCTGCACCAGTCGCCATAGTGTATAGATTTTGACAGCGTGAACTAGTGATTATGTAGTTCCTAATCGGTACGAATGAGGTGCATTGTGCTCTGAGGGGGGCCCAAGACTTAACGTGCTAAGTTTCAATGAATTTCGTTGAGTCATTGTGGCCGAAATACCAAAAATGCACTTTGCTATTCGTGGTGTGAGGCGGGGAGATTTAGGCGCGATATTTAAAAATGAAACTTTGACCTTCATTTTATCCTCTAATAACAAACTTATGACGGTCAAGTTAACGGCATCAGAGTTTTCAGAGTGCACTTTATCAATCTAAACCGATTCATTGCTTGACTTTGGTGTCCCTTCAAATACCTACTCAAATGAGACGTTCAATGCTGATCCAGGTTTAACTCACCGTGACGCCGATGAAGTTGGTCTCGTTCAGCGCCTCCTTGAAGATGCGGCCCCACCACTGCTTGCGGTAGTCGAACTCTGAGATGCGCGTGTCGTTGGCCCGCAGCCGCACGATGACCGCGTGGATGGAGAGCGCCAGCGCCCAGATGCCGTCGTACGCGTAGCCATGGAAGCGCGAGTACTCGTTGGAGCGCATCAGGTTGTACTCCGCCTCGTACTCCGTCGGCGTCTGCGAGGAGCGCACTCGTGGTTGACGCGCACAAATGGTTGACTTCGGCGCATGCGCGACAGACACTCTCAGCTGTCAATGTATTTAGAAAGAGTGATGACGATATTAAAAAAAGAGGCATAAGAAATCCATCAGTGTACGGCATAGCAGTATCACTCAGCCGCTCGCGACATAACGCTTGTTACGCTTATCGTCGCGTATGCGTGTATGAAAGTTTCCTTTCATATGCATCGTGGATTGAAGTCGACTTAATGTAACATTTGCAGTCGAACCGTACACTGTGACAGCTTGCAGTTTGTGAGCTTCTGGGTACGCGTGGTGTGTAAGCGTGCGTATTAATTGCTGTCTTTTTCCTTCTTTTCCTCTTTTTTTTCTTCCCCTTTCCTCGGGTAGGGTAGCAAACCGGGCGCAACCTGGTTAACCTCCCTGCCTTTCATTGCCCTTTTCTCTCTCTCTTCTTTGTTATCTGTCGATGCATTCACTAAATGTTCGGTTGATAGTCATACCTGTGGTCGTGTCACCCCTGGCAGTGTTTCCTGTTTAATTAAAGCCTTACATTCCATATGGTAACCTATAACCTGGGAAGGCACTTGAAATTTTCCCCAATGCAAGAAAGGGTGGAAGGACCTGAGCTATAGGACAACATCTCGAGCTTTTCGTACGAGGCTGCATGCATCTCGTTCTCCACCGCGACGACCAGTCTGACGTGTACCAATAAACGCGATAGAGAGAGGAAAGGCAAAATGAAGGAAAGGAGGGGAGGTTAACTAGGCCTCGTACAGTTTGCTGCCATACGCGTGGTGAGGGTAAAGGATAAATGAGAGAGCGAGAGAGAGAGAGAAAGAAAGAAGATGAAAGAGTTTGGATCGTTCGCAAGCAAGGGTGCAGTATAACTACACTTAAGCCAATCGCCTCTACGCATTGCAGATAGGATCGTATGTCTTTCCGGGCTGTTAAGATAAGAGTTCAAGCTCTGAAGATCGCTTATCTAAAACGCCGATAATCAACTCCGCTCACTGGAAAGTCTGGCGTTGTTTGTAAGTGCGTGAACAGCGGCAGTGTGTACCAAAGCAGCGACGGTACTAAATGCGACTCTACTACAAGCGTAAGAGGCCAACTTCAGCGTAGGGCGCACAACAGTCTGTGCAGTATACATGCAGTGCGCGTACGCGTACACGTAAAGGAGATGGTCCCTGGCTTTGCACTCGAGTACGCGGAACCCTATTACAAAGAGTCGAAGATCCTCGCGGGGGAAAGGAAAGGCGTAGTAAGAGATCGCTAAGGAATACGGTAGGCAGTAAAAAGAGAGGGAGGAGGTGGGTTAAGAAATGAGGACGCGAACAAACTCCAGACCGTTCCCTCGTTCGGGAGAAAGGCGAAACGCAGCGCGCGCTCTTCTTCTTTTTTTGTTTTATCTTATTTTCCCGGTCCTGTTCTGCAAACTGCGACCTGAAGAAGTGCAGTTGCTGCTTGCAATCGCATTTGGCTCGACCGGATAAATCTCGGGCCGCAATCAGGATCACCGCTGTTTGTTTTCTTTGCGAGGAGGTAGCGGAACTCTGTACAGCGTAGCCATTACGGAATTAATGTTTGAAGCTTGCAAAGCCAATGGGATGGCAAAAGGCCCGAAACGGAGACGGTGGCGTGTGTATAGGCCGCCGAAGGCAAAGAGCGCCGCAAGAAGACTCCCAAGAAAAGAAAAAAGAGTTCGTTATAAGCTTCCAGGATTGGGAGTATCTGGAGTCTGCGCGATCTCCACTTCCAGCAGGGTCCGTCGTGTTTTCGTTCCGTGACCAGCCGTTATGTGGCTTCGTCGGTACCCTTTGTTCGAATGCCGTGTTCTTTCATGTTCGCTTAGTTCACTCGTTTAGGCCGTGGTCTGTTGGGTGCAGCTAGGCTCTAACCGAATATATAATACAAGAATTCATATGTTGCAAGCATCCCCTTTCGTGTGTACAGCCAAGACAAATATGGAAGGGAACACTGAAATGATTGTCTTCATGACGCTTTCGTTACAGTAAGTGGTCAAGCGAAAATGCACACAGCGTTTGCAAAATCGCCACTTCAGAATTTGTATCTGCACATCACGAGGAACACGAACTCGTCCCCTTTCATACTACGTACGACTGTACACGCAGTGAGATGGTGAATACGATTTAGAGTATTTTACAGTATAAGCTCCAGTTTAATCCGAACGCACAGTAAATACACGTTTAGCGGTGAATGAGGATAACTGCAACCCAAGCAACGCTACGCTCATAACGTTGCCAAGGAACATGGAGGCGGACATCAGTCACCGAAGCTTCCTTCGCGGCAGTTTTAAGTCAAGGCTCAAGCTTTACATCTTAGAGCCGACCTTTACTTGCGAGTACTGCGCGACAGAAAATGGCGCTTCGTCGAAACTGCAGAGACCGGTATCGGGCTACTTACGCTCGTTCTCACGTGATGGGGACGTGTTGACGTCCGAAGAAATGACGTCAAAGACGAGCGCAGATTTATCAGTACGGGATCAGTGGTACTAAATGCTTCAATTGCTTTAAGTGCCGTACTTTCGCTTACTCATTATAAGTTGATGGGCGTAGCGTCAGCTACGCCATATTGCGACAACTCTTACGATGCTGGACGGTCCATCGATTTTCGACTCAAAACGTTCAGATGGTGCTGCAGAGATTGGTACACGAGGCTACACGCTCGCTCGAAACTAAGCGTGAAATTGGCGCACCACTTCGCTGGCGCCGAGACGCTCAGCTTCATATAGCGCGGAAGAATAAATCTACACAAATCACGCACTCACGTTGCCAGCAGCGCCTCCGCCGCCGCTTTAGTTATTTCTCGTCATCCTATAAACAAGACCTCACAAAGTCTAGTCTGTCGTTCCTTCCAACGCGCCTGCACATATGAGGCTGCGAAGAAACGAAAATCTCAGGCGCGCGGTGGTAGCATAGACGACGCACGGCAGCAGGGTGATCGTCATCTCAGATGTAGCCCCACCACCTTCTTAGAAACAGAAACCAGTCCCTAAAGCAAGCAGGCGGCTCACGCCTCTCCCTAAGTGCTCGCAAAACGAGGACACACAAAAAAACAACAACAATAAACTTGAGCAGATAATGCAAGGGGGTTATGGAACGACGCCCTGCAGACGCTCGTTCGCATGCGTCGCCCGAGGCTTGCATACTGCAGCTCGAGCCGCGGGCCTCTCACCCTCTCTCATTCCTTTTCTCTCTCTCTCTCTCTCTCTATACCTCCTCTCCCTCTTCTACTCCATTGGGCCGCAATGCTCACACGTGGCCTATATACGAATGGTGGCGCATATAGCGGCGCGGTCGGTGACGATAATCGCGGCACTTGGATGCAGCTGTCGTCGTCCGTCTCGCAAGCCGTCGGTCGCTGTTTGCATAACGCGATCCCCCCTTTCTTTTCTTCTCCCGCGCCGAAACGCGGTTGATGCTATGAAGTGAGGAAGGGAATGGGGGAGGGTTTGCCGGCGCCGTCAGGGCACGCGTTCGCGCCGACGACGGGCCTCAAGCGCCCTGATCGGTCTATAATTCCTGGCGCGCGCGCCAAAATCCGTGCACTGACTGGCGGCGCCGAGCTGCCTGCGCGACCGTGCGTATCACAGATACCCTATTGGGAATAAGGGCGTGGGTGCGACGTCGTCTTCTTCATGGAGAGTGCTCTGTCGGTAGCGTAGCCAGAAATTTTTTTCGAGGGGGAAGGGGGAGGGTGTTTCGACCATACATTATGCATGTTCGTGCGTGCGTTTTTGTGTGCGCGTGTACATTTCGTGAGGGGGGGGGGGTTGAACCCCCCCCCCCTGGCTACGCCAGTGTACTCTGTCATTCCGCCGTCCGTCGTAGAGCATGTAGTCTACTTTTCCTGAACGTGCTCTGGCGATATATTCCACAAGCAGCGAACAATGCGCCCGCATTTCCAAGGCGCAACCCTTAGACGTCTCATCAAGCGCGAGGATTGACCGCCCGCATCGGGGTCTTCGAGACCTGGCGATAGATCGCGAGACAGGCGTCGGGCATTAACACGAATGATGCGAAAAGAAAGTAATAAATGTCGGTGACAGTCACGCGATACTCAAGTGAATGTGCGTGTGCAGTCGGCGTACCAAAATTCGCATGACCTCAATGTAACATGACGCCATCATAGTGGCGTCATTATGACGTCATAATGACATCATATTGCTCTCTCCATGACTTCATTATGACATCATGGGCAGAGGAGGAGCAACGCACTGGCTGAGAAGAAAAACAAGATGGTTTTCGCCCTGGAGTCCTCTTAGGCGATTGCATAAGGAACTCTGTGAGTTTTTGTCTATTACGGACCTTTTCTCAGAAGAGAAGAAACACCTCCTTTCTGGACTGTGGCACGGAAGTGCAGAGGCTGACGTGCCTGCCTCGGCAGTGCGTTTTTGGGGTCTCATGTCTATTTAACACAGCCCAGACGGAATTATGGCAGCCCCCAAGGAGCATACTGTGAATAGGCGTATAGGACATCGAAGGGGGAAGGTGTTGAATATCATCCTGCGGTTCTGGCTCACAGTCTACCGCACTTATGTGTCGACAACGCTATTTCGTACTCCGTGTATGTTGGTTCAGGCTGGATGCGAAAGTCATCGTGTCCAGATATCAGTAACCTAATCACAGATTCATTCCGTGAACGGAAAGACCAAACGTTAAAAAACTCTGAGGCACTCGAATTGTCCCGCGAAGAACGAGTGTATTATAGCGCAACGTATGATAAACGTGATTCGATTAAATTGATATGCGCCGCACTCGGGCCATTGTGTTAACCTAAATTCAAGTATACTATGTGGTGGATATTTCAACCGGTTGCGTCCACTGTATACGGCGTTCTTATAGGTAAGATGAAGGCAAGGCTGCAAAATCAATCAATCAATCAATCAATCAATCAATCAATCAATCAATCAATCAATCAATCAATCAATCAATCACGCAAGTGCTTGCGGAAGCACCTGTTGGATGATGCTAAAGACTGAAATCGAGGTAAAATTGATTGCGCCGCTCGAAAGCATTATATAGCGGGCTTCTGATAAATATATCAGGTTAAGATAAGACCGCTGTTGTAGGCCGCGGCGGCTGTATTTTCGATGGAGGCGAAAATGTTTGAGGCCCGTGTACTTAAATTTAGGTGCACGTTAAAGAACACCAGGTGGTCGAAATTTCCGGAGCCCTCCACTAACGGCGTCTCCCATAATCATATCGCGGTTTTGGGACGTTAAACCCACATATTATTATAATACTGC
This sequence comes from Rhipicephalus sanguineus, assembly GCF_013339695.2. NCBI lineage: Eukaryota > Metazoa > Arthropoda > Arachnida > Ixodida > Ixodidae > Rhipicephalus > Rhipicephalus sanguineus. Next base: position 38,548,534 of record NC_051184.2, on the reverse strand, counting down.
TGTCGTAATCCACACAACAGGGCTCATTGGTCGTGGCCCACTGGCAAATAAAATAATTGTTTATTTCACTCGATAAAAAAAGCAAATGCCAACCAGGTATCTAGTTCGGAATACCCTTAACTTGTCAGATATTTATCGGTCGGTTATGTAACTTTTCATGTGCCGTCCGTGCGAGTCGCAGCCATCATTAGTATAAATATTTCATGTAGATGAATGCGGTCTTTTTGGTTAATGCAAGCCTACTTTCCGTAGGCGAGCACAGAGTGGTTGTTTCAACTCGTTAAAAGCAAACTATATACCGAGAACTCCCACGTACAAGACGCGGCGTTCTTGCGACGAAGTTTACGCATTCACCGCGCCGAGCTACTGCACGGAACTGGCGTAGGAGCTGTTGTTATTTCTTGTCACTTCGGCACCGAGTTAGCAAAAGGGGGCCGTTCCTTTATTGCCTCTCAGAGTAGCCAACATAGCTGTTCGCAGTCTTGGAAAGACCGGCCTTTTCTGCGCAGCGCAATATACGCCGACGTATCTTTTCTTTTTCTTTTTTTTTTCGAGTATGCAGCATTGCCGACCCGTTATATACGCTGCTTCAGTAGCTGACGCGCGCCCATTCGCTGACCGCTCAGCGTGTCACACCAAAAAGCTTTGAAACGGTCGCACAAACAAGCTCCGATATATGAGTTTAGAAATACTCAAAATGATCGCGTGATTTGAAACTCGAGCAATGATGGGTAAGTAGATATCCACGAGCAAACAAGAAGAAAATAAATAAAAGAAAAGCAGAGTAGCGTGAATATTCCCTGAGCTCCCCTGAATCGGGAAGCATGTGACTTTATAATGCAGGAAGACGTCAAGTTGGCCGCAACGCGAGACTCGAAAAAAATAAGTATGATCTTATAATGGAAGCTGCAGAGAGGCGCCCTCCGGTGGCTGTGCCGGATGTGAGTCGAAAATTCAATATGGCGTGCTTGGCCACTGCTTTGCAAATCGCAGTCGAAGTGCCGGACTCTCGAGATCGATGGAAGAAACAGCGACCATGGAGCTTGTTTATCAACCGCGAAATATTTGTTTTGTGAGCCGAGCGCACTTCTTTCGCCGTTATAGATGAAGCTTTTTTGGCTGACCTGCTACGTTCGGTCCGAGGCGGCTTTGCTTGCGAATGACTGCAAGCGTCGGCCATCATGAGGGGTGGGGAGGGGGGGTTGAGAGAGAGAGGCGAGGGAGGTGTCAGCGGTACAGCTAATGGCACGGCTATAGCATATATAGTTTCCTGCAGTTGCCTGGAGGGAACTCTGGCGCTGCGATCGTTCAGCCACTATAGGAATGATGGGTAGTACACACATTTGGCTAATCTTCGTGCTTGCGGCTTCGAACGCACTTGCGGCTTCGTTTATTGTTGTGTTTTGGCGTTTGTTTTTGGATAAAAGAATAGATCGTTGTGAACTTCGCGAGCCGATTTGAATTGGTGAGCCTTAAAAATTCCACAGCTTATCCACGGGGTGAATGATGGTGAGTGGGGCGAAGCTCTCGTACGGCAGGATCTTGGCGGCGGCGTCGCGCAGCTTCACGCCCAGTACATCATCAACGACGTGAGATCGGGCCGGTTTATACTAAAGGGTCGATGAGAGTCATGGCGACCTGCAGCTCACTTTAATTTTACATGTACGCTGTGAATTTTTATTGTTTAATCACGCACAGGAGAAATCTCACCAGGCACTACCTTGGAGGTAAACAATGGCTGCTAATGGGGAATGAGAGACAGAAGAAGTCGGCTTTTAGCTAACACTTACACATCTACTTCTACTAACGTTTCCTACTGGAACATGCCAATGGCTGTTAATGGGGAATGAGAGACAGAAGAATTCGGCTTTTAGTTAACGCGCACGCTGCGAATTTTTTATTGTTCAACAACGCACAGGAGAAATCTCCCACCGGCACCACCTTGGATGTCAAGATCTGGTACTAGCGTTAAGGCTGGTTACGCACTACGACGGGGACGAACGGGTGCCGCTTTGAGGAGCTTCGCCCCTAAAAGGTTAGGGTGGCGAAGCGAAACTGCGTGACATTTACTGCACTTCGCCTCGCGACAAAGCGGATGCGAGCCGCACGGAGCCAAACGAAGCCGAAAAGAACGAAATTTAGACAAACCCGTGTACCACCCATCATTCCCAGGCTGGCTGAAGCGCCTTGCGTTGCAGCTCCCGTAGACATAAGCGCCAGAGTTTCCTCTCGTGTATTTATACGAAACTGCTGTCAAACAGTAGCGTTGAAACACGCTGTTTCGTGCATTTTGCATTTGTGATGAGAAAATGTGCACGTGCACGCATGTTATCGTTATCGTGGCCTGATTAGACAGGATGATTTACTCTTGATAAAACAAGAAACACGCCTAATTAATGGTTAATACGGTGTACCACTATGATTTAACCTTGTTTACTCAGGTAAGACTCATAAGTAATAATTGTTGGGTTTTACGTCCTAAAACACGATATGATTATAAGGGACACCGTAGTGGCGGGCTTCGGAAACTTCGACCACCTGGGGTTGTTTAATGGGCACCTAAATCTTAGTACACGGGCCTCTAGCATTTCGCCTTCTTCGAAATGCGGCTGTCGCGCCCTGGATTAGGTAAGACTCGTTAAATACTGAAATACAGGTCTTCATCCTGAGCGTGACTGTATAATAATGAAGGTGTCCCGAAAGACTAGAAGACCTAAACGGCTGTTCTATTAATTAGGCTTCGATTTTGTGCTTACATATACTTTTCTTTTTTAATTGTGCGTGTAAGCTAAAGGGCACGTTTCGTTCTCTTTACAGTTGGTGCGAACGTATGCATGGTTGGTGAGTACACATAATGTTCCCTATGCCTAACGCACTCTAACGGCATGCGTCGGTGTCAGCCAAACCTTTATAACAGAATGCAAAAAAAAGTCAAAACTAAACACCCACCGTTTGTGGGGCGTAAGATGTTCAAAGAGTGGTTCCTTCAAACCTGAGATAACACACGAGAAAGTTGGTTTTGCAAGATCTGTAGCGTTCGCTCGTCATAGGGCAGCGGCCATACGATGATAACTTGCGACGTTCACTGCCGAGGTAAATTTACGCCGATGTCGTTGCCACTGGTACCCTTACTAGTGGAAGCTGTCAGCCGGTTTTCTCTCCGTTTATTTGTGCGTATCTGTACTTTCACTGAATAATGATTACTTGTAGACTTTCTTTTGTGTGTGTGAGTGTGTGTTTACGATATCCGCCCTCGTGTATTTATGAAGAAACGGCTTGCTTCAATTGTAGAACTGTCATAGTCAACCTAGCTCTATTGTAACCTAGCTTTTCCTTTATCTGCACTCATTAAACGACAACTGCAACAAAACAAACGTAGACCTCTTATCACTGTTCCTTAAGGACGTCCATTCTTTCGCGCTCGCTATGCCTCTCACCTTGCTACACAATCCTGGGCACGTGGTAATCTGTCGCCGTCTCCTACGCTGCGCGCAACTATTCACGCCAGACGCGTCGCCTCTATACGGAGCGCCGCCGTTCTTCAGACGTCGCCCGAACCGACGACCGTTATCGACGTCCGGTGACTCCTCGCGCAGGTCGTCTATCGCACACCACCCCCCGAGCACCCGGCACCAGTCGCCTATTCCCATTTATACTGCGCACGACAGTTTACCGTCGCCTAATGTGAGCGCAGTCTTTCGCAAAGCGCTAATGGCGACGGTCTCTCCGGTTCCATTATGTACCCCGCATCTATACGACAAACAATAAAAAAAAGATAGATGTTCGCTCGTTCTTGCGACACCATGACACCCGAATAGCGGGGTCACGTTACACGGTTTGTATTCGCTCGCGAATTTTAGTGCGGCGACAGTGCTGATTTTGTAGGTAACACGACGCCGCATATCGAATTTAGGGGGTCCCGCTCGGCGAGGCAATTAGTTGGAAATCGCTTGGGGTCCTTTGTGAAAGTCTGCGTGTCGCGGGCATTCGTGGCGTGAGACAATGACATGCCCCGAGTGCCTCGATATATTTTCTTTACGCTAGAGACACTAATTGCTCGGTCTCGTTCAATTTCGAAGTAATGAAGAAAACTTGGACACAGCTAACTGGTAGATGTACTGAAAGCCAAGCTGACTTTTTCGATAAGGGAAAGACGAGACAAAGCCTTAGAGGGCGCTGAATAAACAAATAATCGTCGTCTATGCACTCAGTAATCGATGAACTGACGGCGTTGACTGGCTTTGTGTAGCGCTAGTCGTCGGTCAACTGTTAAATCTTCTTTTTGCGGACAAAACGGCATTCTCGTTTTTGCTTGAATGTGGTGCTGTAGACTCGTTTCACGCATGAAACACATGTTATGCTTACCAAGGTGAACGACACGCTTTCGCTGGCATCCAGAACAAGGTTGTTGCCTTGTTTACCGGCACCGTGACAGGCGATATAAATGTTTTACACCGTTTTTTGCGACCAGCTATGACCAGCCATGAGAAATTCGGCTATGACCGGTTCTATCCGGTACGCGGGATAGAACCGTATCGCCGTTTTTATCTGGCGTGCCGGATAGAACCGGTGCCAGCCGTATAAGCGAACAGCCGAAGGGTCAGTTGTCTGGTGCACCGGATAGAACCGGCAGTGAAAGATACCATGTACTCTAACCTTATTATGGACAAAAAGAATGAGCACGTCGATGATATGAGAACGACTCAAATGTAAAGAACGCGGACGTTTGTGCAGAGCAGTTGCAGGGAGCAAGAGCGGCGAAACATTGAGCGTCATGCGAACTGACAACGAATAATTTGAAAATTTTGTTCCCTGCCTCCCCCCCCCCCCCCCCCCCAAAAAAAAAGAATAAAAGTAATCGAGATTCACAGAGAAGCGCGTCAAACAAGATCGCGAAGAGGATTTGCCTTTCGAAAATGAACGCGTCACAATAAAAGCGCGCGATTGGAGGAGGCGTCGTAGGAGCGCCGGTACGAAAGGAAGATCGTCTCATATGGAACAATTTCAGAACGTTCCTGACAACGGCAATGAAAAAAAATCATTTTTTTTTTCATCCAATCATTTCATAGGAGAAAACAAGCTTTCCCATCTAGGTAGTTTCTTTTAAATTACGCGTCCTTTTTTGTAATGTGTCGAATTCTCGGCGACAGCCTATGCATACACTGTGACGCCAGCGCTGACGCCATTCGGAGTCGTACCTTAGTTCTCTGACCTTTCGAGATAAGGAAAGTAGGAGGAGCGAAACTAGAAACACAGCTCTGAGCAAGCAAGCATGCACAAAAGAAGCCCCCCTCTTGGGAATGCGAAATGTTTCCCTGCACCACTGGCACCGCTTCCTTGTATTCCATTCGCACCGGCGCACCCTGATTAGATGGAACGAGAGCATGAGAATCAGAATGCAAGTCACGATCGCGTTATCCGCGAAAAGGCTGCAAAAAGTAAAACGCCTTTCGCACGTGGAAGCGGGTTTGGAAACGGTAGACTCGGAGTGAATGCTTCTAAAAGCGTGAACGAAGTGAATGACTTCTTGGAGTGCGTCGGACGCTCGACTGCCCGACAGACGGCAGAAGAAAAGATGGAGTGCACTACTCTGCTGGTTCGTGCGATCTTCGCCTCGGAAGCGTGATCCTGCTCGTGGTCCTACCTGTGGCCTTGCACCGAGTAAGGCGGCAAGCTTGCCCCTAACATATGGTACCAATGGACTGTCTTGTATCGGGTCGACAAGAATGGCAAATGTTAAGCTAGTTGGTATGGATTCAGCGTAGAAAAAGTTTGGCGTGTAGACACGCACGTCAAAGACGGAAAACAAAAGACCGCCGAAAGAGAGGGAGAGAGCGAAAAGCAAGGAGGTTAACAAGGTCTAGCCCGGTTTGCTACCCTCCACTATGAAAAGGCAAAAGGAATAGAAAGATTAGGAGGAGAAGAAATTTAGGTCAAGCCATTGAAGAAAAGTTCTCAGATAGCAAAACAGGCTGTGTCTCTAGCTTGAAGAACTGTTGTTCAAGTTCGTCATTAATCTTTGTGCCTCAATCATTTGCTATATTTGTATGAAATGTGCTTTGTGTTTCTTGTTTTTAACACGAGAGTGTTTTATGCCGGGGTCCACCAAGACTTCAGTGACGTATTTCCGTCACGGAAATGACGTCGAAAAAAATTTACACGATCAGATGGCAAAAAAAATTCAGTCAACGGGCGTCGAACCCACGACCGCTGGGTCCGCAACAACAGATGCCGGGCACGCTATTCGCTGCGCCACGGTCACTTTTTTTTTTTTTCTTTATTACTTACTTTTGCACCTCGTACAATAATATTACAGTGCATAAACAGTACATACAGAGGTAATTACCGGAATGGTTACATAGTGACTAGAATTCCTTTAGACGGATAAGTGGCTCAAGATGTTCGAGCCACTCTGGAATTGGGTCTTTAGTTTTACACTCTTCAATAAACTTCGTGATCATTTGGCGGAAATATTCACGAATGGGCAGTGTATTGATATCAGCATGGCGAACTGCCATGTACTTTTTCCAAATACTGTGAAGGCCGAGCAACATAACAGTATCATAAGGTGCTCCATCGTCTTCTTCATTAACTGGTAAAAACCTGATCCCGTAGGCATCAATCGGTAAATCTTTTTTTATAGTTCTCTGCAGAATGTCCCAGAAGAACACCCCTTCCCAACAATCCAGAAAGACATGTTCTATGGTTTCAGGTTTACAACAGAGAAAACAGTGCGTTCCCCACGGTACAAACAGTCCCCTTTCATGCATCCACGTTTTAACTTCTAGCGTCCCTGTATGGAGCTTAAAGAAAAATGATTTTGAACTAGATGGGACAGCCATTTTTTTTACTCGGGCCAGTACATTTTCGCCACGTCCAGCAGGGTACAAACTCCTGTAAAGTGGTACCGGTAAAACAATGTCGAGAAGGTCTCTATACAACCTTTTTCGTTTTACTCCCGCTAGATATTCGCTAGAGAAACGTGCCAATAAAAAATTGCATGCACCAACTACTTCTTTTAGATAACCATAAAGCGCCCCATGCACATAGTCCGAGCTGACAACGAGTGAAGGTAAAACTCTTCCAAGCCTCAGCTGAATAACTGCACGTAGAAACGGGTCTCTTGTGTCTCGCAGAAACATAAAACGACGAACGACCTGTCTTAAAAACAAATGTGATTTACGAACGCGCCTCTTATATCTACCACTGTACCGGCCGACGGGGGGGTGCTGCCCTCTGGGAGCGGTAAAGTAATTCGTCATTACTGTGGCCTCCGCGATTAGCACCTGCAACGCGTTACACGTGCGTCCCATTCGGCGCGTTTTCAATAGAAGTTCAACTTTGTGAATGCCTTAACACACCGCGAGGTGGCGATCTTAGCCCAAGCGTCGTAAAAGCGTCGGTGTGTCGGCCTCGCTCATAGCACCACGCTATCCAGACCAAAAATAGCTCTGCGACGCGCGCCTACCTCACCTGGCTGTAACACCGCGTTCCCCGCTCACGCGCTTGCCCCGAGAAAAATCGCGGCCGGGCTACCGAGGCGGCACGATGCGCTTTGCGTTTCCCTCTAGTACGGCCGTGGTGTTCAATCACATTTAACATGCCGCGGGATGGCGACGAAGTTCTGCGTCCAATATGCGACGCTCTTCTGGCTATCACACCTCGTTCTCTGATTTCGTTTTCACCGTTCACTACTACAGCTAACCACCGTGACAGCTACCAAAAGGGTTTGTTTAATCATTTAACATGGACGTTAGTCGTCAGATGGAGATGTACCACCAATCATCAAAGTGGGCGCATCCACGTTAAACGGTGCTATAGCTGCCAGACATCAATATACATTGTACAAAGTCTCTTATATCGATGTACAGTAAACATTCAGTTACTTCTGTAAGGGCACGCTTTACTTTCGTGTTTTTCCGATTCCTATGACGGAGAGATCAACCATCTTTTTTTTATTATTGTTAGGCATTCCCGTTCCCCTCTGAAATGTACTCTGTACCCTGAGGGTAAAATAAGTGAAGGCTGCCAAAGCTGTTGTTCTCTATGGCTGGTGGCAAGGTCTGTAGCCGTCTTTGTGTGCTGTGGCGTTATTGTTGTTCTGCTTGACCGAATAAAATTGCACGTAGGGCCTTTGTCACAGAGGTTGAGAAACGGTATGAAGGACGGTGGCGAGGTTAGCCAGACTTTATCCAGCCTGTTCCTTTGCTTGTGTGAGAGAAATAGGAGTTTAAAAAGATTAGATAGATAGATAGATAGATAGATAGATAGATAGATAGATAGATAGATAGATAGATAGATAGATAGATAGATAGATAGATAGATAGATAGATAGATAGATAGATAGATAGATAGATAGATAGATAGATAGATAGATAGATAGATAGATAGATAGATAGATGGATGGATGGATGGATGGATGGATGGATGGATGGATGGATGGATGGATGGATGGATGGATGGATGGATGGATGGATGGATGGATGGATGGATGGATGGATGGATGGATAGATAGATAGATAGATAGATAGATAGATAGATAGATAGATAGATAGATAGATAGATAGATAGATAGATAGATAGATAGATAGATAGATAGATAGATAGATAGATAGATAGATAGATAGATAGATAGATAGATGTCAAAAGGGGTGTTCACAACACAGGCATGGCAATGCGCCACGTTGCTCAAGACGGATAAGCCGATACATGCGAAGCACGCTGGCGCGTCGCATCGGCGGAGAGCGATAGTGTACTCTCCTCCACTTCCCAGTGAAACGTTCTCACTCGTTGCAGATGACAGGGGATGGCACACTTATAAACGGTGTCGCATTGTGTTACTCTGGTGCGCCAGCAGATGCGATACAAACGCGGCTAGTGCCAAAGTAAGGGGTGTTCTCACCAGGCCGGAGACGGTGATGTTCTCGCTGGTGCTGAGGGGCAACAGGTCGGTGCCGATGTAACCCTCCACGGCTTCGACGATCTGCGCCGGCTCGCACGACACATCCGGCTGCGGCGTCTCCCACCAGCGCTCGGCGTACATGGCCCCGATGAGCCACTGGTACTTGCGGCCGTACATGCCCATCTTGAAGGCCTGCGTCATCGCAACCCCGTACTCTGCTGTTACACGCCTGAGCGAGCGCGTGCGGTAACGTTCATATGGCGCTAATGAGAAGGGCAGTTTGCGTCAATAACGTGAGTTTCAAAACGGGATTGTTGGAGCTAGGGAGTAAAATGAGAGTAAATAGCCCATCATAAGACTGAATGCGTAGACTAAGAAAAAATCGAGTATTTAGGGATTATTTATGCCGCACGGCCATAATCGTCATCTGGCTTGCTCGCGATTCCATTTTTGAAAACCCGTCTCTCGTTACTTTCCTATCAGTAATGCTACGACACACTGATAACTATGTCACGTGACCAGGAAATGCCGGGTCAGCGGTGTAAACGCAAAAACAGTAGGCGAGGTAGGTGACGATCATAGCTGTGTGGCAGTAATACTCCCCATATACTCGATTTTTTTTATCGGAGTATAGGGCCTTGAAGATTACGGCTGTACATACATAGCAGTCATGGTTACCAGATCAAAGAAAGCGAAGTTGTTGACCGTCAGCCTGGGCTGCCCCCGGAAACCGGTCAGTTAGTTGGCTTGTTGGGTAGTTGATGAACAGGTTGCGTGATAGGGTGGTTGATTCTGTGTGGTATGACCGAATCAAGGCGACAGCTGCCAGCCATTGAGACATTACCAACGGAATAATGCTTGACACACCGGTAGGTCGGCGGAAAACCTTAATCGACGATCAACTTTTTGACTTTAGGAAAATCAGTGTTGTGAAGATTCTTGTCACTGTACAGTGGCAAGTATCTTTACAACAGTGTTTATCTTTATTTATTTATAGGGTAACCCTATATATTGTGGAATGTACACTCACTCATTGTTTAGAAGCACACTCGGATATTTTTTTTTCTCTCACCTGACAGAAAACCTTCCGGGCCCAGAACTCGTCAAAGTTGCCCAAAATGATGCGAACGTCTTTTTCCTGCGAAAGATAAGAAAACATATACGGGGAATGATATTTTGCCAGCATATCACGGTAACAATTTCTTCATACGAGTAATCTATTGCTTGGGAGTCATTGCGCATTAGTATAACAGTGCTAGCGTCAGAAAAAATTGTAGTTCGACCACTTTATTTGACGTAACAATTATATTCTAGCTTAGCCAGCTAACGTGATAACCTTTACAATGTGTTTGAGCGGAACTTGTGTGTAATGAAGGCTCTCCTAAATGGATTTCAGAGGTGCTCAAGAACACCTCTTTGCTTTACCAATACGATAAACATAGAAGTAGGTGCGATAAGCGATATACAATGCTAAACTGTTTTTGAAGTACGCGACGACGAACTACCGGTGCGGTGACTGCTTCAAGCGAGCAAGGAGGTAGCTTGTAAACCGTCCGCGAACTACTATAGCAAAGTGCTAGGCAGGTGAACAAACGGAAGATCTTGCTTCGACAGCTTGTCTGTGCATGTGGATAACATTCTCGGATATTTCTCGACAGTTATCAAACAAAAAAGCCACGGATGGCTGGGAGACATGTTTACAGCAGAAAATTTACAAAATATTCGTTGTCCAACGACTTCGTAAGCACATTTCGTGTGACCTTAAGCTGTCTTAATGTGATGTACTGTCGTTTTTTGTCGTCTACCGTTAGAGCAAGAGAGAGCTAGAAAAATTTGAAAATTTTGAGCGTTATCGTTGTAATAACAGATCGATAAATCTGATTGATCTTAAATTTATGCACGCGTAGACCTGGAAGGAAAAGAAACACGAATAACACGGAAAATCAATCATTATTTTGACGGGGAGGGAAAGTTAATGCAGTGTTTTATCTATATTTCTTTTTTCGAGCTAACGTTCGTCTCGCGTTGTTTTTCCCCCGCTTAAACGTGCGTTTTCTTCACTTATTTTCGCTGCACATTCGAGTTGAAGCGTTCTTAGAATTGATCGCCGTGACCTTTGTATCTCAGTGGCGTGCTGCTGCGTTAGACTGGCGTGTCAAAATAGGCGCACGGCACCAACTGTTAGGGAAAGCGTGCTCATGCAAGCGCGAACGAAGGGCACAGGCTCCGCTAAACGTTTCGTCCCAAACTTTTCCGGTTCCCCTGAAAAGTTTTCTCCCGAAGTTTTGAAACCACGCAAGCCCCAGACGTCACTTCCAACAGTCATTCCTTGTTGCGAAACGTTTGCAAAGCGTGGTCTGAAAGAAAATCTACAGCAGGTCACCGGCAGTTTTGCAATTTTGTTGTATATAGCACGCGCCAGCAGCACACGGCAAACTGTTCAACGAAGTACTGCACCTCTTCCTATTTTCGTGCGCAGCCGCGTAAGACTCTGAGAGACTCGATTCTTCATACGGGCCGCACCGCCGTAGTGTGAGTGTCGCGGGATGTAGTAAACTTTTTTCCTGTTTCACGAAAATCTGCTTCCTGCTTTGCGAAGATATGCTCTGCTGCTAAGTACAGTAGCCAGTTGGGGGAGTCACTATACACTAGAACACTAGACACGAGACACTAGAAGACAGTGTGTCTCGTCATTTCTTCTTCTAGTGTCTTGTCGTTTTCTTTGCGCGCTGTGTGCAAAGCTACTACTAAGTGTAATGTTGTTGCTCTCACAGACATGCTTTTACAACTGCTAAGTTCTTTTGCAAGGCGCCTCGTAGGCTCCACCACAAGGTAACGGATGCTCCTAACAGAGAAGTCGTACGAGTGAGTTTTCGTGAAGGTGAGCTTGGAGATATGGCTCTCTCGCGTGCTATTCAAAGAATGCAACCGGTATGGCCTCTGTAGAAAATCCATAATTAAGTTACCCTAGAAAAGTTTTCTAGCAGGCAAAGATAAAAGCAGAGCTTGTACACTGGGCATGAATGACGTAGTCAGAACCTTCCTTCAGCAGACGGGGACGTTGAAAACGAAGTGCAAATGTGGATACTTCGCGAAGCGCTGACGGCAGATACAGGAGATGCAGTACGAAAGTCGCGTGTTCGATTCGGCGCGTAAATATTTCAGCGAACGAGGTAACTAAGCGAACAAACGGTGCCTCTCTCTCTTCCCACCTTGAGCTTTTCGAGTTCGTGCTCGATGTCGTCTCCCTCGCCGATGCCCTGCACCTCGTCGATCTGGATGTTCGCCGAGTCAAGCACTGTCAGCAGGCGGCTGTGCGGCTGCGAGGCAAGAGCAAACGCACGTGTCAAAACACGGTGTTCGGTTTAGTCATGACGGCGGAATCCATCCATCCATCCATCCATCCATCCATCCATCCATCCATCCATCCATCCATCAATCAATCAATCAATCAATCAATCAATCAATCAATCAATCAATCAATCAATCAATCAATCAATCAATCAATCAATCAATCAATCAATCAATCAATCAATCAATCAATCAATCAATGAATCATTCAATCGATGAATCATTCAATCGATGAATCGTTCAATCAATCAATCAATCAATCAATCAATCAATCAATCAATCAATCAATCAATCAATCAATCAATCGATGAATCGTTCAATCAATCAATCAATCAATCAATCAATCAATCAATCAATCAATCAATCAATCAATCAATCAATCAATCAACTTTCTGTCTACAAGGCGTTGCAAGTATTGATAAAGCAGGTGAACGCAACACTTGTGAGCAGAGTTCGGATTACTACACGATCAATACAAGAAAGTGGACCAATCGTAATTAGTTTGGTAGTAACAAATGCGCAGAGTTGAGTACAACAGACATTCAGAAATACTAGCAAGACAGTTGCGAAACAACGTGCGCCATTGCGAACAGCAAACTTACGCAACGTGAAAAGTGAGAGAGAGAGGGATAGAAACAGCGAGACGTGCGAAAGGCAATGTTGGCGGACCTGTACCAGCCGGAAAAGTAACGCTTTCATAGTTCTTCTAGTCTGGACTAATGCGTGCACTCGGTACATCTTATTTCCGCTTGGGAATGAAACCACTCGTTTGGCTAGCCATGTATCTCGAGTAAAGAAGCGATGTTAGCGCTTATATTTGGAAAGGCAGGAAAACGAATCTGCCGCACGTGTCCCCAATAGGAAGCATAGTGAGATGCAGAGAAAATAAGTAGTTGCCGAAAGAGACGTTCACTTCAGGAAACCATCTCTCTAAAAGCAGTGGTACGAGCGTCTATTCCCCAATCAATTAATAGAATTCCACTTCCGCTAGTCTTGCGAACAAGGCTTCCTTTCTCGAATAAAGCAAACATGAGCTTCAATTCCAGTAACGTCGGTTGACAGGCGTCGAGGCGTCCTTAACCCTTCCCAGGTCAGTTTTCATTTTGCCCTGTTCAATCAAGTGCGGCCGCTACAGATATAAGTCGTCTCTTTCCGAGGGGCAGCATGATTTATTCAACGAATCATCGCAAGAGGCCCAGAACGCACACCCGGAAAGAGATCAAAGGGCCGCCGGGCACGAATTCGAAGCTCTCAATTACATCCCGCATGGGTCTTCGTAGAAAATGACGTAGATTTGAAGAGCGTACGAAGCGCAGCGTTTCGCAACAGCTTCTTCATCATGATGGAAGGAAGGAAACAGAGAGACAGAAGGCTTAACCGGAACCGCGTCAGGCTGGCAACCCAACACCGCGGAATTGGGAAAGAGGAATAGAAATATCAAGAGAGAAGGGAGAACGAAAGAAGGAAATCGTCAGCGAATGACGCGTGCGGTAGTGCAAAAAAAAAAAAAAAACATTAGTAATTGAGCGGTAACGATGCGAGCGCTCAAAAATTCGGTAGTAAAATAAAAAAGAACTTTCGCATCGGCGTAGGGACAAAGAACACGCCGAACTCTAGCTGAAAGCAGCTGGCGAAAAGAAGTGACCATATGTGGGCGATGTCCTCGGTGTGTGTTCCTGGCCTAGCTTGCGCGTATGAACAGATTGGGCCAACGTAAGGCTACGCAGATACGGCAGGGATTTTACTAACGTGGCATGCTGCCATACCTGTGTTCGTAACGCCCTTTTTAAAACATGCATTATCTATCTATCTATCTATCTATCTATCTATCTATCTATCTATCTATCTATCTATCTATCTATCTATCTATCTATCTATCTATCTATCTATCTATCTATCTATCTATCTATCTATCTATCTATCTATCTATCTATCTATCTATCTATCTATCTATCTATCTATCTATCTATCTATCTATCTATCTATCTATCTATCTATCTATCTATCTATCTATCTATCTATCTATCTATCTATCTATCTATCTATCTATCTATCTATCTATCTAATCTTTGTAAAAAGTCAATGATATGAATCTCACTTAGATGCGGAATTTCATTTTTCATTTCTTTAGGGTACGTTACTAGCCTCCGTATACACATGCGTCCGTATCCCTTGAACGAAACTTCTTTGTTTATTCAGCGGTTTCTCGTTTCCTTTCTTCCCTACCTGTGTTACGCTATTCCGGCCAAACCTTGCCGATTCGTGAAAGGGCAAATGAATTGGAAACATCGGTTGGTTGTCGAACCGCACTGACTGATTGTTTACGTTTCCTAACGCTCTAGTACGCCACAGAACCGAACTCTTACCCCGCTATCGCCCCCAAAAACTACATTATAGAGGGAGCAACAATCCCGAATGGAGCACCATTGTTGTTGCTGTGTATACAGCGCCGAGTTGGCAAACACGCGCTCGCGAGCGTGCTCGCACTAGCACACGCAGAAAAAACTAATCCTCGGATCGCCAAACGCGCGTCCTTGCAGAAAAGATCAAAAGATCTAATAAAAAAAAAAGAGGGAACGCAAGGAAAAAGGTCAAACAAGAGGCTACAGCCGCGTTTGTTTGGCGAAGGCCTAACAAGGCAGTCGACCTTTTCGCTCCGTGTTTCCCTTATAAATCCCGCCGGCTTTGGCTGTCTTCAAAGTGGATTTCTCAGGAATGAAGTGCCTAAGAGATCAAGCCGAAATGTGAAAAAGAATGAAGAAATGAAGGAGGAGCCACACGTACGCGCGAATGGGGATAAGAGAAAACCTTTTGCCCTTTGGCATTCTACAGCACCGAGCTTCAGCTGCATAGAGACAGAAAAAAAAAGAAAAAAAAAGAATTGGAATGAGTCATTGGTCTGGACAGAAACGTAGAAAAAAGCGCAAGCGCGTGCATAAAACGGCTGAAGCTTTTTGAAAGGCAAAGATAAGACTGTCTCAGCGCTTTTCTTGCTGCCTGCCTTCCTCTCATACCTTATTCAAAGGTCGGCCGATTCTTCAAAAGGGCTCTCGAGAAAGATTATTATCTAGATTAAGAAAGGAGAAATTCTCACTTCGGGAGCCACCGCGTAAAGTGCTTCCCGCAATAGTCGGGGGAAGGTCAGGTCAAAACGTTGGGACTCCTGGCCGAGTAGATTTTCTTTTTTTAGCAGCGCGAACCTTTCGAGAAGCCGTGAGGTTACTTAAAACGTGTGCATACTGAGATTAAGACTGTGTTGTTTTTTTAGAGGACTACCACGTGTTTAACGCATAACGTGGTTAGGGCGCTCGCTTTACGTCATCAGTCGTGAATTTATAAAGTACTCGGCGAAGGAGCGTCTTTGTGTTTTGGCGTGATTTCAAAGACGTTGCTCCGCTTCAGATGTTTCCGTTATGATCTACGCCACGCACTGAAACATCTACAATCTGTGCGCTATAAAAAAACTCGTTTCAAATGATGGCCGTTTGACGGTGGCCCCTGCCACCCATTGTAAGGCATTTGCGTGTGGCTCGTGTCAAAGGCGCGGTAACAAGTTAAAGCTCACGTAAGCTTTTAGCATGCTGAAAAGTGTTTACCTATCCTGAAGTGTTAGTTGTAACCGGGTCGCGTAAGAATTATTGCCGTCTTCTGTTACATTTAATCGACAGTGAAGTAATCCGAGAGGCAAAATTCGGCAGATCCCAGGTACCATGGGAGTCGATGTTATGCGAAGCATGTGGCGGGTAGCTGACTGTGGCGTAAGCTTTTTTTACTGAGCGACACGTTACAAAATGACGCTAAAGATTTGTATAAATTTTATACGCACACTTATATATGCTGAAGAGCCGCATATAAGTTATATAACCAGTTGTTTACGGTTGGGTAACGCTGCCAATGGCAACGTGGGTATTGCCAACACCAGAAGAGGTAAGCTGATATGTAGTGCTTATACGTGTCCCGAGAACGCACGCACGTTTCACGAACCCGTGTGCATGTGTCCAAGAAGTTCTTGACAGTTCTTGAACAAGGGCATCATCACCGTGATCAGTGAGCACCAGCAGCTGGTCACGACTTGTTATAGGATCCGGTCGTGATCGTGGTGACGAGGGGTCCATGTGTAGTGAAGTATGTGGTATAGTAGAGCTGTTGAAATTCGTGGATGCCTCAGTCATTTCGTCGACAAATCGTCTGTCGACAGAGCCGGCGACATGTCGGAACCGGAAGCCACCCTTCGCGTTGGTGAGGTATAAGCCGTTCAGGCTCGTAGGCCTGGATAGTGCTACGTAGGCCAACATCAGTGGATGGTGTTTGTCGTATTTGTAGACTACCTGGGCGTATGTGGCCTACGTAGCCTAGTCTACAAAGCGGCTGTCAATCAATCTGGCGTCATCCTCGGTCAGCATGAGGCCATCGCCCAGCCTTGTAAGAAATGAAGAGGACACTGCGTCGTTCTGGCGGACTAAGTGCGCTTTACGGTGCGGTGATGTGGATATCATATGTAACTTTCGTTAATGTATTCCTCCGGGGTCGAGTAGTGCTTAAATATAGCTTGCTAAATCATAGGAATACAAACGTAATGTTTATTAGAATGCTATAAAAGCGGAGCCAACACTGGAACTACAGACTTTAATCTGATATGACGCCTGTATCGTAGGAGTAGACATCGTAGGAGTATCATGTAGTGTTGATTGCTTTCTTGTAAAATTAGATAGCCAGCACCACAACCACAATTGACATTGCACCGATATTACGCCAGCGTAGGCTGTTTTTCGAAACTAATTTATAGACCTGGCGTGGCTCAGTGGTAGAATACCTGATTGCCACGCAGAATGCTTGGGTTCGATTCCTGCTGGGATCCTAACTTTCATTCTTTCCATTTGTTGCGTCAACGCTGCCGATGTTGGTTTTCCTTAACGCCTAGCATTTAAGTTAACAATGTTTGTTCTCGCCGTTCCTGGGTAGATATAAACTGTCAATCACCTGTGGCGCATACCCGTACACCGCGGCCTGTGGTAAACGGGTATGTGCCACACGTGTCTAGTGGAAAGGGTTTGACGACGTACGCGACAAGATTTTAAAGTTATTCGTGTCATGACCCGGCAGTCATATTCGTCAAATCCTCTTACCCTCCCATGCAAAGTTTGGTCTACACCAAGTTAAGGAGGCGATCATGAGAGCACCCAGACGTAGGCGGCTAGATAGATAGATAGATAGATAGATACGTAGATAGAAACGCTCAAAGTGCCAGAGGTTCGCTAAGAAATGCTTCGCATTTAATAACTTATTTCGGGGAATAGTTGTATTTGCAGGCGAGAATGTATTTCACGAGGGGTGATAGCAAACGACTTCACTATCTTTTTGTTTTTACGATGTGTTCCGCCGACGATCAGGTTATTCGACGATCGACGACCATACTAGTCGCTATCGTAGTCTTGTGAGTGTTACTCGCTTGTACAATGAGTGTTGCTTTATTTACTGGGCACGGGCGCGTCCAGTAAGGAGTTTCATCCATAATAGTCTGACTGCCACCTTCTTTACCGTCACAACCACGCGCCAATATCACACACCCGTTCTCGACCTTCTGATTCAGGTGCTCATGCTTAGCAGGAGTGTTGTTCGGACTACTCATGAAGTGATACGAAAAGACTTCGATGACTGGCGCAGAATCATTACGTTATAGCAAGACGGAAGGTAGCCCTTGCTGAGTGGTAGAAAGACCATCCAATCAGCTACCATGCATCCAGAACCATAGGCGTGCGCACAGGGGGGCAGGGGGGGGGGCGGCCGCCCCCCCTAATCATCTAAGAGGGGGGGGGCGCAAAATCTGCCCTGTACACTGACCTTTCTAGTCACCTAAGAGGGGGGGGCGCTGCGACGAACCTTTGCCCCCCCTAATGGGCAACCCTGCGCACGCCTATGTCCACAACGTTCGCGTGTTCGAACAGCCACCAGCTGCTTTGTGGGCGTCAGTGATGTACGAAATGAGACCAGCGAGTAAACGTCGGGTGTTAGTCATAGCCTAAAGAACGATTACGAAACGTTGTCCGCTTCGGTGGTACAGCGGTTACGGCGCTCCGCTGCTGACCCGTAAGTCGCGGGTTCGATCCCGGCCACGGCGGTCGCATTTCGATGGAGGCGAAGTGCTAGAGGCCCGTGTACTGTGCGTTGTCACACAGATTTAGGGACACCAGATGGTCGAAATTTCCGCCCTCCGCTACGGCATACCTCAATATCATATGGTGGTATTGGTACGTAAGAACCAGGTATTATTGTTACTACGTAACGTTAGCTTGACGTTTACGGCAAGCATTGCTGAGGCCGGTACGCCGCTGCATGCCAGAAGGAGACGGATGAAGCTGCGTCGACGTCGCTTCGCCATTATTGTAGCCAAGCTCACTCCGCGTGCCTATGGTGCGCGCGAGCAATCGTCAGGAAGGAAGCAAAAAAAAAAAAAAATCTTTTGAGTCTTGACACGTGTACTTTTTTTTTCCTTTTTGACCCGGTAGAACAGTTGCAAATGTTACCGCTCAGCAGAAACCACGCATCGATCTATCCGCATCGTCTCCAATGTTGTGTGCGATATTAATCGGGCTTTCTGCGGGGCGGGGGGGGGGGGAGAAGAAACATCTGGCATCTTTCGTTAAGCAGCTGGCGTCTTTTCGTTTTGCTTTAGAAACATCTGGCGTCTTTTCGTTTTGCTTTTAGAAAACATCTGGCGTCTTTCGTCGGTTTATTTCATCAATCAACGGCGTTTTGAACAAAATTTTTATTGTTTAATCACGCACAGGAGAAATCTCACCAGGCACTACCTTGGAGGTAAACGATGGCTGCTAATGGGAATGAGAGACAGAAGTCGGCTTTTAGCTAACACTTACACTTCTACTTCTACTAACGTTTCCTACTGGAACATGCCAATGCCTGCTAATGGGGAATGAGAGACAGAAAAATTCGGCTTTTAATTAACGCGCACGCTGCGAATTTTTTATTGTTCAACAACGCACAGGAGAAATCTCCCACCGGCACCACCTTGGAGGTCAAGATCTGGTACTAGCGTTAAGACTGGTTACGCACTACGACGGAGACGAACGGGTGCCGCTTTAAGGAGACGTGGAAGCTTTTCATCCTACGCCGAACTGAATTCGCGGGATTATGCAAACAAAACAACCTATATTCGGTAACAACCTAAGACTAAATGCAAGAGAGCCGTACTGGGTCGTTTCCGTTGGATACGTGAGTACTGTTTCGCTGCCGATGTAAATATTACGTACGTAAGTAATTAAAGGTTCGTCGTCCCTACTTGAAATATTATGTTTCCCCGAGAAGCGATTTCTGAGTGTTTGCTGAAATTTGCCAGAAAGTTCAATTTCTAGACGGAAAACCAGCGACACGAACATGTCTTTATGGGATGATCACCTACCTGAAATAAGCGAGGAACGGTTGACGTCACGGAAATGAGCATGTGCGATTGGGTGGGGCATGTATACAAATTTTCTGTGGGCGGGACAGAGACGGCTGTGAGAGGAGCTTACATTTGTTCCTAGGCTGTAAGCGACGTTAGAATACAACTGAGTTGTGGAGACAAGAAGCAGCGTCAGAAATTGAGATTCCTAAACAAATAAACGAAACAAGAATAAATAATAATGATACGGCTACGATTCATGGGAAGAGCAGCGATGCGTGAAGAATCCCTGAAGCGGTTAACAAGAGTAGAGAAACAAAATCGCTCTGTGCGCGTATCGTGATACGACCACTGTAGTTACGAAAAAAAATTATTTCGGAAACATAACACGACAAACGGCACCTACAAGGCCAATGCAGTAATCGTAAGTAGTCGTTATGTTTGCACAGCAAATAGCGATGTTTGGCGGCATGTGGGTCTAATTTTCTTCTTTACTTTTTATATCTTTCGTAAATGGCACGAAAAAAAAGGAAGATTAACGAGTCGATTCGCCGTTGCCCCGCAAAGTCAATCAGATAAATGCGAAGAAGGCAGGAACATCCGCCATTATTCCGAATAGCCCAACAAAGGCATACACAACGGGAGAATGGCGCGAGCGCGAAACGAAAGCAAGCAAAAGGTGGAACTCGAAGGAATGCCTCAAGGGCAAACGGAAACTTGGTAGTAATAATACCTTTACACGGGGGCGATGCAAAGAAGTAGCGGGGGCGGCATTTGGACCCAGTACAAAAGGAGGACGGAGAAGAAGGGAAGCGGAACGCACCTGTTATCTAAAGCGGAACGCCTCGAAGCATAAAGAACCGTATGCGAGAGCCCCGCGAAACGGTCGGGCTAGAAACGATAGAGGAACGAAGCAAGGTTTCAACGGAGCGAAAATAAAAAGAAGCAAGCGAGCCGTACACCGTCAGAGAAGTCGCTCGGCGAGGGGGAGGTTGAGGGGGAAGGAAAAATACATTAAGAAGGATAAGGGCAGCGGAGGAAGAAGCAGAAGCAACAGTACTTGGAAGAGGAAGCGGAGGATAACGCAACATCTTCGCTTGCGTCGGCAGAATTGAAGAACTCGGTTCGAGACGCTGAGGACGCACGCTGGGACGAGCGAAGAAGCCATCTCGGAGCGGAGGCTTCCTATATACTTTGCGAGCAATCGGCCCAGTCTCCCCCCCCCCCCACCCCCCTACTCTGCTTCGCGATGATTTCGCGGAAACAAACATCGAAGTGAAACAAACGAACAAACAAAAACAGTCTAGGAGCAAGCGAGAACGAGTCGTTACTAGCGAAGATAAACTTTCGCGTTGCACGACTGGCGTTAGCGAGCGGGCCGGAATGAACGCGCAGGGAGGGAAAAACAAACAAACAAACGAAAAATGAGAACACATAGATAAACATGGGAACACATAGTAAAGATAGATAAACAAGACGCACTGGAGAGAAGGACGCCGTAGAAGGGAAGGGTAAAAAAAAACGAGTATTTTTTGCTTTTTTTAAGCACAAACTGGGCTTTGCGCAAAGAAACAAACGGGGCATGCTGGGTATACAGCAGGGACGTAAATCTTGAAAGAATAAAAAGAGAAGTGGCAGAAAAATAAACGACGCTTCTCCGGCCCTTTATGATTACACTTGACGTACAAGTTCTGCGGCGCACTTGGCCTCCATTGTGAAATGATAGGTGGCAGGAGTAGAAGTAAGTATTGGAGGACGCAGTTCTACGTACAAAAAGATGCGCAAGAAATGGTTGAGAAATGAAAGAGACAGATAATCGTTTGTAATAGCACCAGCTCCGCTTGCTTGAAGCAACGCGCGCATTTCGCATTGCACATTATTGAAACTGGCGACTGACGAAGGAGTCGGGTAGCGCTGGGACGGTGTGCCCTGGGAAGCTCACGCTGGTGTATTATTATTATTATTATTATTATTGTTATTATTATTATTATTATTATTATTATTATTATTATTATTATTATTATTATTATTATTATTATTATTATTATTATTATTCGTAGTAGCAGCAGTAGTAGTAGTAGTAGTAGTAGTAGTAGTAGTAGTAGTAGCAGTAGTAACTTACTCCCTGTGCTACGAAAAACACAAAATATAACATGTTATCCATGGAG
This sequence comes from Rhipicephalus sanguineus, assembly GCF_013339695.2. Taxonomy (NCBI): domain Eukaryota; kingdom Metazoa; phylum Arthropoda; class Arachnida; order Ixodida; family Ixodidae; genus Rhipicephalus; species Rhipicephalus sanguineus. Next base: position 38,526,714 of record NC_051184.2, on the reverse strand, counting down.
TGTACCTATGCTAAAAAGAAAAAAAAAACTAATCTTCCTATCGTTCAAGATGATGCCGAATGAACTGAATCTCTCGTGTTACAGAGAACAAGACGCAAAAATAAACAATAAATATTGCAGTTCCTCCAGTGCATTCTCTATGCAAACTTCCGCGTTGGTATCTAAATAAAGGAATATACGACAGAGCAAACATGACAGAAAAAAAAAAGGACGTTATCCCAGAATCCAAAGCGTACGCGTCAGCAGTCTCGCACGTCTGCTTGTCTCGTTATTACCTTACTCATGCGGTATCAAGTTTCAATTTTATAAAACGCGCAAAACACTCCTTTATTATCCTTTGTTCGCAAGACAGTGCATGGAGATGGGGGGTGGAGGTGGTTCTCGGAACACCCGATCCTCTGTCCAAGAAAATCTCGAAACCCGATGCTCTGCTTCATTAAGGGGCCGTGACATGAAGCCTTCATTTTCGTGATACACAAAGATGTTTGTCACGCGCGCCTTGGCTGTGTACGAATTTGGAAAGATAGCCATTCCTGTTCATTTCAAAAATCTATTCTAGTATTTGCGATTCTGTTGTCGAACACCTCCTTGTTAAAGGAGGCCGGCAACACTTTTGGAGGTAATCATCGAGTGGCTTATATGAAATTGCTTATTGCCTCACGAATCGACTGCCAAAATTTTTTTTCAGAACCGTCAAGTACGAGAGGAGTTACAGTTATTTGTCGCATGCTTGAAGCGCTTCCTCTCTCCTCTCGTACCAGCGAGCGCGCTGAAAGATACGCAAGGGGTGACGACAAGGAGGCAACAAGATACATCCGTTCGTCAGCGCTCGTCATGACCTTGAGCACTTCGGTTCTTTTTGTTTTTTTTTTCTTCGAACGTGTGGCTTACTAGCACTGTGATCGCGAGCGTGCGCGCGGGAACGTGGCGACATCCCGCGGCGGCCGCGGTAATTATGCAGGTCACGATGCTCAAATCGGCTGACGGCCGTGAACTTTGGGTATATGGCGCAGTAGTTCAAGTATGTGACATCACTTGTAGACAGAAGAGGGAGTGATTTCTAGCTGATTTTGAGAATTAATTGTAAATTCCAGGCCGCGTGCAGTGCTATAATGTTTACTTCCATATTGCGAAGTGTTTTCTGACCACGCTGAAAAGGGTTCGAGGGCCTCTTTAAAGGGACAGTAAAGAGAAACGATGAATCGGTTTAGATCGATAAATTGTGTCCGAGAACTCTAATGTCGTTAATTTCTCCATCATAGGTTTATTGATAAAGGAGAAAATAAAGTTCAAATTTCATTTTTAAATTTCGCGCCGAAATCTCCTCGCGTGACGTCATGGATTTCAAAGTGTATTTGTCGTGTTATGGCGCCATTGGCTATACAAAATTACCCCAACCTTGGTATGTTAAGTCTATGGCCCGCTCGGAGGACAATGTACTTCATTTTTACCGATTAGAACTACGTAGACCCTAGTAGGCGCCGTCAAACATGTGACGTCATGGCGCAGGGTGCAGAAACTTCATGATGGCGTCGCCACCCACATTTTGTTTTTGCGCGTTTCCTCGCTTACTAAGCGTCTTCTGGCCTCAAGCGTGGTGTTTTTGGTATCGTGAAAGAGTACTTTACTAACATGCGAAAAGTAGTTTTGCTCTTTAGTCCGTGTGGTGTTGCCTGTGAAGCGTGCTTTGCCGTTAAAAGGGTTGTATTGGGGAAAAGTACTTTGAAATTTCGGCGCGTGGGAAAAGCGCGATAGTCTTGGAAGCGAAATCTTTATGTAGCTGTTACGACGGAGGATGAACATTCACGTAGAATTTCGCTAATGCTTATAAATAATAGACTCTGTAACAACTTGATCGTTGGACTGCAACATAATGAAGACAAAGGCAATATTGTTGTTAAACAGCCGATATAGCCAACATTATCCGAGAATAGCCAGCAGTTAGCGATAAACAGCCAGTAATATACAGCCACCATTTAAACAACGGTAGGCAAAAAGTAAATGGACAGTACCCCGCACTAGCCATAATTTAGCCAGAATGAGCCAATGATAACGAAAATTAGCCATCATACCTTCAATAATAATAATAATAATAATAATAATAATAATAATAATAATAATAATAATAATAATAATAATAATAATAATAATAATAATAATAATAACATCTGGGGTTTAATGCCCCAAAACCACGATATGATTATGAGAGACGCCGTAGTGGAGGGCTCCGGAAAATTCGACTACCTGGGGTTCTTTAACGTGCACCTAAATCTAAGTACACGGGCCTCAAACGTTTTCGCCTCCATCGAAAATGCAGCCGCCGCGGCCGGGATTCGATCCCGCGACCATCATACCTTCAGTACTAGTCAACATCACCCTGTTATAATCAGTACTTCAAGTACGTGAGTAATTGTGGTAGTTGAATTCGGTCAGAAATTATCGTCAACATCACTGACATTGTCGCGGAAAATATACAATGATAAAAACCTTTGTTGGAACAAGTCTAAAAGACATCGTCTTGAAAACTGCGATACAGAAATGTAAAGATAACGCTTTCCTGGGGCTCCTGCAATCAGTTCCTGTACTCGGGTATTGGGATAGCCTCTAAACGATATCCACAGGTATATCGAGTAGAGGAGTTCCTTACCAAGGCTTTTACCGGAAGTATAGACCGGAAGTTCGTTAGGGGCAGAAGTTAACCGGATGTTGTCAGCAAGAGGTGTATACAGCCGAAAGCGGAAGCCGAAATAGAAACTTGGGACCGGAAGTGACTTAACGGATGTTAGGTATTGCGCGGAAGTCACGTTATCAAAGTGTGGAGTGAGGTCGAGGAAGTGAGGAAGGTGGAACGTAAGTGCAACATTGTTATTATTTAATCGGAATCCAGTGACTGGGTTTTCTACCGCAATTTTTTTCGTAACACAACAAATGGAGCTAAAGATTACAAGCGTGAAATTACGCTGTAGTAGCTTGATAATTCTTAGTTAAGGTAACTATAAGTGCCCTTTTAGGGTCAGAACTTACTCCTTTTTCTTATTTGTCATCTTTGCGTGTGAAAGTCTGTTATATCTATTTGTTGCATATTTCTAAAATACATAACGATGAAGGAAGATTGAATCGGTTTACACCCGCGACTACTCCACTCGAATATAATTGAAGTTTCATGCCCAGAGACGTAGTGTGAGCTATCATTATCGTCATCGTCGTCACGGCTTGCCTATCTTATATTCGCGTTTGGGCGAAGTCCTCTCCAAACGACCTCCAACTCACCCCGCCGTGTAACAAATTAGCTCTAGACCGGGAGTGGCGAGCTGATGCGGGTTTTATGGTTCCATTAAGAAGAAACAAGTGAGTCTCACCAGTGCGTATCGTGGATTGGTCTGGTACAGCGTTCCGACCCGGGTCCAGTTGAAGTGCTTGAGCAGGGCGACCCGGGCCTGGTTGAACACGGACTCGGACGGCACCACCCGGAAGAAGTTGGGGTAGTTCTCCAGGGTGTACATGGGGTGCGTGTCGGCGTACGTCAGCTGCCGAACGAGAGAAACGTAAAATCACTTTACGAAATCCGCACAAACTCTTCTTTTCTTATTCACATAAGATAAAAAAAGATGTCCACACTCAAATAAGGCACCGGGTACTCCTTAGCTCTTAAATGGGTCGAACATAGAACACACAGTCTTCATTCTTAAAAGACAGGGCGTGCAAACACGGACACAAGAAAGAAGTCAGGACACCACAGACGCCGACTAACAACTGAAGAGGCGCTCCGCGTGCCGGATTGATGTGTTCGCCTATTGCATGGGCATGCGCAGATAAGTTTTCGTGCCTTCTTTCTTTTACGCCGTTGTGCGTCTCTTCAGTTGTTAGTCGGTGTTTGTGGTGTCCTGACTTCTTTCTTGTGTCCGTGTTTGCACGCCCTGTCTTTTTAGAATGAATACTTACCAACTATAGCTCAGCTCTGTTATTCTAATGAACATACAGGGTCCGAAAATTACTGAGAAAACAAGATTTTGCCAGTAACATCAGAACATAACAAATACACAGCACATACAATATGCAACTTGGATGACACCATGACACTCCAATAAGACGTCTCAACCACACGAGCCCTTCTGCAGTTCTTGAAGGCAACAGAATTGGGGGACCGCCTGTGATACGCTGCAATGTGTGTTGTGAAATGTCTCTCCTCTCTCTCTCTTTTACTCTCTTATTCTCCTCCCCATATGCAGGGTAGTAAACTGGACGTAGGTTAATTAACCTTCCTACCTTTCTTATATTCCTATTCTTTCTCTCTCCCTCATTAATGCGAATATTAATATCCCCTTATATGACGTCCGCAGAGACAGAGGTAATTCGAGAGTGGCATCACTTGCAAGGTAATCGCAAAGGTCGCGTCTGAACAAGCATCCCTGCGTCGACTTTTGTTTGAGTAATTCAAAGCAGCGATCTCGAAGGCTATGCTTTTGTTCACGGCTGGCACCGGGACTGCGACAGGAGCTAGATACGTGACAGGGGCGCCATTTTTTTAGGGATCAGCTGCGAACAAAATTACCTGCAAACGCCTGCACATTCCCTTAAATCCGTCGTGAGTAGAGTTGCGCATGTGCCCTGGTAATATCTTTCCCGTCCCGTTTATCTTCTATTTTTCCTCAGTGAAAATGGCAAAAGTATGCCATGTTTGCAATTCACCCTCCTGTCTGCAATAACTGAGGATTAAGCTGCACAGTTTGGATAACGGGGCACAAAACGAAAGAACTCGAACGGTGTTACTTTGGTAACGCAAAGTAGCGAGGAATTTTTTTTCTTTCGCTCAAAAGTCTACCCGAATTCTAGTTGGTGAAAAGTTTCCGGACAGGACCTCATTAAAACTTCCGAGGAAAATGCGACGACGCTGTTTTTAGCGCCGGTCGTGCTAGACTAGCGCAGTCATTTCAGTGAAATAGCACGGACGCCCGTGCGCAAAATACGCGCACACGCGAACAACGCGCCCCACGGAATCATAAAAGGACGCGAAAGCCCAATCATAGTTCATAATTTAGGCTCATAGTTAGCATCCGATCTTTTTCCAAAATGCATGCAGTCACGACTGAAATATTCATACGTGAAGAAAGCTATACGCGCCACCGGTAGAAAAATATAGAATCGCACGCGAATGCACAAGAGAGAGTGCAGTCGTTCCTGATTAAAACGCGACGGGGGATAAGCAGCCTTTGAAACAAGACGTTATTTCTGTTCGCGGCGGTGATGGATAACTCAAGCTGTCAACGAAGGAAACACCCAACTACCTAAGCCACGTCAGCGCCATCGCCCGAAATTGCGGCATTAGCGCGAACCTCCCGAGAGGTGACAAAGCTACAGACGGTTTCACTCAGATCAAAGCTGGAGAATTTTCGTGTTTTCGCTTACACTTTGCTTAGTATACTGCGAGAAATGAAGTAATTCGTGCCACTGAGCGCTCTGACTGGGAAATTAGAGCGCTAATTTTACTAGGACGTCTAACTTTTCGCTGGCTCTGCAAACATGTTCAATGTGTGCAAATGTGAAAATAATACATGCACAGCGTGTTTTCGTGGAGTTATCGTTGGCTGTGCGTATATGAAAACCCTCTGCGATACCATGTAAGCAGAACGTTGTAAAACTGATTTTGCGAGCACAACGTTCTTTCGCACGTTTCGGGCGTTCTCCAATCCATTTGAAATGTACGTTACTTGCGCTTGTATGAATGCCCTCGCAAGATTTCTGTTACGGCTAAGTAGCTGACGATGTCAGATCAACCCTGGCAGGGATGCTGAGCGGGCAACAGTACGCAGACAGCGTCGAAGGAGAGACGTGTGTTTTAGATCGCAGTAGCCCAGCAATGTGATTCGTCAACGCGCGATATTATCGAAGAAAAACAAAAAAAAAAAGCGCGCGAATGAGCCGGTCAGAGAGCAAGTCACGAAAGCAGCTTCGCATTCGATATTAACCGCAAAGCAGTTAAGGCTAGCCGTAATTTGTGCGACCTACGCGAAAACTATCATAATCCCAAACGGGTATGTGCCACAGAAATGGGGTAAATCCCACTACTCACCGTTGGTCCACTAAAAATGAACCAAAACTGTCATATCATCATATCGTGGCTTTGAGACGTTAAACCCCAGATATTATTATCAAAAACTGTCATAAAACGGGTATGCGGGTATCATCGTCATAAACCTGTATGTGACACATAAATTGGGTGAATACCACTACTCACCACTGGTCCACTAAAAAATAAAGAAGAAAACTATGGTCGTCAAACGGGTATGCGGAAAGAAGCCAAACCAAAGAGTGAACTCGACAAGCTGCCGGCCCACTCCATACCGACCACCTAGCTGCAACCAAGTTCTGCCTAGCTACAACTAGAACAAGCAGCCCGTAGATCTACAACAAGTGCGAACGCTGGGTTTCAGCGCGAGGTTCTCGTCTGTGGAGTTTGGATGTCCGTGTCGTGTCTGTGACTGTGTGTGGTTTAACGGGAACCTTTCTGCGCTGAGAATTAACGTAGAAACAACCTAGCTTCGCCTAGCTAAAGCCTAGCAACAACCTAGAAGCAACCTAGAAACAACCTGCATCACCTAGCTGAGGCCTAGAAACAACCAAGAAACAACCAGGTTAGTCTTCTCATTTCGTCCAGTTTTGCTGTTTCAAGCCTTGCGCGGCTTAGTGCAAGTATCGCTAATTTTTTTTTTTTTTGTAAACACTACAAAGAGGGAGACTCGAACTACAGCGTCAGATGCTTTTGTCATACCGTGCTGCGTACACGCATAAGGGAGTCTATTTTTACAGATATATAATTTAGTTATTTTTTTTCCTCTTAACGAAGATTTGGTACGATAGCCGAAACGTTGGTGTTGCTGTAAGGATGGCGCTCGATATATGGTGATCGCAGACCGCAGGTAGCTTGCAAAATGAACAAAATGAGAAACTAAGAAAACTTATTTACTCATATAAGAGACTAAGATTGGATTGCTCTTTACTGACTGTATGGAACACGGTTGGTTAGGCGCGTATTAGGGCGGGACACAACGAGAAATAGAGAGGACGAACTCTGTCCACTATAACAGTAACATCACCCAGGTTTACTCGTTGGTAATACGTAGTAATAATGCCCCGTTTTAATTATTCAACGGAACTGTGGTGCTCTTACGCCAGGACCATTAAGTGAATCACAGCTATATCATTTAGCAGTACTACTAAATTGCCGCATTGTGGCCTAATTGCGCATTCGGTAGCTCGATCGCTCGTCGGGCCACAAGGCGGTTAAAGCACTTTTGCGTTTTTGCTGGCGAAATTTCAGCGCATTTGGTCGAGAACTTACTTTATAACGAGCATGTTTATAAATACGAGAGCGGCCCAAGAATCTGACAATACTAGTACACTCGCGAGCCGTGACGTAACAAGCCGCTTGTTTTGCGAGCGTCTATATTCCGGGCAACAATTTTGTTTCGTGGTCAGCTGCGCGTACAATGGAGCTATAGAGCTTCAGTTCGGCATTGAAAACTAAACGATTTGCAGGGGCTGAAACTTAGGTAAAAGACGACAGCTCCACTCCGTGAAGCACATGACGTCACACACGCCATGGCAAAATGGCGGTCGCCGGCGACTTCTAGGGCTCATTTTGCAATGAAATATTCTTTTACAGCCCATATTTCATGCATGTGCAGGCACAATAGACCCTCTACTTCTATACTTCGCTGAAAACCGCATTTTGGTGGGTGACCGTGTCATGGCCCCTTTAAGGACTACGGGCCTTGGTGAATGCATTTGACTACTGTATAGTGCGACCGACACATACGGTAATTTCCTTCTGTCTTCCCTCTTCTCTCTCTAGTCTTTATATTCCCCTTTCCCACTATTCCAGCGTAGGGTAGCCAACAGGATATGTTTCTGGTTAACCCCCCTGCCTTCTCCTTCTTGTTTCCTTCCTCCTCCGCAGGGGCGAGAAAACTCACAGGCTCCCTTATGCATTCACCTAAGACGGCTCGAAAGGCGAAAGCCATCTCTTTTTCTTCTCAGTCAATGTATTGATCCTACGCCGCCACCCTCCGCAAGCTTTCCGCACGTCGCCTGGTTTTGCACTGCCTTCGTGGTCGGCCCACCCTTGACCAAGCGAGTTTGTTATGTGATGACGTCAGCATGTGATGTCACGTCACGTGACGCCATAATCACGTCGTGATGACGTCATCACGGGATGATTTTTCGCATCACTGGTGTCGACGCCGCTGACGCGGGACGCCGGCGACTGTCTATTTTCGCGTTTGACGAGGCATCTAAGGCTTTCGCCTTAATAACTGAAATGATAGCGTCTAAACAATTGTTTATATGGCGTCAACATTTTTTTCCCGTTCCACACGGAAGAGAGCTTTTGTCCTTCGTCGACATTTCTTATCGTCGAGTCAAAGCATGGCGAGATGCAAGTCTGCATTCAACGAGACTTTATCAACAGGCAGCGTGTACAACACGTAGGCACTCTCATTTAGATAACGACCGCGAGAACGAGCGATCGACGAGCTGCAGACTGCGCTCGCCGCGGTTTCGACGCCTCGTGACAAAAAACCGCGGCGAGCTTTCGCGAGGCAATGAACCCCTTTCGTACACTCGCGCGCCGCCCCCGCCGCTTTCGTGATTGGAACGAGAGGCTAGCCGTCGGAAGCCGTTGCCGAGCTCGCCCCCACAAAAAGCGAGGGGGCGAGCAAAGCCAAGATAGTAACCCGGCGTCCGCCGATCTTTGGCGTCCGTTGGAGCGCGAAAGAAGGACGAAGTCGCTCTCATCGATGTCGTCGTTTTTTTTCTTTTTTTTGGCCTGAGCCCACGAATGAAGCGAAGCGGGGGAACCCGCAGCTTGGCTAAGATTAATGGCTCCTCAGCGGCGATCAGCCATAATCCGTGTCGCGCGCATTCAGTCTGATCGAAGGAGTTCCGGTCGCGAAGCTCTTTTCAGCGACGAGCGAACCTGTCTCTTGGGGGAGAGAGAGAGAGAGAAAGAGAAAGAAAGGGAGAGAGAGATAGACTCGATGGCGGCAGCCGCCGTCGCCTCAGGAATGGGACGACTCTTCGAACCACGTCTCCGTCGCATCAGTCAAGCACCGTCGTTTGCGACGATGGCGACGACGCTAAGTTCGGGCGTTGGCAACCACGGCGGTGCCGAAGATGGCGCCGCGAGTAGCAAAGCGCAAAAGGGAACGGAGCTTTCAAATGGGCCGGTCTATATCTTCAGGCCCCCTCCCATTCTCTCGCCTCTCCTTTACTCCCAATTCTCGCCTTCTCCAAAGAGTGGACCTTATCAAGATGAATGGATCGAGCGTGCTTGCTTGCTTGCTTGCTGAGCGCTTGCCGCAGTCGGGCCTCGGTACGGGTCCGGACGTGTGTACGACGCAGCTTACTTGCTCGAGAACGCAACATGCAGGAAACGCTGTATGATTCTTTGCGCGCGACTCGGGAGTAATGGCGTACCGGAGTGTAAGGGACTGCGCCGAGATTAATGTATCGCCGTGTAATAAATGAAACGTGGTGCGCGTCTAGCGTTATCTTGACGTCCCCGCTAACCATGCAGTACCCATATATAGTAGTGTTGATAATACTCCCCACCAGATTTCGGGAGATCTCTCGACGCGATAAAGAGAAAAAAAAAAAAGTGGCCCCAACTTTTGTTTTTCCTGCACCGCCCGGTTCTAACGGAGCTTAGGGTGTTAACCTTTATTAGTCCTAACTTCTCACACACCATATTACCACGGTAAGGACCGCCTGTGGAGACGCCGACACGCTCTGTTTTGCCGTTAATTTGCCGCTGTTGCGAAATCAATGCCCTGTGTGCACATGGCGATGAGTTTCAATAACGTCAACAGCGACTTAGTTATGAAAACGCTTGAAATGTGTTTGAGGTAGTTGAAGGCTACCAACGATGGCTTAATGAAACCAGCAGAGAATTAGGCCACGGAAAGCATAGGGGACACTTACTGTCGTCTTTAACTGCAGTATAGTGATTATGAGGTAAACTGAAATGAATTGAAGGAGAGGGAAAATAACTTTTACCGTCGGTGGGATCCGAACCCACGACCTTCGAATTACGCGTCCGATGCTCTGTTCTAGATTGTATGAGCGGAAAACAGCAGGAACAGAAGCGAAGAACTTGACAAAACAGACGCTCAACTTACGACTGCAGTTTATTGGAAATTTTTTTCTCACACGAGAGCACAGGATCGCGCGATGCTCTACCAATTGAGCTACTATGGAAGGCGGTTCTCCGTCGACTTCGTTGTGTATTTCTGTTCGTGTAATCCCTGGAAGTGTAAACCAGCACCACTCGTAGCCAAGGCGGCGAGTGGCCGCTGGTTGATTTCAATTTCAATTTACTTCATATTTACTACACTGCAGTTAAGGACGACAATCAATGTATCCTATGGTTTCCTCAGCTTAATTCTGTTGAATTAATTTGGTTGTGTTTAAAGAGAAACGGGCCCCTCGAAGAAGTTCCACTTGCTTCATTCACCAACGATGGCTTGTTTTTTTTTTACTTTTTTTTAGTCTCGTAAAAGTTGCTGCGTTCACCCTGTGTCCGAGTGGAACACATGCGAAAGCACTGCTTGTTCGTAAATGTGAATCCTCGCCGTCATGTTATGTAATGTTCAGGGAAATCACGCAGCTCAGATCACGGTGTTTGTGAAATCGCGAAAGTGCGCTTCTCCGCACGTTTCGTTTAACCCACACAATATGGCGGACTTCGTCTTAAGAGCGCAAATAAAGCCAGAGTGCACAACCCGATGCCGCTATCACTCCCACCATCATTTTTCTTCAATATCCGCACTCTTTTCAAGTCTGTCGACTCTCCGTTATGGGAGGCCGTTGGTAGTATTATCCGCCATCTTGTCGAGCGCAACCTAAATGTGCAGAAAGCCTAGTTGCAGTATGTGGCATATTCACTCTGCTATATTCTTATGGTGCGGGCTGAGGCTTTATTCTTTTCATACCTCACAATAAATACATTAGCTGTGTCAATGTGGGGAATGGAGCGTGGACGGCGCTAGGAAGCGACCGTAGTGCAACGCGACAGGGCCGCCGCTGTTACTTCAAAGGACCAGCAGCATTGCGTAATTAATTGAAACCGTAGCCCCAATCCCACTAACATTGAACGGTGTCTGGGCGCCCTGGAATCTGCCGCAAATCAAAGCCATCGAGAATCAGATTGCCTCTTATCAGATTTCACGAACAAGCTATGGAAATGATAGATAGATAGATAGATAGATAGATAGATAGATAGATAGATAGATAGATAGATAGATAGATAGATAGATAGATAGATAGATAGATAGATAGATAGATAGATAGATAGATAGATAGATAGATAGATAGATAGATAGATAGATAGATAGATAGATAGATAGATAGATAGATAGATAGATAGATAGATAGATAGATAGATAGATAGATAGATAGATTTCAGTAAAGTGCAACTGCAATGGCTCTCTTTGTCAAATGCGTGCTGCTCGAGACCACGCAATGACAAGGGAAACTACGCCTTTAATCACGGTCGCACTTAGGCTAGGCGCAATGCGCGCACGCCGCGTGCACGGATCCAAGTACACGGCAGTAGCGTGCTCAATGTCAGCGTCCCAGAGGAAAGCAACCTTTCTCGGGAGCATCCTGCACTACAACGCGAACGCAGCGCATTACAGCAACGCCTGCACCTTACGCCCTGACAATGCCCCGCTCTTTTCAAGCCCTATTACGCTGTCACGACTCGCCACCGATAAAATGTGAGGGTTTGAATGACAAGGAACGCCGCCGCGTGCTCGCTATAGAAGCGCCCGCTGCGGGGAGTACTGCGGGAAACGCAGTGCTTTCCGCGGGGACGTGTTTATTTCATCGGGACGAGGGCTGCGGTGACGGGGAGGATAGTAGGGGAGAACGTGATGGTGAAAAAGGAGCGCGCGCACAGCGCGCGCGGAAGAGGAGAAATTTATCGGAGCCTGTTTCTCCGAGGCACTTCATCAAAACGGCGGCGGCGGCGGCGGCGGCGGAGGCCGCCTATATTACGGCACCGCAGCACGCGTGTATGCTTGTTTTCCTATACACAGGCGCGCGCCCCATGCTCCATGGGTGCTCTAGCTTCCTGTGGGCCTCTTGCATCTTTAATGAGATGCCGGGATCCGCGTGCGCCGCCGTCGCTCAGGGGAGCCATCAGCGCTGGCGCTGCACGCATCGGGAGAGCCTTAATTACATCTCCCGGCTATCATCCCCGCTGCTGGCGTCGTCGAGTACGAGAGAAGGGCAACACTGCGCGGAGAGGAACAGTATAGGAGGAGAAGAGAAAGAGGGGAGAAAGAGTCTAATGACCCCCCCCCGCCACCCTCTTCTGTCTGTTTCTGCCGCGAGAAGCAAGAATTAAGGAGAGCGACGACCACTACGTATTCGGTGCGAAACGCTGCCGTACGAGCGAGCGTAACGCGCAGAAAATGGCGAGACGAAGAAACGGACAGCGCATGGCCCCGAAGCACGCGAACGTCGCCTGGTCGTATACTTCTCGGCGGTCGTGGTGCTCGTGGTCGTCGTCGTATTCGTGGTAACTGCGCGCGCCACAAGCGAAGCGATTACTATGCCCGTATGGAAGGAAGATGGCGTCAACGGCGGCGAAGGAAACGGTTGCGTAAGCGAAAGCGGCCGAGCCATCTGAGTGCGCGCGAGCTGTCGTTCTCGCAACCCGCCCGTCGTGCCAGCAAATTGGACGACGACTGCCCATTTCACTCAGCGAGCTTCTGTAGCCCGTATTTTTCCTGCTACGTCGTTCTCGAACAATGCAAAGGAAGAATTGGAGAAACCAGTACCGGGCGAAACGCGTGTCTCATCTATTTGCACGTCATATACAGTGGAAATCGGTGAATGCGAGTTAATTCTCCTAGAGTACGGCGTCTTTGAGTGCTTTACTTCCACACGGTTTGATGGGACAGTATACTGTATCGACGCATCATTGTGCGTGGTAGCTACATAGTTAATTGCTGTCGTGCCTGAAATTCATTAGCAGTCTTACCGGACCCTGCGACCACACCACACAACGTGGACTACCCTAACAATTATATCAGTGAACCGTAGATTGCTGTTGCGGACTGCAGCTTTAGCCGCATGCAGTGACGCTACGAAGATCGCACTTTATGACAGATCCAAGGGTTGGTGACACCTCAATTTATGCTCACGTGTTGACGCGATATGTTTGCGGGTGTCGTGTGCCATTTTTTGCGTCTGCTAGCGAGTCTCTTGACTGAAAAAACCTACTGCTCGCGCTGCACAACCGTTCACCGACCACTCCGCATATATATAGGCGCTGGATCTTGACCTGCAATGTAGTGCCGGTGGGAGATTTCTCCCGTGCGTAGTTGAACAATAAAGATTCGCAGCGTGTGCGTTAGCTAAAAGCGGACTGCGGGTGTCTCTGTGTCTAATCTTTCTTCTGTCTCTCATTGCCAATTGGCAGTGATTTGGATGTGGGAAACACCGGCGCACACTGCATGCTTTGCCCCTCCACAGGTTTCACGTTAGTGGAGCTGAAACACCCTTATCTACATGCTTCGCCCCTCCCCAAATTTTATATCGGGCCATTTGGTTCATATTTGGGGAAAGAGCTGCCGCTGGGGAGTAGCCAGAAATCTTTCCCTGTTGTGACCACGTGAGAGCGTACAAACGAATGACAGTGGAGCATACAGTTATAAAAAAAAATACCGCGATTTAGTTGTACTCGCAGTTTCGCGTGTAAGACGTCGCGCGGTACATTGACACATGCGTCCGCTGTTGTGGAGTATCCGGCATAAACTTGCAGAAATTGAAAACGAACGCTTTCCGATATCACGAATCGTTTTAGTACGTCTTGTCTTCACTTGTAGAGTGCAGTGTTCTTCGAGTACGCGCGTGATCACCGCCCACTGCATGTGGAAGACGACCAGGCAGTGGTTAGGCTAACCATGACGTGGTGCACCAGGAGCAAAGCCTGTACCCTGCTATCACAGGGGTATCATATTCAGGTAGCGCTGCCCCCTTAACTCAGGTAGCAGGACCACGAGAACTGCACGCAGCCTTTAGTAGAAGGACATCACTCTGCTGCATTCAGTCTCTCATAATACTTAAAGATAGTTCTACTTGCGTACAGGTATGCGAAAGAATGTTCATGATAATAGGGGCGAATGTACATCACGTTGTTCCATATAAATGCTGTTATTTCACCGGCACCTAGTTCTATACTGTGACTGTTGTGCAAGTTTCATGAAGTAAGCATGGTAAAATACATGAAAGCTCACATTTTGTGGTATTTGGGTTAACCGATGTGATCAAATCAAAGGAAGCGAAAAATATTTGGAAGCAAGAATTTCTCTTATAATTGTAACATCAACAATAATTGTAAACAGTAGCTAACCTTGTAACAGTAGTTAGTACCTAACTGCAATACCCACATGTGTGACACCGCGAATGAAACTTTCATTGCCTTACACAGTCGTTCACCTTTATAAGCAAAAGATCGGTGGGACAGCATAGGCTGCTTCCGTCTTTCGACACATTTCGCCGATAAAGAGTTTGCACATTAAACGAGGGAAGGTGAAATAACAGTGACGTCAGCTGCGGTGACGGCGTATAAAAACAAGCGGCGTCGTTTTGAGACTCGAAAGTTTCCGCCAGGCTTTTCCACAAAATTGAACCGAACCGGTGTGTGGGGTGAGGTAGAGTGGTAGAGGCAGCTAGCAGGTCGATAGAAGCAATTTCAATCCCGGCATCTTCGTCTTCTTCTAATGGCATGGTGTGCGGGACAGTTCCTGATCGATAGGCGCGCCCCCTTCCGTCCTTTTCGCAACAACTCTGGGTAGGCCGACGCGTTCTGACAGTAGCCAACCTTTCCACTCAGTCAACCTTTGGACCTTATATAGCACGACGAAACACCCGACCCCGACGTCCAAACCAGATGGAAGAGCGTGCAAGCGAAGGATAATGAAACAAACAAAAAAAGTGATGGAAGATATCGTGTAAGTGTACCTAGGGAGGTGACAAGAGTGGATGGACGTGGTGTGCAGTGCTTGAGCCTTCGACAGGGTTTTGACAGTATCTAATAGAGCTTGGAACTTAATCTAGCCGAGGAGCTGTTTAGTTCCGTGCAGCGAATCGAAGGCGAGCACGAGCGCGATATAGTTTAGCACCAACTAACCAACGTGATAAGGGCGGAAGAGGCGGCTTTTTTTGTTCCTTTCTTCCTACTGTGTTGTCCTACTTGCGTTAAGATTTATTACGAATGCGCGACAGCGAGCTCGTCAATGCGTTCTGCTGAACGAAACTAGACCGATCAGAGAAAATCCCATTTTCTCGTTTAGCTTATTACAGAACAAACAAATAAAATGAAATGACCTTGGAGGGAACAAGTAGAAGTATAGAAAGGGAGAAGGGTAATAAAGAAAAAAAAAGAGAAAGGTTCATGCGTATTGACTTCCTATTCGATGAGCGCTTCTTTGGGCGCAGCCTTCTAGTTGCACTGATGAAACGTACAACGCAGCGTGCAGTATCCACATAAAGTTGAGGGTTGCAGATAATGTAGTAACCCGCCGCGGTAGTCTAGTGGTTATGGTGCTCGACTGCTGACCGGAAGGTCGCGGGATCGAATCCCAGCCGCGGCGGCCGCATTTTCGATGCAGGCGAGAACGCGTGAGGCCCGTGTACTTAGATTTAGGTGCACGTTTATAGAACCCCAGGTGGTGGAAATTTTCGGAGCCGTCCACTACGGCGTCCCTCAAATTAATATTGTGGTTTTGGGATGTAAAACCCCAACAATTATTATTATAATGTACTTTTGGCAGCAGGCCGTCCTCACGCTCTAGCTGGTTTTTAAATGACTTCAGACAAGGAGGCGGCACTAAAAAAAATCACACCATCTCCTGCTAAAGGGGACCATGAGGCGACGCGAAGCAGTGTTTCGGCATGTCGAGCCCGCGTTTCAGAGAGGGAGTGGAGAGGGGAAAGGGAGAGAGGGAGTGGAGAGAGGAAGCGGGGAGGGGAAGTGGGGATGGGAGAGGGGAAGTGCAGATAGAAAAAGAGGGAGCGGAAGTGGAGAGGGGGAGGAGAAGGTAATTGGAGAGGGTGAGGGGGAGTGGAGGTGTGTGGAGAGGGTTTGTGCATGCGCAGTAAGGGTGGTCACGCCGCACACCACCGGTTTGAACTCCACCATAAGATGCTTCGCATCTAAAAAGCCAACCTTCCGGCCTCTAAATATGTTCTTCTCAACGTATTGTCATTTCGCTTAGGCGTCCAATTAGGATGAAAGAGAGCGAGTGAGCAATAGGGGGATAGAGAGAGCGAGAGAGAGATCAGGAGTGCGATTTCTCTAACATCGGACCTACTTACCTAAGGCTTCCATTACGGTTCGATAAAATTTGTGCTTTCGAATAATTGTGTGAACGAGACCGCAGAGGCAGTTGAGGTGGACGAGATTGCGCAGTGGGCGAGTGTGTACTTGTGACCGCGCGTGTCGTAACTGCGCCGGACTTTAACTTGACTCGGCAAGAAAAAAAAAGAAAAGCAGTGTTGAACAACATGCCTGGTGCGCGTGCACGAAATTGTCTCGAAAATAATAAGATGCTGGAAGGAGGCTTTCATGAACGGTCAGCATATCATGCTAAATTAAAATTTTGTTAGCAAACAGACTCTCCTGCTATATCGCGATTGCAAACCTGGGAATCACCGATGGTGCTAAGAGAATTAAGTGCCATAAAAAGAAAGCTATAGTAACCCACACGACGTGGACGTGGTGAGGCGTGTCACGTTAGCCAGCATAGGCTTGGAGCTTTCCACTAAACAATAAATAAAATGGACTCCGAAACGCATACTTTAACCCAAGGATGTGAGGAATTCACGGAACGTTCTCGAAGCCGTAACATAAAATGTCTAGAAATGTGGCTTTCTGTATGTCTATAGTAACACACCGCAGTAAACAAAAGAAAAGTAAATAAAATAATGGTTTCCAGGAGTACAAAGTTCTCTGACAAGCCGCAGTCTATTCGGGCTCGCTGGTTTAAACTCGAGACATTTAGAAATCGCGACTCTGGCCTCAGAAAATGGTTTCAAATTCCGCGCCTGGCCGGCTGGCGGCGTGGTCGGCATTAGTGGAGGCCACAGAAATACGGCAGAGGGCCGAGTAATTACAGCGCCGCGAAGCGTCCGTAATGGTGCCCCATTAACAACAGGCCTCTTCCACCCATCCCTCTCCTGCACCAACCGCCTCGTCTACTTCCTGTCCCCCCCCCCCCCTCTCTCTCTCTGCTTGTGCAATGTAAGAGCGCTTGGTTGCACGGCGGCTCGCGTTTAAACGCTAGTCATAAACGAAGTTTGTTGCTACGCGTGTTGGACAGCTCGTTACACGTTGCCGCCGGCTAGCATCCCCTACGGCCCCGGCTGCGGTACGCAACAGGACAGGTTCACCTTTCGGACCTTCAGCTCCCACCGCGAAAGCGCTGTTCCAGAGGGAACCTAGCTGTCTCGCAGTTGGAACCAATTTGCATGCGTCCCCGCTGCGACTGTAATGCGAGGCCGAGGTAAGCGCTGACCGTCGCGGCGACAAAAATGGGGAGCGCTTACTCCTTGTATAACCGCGTCATCGAGAAATTAATTTCGGGATGTTGCTTCGCTCTCGCTTCTGTTAACCCACCGCGATCGTGTTGCGACGGGACGCGTGCACAGGACACTGTTTAAAGCTGTGGCCTGCGATGATTTCGTTTCGTCCGTGTTAAATTGCTCGTTGATCAGGTTACATGGTACGGCGAAGTCCGAACCGGATAGTTTTGTTATGGTATGATTTGGTTACCTGCGATTGATTAGGATACCAGGACCGCCGTTCCCTAGTGTACTATCGGCGTCAAATTAAACCCGAACACCGGCAAGTGTTCGCAATTGTATAGTGCGCGCCGTCCAGTTATAAGCATGGACAGGCGCGCATATGCGCAGTGCGGTCAAACCGGATGCGCGCGCATGTCAATGGTGATGACAGGACGGCGCGCACTATACCATGCGAAGGCTTGCGGCTGTTCGGGTTTCATTTGACGCCGATTGTACCTGCAGCATGTGCTGACCTGAACGAACGTGAATGAGTTTGAAATTGTGGGACGTGATACTTCGACCTTGTCTTAGTCGTTAAATTTCGATTACTGGCACTGTAACCAAGCCTGCCATCCAATTATCACTCATCGTAGTAGGCGGTGTTAGTCGGGGGGCGGGGGGTCGTTGGTGCTGGGCTCTCAAACATCGTTCTCCGATTTACGACCACAGTGCAAAATAAAAGTGGGTGATGACGGGTATTGAAAAAGTGGGTCATGAGACGCAGCGGACACGTGAACAAGGAAAATTTGAAGAATTTGTTTATCGGAGTTCCAGTGTTGGCAAGTTCACTCTCCATTTTAGTGATTATGAACTTAAGAATCCGATACGGCTTGCAGTTAAATCAATCAATCAATCAATCAATCAATCAATCAATCAATCAATCAATCAATCAATCAATCAATCAATCAATCAATCAATCAATCAATCTTTAGTAACAATGCTACGCAGGAATACGAAACAGGAAAATATGCGGAAAGAGGTCGCCAAGAATTTCTCTCTTTCTCTTTCTTTATGTCTATCTATCTATCTATCTATCTATCTATCTATCTATCTATCTATCTATCTATCTATCTATCTATCTATCTATCTATCTATCTATCTATCTATCTATCTATCTATCTATCTATCTATCTATCTATCTATCTATCTATCTATCTATCTATCTATCTATCTATCTATCTATCTATCTATCTATCTATCTATCTATCTATCTATCTATCTATCTATCTATCTATCTATCTCTTTCTACGGGTTATCTCACCCATCAAGGTTATTACAGGCCACGCCGGAGAAATCGGCGCACGTGTTCTGGGGAGCGAACCAGAAGAGGACGAAGACGAAGAAGAGGATGTGGAGTGCGCGTGCGGTTCATGATGGTGACAATTTCTGTTTCTGAGAGGCAAAATACGGCGAGCCTAAACAGCTTCGTCGTTAAAAAAAGCAAATTCAAAATTTTAGACGTAGCAGACAAAACATCAGTAATTCTATAAATATCTCATTGTTTTATTAACAGAGCTTATGCGTTAAGAATGAAATTCTGTCAGCGGCTTATAGAGGGTAGTTCGCATAAAACCTCAGGGATCCTGCTTCACTTCTGCAGTTGATGTGGCACGCACTTTTACATGTGTTAACGCGATAGCGTTAAAGAGCTCGTATCGCAGAAATTCCGCCGTCGGCGTCGGCACCGTTGGTTGTGAGCGAAAAATCATCATCTTGTCCGTGACCGAAAAATCGAAAAAGCTGCAAATAAAATAATAAAAATGTTGGGTCCGGGTGAGAATCGAACCCAGGCCGTCTGCGTGGCAAGCAGGTGTTCTACGACACAGCCACGCCTCTGCTTGGAGCTGCACTGAAAGTAACTTTCATGCTTCCCAAAAATACGCGTCCTGTATACAGGTATCACAGTACGAGACGTAATATGGCAGTATATTCGCGTGGTACAAGCGTACATTGCTATCACGGCGTCACACCACGTCAATATCATAACGACTTGGTGGTTTAAAGACAGCCACCCATTACAAAAGGCACACACATTACTGCGCGTATTCCATTAAGGCCAGCACCGCCTCGGTGGTCTAGTGGTTATGGCGCTCGACTGCTGACCCGAAGGTCGCGGGATCGAATCCCGGCCGTGGCGGCTGCATTTTCGATGGAAGCGAAAATGTCTGAGGCCCGTGTACTTAGCTTTAGGTGCACGTTAAAGAACCCCAGGTGGTCGAAATTTCCGGAGCCCTCGACTACGGCGTCTCTCATAATCATATCGTGGTTTTGGGACGTTAAACCCCAGATATTATTATTATTATGAATTAAGGCCACGTAGTGGGTGCATCGCAACTTCGAAAACGTTTCTGGTTTTAAGCATGCTACCCATTACATAAGGCACACACTTTAGTGCGCGCATTCTGTTAAACACTCGTAGTGTTCGAAGTGCGCACTAGGGGCAGGATATCGCTATCGCGTTCAACTCTTAAAGGCAAAGCTTAAGCGGACCCCAATATTTTTTTGGTAATAACCGCTAAACGTCGGCTTTAATACAACACGTGCGTCGATGATTGGAAGGCTGTGAGGGGGAACGTTACGGCTTTAGTGAAACTTCAAGTAGTTTTGTGTCGGCAGTCCGTTGTGTTATTTCGCGTTACTGCGCGCTATGCACTCGGTTAAAACTAACGTGAATCCGATATGTTTGCTGGTTGAAGTGATTCCCGTACGTCATTACTCCCTAACATGAATGAAAAAAGAAGGAAAAAGCAGCTGGGAGCAGCCGGCGCTGAATCCGAAATTTAGTATAAATATTGAATATAAAATAGCATATTTCCTAATATATGAAAAGAAGGACAAAGTGTTATGTAAACGAAGCTTAAAGAAGTTATGCTGTTAATGTGTAACGCACAAACTATTCATTTTAAAAACCGTTTCCTTCAGAAAGTGAATTAGTTCTTTAAGAAAGGTACCGTCCGATTCATGGCCTGTCCCCCGAAGTGGGTTGCGCCAAATGTCCGAGGAACAACAACAACAACAACAACACAGCAAACCAGAGCGCGTATCACAGTGTGTACGCACGAAAGTGAAAATTTCCGATTTGAGGTTGCCTCAGAACGACCTGGGCTGACTGTATAGCATTGTATTTGCGTAGCGACCCGTCTACTTCAAAGTGCATACAAATTTCCTGTCTTGACAGCAAAATACGGTCTTCCTCCTTCCTTTATTTGGCTTTACCCGGCTTAGAAATGAAAATAAAGAGTGAAGGGCGATTTGTTCAACGGAAAATTGCTTTCGATAGCAAAACCGCTGTGCCTCTTCGCTTAGCTTACAAAAGCATACTCCGGTTCTTTCGTTCGCTTAAATTCAACAAATTTATTAATACATTACATTTTGTTTTTGTGCGGAGCAATCCGATTTCTTCCGCTTCTGGACGCCTTTTCAATCACCCTCTTCCCCCGTCAGGGCTCGGGAACTTCCGAAGAGTCTTGAATAGCGTCAGGGTGACGCAGGGTCAAGATTTTATTTTTTTTCTCTCTTTCTGGCCCGGGGGGCCCGGCGTTGCCTCTTGAGGCGCGTCACGCAAACAAGGGCTTTCGGGCTGACGCGAGCACAATGCCCGGCCCCCTGGGGCGGTTCGCAGGCACCGCGAGAACTCCCGAACCCACCTCCTCTCTTTCCTTCTCTCTCTCTCCCACTCTATCCGGCTTTCTTATCGCCGATCTGGTTTGTTCCCTGTGGTGACGTTTACCACTTTCCCCCCACGAGTTCCCGCGTACAGTGGTTGCAGTGTTTGTGGATCAGGACGGGGGCCCACTTTGACGCGATCCCCGGGAAACGCTGTCGTCGGGCCTTTAGGCGCTGACGTCATTAATCAGCGGGCGCGCGCGAGCCGGCATCAAACGTCCACGCGGTACCGCCCGCTGTGCGCCGGCCGGGCTTCTCGATATTGCGTAGCTCGCGTCTTAGCGATGCCTCGCCTTGTCGTCTCGTTTCACTTTTCGTTTTGTTTAACGAGGCTCGTACCACACGTGCCTGTCACCCCGTAGCATAGGCTTCTCGAAAGGGTTAATCAATGTTCGCGATGGTGGCGGAGGCAGCGGGCGATTGTTGCGGTGGCTCTAACGTGATTAAAGCTCTCCCTGGTCACCCAGGGTTCATGGTACAGGGGCTGCGGGTTAGTACTGAGGCGTAGAAGTTGCTCAGATCGAGCTTGCGTCTCAACTTCGTGTGCAGTTAAGTTTCGGTGAAAGTATCATATTCGAAATAAGTAATGTGTAACTGGTAGCCACCATAGCTCACGAATGTGTGAATTCTGAGTTGTAAGCCATCGTGGTCGCGTCAATTTGTAAGCTCAGGTGGCAAGTTCAGAGATGTGGCTTCGGTACCCTTACAAAGAAACACTTTTGGACGTTCTGTTAAGTGTCTGCAGTACTCTTGCGTATGTGATCTGCGTGCCAGTTTTCGCACCACCTGCGTACCATCTGCACCCCAGTCTGCGTACCGTGGATGTCTGCGTACCATCGTCTGCGTACCAAAGTCTGCGTACCCCTGATGAGTGACCTGCCAAGGTGGTCTAGGGGTTATGGCGCTCGACTGCTGACCCGAAGGTCGCGGGATGGAAAACAGGCCGCGGCGGCCGCATTTTCGATGGAGGCGAAAATGCTTGAGGCCCGTGCACGTAGATTTAAGTGCATATTAAAGAACTCGAGGCGGTCGAAATTTCCGGAGCCCTCCACTAACACGTTTCTCATAATCATGTTGTGGTTTTGGGGCGTTAATACCCAACAATTATATTATATATCGATGGATGAAAGTCGTGAACGCGGTGCCTATATTGACCTGTTTAGTTACATATCTATATCCTAACGTAAAGTTCTTTTGCCAGCGGACGCTTCGTCGGCATGGTCTGTCGGGAAAAGCAAATTGCGGGAGAATAACTCGGCAAGAACCTTATCATTATCTCCGAACGCCCTCAACAGATTGTTTATATAGAATTTACAGAAAAGCGACGAAGCAGTTCGGATCAATCTCCGAAATAAACATTTGTCAAGACCAGTTAGGGAGAACACTAGGCAATACATACGCTGGCTCTTCTTTTTTTTTTTTTCCTTTTAGCTATACGAAAATCTATGAGCTAGTCGTGGTCACATTATTGTTACCTTTCCGTCTGTATAGAACCGCAGCCTCTTGGTAAAAAAATCAAAAAATCAATGTGGTTCCACTCAGCGTGAGAGCTATAGGAAGAGCGGAGCAGTGATTCGCCTGCCCTTTGGCGACGCTGGCGTTCACGGGCGAGCGCGTGCTGGCGTTCCAAACATGCATCCTGCTCGTTGTCCATGGCGGGAAAGGAAACCTTCATTTGTGATGAGGCCCTCTCCCCTCCTCCCTTCTCTCTCCTACTTTCTCTCCTCTTCACCCTCACTTCCCTTTCCCATCCCTTGCTGTATTATACTATACATGGCTATGCTATGCTTTACCCGGTCCCCTCCTTCGTTCCGTCCTCCTCACCATCCCGTGCCTTTCCCGCCCCTTGCTATACTATACTATACTATACTATACTATACTATACTATACTATACTATACTATACTATACTATACTATACTATACTGTACTGTACTATACTATACTATACTATACTATACTATACTATACTATACTATACTATACTATACTATACTATACTATACTATACTATACTATCAACGCTATTATGGTTAAATCAGCGCGAACAACACGGACGAAGAAAGGAGCCACAACGAGCGCTTGCTTACCCCTATGCTATGCTTGCTACGCTTGCTTGCTACACTATGCTTTACCCTTTCCCCTCTTCCTTCTCCTCCCCCTCACCCTCACTTCCCCTTCCCACACCCTTGCTATACTATACTATACATGGCTATGCTGTGCTAGGAGCTGCTTGACACTGAGTGTTACGCCATGCGACGACATGAGACGAGGGGAGACGACAGCCCGGGCCCCTGAAGTGCTCCGCACTTGATAATGCGCGAAATGATGTACAGTCAACCGCAAAAGCTTACGGACCACGCGAGCGTGTGCTGAACAGCCTTCTCGCGCCTCCTAGAGATGCGCCACCTGCCGACGACGCAGCGCTATGCCGGAAACGGTTCTTCTTGCGGTTTGCTGGAATATCACAGCACAGTAAAACATGCTGCATATTAAAACAGCGCATTAATTTATCCAAAACGATAGCGACGACGACACCGACAACAACAGCTATAAATTAGCTTCTCGATCACACGGTAGCGTCTCGACCCAGCAGCGTAGGTGCTTATCAAATATTGAGGTCAAGAGGGCACACAATTGAGCTGATTGAAACACAAGCAAAAACTGGTCGATATAGACGGAACGAGAAAGGATGCACAAAGAAGCCAATGCACGCCTGTTCGCTAGCGCATGCATGTGTTTATGTTTTGTTCCTGCTTGCACAGAACTTATCCTCGAAATAGCGCATGTATGTTTCGAAATCAATTTAATGACCTTTCGCGTGATGACCAGCGAGTCCTGTTATTATGTTTCCGAGGAACCGTTCCCTGATGAATCTGCGGACAACATAAACATCCCCCATTCCAAGATAAGGACTCGGGGACGCTAGTATCGATTTTGTTATCTCGATCGAAACAAGTACAGCTGCCGACTGTCCTATTTCAGGTGCCATCGAACGTTGACAAGTAAAGTCAACATTTGGCTTGAGGTGAAGACATCGTCGAATAACTCAGGTTCACAGAATAGAATGACTGACCTAATGCGCATACATGGCGACGTTGAAATATGAAGAAATTATCGAGCCATCTTCTTCTTTTGCTTCTCAATCGATGACTTGATCCCCCCCCTCCCTCCGAATACATTGCGCATGTAACGTGGTTTGCACTGCCTCCAGGATCAGTCCACCCTTAACCAAGTGACGATGTCATATGATGACGTCGTCATGTGACGTCACGCTATGTTGCGCCATATTGACGTCATAGTGACGTCACAAATTATGAGGATCTGTGACATCATGCTGACCTAATATGTTGATGTCGTAAGACAGATAACTGGGCAAGTTGGTATGTATCCGTATTTAAGCTTTTTTAGCGCGCACAAAAGACAAGGACAATAAAGTGTGTCTCTTTTTTGTCCTTGTCTTTTGTGCGCGCTAAAAAAAGCTTAAAAATGTTGATGTCGTCACGTGATGACTTTTTTCCATCACTCGTGTCGGACGCCAACGCCGGCGGTCAACTTTCGCGTTTACTGAAGCATCTAGGCATTCGCCTGAGCAATGGCCAACAAAGCGGCTGTGTTCGAGAAACACTTTAATGCGTTCAAAACGCGCTTTGTTAAAGTACTTGTTGTCCACCGGCCCAATAATTTCTGTACACTGAATGGTATGTCGTCTGATGCCATTAGAGTTGTTCTGAGTCAGCGCCTTAGTAAGTCAGGATATGGACAATCTAGAAGAAGCGAATTTTAGTTTTACGTTGCTATGGGCTTCAGTTAGTGGAATTTCAGTGGCGTCTAGCACCGAGAACAGGCATTACTGGGTCGTCGCCACGAAGTTGTACCCGTTATGTGTCTACTACAACGAAATTCAATACACATCCACGAACCCGGTGGGGAAAAAAGGGAAGAAACGGACAGATGCGATTGCGCGTGACAAGCCGAAATAGAGAACCTTTCATCCGGTTGTGCGTGCCTGGCGGGTGTTTTGGAAACTACGGGGTGAAAAGATGCAACAATAAGCGACGACGACGAAAGTTTCGCGAAACTATAAACAAAATGCGAAATACTGACACCGCAGAGCCAAAAAAAAATTAAAAAAGAAAACGAAACTCTAAGAAAAGGCGTTTTCCCCGTCGCCTGGACGTCGCCAAACGTGACGGTAATTGCGTCGGTCAGCCGCGTTCAATATTGCAGCGACTTTGCGAACAAAGGATAAACGGCAGAGCGGTTGCCGTCTCGCCGGCGCCCTGTATTCGCGGAGACAAGTTTATCGTCGTCGTAATCGCGCCGGCAGGCAGCGACGACCCCACAGGCCGCCGTCGCAACATATAATGACATTTCAGCAAGCGTCGCCCTCCTCGCGCGCCAGAGATAAACGAAAAGTGCGCGAGAAACTGTGGCGACAGGTTTTCCCTCAGCTTTTCAATCCCAAGGAAACTGCGTTTGTTTTCCAATCCCTTCGCACTCTTTCTCTTTTCGCGGATTCCTTCTCTTAGAGACCAGCTGTCGAAGCCGCTGAAAACACAGTGTGGCGCCTATCGACTCTCGCGTTAAAGTAGTGCTGTCGCCGATAGCGCCAGCCGTAAAGAAAAGGTGGTGTGGGAGGAATAAGTGTTGGCCTCCATCATCCTACGGGCTGTGGCCTGTTAAGGGCCATTCCTTGAGATTTCATCGCTCCCGGTCGCGAGTGCTATCATCATCTTGGATATCGTTTGTGCTCTCTTTGTACAATGATGTTGTGTGGGGCTCAATGGCACGAGGGCCAGGTCTGGCGAAGTAACGCCGAAGCAATATTAATTGTAATGGTTCACTTGACGGGGCTGTACTGAAGCCGATAACTTAATACGAGGGCGGTCCGATAAGTACTTAGCCTCACCGCGAGAGCGCGACTCTATCGCATGAGACATATACTGACGTTAAGTACGCTCTCTTAGAGGGACACATGCGAAGGTCCAGTCGAATCGGGCTCGCGCTTTTGTTTTGGCCGCTTGAGGAAGCAGGTGATGTTCGTGTGTCCGTTAAAAATGGAAAAAGAGCAATATCGGTCGGTGATTCAATTTTTGTTTTTGGAAGGGAAATCGTGCAGCGAAATCAAAGAGCAACTGGATGCCGTCTACGGTGAGTCTTCTCCTTCGATGGCAACCGTAAAAAATTGGTTCGATGAGTTTAAACATGGTCGCACGTCGGTTTTTGATGAGCTTCGCCCAGGGGCCCCGCAAACGGCTACCACGGCCGATAACGTGGCAAAAATCCACGACCTCTTATTGGCAGACCGCCGACTGAAGGTGCGCGAGATAGCTGAGACAGTAGGCATCTCAAAAGACCGCGTGGGTCATATCCTGCATGAAATTTTGGGCATGAGAAAGCTGTCGGCGCGATGGGTGCCGCATTTGCTCACTCCGGACAACAAGCGCGTCCGTGAGACCACTTCAGAGCAGTGTTTGAAGCTGTTTAAGCATAATCCGAAGGAGTTCTTGCGTCGTTTTGTGCGCGTCGATGAAACATGGATCCACTGGTACACACCAGAGACCGAAGAACAGTCGAAACAGTGGACTGCACACGGAAAACCTGCTCCGAACAAGGCGAAGACTGTCGCATTGGCCGGAAAGGTGATGGCCACCATTTTCTGGGATTCTCAAGGTGGGATCTTCGTCAACTACCTTGAGAAGGGCAAAACGGTGACAGGACCCTACTACGCTGAATTACTGGGCTGATTCGACGCCGAATTGCGAAAAAAACGGCGACATTTGGTGAAGAAAAAGGTGCTCTTCCACCATGACAATGCGCCAGCTCACAGCTGCGCCGTCGCCATGGCTAAGTTGTTCGAACTAGGCTTCGAAATGGTGCCCCATCCAGCGTATTTTCCAGATTTGACCCCGAGTGATTTCTTCTTGTTTCCCAACTTGAAAAAATCACTCGCCGGACAAAAATGTGAGTCGAATGAAGAAGTTATCGCCGCCACAGAAGCCTACTTTGCAGCTCAGGAGAAAACGCATTTTTCTGACGGGATCGAGAAGTTGGAGGATCGCTGGATCAAGTGTATAGAGTTGAAAGGGGACTACGTTGAGAAATAAATCGACACCATTCCAAAATTTTCGTTTTTTCTTTTGAAGGCTAAGTACTTATCGGACCGCCCTCGTAGTTGTAACATGTTTAAACAGACCCTGCAACACTTTTGCAGGTAACCATGGAATGGCTTCATTAAAAGAGTTCATTGCCTCATGAATCGACTGCCGCAAAAATTTTTAGAATCCGTCCAGTACGAGCGGAGTTACAGAGATTTGTCGCACGCTGTAAGTGCTTTCTCTCTTCTCTCGTCCCGACGAGAGCGCCGGAAGCTAAGCAGAGAGGGATGGCACGGGAAAAAGAAGTTACGTCATGCGCGCGTCATGGCCTTGAGCACTTTTTTTTTCTTCGAACGCGCGGCGTACTTTCAGTGTGATCGCGTGCGAGCGCGCGGGTACGGGGCGGCCTCCCGAGGCTGCCGCAGTAACTATGCAGCCCACGATGTTCAAATCAGCCAATGGCCGTAAAATTCGGTGTATGGCGCGGTCATTTGGGTATAAGGCGTCATTTTAGAAAGAAGAGGGAACGATTTCTTGCTGTCTTTATGAACTCACTGTAAATTCCAGGCCGCGTTCTGCGCTATAACGTTTGACTCGCGTGTTCTGAGGAGCCTCGAATACCGATTGGCGGCGTTTTCTGACAATGCTGAAAAAGTGTTGCGGGGCCCCTTTAAGACGTATAAGAACAAAATATGACACTGACCATATTGAACTGTGCTGTGAGTACGGAAAAGGTGAAATGGGATATGATGATATGGTAATGCCATCGCGTTCCCATATGCTAGCTTGCTGGGTTTCTGTTCTCTTAGAGCCCAACAAGTGGAGTGACCATTTAAACGATCTCTGATTGGTCGAGAGCCGGCGAACCAGAGCCAATAGTCATCGCCTATTATCCAGCGTTATCGAACCAGCGCGTGCTGAAATAGAAAGTGCAGGCAGTCCAACTAGCGGGCTCTTAAGGAATGATACCCCGGTTAGCTCAACTGATACAGCGACTGACCGAAAAGACGTTGGTTCCGTGTTCGAAAACCTAAGCAGAATAAGTTTTAGGGGCTTTCTGAAAAGTCCATGTGGGTTTTCTTGTAGCTTAAATTTGTGCTTCACTCTCGTGGATGACATTTTTTTAATTAAATGTGTTTAAGGAGAGGTTGGCGCCCTCTTTTTCTTTTACAAGTTTTCCACTTCATAGCGAAATTCGGCCAAATTGATTTGACCCATTCGAGAGAAACTTTCTTGCTACCGGATTTCATAAGCAACGGGAATATATAACAAAATCGCGGGTCTGCTTAAGTCTACAATGCGCGCGCTGTCGATTACCCTATGCCGAGTGTAGAAGTACACCTGCGTCAGAAGATTGAAATCGGGGTAACTTTAGCCCGTCCACTGCCACAGTCCAAAGCTAGAAAACGAAACTGCAGCTTCGACGGACTATCGACAAAACGCTCGATAAAATGGGTGACCCGATTATCTTGAAATAGGCCGCGTGCGCAGCTGGAAGACAGCCTAAGTAAATTACGGCGCCAGTTGGCAGCGTTGCTATATGGGACTCAAGCTGCTGGGCAGCGTGCGCTTGAAAGCGAAAAAGAAAAAGCACAAGTGTCGTCGAAAGATGATAGTCTTCTGCCGGCCGTACTACATGAGTCCTCCTCCTCTATGTTGAATCGCCGCATCTGGCTCATAGCGTCGCATTTGCAGCGCAGCCCAAAAAACAGTAGAATTTTCAGCGCAGCGTAAGAAATACCAGGGTCTTTAGAGTTACGTATTTTTGTTTTTTCTAGTAAAGGAACACACCCCCTAATACTTACGTATTGATGTTGCGCCTCAGATATGCGTAATATTTGCTTTTTGATCAACAACGTTCACAAGTATGAACGCCGCTACCAGTCCAAGATGGCTGGGCGTTCAGCAAGTGGTTCAACTTCGGCCGGGTGGCTGAATCGGGTGACAGACAGACAGACAGACAGACAGACAGACAGACAGACAGACCAAAATTCCTGCGTTGAAGTTCCCCAAGAAAGACTGTCGTCTTTAAGAACAGACGTTTTGAAATTGGGAGACGTGAGCATTGACAGAGAAAGTAGAGTGGTTGGGGAGG
The DNA here is from genome assembly GCF_013339695.2 of Rhipicephalus sanguineus. NCBI lineage: Eukaryota > Metazoa > Arthropoda > Arachnida > Ixodida > Ixodidae > Rhipicephalus > Rhipicephalus sanguineus. The sequence continues at coordinate 38,497,219 of NC_051184.2, read as the reverse complement.
GGCGCTGTCAATACGACGTGTCCTGTCCGGCTATTGTGGTAATGGCGTCCAGAGTTCGGCAACGAAGCTTTCCTGAATATTGGCCTTTGGCCTCCTTTGTAATGTAAACAATTCTTCGACAAGACCTTTGCTGCGACGTTTTCTTTAAGTCATGTCAGGTACATTGTGACAAATAGAAAGGTCCCTAGCTAGCATCGCTTCCAGCCACTCTCAGTAAAAAAAAAAGAAAAAGACAGAGAATTCTATTTACCTTCGACGAGATCGAACGTCAGTACGGCTCTCGGAACCATAGGCGTGCGAAGGTGGGGGGGGGGGGGGAGGGGCAGGGGGGCGGCCGCTTCTCCTAGTCCCCTAAGAGGGGGGGGGGGCGCAAAGTGCCCCATACATTGAGTTAATGGGGAGGGGGGGCGCTGCAATGGACCTTCTCCCACCTTCGCCCCCCTGAAGTGGAACCCTGCGCACGCCTATGCTCGGAACATTTGTTATAGTCAGGCGTAGAGTAGTAAAAACAAAGCGTACATCCCGGAAAGCGTAAATTATTATTCGCATTTTATTACTTTCTTCGTTGATAAGTGGCATGATTGCAGCTACTCTTCATTAGCGCTATCTTGAGGGAGCTCTGTATTGCATGCGGCGCATTTGGCGCGCCGCAGTGTACAAAGGACGACATCAGCTTACGCGCCACTTTCATTTTCGCCATACAGTCGCAAATATAACGTATTGTGTAAACTGTAATGGTTTTTCCTCTAGTGTTATAGAGAGAGAGAGAGAAACAAGGAAAGGCATACACGTGCGTTATTGTTATGCACGTCCGCTTTGTTAGCCTGCACATGTCCGAAAAATATCTTGCCATGTCACCGTTGTTTTGCCCTTGAGGGACGCTAAAGAGAAGAACGATTTTAAACAATTTTTCTCATATTATTAAATTGCTATTTCACGATACCGATAATCAACACACTTGTCGCGAGAAGACGCTTGGTAAGCGAGAAAACGAGCAAAAAGGAAACGCGGGTGGCGACGCCACCTTCAGGTTCTCGCACCAGTCGCCGTGACGTCATGAATTTTAACGGCGTCTGCTAGGGCCTAGGTAGTTCTTAATAGGTGAGAAGGAAGTACATCGTATTCTGAGAGAGCCACGGACTCAACATACCAATTAAGTTTCTGAAAATTTAGTTGAGCCAGTGTGGCTAAAATACGAGAAAACGCTTTGAAATCCGTGACGTTGCCATCGGAAGTCTCGGCGGGAAATTTAAAAGCGAAACATTTCACATTGATTTTCTCATCTTTGAATAAACCTATGACGGTGAAATCAACGACACTAGGTCTTTTGGAGTATAATTTATCGGTCTGAACTAATTTACTGTTTCACTTTAGCGTACCTCTAGAGTGGTACTCACGCCAACTTTGAAAGCCGACTGTTCTCCGACATAAACATCGACTGTAGTCAGAGGTGGCTCTGAGCAAAGGCGAATGCTAAATAAGTATCGATAAAATATTTTAATTTTGACTATAAAGCCAATTTTTACGTGGCGCACCGACTGTCATCGACACTAACTTCACGTCACGCTACAGTATAAGCTCTAGTGACTTCACGCACAAGTATGGCTTGTTGCGATGACGTCAGATACCGAAACATACAAAATGGTCGCTCGTGCGTCACCAACAGTGCCACGGGAGCGGTGCGGCCGCGGAGAAGCCACGATACCATGCGCGAGCACGTGACGAGAAGCTCCTGCGGTATCGTGATGACAAAGTACAGTATAGGAAACCGAGACTAGCGTTTAAAAACACGTTGTACTTCATTTTTCGGGGCACGCTCACGATTACCAGGACATTTTCTGGGTTACTGAGGGCTTGACTTTTCCATTTGACGTATAGGAACAACCGAAAATGTTCGCGTCAGTACCCCTTTACCGTTATCGCCGATGAGGGGTGAAGCACGAACGCAGCAAACTGCACTCAAGGCGTTCTCTGCAAAACGTGCTTTGCCATTGGCTAAGCCATTCTAAGGCGAAACAAAACCAGCCAAGGAGTGCTAAAACGGTGTTCTGTTAAGCATGCTTCTTCCGTTGGCTTCGTAGCTATAAAGCGAAGGAAAGTGAGACAAGAAAAATTATGGCTCCAATCCGCGCTGTGAAGGACGGTTGGACAGCGTAAGCTGCGACACCCAGAACGATTACACATGGCGACGTCGCTTGAATGGTCTTCCGCATTGTACGGAAGTGAGATTGGCGTCTGACCTTCACCGGGAGCAATGGCCAAGAAGTGCGTCTGATATTGCAGACCGGCGATACATGTTTATCGCATACGCAACCATCTGACCCGATGCGTTCACAGCCACGACGCATTGCTTTGGGTCATCCAAGTCGTCGACGTCCACCAGCCTCTCGACCACGTCTTCGTCTATCTCCCCTTCGTCCGAGATACGTTCGAAAGTCCGTGGGTTGAAGCGAATGTTGTTGAACTTGTACAGCGTACTGTAGAGAAGAACGTCTATTAAATTTAGAATGTACGTGTACCCTTGAAACGGTTGATAGCATTGTACCTTCGTCGCTTACGCTGAGCGCACACGAGGAGTGGCGTCGAGAACGTCTAGTTAAATTTAGAATCTGCATCCTTGACACGGAGCGTCCGAGCATGACGCCGTTTACGTTTTATTTAATTTTTTTCTTGCGCACGCGTTTATTGTCCACGCGTTCTTTTTTGTTTTTGTTTTTTGTCCACGGAGACGGAAACAGTTGGAGGGAGGAGGTAGCAAGGCTTTGCTGGCCTGTAAAGCGTGCTCTGCCTTTAGCTCGCTAATTGATGGGTGAAGCAAAACTAAACGAGGCATGAAGCCGTGGGCTGTGAAGAGGGCTACACGTTTAGCTTAGTGCGTGCCGGTCGAAGTGATAAGCCGAGAAGTAAGGTGCAGTGTGGCGACAGATGGTTGTACTTTCGTGGAAAAGAGATACATCAACGAAATATAATCGAGAAAATGTCAGTAGGCGAGAGTTAAAGATGCCAGAAAGAAGCTGAAGAAATTAAGCGCCAAAGAAAACACAGTGGAAGATCCGAAAATTACCGACCGAAATAGCAGAATAATAGAGAACTGAAGAACGTCGGCAAGCATCCCGGGGGATCGGCATAACCTCTGCATACCGGTAAAGTGGGTTTGCAGAATTTTTATTTTGTAGCATCTATGCCGCGATTGCGTTAACGCATGCTCGACAGCACCGCGTTTATACGAACGTGGATATAAATTTGTGCTCGTTTATTTATCCGTTATAGTTTGGAAACACTGCATGCGGCTTTTACCCATAACGTTTCATCGAGGAAGTGCTCGTTATAACGCTGACGAAATTCCAAACAGTGCATGTAAACAGCATACAAAAAGTTATCTTTCTCATTAAAAAAAAGAATACCGCGCATGATTTGTTCTCAAATACGCTCGCGTTCAGGGTGGTTTCACCCTCTTTCTTCACCGATTCCTAAAAAAAGAAAAAAAAAGAGATGATATATAGAAACGGGAGTCGGGATGTTAAGCAAAGTTTGTTCCGGTTGGTTAGTTAGTATAGATCCATGGGATGCAAACGCTTCTCGATGCGTGCAATTTTCAAAGACGCCGCGCTTCCGGCCCCTGCACGCGCTTTATCGTTGGCCGACAGCGCTCAAAGTTCGCGAAAGGTCAAAGGCAGCCAGGGCGCTGCCTATAGGGTAAACAAATCGCCCACAGTTTACGCGCTGCGGTGGCGTTGGCTGGAAGCGACGTACTGTCGCTTGTTCCTTTTACTCGAACTCGGAAGCGCAGCAACTTGTGAAACGCCTAACGCATACGATGTACAAAACGACCGAAAGTACCGAAGGAGCAGCAGCAGCAGCGGCAGCGACAGCACACAAATCTATTCTCACATGTGGTATGGATGGATGGATGCTATTAGCGTCGCCTCAATTGACCGCTCTTCATGATTGTAAAGCTAGCTTTCCTGCTATGCAGTTTGCCCAGCTAATGACGGCTAGTCAATTAGTGCAAACCGCGTGGTTCAAGCACAGTTTGCTTGCGCTATGACGTGGAAAATGTAGACTCGACTCTCTTGACATAAACACGTGTAATAGACGAGCCCCAGGACGTGCAACTTGGACCTCGTCTACACTTGAAGCACGAATGTTGCCGCTATTAGTTGGGCGAATGTGCAGTGCGGGGAAACGCACTTGTGCATTATGAAAGGGGTCTGTAGCGGCACGGTGATCTGTCAGACAGCGAGCTGAATCTTTCGTTCGGCCTTAATGCCTTACCTACCCGTATTAAAAGGACCGACAACTGCTCAGAACATGAAATAAGATGACTGCACTGATGGAAAGATTGTCCGTCGCATTGACTCAAACCAACCCTGTTGATCTCGTGAGAGGCGGATTTATATTTTTATTTCTTCATTGAAAGTCGCGAAAAATGCCCTTTGGCGCCTCTGGCGGCAAAATCATACACGGTCCGATGAAGCCTGTCACGTGACCATTGATTGGTGTATGCGTTCGATGACTTTTCTGTTAGTACTGAAATATTGTTAATTTCTTTATATTAAAAGATAATACTCCATAAAAATGTACATATAGGCCTGCGTTAGTTGTATGCAACAAAGTGACGCTGCCTTCGCTTGGCGTAATGATCCCATGCCGCGAAAAGCCATCCATGACACAGGCGCTGGCAACCTTGGTAGCAGGCGCGCACAACGCTGTACAAATACCGAGGTGGTGTATAAAGCCACATCATCTCATTGTAACAGCTTGCTATTTTCAAAAATGGCTGGAAAGCTCAAAATAAAGGTGCTTAAGCATAGCTACAGTAACTCCTGCGAAAGCAGAACAACGACAGCTTTCACAAGGGCTAGCGGCATCGCTATCATTCTCAGCGTTGCTGGAGCAAGCCTTCAAGCGTGTTTGGAGCCTTTCAGATGGAAAAATACTGCTTATAAAATAACTACGTGCTTTCAGGATAAACCACTGCAGCTACAAACGCTACGAAGGGTAAGCTTCCTGTCGCGCCGTAAAAAGCTGGGACGAGAAAATTCAGTTGTCGGTCCCTTTAAACACCCTTCTTTGCCAAAGAAAAAGAAACCCGAAAAATTCACAGCTTAATCTTCTGCACTTATTTGTAGGAGAGCGTCATCGTGAAGACAAGTTCATACACTTTAAAAAAGGGGGAGAATAAAAAGGGTGTCTTTTTTCAGGCACTCCACACTCTAAGAAAAAATCCAGCATTTGGGGAGTATTTCTGCCACACAACATTAGTCGTCATCTGGCTTGCTCGCGTTTCCTGTCTTCAAAACCCGGCTCTCTTCACTTTCGCATCAATAATGCTATGCCACGCTGATAACGCGTGCGCCGTTAGTGACCGGGAAGTGCCGGGACCGCGGTGATAACGCGAGGAAAATACGCGAGCTGGATCACGATTATAGTTGTCTCACAGAAATACTCCCCAAATTCTCAATTTTTCCTTCAAGTGTAAGGAAGAATGGAGTATTTGGATAGTATTTCTGTCACACAACTATAATCGTCATCTGGCTTGCTCGCGATTCCTTCCTTAAAAACCCGGCTCACGCCACTCTCTTATCAGAAAGGATAAGTCACGCTGATAACGCGCATGCCGTTCCTGACCAGGAAATGCCGGGCGCGCGGCGATAATACAATGACAGACGCGCAAGATAGATGACGTCTATTGTTGTGACACAAAAAGACACCCCTCTTACTCGTTCTTTTTTTTCTGAGTGTGCTTCTCCTAGCGTTATCGCCACGCGACCGGGAGTCCTACTGCCGTGCCCATTCGCGCGTAATGTGCTGCTGCCGTGCATATTTTAAACTGCTGTTCACAGCGTTACAGGATCAGAGGGAGATAGAGAGAAAAAGCTAAGTAAAAGGCAGGGGGAGATTAACAGTACCGTTAATCTCCCTGCTTTGTGATCAACCGTGAGCGAGGCTTAGGTTTATCACGAAGCTTTGTGTTCGTGGACCTTCATTGTTATAGGCTGGCCACCCTCGATAATGAAATGGCTATCGTAAGAATCGGCTGACATTGGATCTTGCGAAGAGCTCCATCGCAGGACGCTTTCGTGAATGCGGTACCTTCTTTGCTACACTACACTTGGGGTTGGAGTGGGGAGAGCTTCACAAGCGGACGTGCCTGAGGGATGGGAATACTAAAAGATTGTGAAAGACGAAGAAAAAGAAAGAAGCGTGGCAAACATCGATGGCACCCGCGATAAATTTTACCGCTAAACACTTTCTTTCCCAGCTGTGGAGCGGATTATGATGTCCCGATAAAAAGAAAGGAAGAAAAAGAGAAGAGGGCAGGGTAGGGAATGTACACTCTGTGAGCTTGCTGGAGATTTTCGCAAGAGCCCGCGCAGTTTGCGTCAACAAACACGGTAAAGGTATCGGTGACGCGGAAAGCGGCAGCTCTGCTAGGCTTGTTACGACATCATCAATCGAAACCGCGTGGGCGTCCGTCAGGTGCGTTTATTCCCAGGCATCGATGCGAGGAGGGTGCTTCTCTATGTGTGTTTCCCGTGTTGCGAAAAAGTAGTGCCTCGTTGAAGAGTCCTTGGCCCGTTGCGTCGCGTCATATTCTGCAGTGTTGGCGCCTTCGCGTGCTTTAGTGTTGTTAGAAAAGCTTTTGAAAACCGCCGATATCCACGAACTTCCTGTCATTCATTCATTCATTCATTCATTCTATATTTTGTTCATTGCTTGATCGACTGACTCTATCCATTCACTAGTTCAATCCTCGCTCGCTGACTGACGTGGCTTGTAGCGAGACTGAGAGAAGGAGTAGTGGGGGGATATACCATTTGATGTCTCTTTAACGAACATCAGAAATCTGTGTTTACACGAAAGTTTCATTTTGTCAAAGGACATGCTGCTAGCAAGAATAAAGCCCGTAAGCTCGTTCTCACTGAAACGTCTTAGCAACTGAGCCTTCTTGGTGACTCTGGCAAGAAGCCACACCTTATACGAAAGAAAAGAAAGAGGTTGTATGTGACCTTTTAATACGTTGCTACTTCTTTTCATTGGAGCATTAATGTCACGGTGTGGAAAACGAGAAAACGAATAAGCAGCAGACTTTGCAAAGTCTCCTCTCCAAAGCTCGCACGTAGCGCGAGTGCTGCGGAGGACTTCGGCATGCTTTATCCTTTTGCTCCACTTGTCGACTTCAATGGTTATTTTCACTTTCACACGCTGGCGCTCGTTCCACGTGCGCTCACGTCACCGTGTTTTCCTTCGTAGATCGAAGGGCTTCTTGAATTTTCGCAATTTTCCCCCTTCACGCTGTGGCAACCTCTGTGCGCTCACAAGCCTTAGCAGATCCTTTCTTTGTTATGCCATCTTGACGAAAACAAGCTTAGGGCGAGATAAAGATGAGCTGGGGATACACCAGAGAATAAAAGCTAAATGTGGAGACACTGACGCAAGAGTTGAGAAACAAATACCGTATGCGCTGCTTGTTTCCCGTCACTTCATGTCAGTGTCAACACACTTTTTTCTGAAGTCCTGGTAACAACCTGCATTTGTATTTTTATTGCGATAGCAATTATATGGACACTGTCGGCGGATTTTTTGCCGTCGCCGTCATGTCCCGGATACGTATATGTATGTATATATATAAGAAGGCGCAAAGAAAAAACTTCTGAAGTACCCGACCGCGGATTCGAACCAGCAACCCCTCGCTCCCCAGCGCGCTGCGTTAGACAACACAACCACACGCCATTTGTTTCTTCATTACCTGGCGCAAAAGGCACAGGAAGATCAAGTAACTAATGTATTTGTGTGTATCTTGATCTCAACCACATGCCATGTACGCGCCCGCGAAATAACGGCGAGCTATTTATGTTCACCATTTACCGCTGGTGGTGCGCAGGTCTCGGAAGGGCTTGAGCGTGTTTTCTATCACGCAACGCTCCTACATTTTCCTTCAGTTCGATAACTGCCTTTGAGACGCGCACGACAAAGTGGTCCCTTTCTGTACCCACTCGTGATGTGGAACGAAAAAAAAAAAAGGAATACCGGGCACACCTTGCGTCATACGGCCCCGTGTGGCAGGAGACGCAGAGGGGTCACTCCATGCGCCGCAGTTTAAAAGAAAAGAACGGAAAGCAGCTCGACATTGTTAGCGCGTCACTCGAGATCAAAGGACGCACGAAAAGAACGCACACAGGACGAGCGCGAACTGTCATGCGTCACAGCTCGACACTTGAAGCACACTGCTCAAACATAAAGCAGGACGCACGAAACGAGCGAACAGGTACACACAGGACAAGCGCGAACTTCGTACCTTCGTACGCTCTTTGACTTCAGCGCGGACATCGCGGGGAAAGCACAAGGCATAACACCGCCCTCTCCATGCCCCCCCCCCCCCCCGGCCGCCTCCTCCTTTCCCCAGGATAAGCGCACGAAGGCGACCACGCCCTGTAGGGCGAAGAGCAACGGCGTTCGCAGGAGCGGGGCGACGATCTTTAAAGCGCGCAACACGCGCACATCACGCCATCTATGTGGTGACTGAGAAAGCATGCTGAAGGAAATGGTGTATATAAATAGCTCGCCGTTAGCAGGCTGCAAGACGTTTCTGTTGGTGGCGTAACCGTCTAACGCCGCGCGTTGGAAAGCGAGAGGTCGCCCGTTCGATTCCGCGCGTCGGAAAGGTTTTCTGTATTATTTTTCTTTGTGGCTTATATATATATATACATGGTGCATGACGGCGACGACGGCAAAAATCAGCTGAGACTGACCATGCAATTGGTATCGCAATAAAAATAAATATCTAAAAGCCCAGTTTTGGCCAATCCCCCAGAGCGGGTATGTGCCATAATTCTGTGGAAACAAACACACATTGTCGACACTTACAGCGCGTTGCTCAGTCACAAAGACGTAACAACTGGGACAGTTGTTAGTTCGCGCTTCTCCTGTGCATGCCTGTGCGTTAATTTCGGGCGTCCTTCTTTGTGCTTCAGCGGCGCGCTGCAAGTATCGAGCTGCTTGTCGTTCTTCGTGTGACATTCAAATTTCCTGCTATCGCATTTATTGTTTCACCCTTGCGGCGAAACTGCGACTTTTTTTACGGTGACGCTGTCTTAGTCTATCTTGTGCTGTCGTAGTCGTTGTAGTAGTAGTAGCAGTATTAGTAGTAGTGTAGAACTACTACTAGTAGTAGTAGTAGTAGTGTAGTAGTAGTGGTGGTGGTGGTGGTAGTAGTAGTAGTAGTAGTAGTAGTAGTAGTGGTAGTAGTAGTAGTAGTAGTAGTAGTAGTAGTAGTAGTAGTAGTAGTAGTAGTAGTAGTAGTAGTAAGCGTCACGCAGGTCACGTGACCAGGGGGTGGAGTGAACAATGAAATAAATAAAACGAAATGATGATGACGATGATGCTCGAAATATTGATGACTGTTTTTGTACCGAAAGTCATCCTTATCATCATTACAGCTTCGATGTTCTATGGTTTTCTCGGCGTGGAACAGGCTGATCTTTTTTTTCTTTTCCTACGGCGATGAAGAACACGTTTACATAGTCGGTAATAAGAAAACAGTTAGATATGTCACGTCACGATGACGTCGCATGGTGTCGTCATTACGTGACGTATTCGGTTCCTTGGAGGATGTCACGTGATTTTTTCTGCTCATGGACGAACGCGGATGGACATCGCAATTCAAGCAGCTGGTCCACTTACAGTTCCGGTGTAAAAAAAATAAATAAAATAAATCGTGGGCCAGCAGTATATATATGGGGAAGGATTACTTGCCTACTTCACTTTATGCGAAAGGGTATAAAAGCCCTGGCTGTCTAGTACGCCCGCGATAGGGCTAGGAGGCTTGACCTCCCGGTCCCAACATGGAACTTAGCCAGGCAGGTGGAAACACCCTGTACAGGACCTGAATAAAGTTTTTCCCAACCATCCACGAAAGAAAGAATCGAAGCTTTTTGTGCAGGCGAAAACTGTAAGGCACCGCACCTCACCGCGCGAAAGCCTTTAAAACGAAGAACGCAACTGCATGCTGCATGTGCGGACGTAAGAAAAAAAAAATGCTGCAACCTGAGAACGTGAACGTATTCGATGAGTTAGTGACCGGAAAGAGAAGGCCACGTAAATGAAAAGCCAATAAATCTTTCGAGAAACTACGAGCATTTGCAACGACGAGAAAGAACTTATCGTTGCGAAGCTGGTAGGGTGTAAACCGGCCGTCGCAGCGTCACTATGAGATAACCGGCGCAGTCTCTCAGCCTATCCCAGGGTAGGTCGTAGTGACACTGTTCAAGCAACGGTTTATTGCCGCGATAGCGCCATCACACGTCGCTCTATGGCGTAATGTACACTTCGCAAGGCCTATTTGATAAGAGAAACGTTCCTGTTTGCATAAATATATAGAAAAAAAATGCACGGGTCATGGAAAGTTGGTACATCTCCCTAGTAATATATGCAGTTCTGCCTAAAAGAGAAATACTATAGTCCATGATCAACCACGCTTCACGCGCGTTGATCGTGGAAAAGAACGAGTCGTCATCCAAAATGCGAGAAAAGTGTGACGGGATGATGCATAGCATGGCTGGAATAGGATAATTAACGGAGAGCGTTTCGCTCCCGTTTCGTGTATATATAAAAAAAAAAAAGATGCAGAATACGGAAAGCAAATCGAGGAACGCAATCCGTAGCGTAACGGGAATAAAGATAAATGAGAGATGAACTTCAAGTAAATAAACAAACAAGCATGAAAGCAAGCGAGCAATCGATCAGTCAAGCAAGCGGAGCAACGGCGAAAGCGAAAAAACCATTCGAACGTATACCAAAAAAGAACAGCGACAGCATTGCGCGTGTTTAGACGAAGCGCGAGTGAAGTGTATAATAAAAACGATCGTGCGCGTGCGCAGGCGCATACGGTACAGACGAGAACCATGATGGATGTTCAGCGAACGTTCCGCGAGAAGAGGTAAAAAGGAACGCGTGTAAGACGCAATCCCAAACCGTCCAAACATGTCTCCTTCCTCCTGCGCTTTCGCAGCGGCGCGATGCATCAGCGCGCGCGCGCCGCATTACGAACCACGTCGTGTGTTATTTCACCCACTGAGGAGGGCTTCAAGCTCGGTATCTCTCAAAACTCTCAACGATAAGCGCGAACGTCGGTCGAGACGATTCTCTTTCTCGCACGTTCCACTCGGGAACGTTTAATACTGTGCGCAAGTTGAACGTTGACGAGAGTGGTGGAAGAGTATGCCTGTTTTAAACAAACTTTCTTAAGCTAAAAGGGGACGTGGAAGATTGTGGGTGGGGCCCCAAGTGCAGGACCCCACTGGCTACGGATGCTCGCCGGACATGACCCAAAAGGGCCACCTGCACCTCTGGATCTGAGTTGGCGAACTTTGCCTCCCCCTACTCCGTGCGAACTTCAATTTTCTTGCCTAGGAATATGTGCAGGTCCTTGAGAATTTTATACACCCACATGAGGAATGACATAAACTTGGTCTGTCGCTCGGAAACGGTGTCGGATAAATTTTGTTTAATTTATATAAATGTGCTTAGACATTAGAACTCCGCACCTTTGGCGCGTAAGAGGCGGGTGATCAGGGATTTCATGGGCTTTGCTTGGTAGCATTGGTATGTATAGCCCAGCGCTTTAAACTAAGATATTACTGAGGGGGACAGGGATAACGTGGTAGCAGCTAGAACAGGATCAAGGTAATAGGACAAATATGAGAGAGGCTTTTGCTCTGCAGTGTGCGCAGTCAGGCTTGTGATGACGATCGCTGAGATATAGTATACAGAAAGTTATAACACCGTAGGCGTACGCCATTTTTCGGTATAATTATCGCACTAACGACATAACGCGTTGTTTTTAACACGACTCTGGTAATTAAAAGATAAATTCCCGGAATCTTACAACCAAAACTACGGTAAGATTACGAGGCACGTCGTAGAGGAAGGATTCCGGATTATTTCTGACGCTTGGGTTTCTGTAAACTGCACCCAAAGCTAAACACACGAATGCTAGTTGCATTTCTTTCCCATCGGAATGCGGTCGCCTTAGCGCGAATCGAGCCCGCGTCCTCAAGCTTAAAAGCGCGACATCTTGGCACACTACGTTAACGTGGCCGGCAAAGTTTACCTACATGATCGCAGATGAGATCGTGGTTTGTCTTCCAGCGAAAACAAGAAGATAATTATGTTATCTGTCACATAGTTAACTTGTTAGCTCTTCGATTTAGGCGCACGTCAGAGAAGCCCAGGTGGCCGAAAGTTTCGGAGCCCTCCATTAAGGAGTCTGTCATAATCATAGCGTGGTTTCGGGACCTTAAACGCCTGCAATTATTATTACATTGTTAGCTCAAGCTTGCATCAACAAATCGATACATTTTCAGTGGTTGTGCAAAAACATCGTCCCACTGTAATTTGCTGATGACGTCATTGCACATGAGGTTGAGCAGAGTTCCCACTTGGGCTTGTCGGTACAACAGTCAAATGCCAGGGCGATAGTGACGCGAGAAGAATCTGTGCGCAGGTGTTACCCTAATTTCTTTGTAAGGTGTTCAGTATAGGTATTTGTGAACATGCAAAATAAAACACTTTGTTGAAAGTCAGCGCTGCGTTTGTCCAAGTCGTGCATTTCTTCGTCCTCGTCGGTGCTTGCGCTGTTGGCTTCATTGTACATGGCGACGCTAACTTAGCAGCTAGGACGCAACGCGACGCACTAACGCCCGCTACTCTCGCGAGCAACGTTACTAGAACAAACTCAGTTTAAAAGCTCCGCCGGAGAGGCGGTCCGCGTGGCGGTCGTGAGAACTAGTGGCGCTGCAGTCACGTCTAGCTCCCGCGGCTGGCGCTTGTTGTGATCTGCGCCGCCGATGTACGAGCGCACGTTGGTTACAGCGTCGTCTGCGCTTTGTTAGCTCGTCATTTTTGCGACTGTTCTTGACCAGGCTTAGCGTCTTGTACGAAGACACGTGCATGATGTACGAAGCGTAACGAGGGCGAACAGATTCACAGTGCGGTATGCCGACTTGCTTTGCGCCGGGCTGCAAGAGCGGCCACCGCAACGACGACTCCGCTTCATGACACTTCTTCGGACCTCCAAAAGATCCTACGCCATTCAAGCTTTGCATCGCAAAGATAGAAAGCTTACTGCGAAATGCAAGGTCTGTGACGTTCATTTTGAGAGTGACGACATTGTAAAGCACTATCGTCGTGTCGTTTCGGGGCAAGAAGTTTTGATCCCACGTGGAAAGTGGGAACTCGCGCCCGGTGCCGCGCCGCGCTTGTTCCCAGCACTTCCACCCCACATTTCAAAGCCAAAATGTTCGGAGTTTAGGCGCAAACCCCCCAAAACGCACGGCGTCCCGCGAAAGCCGAGTGCCCGGTTTGGACGAGCCGCCAGTTGTCAGCTGTCGCTATGCCCTCAAAGCTGTGGATTTTCGAGAGATTTTACGACGAGGTATCGAACAAGATGTGCGGAATATTTCACACTCGCCGGCTCGGGAACGGGCTGCTCAGCGCAAAAATTTGACACGGTACACATAGAAAAGACGAGGACCAGCGCTGGTCCTCGTCTTTTCTATGTGTACCGTGTCAAATTTTTTGCGCTGAGAAGTTTAATAATGGAACACCAACTAGCCCAATCCCACACTTTGCTTCGGGAACGGAGACTTACTTGTGCAAAAGATAGTTGTAGTTGACGAGCAGTTTAACTGCGCAGTGAACGGCTACAGCACGAAACGCAATCGGCTGTCGTACAGTGTAAGAAGTGCTGCGGGCATGGAACATCTGCTCGGTGAAGTTGAAAAACTGAAGTTGAATACTGACGACTCTTCTAGCGACAGAGTACGCGCGAATAACTAGTCGGTGCTCACATCACGGCCGATCTGTTCGAATTGTTTAAGGTACCGTAGAAGGATACGACGTAGAAAGATGAGACACCGAAAATACAACTATCCGCTGAAAAAATTGCTCAGAGACGACATCTATTCGACGTAATCGCACACTGAGATTTCATTTACCGAGTTCTCGTAAAATTTTTCGATTTTGGGTCAGTATCCCTTTAACCGTCGCGAAAACGTGTCTTGTAAACATTGCAAAGCATTGGTGATGTTTTTCGAGAAAGTTTTTTTCAATAAATTGTAGAAACATGAGTACTGTTTTTCTAGAACGTTTTTGTATCTCGAGTACGTACGCTTCTTTGTACACTATAAAGGCTTTCACAAACGTGTTGGGTTGTTCTTGGTCTAGATAAGACAGCAGCGGCTAAATTTGTGGTGGTAGTTATAAAAATTACGCTGAAAACCCTCATTCGCTTAGAAACTCCTATGCTTGGAAGGTAAGCGCAATGTAGAGAGCTCAAATATTGTCACAGGGTCGTGACATCGACGAAGGCAGCAGTCAGCAGGTCCGAGATGAAACTCTTCATTTGGCCGAACTTGTGGCCGGGAAACTGAAAGTCAAACTACAGCAATACACTGATAGCGGCGAACAGAGCGTCGACCGTCGATCAACTGACAAGCGGTCAAGCGCGTCGGCTTTTATACAGGCGCTATCGAACTTTCCAGCGATATCGCTGGTGACGGCGTTATCTCTCGACAAAGCTAGAACATTCGCGTGCGGCGCGCAATCTTAACAAAACGATCTACTACAATCGCGAAGCTTCTCGAACACTGCTTCGCGGACAGCGTCGAGCGTTGATAACCGTCATTGCTGGTCAAACCCGAATACATCAAAATAAAACAAGAAGTGGGCGTGGCAATATAGACCGAACATTGATTCTTAGCCAATCAATGAACAACGCACGCGGGCCAATGCATACAGACGACCTTATGCATATCCACCTAAGAATCCACCTAACTAGTACAATAAGAAAGTTGCCGCGTAGTTACCGCGAGCAGCTGCGCGGCGGACCGCAGCGTTATGCCGTGGCAGCAGACGACGCGCCGATAGTGGCGCAAGACGGAACTGCAGCGCCGCTAGTTCTCGCGACCGCCGTTCGGACCACCCTCCTCCGCTGGCGGAGATACGGAGCTTTGAAACTGAGTTTGTTCTAGTAACGTTGCTCGCGAGCCCTTCAAACGCCGCGTTTCGCCTCGCCGACCACAAAGTGACTGTTTCGCAGGTCATACTCGGTCACACTCGGTTGGGCGCAAAAAAAAGCACTACTTGTCTGCGAGCACGACGAAGAGAGAGAGAGAGAGAATGAGCGCGACATTCTTTGGGCAATATGTTGAGCAGTCGAGCAGCGAGGACGACAAGGAGTTAAAGAAGGGGCTAGGTAGAGGAAGCGAGGCGGAAGAACCATTGTTAGGACTGCGTGAAGACGAGAGACAAACAGAGGCACGAAAACAATGTGGCGACTCACGATGCGAAGACAAGACCGAGAAGGCAGCGAAGGAGAGTGAGGAGAAAGAACGGGTAGCACAATGAACGTGAATGGAAGAACAGCGCAGAAAACGGCACGATGAGCACACAGGACACAGCGTTTCAACCATGTTCGCAAATCATCTAGCCCACCTAGGAACCCTCAAGAGTCGCGCCTGGACCCCAAAACGCGAGCGAGAAGAAATGTACAGGCTGTTAGTGAGAACGAGTTACAAAGACTCACTAGAGGAAATGATAACGGCCGCGTAAAGTGGACACTCACTCTGGAGGACGGAAGAAGGGAGGCATTAAAGGGGTGGCATAAAGGCGGAGGAGCGAACTCGACAAAATATAAATAAATGAAAGGAAACTTCGGCGGCCGCCGCAGCCACCACCACGCCACCATTCAGCGTGATTACCTGGTCGCGCCGGCGGCGCGGACGGGGGCGAAGCGTGACCAACCATGCGGCAAACTCGACTTGGCGCCTCGGCGCATCTGGGTAGAAACGAGGTTGCCTTTGCCCCATCCCCCTCCGCGCCTCCCTCACCGAATGTTGTTGAGCAGCTAGCCCCAAATAGTGTTGTACTGCTGGTAGGAAGGGAAACAGAGAGGCAGAAGGATAGGGAGGTTTAACCAGAAAAGCGTCTGATTGGCCGCCCTCTACTGGGAGAGGGAAACGAAAGATGAGAGGAAGCGGGGTGGAGGAAGTCTGCCTTGGTTTGTACGGAGGCTTTTGGGGATGTTTGGGAGAGGTTTTGAGGGCCCTGGGGACAGGGTTGACGCGAAGCGACGTTTATGCGGTGTGCGCGAAAAGACTGAGCGGATTGTCGATGCATGGTTTGGTCGCGGACGCAGTTGCCATGACAAGGAGGCGGTCGCGACGAAGGGGCGGCCCGGCTGAGATGGCGGGCCGACGAACAGTTTGCACAGGGGCCCTCGTGACGTCGTATATCCTTTTCTTTTTCTCCTTCCGGAGAGTCGCTTGTTTACGGCTTTGAATTATGTACACGACAATGTGGCTGGCAACCAACGTTGTCGATTAGCACCTGCGCTTGCGCACTAAGCGGAAAGCTCATAGTGTGGAAGGAGCAGTGACGAAAAGTTGATGCGGTTGAGCTGTTTGCATTGTGTAGTTTGGCTTGACAAAGACAGCTGCCTCAAACAACAGCGTCCAGTGAAGAAGTCGCCGAGGTATTGCATTTTTCTGTTTCATCAAGCTATCGGCAAGGTAACAGCATAAGACGGGCAGTAGTAGACCGCGAGAAGACTGCATGTAGTATTCCGCAGAATGTTGAAGAACTATCGTTTACTCTGTGGTGGTCTTGCACTTACAGTTCTTTTTATTAAGTAACGGATAAGCCCGAGAAAACACTGGAGGTTGTGAAGTATCGCTTCTAAGGATAAAAATGGCGCTCAAGATGCAAGAGACACGTGAATATACTATTCCAATGCGAATTTATTTTCTGCTACTATAAGCTGAAAAAAAAAAGGTTCAGTTGTGTAAACAGATTTAGGCTACGGAGGTTATACTAATTGATAAATTAGCTTGTGTGGAGGGCACTTCACAGAAGCTGGTACTTCGATTCACCTTCGAAAAGGAAGGAAAAGTACAGAAAGGAACCAAATTGGTTGTGAAATCACTCGTCACATAGCGAGCCGTGTTATAACACGTCACCTATTCGTCTTCGGATAGAAGAGATGTGCACAACTAAGCGCGCTTTCCAAGTTATTCCTTCCTTCCGAGTAGACAGCGACAGACGCGAGCCTGTTGCGCAGAGAGGAATCAGATTCGTTGAACAATATCGCTCGTCATTTAGCGACAGATGCATGTCTCTTTTTCGTCTTAGGGTAGAAGAGATGTAGACTACTAAAGACACTTCCTCAGTTACTTCTCGTATTATGCCTTGCTACCGCGGTCTCGAGCCAGTGCCACCGTATGGAGGTGAACAATAACTTGATCGTGGTACAGCTAGTTCAACATAAGGTGCCGCAATTACTGTTTTCACTCGGCAGCGCTTCAATGGTGAGTTGATGGAAACGTTTCGATATGTCGGGAACATCCCGCGTCGAAGTATCTTTTACTCAAGGGAAGTTGGTGCAAATGCAGTACACAATATTGCGATTTTCATGGACCGCGAATATCAGTGAAAACTTCTTGCATATTAATAAACAATGTGGGCACAAATAGGAACTCCCACGTGTAAGCATGGCAGCTGTTGAAATCTTTTACTAATGTTTATAACTCGAAGTTGATGTTTGCGTAAATGACAGCATGCCCGAAAAACCCACAGACATGTGCGTATGTGAGGAACGTGCTAAATGAAAAATCACACCATCTCCGCTAAAGGGGACCATGAGGCGATGCGAAGCAGCGTTTCGGCATGTCGAGCCCGCGTTTCAGAGGGGAAGTGGAGAGGGGGAGGACAGAGGGAAGGGGAGAGGGGAGGGTAAGTGGGGAGGGAGAAAGTGGAGAGGGGGAGGGAAAGTGGGAGGGGAGGAAAGTGGGAGAGGACGTGTGTGGAGAGGGTTCGCGCATGCGCAGTAGGGGTGGTCACGCCGCACACCACCACCGGATTGAACTCCGCCATAAGATGCTTCGCATCTAATTAAAAAAAACGCGGGAAGTTTGCACTAAGTCGCGTGAAGCTTGCCACAGCGAAGCACGGGCACGTCGCCGCTCGCTGGGCGACCTATTTCTCTATTTCTCTGTAGAGCTGGACGGCCTTCTTTGCTTCTCTTTAGTTTTCTTTATCTTTCTCCCCTCTCTTTATTTCTCTCTCTTCTCTCCGTTCCTTTTTTCTTTTTTGTCTCTGTTCATTTCTATTTCTTTCTTTCTATTTCAATCTCTTTTTCTATTTCCTTCTTTCCTATTTTTGTCTCACTATATTTCTCGTTTGCTTCCTCTTTCTTTCTATCTTTCTCTCTCTCTATTCTTTTCTTTAATTCCCCCATCCTTCTCTTCTTCTACATTTCTTTCTCTCTATTTCTCTTTCTCTCATTCTTCATATGTTGTGCTTTGCCTCTCTCTCCTCAACCTCACATCTCTCCTCCTCAGACTCGCTTACCTTTTCTACCCCATACTGTACAAGGCTACGCTATGTTCTGACAGCGTGCCGGGATAGCTGAGTGGTTAAGACGCTCGCCTTGGGATCGCGGATACGCGGGTTCGAGTGCCGCCGCCTCACGAGGATCTTTTTTCGCCATGATTTTCCCTTTCTTTATATCTTTCTTTCCTTCTGTCTCACTGTTTCTTTCTCTCTTTCTTCCTTCGCCCTCCTCCTCACCCTCACATCTCTGCTTCGCTTTGTGCTTACCCCTTGCTATACGCCGGACAAATCGGCGGAAGTGTTCTGGGAGCGAAGCATAAGATGAAAAAGAGGATGAAGAGAGTGCGTGCCGTTTCATGATGATGATAATCTTGGATCATGATGCAATACGCTAAACTAGAACAGATTCGCCGCTAAAAAAATTTGCCGCCATTTCGCCCAGCCAACGTCAATGTCCAGAAAAGCTGTATCAAACACCGCACATGCTGATGGAAGGGGGCGGGGAGGGTATGTTTTATTATTATTTTAGAGTAATGGTAGCGATTATCGCTGTGTGGTCGCTGTGGTAGACCATGATTGGTTCCGCGGCCATTTTCAGCAAGACGAATTTGTTCCTTTCGTCGAGCATTGTATTCACGCTATTTTTCTGGTGTCTTCAATTTCCATGGTCTACCCGTGGTAGTCTTAGAATGAACTGAATTAGTTGCTAGACGGGTCTTCCTTTTATATAAGAAAGCGGAAAACACGCGCGGGGAGAAGGAAGAACCGTGTGACGTCTTTTGAAGCCCTCATGTGAAGTGCAAAGCAGCTGCAACCTAATCTTTACCGCGAATGCATGTGAAGATGCTCCCATTGTTCACAGGCGCCTCGTCATCCATCATGGGGTTTTGGTGCTTATTTTGTGGTTTTCTTTATTGAAACGAATACTGATCTCTTGCTGTATGCCTGATTGCAAAGAGAGATATGCCGTTTGCCTTCAATTATTAAAATGCCTGGATAGCCGCGTGGTTAAAACGCTTGCCTTCGGATTGTGGGTACGCAGATACTAATCCCGCCACCTCGAGAAAACTTGTTTTTTCGCCAATAATACTTCTATTTCCTCCTCTCTCTTTCTTTCTTTCTCTCACCCTCTTGCTATACGCCGCCCGTCTGTTGTCCAATTTCTGGGGCACATACCCGTTTATGATGATGATAGTTGAATGCTTACGCCACAAAATTTTCCGATCAACGAGAGGTATACAGATTCACTGTTAAATAAAGTCGTGTGACATCAGAAAAAAATATACAGCTAAAGCTCATTTCCTGTGGCAATTAGCGCTCATCTCTTATTTGTTCACCTGACGTGCGAACCTCCTAATCGTCGGGCCTAGTCACGCATTCGGCAGACGAGGTTCTTCTGTGTACAGACAGAGAGGCCTCAAGAGTTAAATTTTCAGATCACGGTCCAAACGCAAAATGGTAAAAAGACATTGTTTAAACATTCAGTTCGCGCCGCACAACCTCTTGAGGGAATCCGCCCATGACCTCCTTATTGACCTGTAGCCAGGGTCAGCTGCAAGCGACGATGAGTCTGTTCTAAGGACTAATATTTGCTTTACGCAATCACTGGCCCCGCGCGAATAGCGAAGCGCACCTCAATGGGGGAACGTGGGATTAACTATGTAAAGTATACATATGTAAAAACGTTCAAAAATTTCCCAGAGTGGCCGAGCTGAAGAATGCAAATCGTGCAAATATAGAGGCGCACACATCGAGCAAACCCAGAAAATTTCTTCAGAAGCCCCGCTGCTGATACCTCTACACATTGCTCTTGCAGCAGCTTTAGTCGATCAACGAAACGAATGTCAGTTAACAAGTAATGTTCAGAATCACGTGTCTGCACCCAACAGTGTGCAAAGGCGGGCACCTGCATCACGCTCCTGCAATATTTGCCCCTGTCAGCGGGCGAAGTCATGCTGTAGGCTTTATTTTTGTAATCGTGACTTTGAGCGTGACGCTGAGAGAAGCGTCAATGTCGCAAAAAGCCCTGATTTTACAAGCAGCTGTTATATTACGTCAAGTAAGGACGTTGTAGGTCTATCATGACCAGAGTTACCGTTAATGGCTACTTTACGTGATATTGGCTACCTTACGACCCCGTCTGGCGATGAAAATTTCAAGTTGGCTCCATAGTTACTTTCAGGCTACTTTTGAAGGTCTGTGTTGACCCATTAAGTGGCCATTTTTCTTTTTATTTGCAGATAAAATAGTCTGTTTCTAAGCTTTTCTCTCGTGTCAGCCGATGCGCGTGGTGCCCTTCTCCACGCCAGCAGGCTGGTGCGCATCGATGTGCCCCAAAACAACGCGCGGCGCGCCTGCAAATACGAAGTGGCGAAGTTGCGTGCATGTTGACAAACGCGTGGTTGGTAGGTTGGCTCACGCTGCCCTCCATCTATGCTGATGCTACGTGTAAGTTTCTAATCTTGATGCGCAGCACGTGTTCTAGTGTGAACTTGATAAAAACAGAAGTCTGCAACAAAATCAAGCTGGGCTGTTCATCTTCAAGCAGATTATACTATCTGTAGCTAGAATGGTATATGCAAACTCTACTAATGAAATTCGGTGTGCGGCTTCAGGTAAAAAAATGCTGCAATGTTTAATGTTCCTACTGACTTGTTGGCTGGAATGTTCGAATATCACTCTGTATCTGGCAAGAACTCTATCAATTTTGCACAAACCAAACACAGGCGCACTGAATTTATTATAAATTATTCACTTATTTGCAACTCATCTGTGGCCTAAAGAACAAGCGAGGGAAAAACAAAACTTGCTCTTATATTTGTGGTCTTGCTTATTCAGAAACGGTATTGTTCATTATACAATAATAAAGACTGCACTCATAATTCCGCTTCTGTTCTATTTGGCTACAAATCTGGCGATAAAACTATAAAAGCGTGGCTACTTTAGCTACTTTTAGCTTGAATTCAGGCTCCTTTTCATATCCACCCAACGGCAACCCTGATCCCGACCCTTTATTCACACGGGGTCGACACGATAAGCTAAACCTGAAACTATGTCTAAAGCATGGATTTCATAGACGTACAAGGAAACGGTGTCGGATTATTAAGCGCCATTCCCCGAGCTTACTCAGCTTCTTCAGGGTTTCGTGGTGTGGTTCGAAGAAAAGGCTGTCCATTTTTTTTTTACAATGTCGGTGCACATTAGTGCCAACATTCCGTGCTTACGTTGATTACATCGGTAGCCAACATACATTCGTTGTCTAGAAAACACTGCGGCAGCATGGACGAGTATGTGGCGCCGGAGCCTTCCTGGCCTCAGAGCTCACCATTGTAGAAGTCTATATAAGCTCTTTTTTTTTTCTTTTTGCAAAACACGAATGCGGCTGATTTAAGCGCCCGACTGTTGCTACGTTGTTCTATGCTTGTGAGTCATCTATACCAATGCCTTCTTTCGCTATTTCCCTCTCTTATTATTCCAGCCCCCGACGTATAGAATGGCAGACTGGACAGAGCTTAGCTAACATCCCTGCCTCCCCTTCGCTTCATTTCTCTTTGCAATGGACAGTGGTTTTTTGTCTGTTAGATGGGTATTGACGTTGTCGTAATGACTTTGTGGCACCTTACGCCATTTTCTCCTGTTAATTTCTTTGATACCCCCCCCCCCACCCTGGTCCCTCTTTCTCCTCTGTTGTGCAATGTAACAAAGTGGAGACGTATTCAGCTTAACTTGGCTGTCTTGCGTTTGCTTCTCTCTCACTCTCTTTCTCTCTTCGTCCCAGCGACGGCTCCCTTTGGGTGTGAGAAGCTGACCGCGAAGCCTGTGTGTGTGCCACCAGCGTTCACAAGAAGCTCGCTCTGCGTAACCTAATCGCTCGAGCAAATGCTTTCGTCGGTGCAAGCTCACCTGTACGAGCTGGAAGAACTGTGACGCCTTGGCGATGGGGTCGGTGACGGCGTTGCATGCTGCGCCGAACAGCACCAGTTTCTTTGGCCGCTTGTCGATCATGTCGAACAGGGCCTTCATGCCCACCGCTGGGTCGCACTGCGCACATAGGAGAAAGAGAATACCCCCGTTAGTCGACGTCTGACGACAGCGTTTTATTGAAAATCACAAAGAGTTCAAAAAAAGAAATTACTGGTCAAAACCAACCCTGACTTTTGTCTTAGTAATGAATATCTGGCGCGAAGGCAACACAAGGACGAATGAGGAGAATACACGTAGCAGTTGCGAGGCTTTTGTCCACGTGTATGCGACACCGTGGGATTGAGATCCAATGAAAACAATCTTATCCAGCAATGACTCCCAATGCTTGCTACTATATGTTTTCCCTTTCCCAAATGAGCAGGCAGGCGTTGTGCGCCTTTAGGTGGCAGTTGTCAGCCTGTTCTCTCCCTATTTCCTCTGTGTTTTCGTGTTTTCTATGTATTCAAACCAAATAAATAAGTAGAAATAAATACCAATTAGCTAACGCGAATCATATTAGTTTAGCCAACATACAACCCTAGCCGAAATTGTCCATCATTTGGCTCACAATAACCAGTATTAACCAGTCCTAACTAATACTAGTAGTATGTGGGTAAATACGGTAGGCCTGGAGGAGTCCACTGCTTACCCTTTTCAAATAGCGAGCGTGAGGGAAGTTGAGGAGGAAGAGGGGTTGGTTGTTTCTACTGATATGCCTTGCTTACGTAATAAGAAAATAGGCAGCCACGTACCGAAGTATGTACTGACAGATGAACTAATTCTTGGGAAAAAAATTGGCCGCGTATCTGCGTGCTACGCTGCAAATGTCGTCGAAAGACGATAGTCTTCTGCCGCTCGTTTTTTTTTTCCTGCTGGCCGTTTCTGCGCCATTACAGCGCAGCCTAAGAAACACTAGGGTCTTTAGAATTACGTATCATGTATTTTCTAGTAAGAAAACACACCACCTAATACTTACGTATTGATGTTGCGCCTCAGATATGCGTAATATTTGCTTTTTGATCGACAATGTTCACAAGTATGAACGCAGCTGCCAGTTCAAGATGGCTGGGCGTTCAGCAAGTGCTTAAACTTTGGCCGGGTGGCTGAATCGTGTCACAGACAGACAGACAGACAGACCAAAATTTCTTCGTTTAAGTTCCCCAAGAAAGATTGTCGTCTTTAAAAAAACTGGGACGCATTAAGCATGTTTCGTTGGCTGTGCGATGAAGCGTAATAAGTTGAAAAAAGGAATTTAAACATACTAGTCTTGATATTACAAGCAAATACCTACGCGCAAAGCGCAACGTTGCTTTAAACCAAGTTAATTTGTGATGCCAGCAATGTCTCTCATCAGTATTCACCAACGTTCGCATTTAATTACAAAGGCAGCATTTGTGCATTCGTACGTTCTTGTACCACACGTACACGCACGTGTTAATATGCCAGATATGCAAATGTTAACAGGGTTCTGGCTCTCCGTCTTCCACGGTTGCAGTGAAGGCTAGGGATTGTTCTAGGTGGCTTCTTAAATGGACCCTTTTGTTTGGACTGCTAATTTTGCGCGGGCCTTTATTGTATGCACCTCCTTGTGAACCGCATGTACTACTTTCATCTTTCGCCAAGCATTTCATCTCCAACATCTCGGACCTTTTTTTGTTCGAACGAGGTAACATGTTTAGCAGGGCTTATTTTTAATATATCTTAAATTTTTCTCCAGACATCTCGCGATTGCGCACGTACAAGATAACATTTTGTGCATTCAAAGTACACGTTTATAATAATAATAATAATAATAATAATAATAATAATAATAATAATAATAATAATAATAATAATAATAATAATAATAATAATAATAATAATCTCCTTTACACGACGCGTGATAAGAACTGCGGACGGTTCATATATGGGAACTAATTCTGAAGAGGCGTGCACAAGATATAATCTTTAGCTCTGAACTAGATAAGTGTATTTTATAGAACAGACTGCCAACATATCTTTTCTTTGACGAGGAAAATGAGTTAGATCAACGAAACTTTTAATGGAAGTAGCATCCGCTGTTCCGCAATCGTTAGTAACAATAAATCGAGCAACGTGAGTTTGACGAGAGTTATTATTTTTACTTATGCCAAGGAAGTATAGGAAGATTAGATACTTTCGTTCTTCCAACAACAAAAATTGTGAAACCAATGAAACGATGGCACGACGTGAAGCAGGGGCGTAGGCAGAATTTTTTTTTTTTTGGGGGGGGGGGGGGGCACCTCCTTGATCTGTAGTGGGGACGAGCAGGCAGATGTGGTCGAGTGTCATTTTCTGCTCTGTATGCTATGGCAAAAAAAAATTTCGGGGGGGGGGGGGCACGGGCCCGGGTGTGCCCTAACGTGGCTACGCCCCTGACGTGAAGCGAATTCGCGCAGCGATGAAGCAATTCACTCGAAAATACCGGATTATTTGTCGTAAAATAAAATTATAATTAACGAGGAAGAGGTTTATGAAGCACCGTGAAAATCCTGTGCAATGAGGTATACAATTGCAGAAAAAAATCCTTTCGGAGCAAGGAGAGATTAAATTGGTAGCAGAGCCTACGCATGGTTCTTTTTTTTTTCGTAACCTTATAAAAGCACTAGAAACTTAAGGCTTAACATTAGAAGATATTGAATTTGTCAAGAAACAGAAAAAAGAAAACTGCATCCTCCACAAAAAAGAAGAGAGAGAGATGAAACCAAAAAAAAAAAATAGAAACTGTCATTTTTTTTTTTTTTTTACTTAAGCGTCCATGTGGCTGCGTGTGCGGGCAAACACTGTCCTGAATCTTGGCTCCACGCCAAGGCGTCGCCTACTTTGCATTTCAGAACACCGCCCCCGTAACTTCACAAACGACGTACGCAGGTTACAACGTTTGGAAACGAGACGATAAACAAACTCGGATTAATTCACAAAACGAAGTTATTCTTGTTTCCATGTTTATAGCGCTGCCATCGAGATGATGACATATGTAGGCTACTTCCAAGTTGTCGCGCGCAATGGACGAACTCCTGGCGTAAACGAGTCCTCCGCTCCTGCCTTTACTTTAAAACGAAAGTCCGCGTTGAATACGACCATTAGACTCACCAACTTTTGTCAGACAGTTCGTAAGAGACCTTGCCTTCTTGTCGCTTCTATATGGCAGCTCGAGCTTGCCATTAATATGTCGCGCCGACAATGAAGAGATTAAGATGTTTTGCGTTCCTATTTTGTTGGCGCGCTTCTTACGTTTTTATGTCAGCTACGGACAAAAAACGCCGGCGGGTCGCAGAACACGGTTAAGCAGTTCCAAGTAAGTGTTTGTCGCGCCGTATGGAAAGCATCAAGCCCCTCTCCTTCCTCTCTTATCTAGGGAGAGGGAAGAGGCGCTGAAGAGGCAGCGAGGGATCCGTATGTTTTCGACGCTGCGTACACTCTATAACAACCCGGATGTCGCTGACGCCCACAAAGAAAGAAGATTGAGCTGCGCCGCCGGTTCGTTTTAGAAAAGGCCGTATGCAAATTCGCAATTAAACCGCTTTTGCGCCGGAAAGACGGCGGCGATGCGCTACATAGCAACACGGTCGACGCGGCGACTTTGTTTATTATTTTTTTACTATTTCCGTTTAACGAATACTGCCGTCGCTTATCTCATGCAGTGTATGCGGGAGTGCTCAGTTTTGTTTCGCAATTTCGACTCGGAACAGCAACAGTTCGCGTTTAAATGCACTCTTCTGCATCACGCCGTTTTTCTTTATTTATTTACCTTTGATTGTTAATACAGCGTTTCTTTGTTTAAAAGCCCTGCACTGGCAAGATCCTTCGTTGCCCTCGAGGCACGAATGAAAGCCGACGCGTCAGCGTGAGTATAATGCTAATGCCTTCGTTTGCAACACACAGTTTAGAAAGCTGCTTGAGTTGCTCAGAGGCGGCAGGCAAATAAAGGCAACTGTGGCGGCGTCGACACGAGTTTTTATTTTGTGTTCAGCAAAATGTTTTTTTTTACAGACTGAATGGGGTGTCAAATGGCGCTGTATAGTAGTTAATCACTAACAACTTAGTTTAGCGAACTATTATCTATAGTTCTATTATCTATTATCTATTATCTATTATCTATAGTACAATGAACTTTGCAAGAACTTTTATCTGAGGAGGCGAAAGTATCCGCCACCGCACAGTAAACTGAACAGGCCTCAGGCATTGACGCTCAGATTCCTGCAGGTCGGGGCATATCCCGGTCCCGCACTCTTGCACAAAATTTACCCAGAAATTCAGACGCCAAACACATGCGCGCTTTGCTCAGACTTTGCCAGCTTAGATCATATGCTCTGGCGGTGCCCTGCGGTGCCCTATGGGATGCTGCGCTACGCAGTACGGATTTCAGGACGCAGCTATGGGCAGTCCAATGGGCCCACGACGTGGCGGACAGGTTAGGCCTATCTGTCCCGACGTGGGAGCGGCCCGCTACGTGCTAGTTCACGCCCCGACGCACCTAAATAAAGTTTTTCCATACCATACCATACCATTGGTTTAACGTGCCTGCCAGCAATATATAGCTGCCAAACGTTGCAGCTGTAGCAGAGTAGCACGAAGAGCACGGACACGACGTTCAAAGCGACCGACGCACTGGCGGAGCATGCGCAAAAGTGTTATCACGTGATCAGGTGGAACGAAGCTGCGATAAAAGCTGAAGAAAGAAGCGTGTAAACGACGCTGCTGCTCGCATCTGTACGTCTGTACTAATACACATCACGTTAGATGCCTTTAATAGGGCAGACGGAAGCATACCTCAAGTTCACAGTGACGTGAACAGCGCGTGAAACACACAAGGACGAATAACCGACGAGGACTAGCGCTGACTTCCAATTGAAATTTATTAACACAAACATGGGAAAACGAGAACAAGATGGCACACGTAATCACTGCTCATTTGAATTGCGCATGACGGCAGACATGGAAAGGGAACCGAGAGACACAAAGAATTAATAAGCAAAAAGCACAAAAAGCGCGAAAAGACATCAAGAAAAGCAACCGGAGTATGTCTACGTTATCGGACCGGATGAACTTAGGTAATTCATTTCTTTGTCGGTGAGGGCGATTAAAGGTTTGCTGATGCAATTGCCTTTAGCGATAGCTGCAGCTTCAATGAATATGCGCGTGCTATCCTGACGATGCCTAAGTAAAATCTGTGTGTTATCAAATGCTGGAGCGCACCCGCATTGTGAACAGTGCATTGCAAGGAAACCTTCTGTCCCTCTGCGTACCTTTTGGTTATGCTCCTGCAAACGTACATTAAGGCACCTGCCCGTCTGGCCGATATAAGTCTGTCCGCATGAGAGTGGAATGCTATGAACAACGCTACTAGAGCAGTTAACGAATTTATCCTTGTGGTTATTTTGCATGCGCTTTCATCGCGCTGTTCTCGTCACTATATGGAATACCAACTAGCCCTGTCACACACCTTACTCAAGTTCACGCCCTATTGTTGCGTCACGAGCTCTGCATTTGACTGAACAAGAACACAATGTCCACTGCATTGTACACAAGAAATCCGTACGGGTTCTGATACGTCACATAATTTTTTTCGGCTTGGTCACTGTTCATAATTTTCTTCGGCAAAGTAGCGCGCAGTAGTATTTTACTACAATAATAAACTTTGTCTGATTGAAGTCTTTCTCACCGTGAGCACCCCCACCCTTCTCCCCTCCCACGCAACCTGTCGTTCACGTAAGTGCCCCCGGTGATCCGTAAACGCCAGGTTTGCCGACGAGCCAAAGAAAATGTGGAGAGAGATGATGTTTCGAGGTTAGGAGAGACACTAGGGTGTTTCAACAGCGCCTACGGTGTTATCGCACTTTCGTGGTCGGCGCGCAACTTTTAAATCTCGAGATACAACGGATGAACACAAAAGAACTATCATCATCATGAACGGGTATGTGCACCAGAAATTGGGCAAATCTCACTACTCAACCCTGTTCCACTAAAAATGAAGAAGGCAAATAAAGACGTAGATAGAAAGAAAGAAAAAGGAAGGGAAGAAAGACAAAAAAGAGAAAGACAGAATCAAAGAAGGAAGGAAACATCTAGCATGAAAAGATAGAGAAGGAGGGAAATCGACAAAAAAAAAAGGAAAGACGAACAGAAAGAGAAAGAAAGAAAGAGTGAGAGAAACCGAAAGAAAAAAAGGAAGAAAAACCGGAAAAAGAAAAAAAAGAAAGAAAAAGAAAGAAAGAAAGAAAGACCGATAATAAAAGAAAGGGAGAGAAGGAACTAAAGAGGAAGCGAGAAAAAATAGAAAGAAAGTAACCAGAGAAAGACAGAGAATCAAAGAAAGAGAGAGAAAATTAACTGAATAGAGAGAGAGAGAGAGAAAAGTAGAAAGAAAGTAACCGGCGTTATCCAGAAGACTTGAAGATCGACCAGCTTCGCAGTGCCAAGCTTTGCGTGACTTAGTGAAGACTTCCCGTGATTTCTTAATCAGCAAAAATTCCATTAGCCACTTTGATAATCTCGTCACCTTACCGCACGCAATGAGTGAACTGCGGGGCTAAAAAAAGTTGTGTAAAAGTTATGTGCTGACCACGACGGTACGGCATTTCCGTACCTACCCTGCCATAAACCGGCACCACTATAACAATCTGCTAATTTCTTTAGCCCATAGGAAGCCCGACACATGCAGCGTCGATTTGGGGAGGGGGAAGGAGGTGAGGGGGAGGTGGAACATAGTTAATATCGTGGAAAGGACAGGTAACGTACTTCACGTATTGGAGATGAGTATTCACGCCATATATACCAAGTGTAAAATTACTTTTCTTTCGACCTTGGCGTCACTTTGAATGGAACTCGTGCAGGCCCCCGCATTTGAGGCGGACGTTCTTGCTCTTTTAGATTGCGGGCAAAGTAAAACTCTCTACGGAGAGCTTTAGTTTGTCCGCGAACTTCTTTGCGTTAGCGTTATAACGGATACCGTAGCCGTAAGCATGAGAGGCCGAATATATGGTACCATCTGGCGGAGTCGAGATTAACCAGGCAAGCAAATGCAGAAATAGTACAATCTCTGCTGGTACAATCTTTCCCTCGTTGAAGATACTAGCGAAGACAAACAAACGTGTCTGTTATTGCGGTTGCACGAAGCGTCACAAGGTGTCGATAGCTTCCGTCCGGTAACCCGGTATTTCGAAAACCCCTTTGCGTACACCGGAATACCGGACGAGATGAAAACCTCCCGTTCTGTCTCCGAAGACGCGAAAGTCTCGACGAAACGCCCGCGCAAAGAACGAGAGTGTGCGAGAAAACAAAAATAAAAAAGAGGGAGAAAGACGGTCCACCATCCCCGTATACGCGGCAGAGGGCTCGGTCGGTCACGGGGCAGCTCACAAAACGATCGAGGCCATTAGGCGATCGGGGCACGCGGGTTCGTGTCTTTGCGGAGGGTGGAAGGAATAGGGCGGTGACGACGGCCCCGGACCGGAGACACCGACGAGTGCCGGTGTGTGGGGATGGGGGGGCAAGCGGCCGGGAAATCGACACCGTCGCAGCAGCAGCGCGGGGGCGCGGTTTGCCATCCCTGGTCGATCAATGAAGAGCTTGCGCCGCTGTTACGCCGCCCCGTGCTACTGTCGCGAGCGGGATGGCAGAGGTTGACGGACGGGGCACGAAGAGTTCGCGGCGTTAAAATAAGCGATTGTTGCGTTCAATATAGTGCACTTGTTTACATTTATGGCCATCATTATCGTCATCAGCCTGCCATGTGTCCACTGCAGAGCGAAGGACTTTCCCAATCACGGTGGTGCCGGGTGGTGGTGTTGCCACAGGCGGGGTTAGCCATGCAGACCTTGGCGGCAATTACTCCGCCTGAGCGACCATGCAGTATGCCTCGCCACCAGACATCGCTTAAACCCGTCTCTCGCGGGAAACGTAAAAGAACACCATTCACTTCGTTGCGAATAATCTGCACCACCTTCCGAGAACACAATCTCTTCACAGCTTCCGTGGGGAAAACCTATTTTCTTCATATTGTCAATTAGTCGCTCTGTTTCGCAGCAAAAGAGCTTACAGGACCAGGTGTAGTAGTCTGTGTCCCCTACTTCTCTCAAACCCATCTTTCGTACTGCAAAAACTGAGACGGAAAACGCATATGCCCGATGTACTTGAAAGTTCGTGTACTGAAACCAAGAACTCCGCTTCACAGCCACATCGC
This sequence comes from Rhipicephalus sanguineus, assembly GCF_013339695.2. Lineage (NCBI taxonomy): Eukaryota > Metazoa > Arthropoda > Arachnida > Ixodida > Ixodidae > Rhipicephalus > Rhipicephalus sanguineus. Next base: position 38,466,660 of record NC_051184.2, on the reverse strand, counting down.
CAGCGCAACGCAAGAGCTGCACACCCACGACGAGGACAATAAGAAAAAAAAAAATGCGCCACAGCGCTCTTCACAGCGTTAGACTGTTTTGTTTGCCCGCTGTGAGGCTGTCCTGTTTATGAGGGGGCCAGGTTCACCTCATGCTGCTAACTGCAGCTTTAATTGCCTGGTCATCCTTGCAATTCAATTGCAAATAATTTCAATTCAATTCAATTCCGTCCTGTCCTTGTGGTGCGTTGATGGGTTGCAATGCTACGCTAAGAAGCCCAAGTTTTCAGTATTTTCAACGCAAGAGGTCCGAACTGGAGGCTCTTTCTGACTAAGCCTCGATTGTCGTGTCCTCCAGCTTGTGTCCACGTTCACGGTGTGTTCTGTGAATATTTAATGTAACATGCGGCTTCGGAGTGCGGTTCCTTGCTACAGTACAGATATGCACAAGGTGACAGGCCATGTATTTGTGCACAGGGCCATGGCCCAGGTCGTGTTTTTTCTTCAGTCAACGCTGACGTAACCACGTCCTACCGGGACAGTATTGCTATTGATTGATTGACTGATTGAGTGATTTTTGGTGGTAACGGAGGGAGTGAGAAAAAGAGTACTGAGAGGGCGGGAATGCTTTAAAGCGACGCGGAGACTACAAGACACCGCGGTAAAGAGCTCCGGCAATTATCGTTCACCTGAGTCTATCAACCATGACTGTTTCTGAAGTTGGCCAACGCGAGAATTGAATTTTAAAGCAGGGCGAGTGCCAAAAGCAGTCAGGTTGCCATAGATACCGACTCTGCCATCAGTATCAAATTTTCGCGTAGGCTGTGACGATATGTTTGCCGTGTCCAGTATTTTTTTTTTTGGCCTGGGAACAATACATTGCAATATTGTGTTCCAGCATTTACCACAACATGAATTCGTCATGGGGCTACCAGTACGGATTCTTAGAAAGTCTCCGCAAGTCTTTACTAAGTCTCCGTTTTAGTAGCGTTTTTTTTAACACGAAAGTGTTTTATGCCGGGGTCCACCAAGTACATCCGTCACGGATATGACGTTGATAAAATGGACGCCAACGAGTGAGAAAGAAAAAAAACCAAGAAAAAGATACCCCACCGCTGGGAATCGAACCCACGACGTTGCGGCCGCGACGGCAAGCGGCCCTACGCTCTACCGACTAAGCCAACTCGGGAGATGCTAGGCACGGCGCGAACGCGCCTTATATCTTTCACACCTCTTTCGCCGGCGGGCGGAGCGGGGCGGTGCCGCCGTCTTGTGAGAGGTGAAAAGAAGTATGCTTCACGATCGACACTTACTAGCGCTTACTCCGAGATTGCACGTGATATCGGAGGTCATGGTTAAAGCGTCTCGATACCAGAGAGGTAGACTGGCCGCGCTGGCGTCGCCGAGGCACCCTTGACGCAGTTACGTTCTTGCCTTTGGATTCGTGTTAGCGTGCGTCGCCTCATCGGAGTAGTGCAGCTGCCACGTGCACGAACGGGAGTTCTCTGCCGCCGACTGGCTTCAATTGCGAGAGCACCGACTAACAAAACTGCTGCAATATGCGTTGCAGAAATGACGCTATTTCGACAGGCGAATGTCGTGCTTTGGTGGAGCGAGAGCAGGGCCTGCGAGACAGATGCCAGCGCGACGCACGCGTTTGCGGCTCAGGCTACGAACCTTTACCTCCCGCGTTGCTGAAGTGCAGTGTGTGTTATGTATGCATGAGCACAGGCGTCGGCTACCCATTACTAGAACGCGCACACCGTGCCGTTTCTCTCCTTAATTGACGACACTTTGGAGAAGCGCATACCGGGTACCAGTGTTGATTATGAGCTTGTTGATATCATCCTTACGCGGGATTCACGATTCGCTGTGTCCAAATATATGTTCGCACCGTCAGCTACCACAATGGTTTAATCATGATCATGGGCGTTAGTCGTCGCGATAGAGACATGCTGTCAACATGGGTGCATCCACGTCAAACGGTGCTATAGCTGCCAAACACGAATAGACATTGTACAAGCTCTCATATGTCATAAGCACTACTTCTGTGAAGACACGTTTCACTTTCGTGTTATACCGATTCCTATGACGGAGGGATCAGCCATGTTTTTTTCACATCGCTGTAACAGTGCTCGTTCGTTCCTGTACAAATTTCAAATTCACGGCGAGCATATCAACGCGACAGGAAAGGTTGTAAAACGACAGAAGAAACCTTGCCGAAAAGCAATATGCGCCGAGGCACTCAGACACGAGATGCACAGAGTCTCCCGTGGGGAAACAGAAGAGCTCCTCCTCCAACAGTCCGAAACACGCTTCTCTACTTCGGTCCACTAGCGTCCCTGACACTTCATCTGGGAAGGTGTCTTCTCACGCCTTCTTTCCGTGACATGACGTCCCGCAGAAGACGCTAGAAAAGAAAAAGAAAAGCGTAAATTCATCCAACACCACCTAGACTAGATCCCGCCTTGGTGGGTGAAGGCGGGCAGCCATCGCTCCTCTTTTTGTTCCCCCCAAACTCTTCTTCCACCGTTCGCGGGTCCGTCCTCTCTCTTTCGAGACAGCGGCGGACTATACGAAGATCAGAAGGCGTGCGATTCACGCGTCCCCGCCAGATGCACACAAACGCCGCGAGCTTGCCCCGCTGGCAGCGGCCTCTCCCCCTCTTGCTCCCCCCCTTTTTTTCCACCTCGTAGCATCACGCCAGTGCGAGCCATCGCGAATGCAGGGGGCTTTTCTCCGCTCCACGTCGCCTTATATACTGGCGAGCGTGCTCACGCACGCACTCGGAAGGAATCCCCAATCTGCGGCCGGTGCTGAATAATGGATGAGGAACTGGGTCCTTGTAAGGACTCCCCCACCGCTTCCACCTCTTCTTTTTCCCTATGCCGCTCCTTTTTTCCCTTTTTGGGGAACGCACAGTGTGTGTGTGTGTGTGTGTGTGTGTGTGTGTGTGTGTGTGTGTGTGTGTGTGTGTGTGTGTGTGTGTGTGTGTGTGTGTGTGTGTGTGTGTGTGTGTCTGTGTCTGTGTGGACTTGTTTTGCTGTTCCCCTATTGCGGCTCAGTTGTCCTTGCTGGCGCTTTTTGAGGTGGACGTGGTCTGCCGTGCGGCCCACGATGAGGGAGGCATGTGACGGGAGGGTTGAGGGAAAGAGCAGTCGGGAAAGGGAGGTGCAAGCGTCCCGAATGGGAGCACGGACGTTCGACGTGGCACCGAAGGCGCGTCACTTGGCGTGCATGCTGCTCGAGATCCGTTTGTGCGATGAGAGGAAAAGGGGGCGTTCTGGAGTAACGGAGAACAGCTTTCTCGCGAAAAAACATAACAAAGCAACACAAAGCAAAACAACCATCATCAGGGTTCTCCCAAAGGGAACACCTGAAATCGAAAGTGCCCAGAAGGAAGAAAGGAGTAGATGAAACTATATAAAAAGAAACACAGAGTTTATAGAAGAAAAAAGACACGATCAACGGACATTGCTTTCCCATATTCTGACCCCCCCCCCCCTCACCCCTCAACCCATTTTCACGACATTGACATTCAGCGTTTCCCCAGGAGAACACATACAAAAAAAAACCTCTTCTCGCCATCCCATCCCTTACGTCTTCCTCCTCAATCGATGCGCGCGTGGACGCTCCCAGGTGTATTTACAACGGGACCGTGCCGTGACGGTCCATCTTCTCGTCCTGACGTATGTGCAGCAGCCGTGCCAACTTTTGCGCTTTCGTATGCACTTGAATCACGCGCGAACCATATCTAGTAGTGTAGGTGCTCGGGATCTCGTGTTGCGAAAGAAATGGTCCGAAAGCAGCGCAGCTGCGCAAGGCACGTAAGCAAACAAACGATGAGAACGGATGTGAAAGGTAAGCAAAGGCTGTAAGAAAGGCGAAAAGGGGTTTACTGCCATGCGATATATATATATATATATATATACCTAGGAAACGAACGGTGGGGAGGCTGTCCCTATTTTGGGGAAACGAGGGAAAAGAGGGATCTCATTTTCATTTTTAGGGGATGGTCGCTTGGGCGTGGAACTGCAAGGCCGACAGGAAATGGCGCAGCGTGTGGAAAGACAAAGAAAGAAAGAAAGAAAGAAAGAAAGAAAGAAAGAAAGAAAGAAAGAAAGAAAGAAAGAAAGAAAGAAAGAAAGAAAGAAAGAAAGAAAGAAAGAAAGAAAGAAAGAAAGAAAGAAAGAAAGAAAGGCAATGAGAAAAGGGGAGAGTGTGTTTCAGGAACGCCAGATGCCCGCGTCATACGCGTTCACCCGAACGGACACGAGCTCGGTCACCGTCACCACCGGATGTTCCCAGAGTGGACCGCGTATCTACTGAGACGGGATGGCAAAAAAAGAACCTAAACAGCGAAATGGGGTGAAGCAGTAAAGCTAACACGATGTCGACCGCCGCCTCGTTTATCATTTTTCTCATCTCGTTTCTTTGTCTTGTTTTTACTGATATTCACGCTCTCATCGAAAGTATACGGGACTCATTTCGGATTCAGGAAAGCATTAGAGGTTAGCCTATTCGTGTAGTTTATACACGGTTAGGTTAGGTCGCAGCACCCCGGAGTTTTTCTTTTTTTTTTCTTATCTTGTGTCAAAGCTACAAAAAAAAAATAAAGCGGATGCCTTTCGAATTGAGCTTTGCATTTAGAAATAGGCAGAGCGTGAACGTCTAGTGTAAAAGAAAAAAGCAAAAAAACCGTAGAGTGATAATTTCACAGCTTTATAGTGTACATAAAGAGAAGCTGAATACGTGAAAGTTACCCAGACGTGTTCATTCCGAAGAGGAATAGAAAAATATGCAGGAGAAGTCATCACTGTAAATAATTGGCCTCGATTTTCACGCATTTCGGCATGGTAACATCGATGTTGTCGAAAGACCTCGCATAACTCTCAAGGAACCCTAAAATGGAAGGCCCAACTTTTTGTTCCTGTGTGCGTGCGTGTGCGTATGTGTTCGTGCGCGCGTGCGTGTGTGCGAGCGTGCGTGCTGATAGGTTCGCTTATGACGCAATGTATTTGCCACAGAAATTAACAGAGCTGCTTTGGAAGCTTCAGGAGAGTGTTTTGCAATTTATGGTCCAAGTGTAAATTACGTACGCTTTTCGGTCGCATGTGTCAGCATCGCGTGACGCCCACTCATTCTCTCTCTTTCTATCTCGCGATAAGTTGTTTTCCCTGTTCACGCAGTAGCAACAGTGAATACGCGTTACAGTAGCTCACTAATAGTTAGTATAACAGTTACTGACTTGAGCTATAGTAGCCAGAGTTAATGAGCGCACGCTGCACGCGATGGCGCGGGGCAAACTCACTCATGAGTCGACTCACTCAGGCTTACTCAGACTCAGATCGAACAGTGAGTCTGAGTATGAGTGAGTCCGGGTGATTTACGTACTGGTGAGCTTGAGCCCAAGTGAGTCCGACTGAGAAAAATTTTGGTGAGTCTGAGTCCGAGTGAGTCAGGTTGAGGAAAATTTTGTTTAGTCGGAATCCAAGTGAGCCTAATGGCAAAATATATTGCTTGAGTGAGTGTGTGTGGGCTCGGCATGTTTTTGCCATCCTATGACTCCTACCACCTATGATACTACGTACGACAAGCGGAATACACACAACTGCCTAACGACAACATTACGAAATGCAAGTTAACCAGTACAGTACTGCTCTGTGTGAACTCTGCCGGCAGAGTTTGAACCTTCACGTCGACAGTTCGTGAAACAGCTGGTGGTGGTGGTGTTGCCACGGGCAAGGTTACCCTGGCGGAGCAGGCCGGCAATTCCTGCTCCTGAGCGACTCTTTCCATGCAGTTTATATCTCACCGTGTATCACTTAAATGTATCTCTCGTAGAAAACGTTAAATATAATATAATAACAATAATTGTTGCGGTTTTACGTCCCAGAACCCCGATGTCATTATGAGGGACGCCGTATAGTGGAGGAGGAAGAGAAATACGGAATTACAGGGAGGTTAGCCAGTTCTCAGACCGGCTGGCTACCCTGTGCTGGGGAAAGGGGTTTGGGGTATAAAAGATGACAGAAAAAAGACGTTACAAAAAAAGAGAGAGAAAAGGAATAATACGGTAAACGACACTGCTTAAAGTCTGTCTCTGAGACTATAGTTGTTCGCAAGAACCGTAACAACGCTATCAAGCTTTTCCTGCCGAGGACGGTTTCGGCCAGTGTCCTAAAACCGTTTTTTCCGACAATGGGCGATTGTCAAGTCTGTCTGACACTTTTGACATTTATTTTATTGGTGCACTGAAGCGAGGACACTCACAGAGGATATGGGTGATTGCCTCCTCGCAGCTACAGTTATGACATGTCGGGCTGCTGACTATTCTGATTCGAAATGAGTAAGCATTCGTGAAGGCCATGCCGAGCCACAGGCCGCACAGGAGCGTCTCTTCAGCTCTAGGGCTCCGGAAATTTCGACCACCTGGTGTTCTCTACGGTGGACCTAAATCTTAGTACACGAGCCTTAAGCATTCTCGCCTTTATCGAAAATGCGGCTGCCACGGCCGGGATTCGATCCTGTGACCTTCAGGTAAGCTGTCGAGCACCATAACCACTTGGCCGCCGCGGCGGGGACAAAATGCAAAAGAATACCTGGCAATTCCTTGCTGTTCAACTTGGAGTTACTGTATATGCTACCTTTAGGTAGCAGAGTTGCGCATAGGTCTGGCTAGCAACCACAGCTATGCGGTGAAGTCACACTCCGTTTTTGCAGGCGACATGCCTACCATGCCGCCGATTAACATGCCTGGCGTGTCGAAGACCGGCGATAAACATCGATGACTAGCGTTAAATCAGTTCGCTGCAGCGGTGGCGTCGACAAAGATTGGCCGAGCGTCAGCTTCTCCGCAATGCATGGTTGCTAGCGGCGTTTCGAAGTCAGACGCGCAACACTGCTACTTTAAGGTAGCATATAAGTAACTCTAGTTCAACCTTGTTCAACCAGAAGCGAACCGCCCTCTTGCGACAGCTAGTCGCGTATTTTTTCTCCTTTGCATTGTGGCCTAGCTAGCCTGCGTCGTTTCTTGACGTGTTAGCAAAGCCGGTCAACGCGAGGGCGTGCACCGTATTGGCGGTACCAAGTTACGCAGCCCGCCTAACCCGCCACCGGCGTTCGATACCGGCGCTGACCTCAATAGAGCCTGTCGCAATGTACGAAAGGGGAAGGTTTAACGCTGAGTGCCACGGCACGTGGCTTGAGTGAACACGCATGTGGGTCAGGGCAAGGCGGGTGGGGTCAAGGGTGAGTCGCGGAGTCGCCGAATCGAGGGGCGTCGGGCGTGATATGCTACGCCGGCGCTTGGCGCGGTCGCGACCCGGCGACAGACCGTTGGTGTCAATTCAGTGCTGTATTGCGATGAGTAACTTCAATGGACGTTTATGAATCAAACTGATCCGGTCGCTCGTTTGTAGACATTTTTTTTTTTTGGGGGGGGGGGGGGTTACTCATTTTTGTTCAAGTGTTCGTAATTTTTCTCTTTACTCTCTTATCTTCTTTCTTCTTTATCTCCTCCATCTTCCTTTCCTCTATCTCATCCCTCCTCCCGAAAGAGTTGGCCGGCGTTGTCCCCCTCTCGGTGGCAGTTGTCAGCCTGCTCTATATTTATTTTCCTCTGTGTCCTTGTGTATCTGTGTACGCATATGAAATAATAATAATAATAATAATAATAATAATAATAATAATAATAATAATAATAATAATAATAATAATAATAATAATAATAATAATAATAATAATAATAATAACAGAAGAAGAAGAACAAACAATTTGTAGGGTTAGAATTTGAATATGGGTGTCTCACGAAAATCTTGTCTAGTCGGGATTAGTGTCACTAAACGGCTAAATGGGCGTAGACTGTACATATAAAATAACAATCAGACTTTCCGTATCCAGTACAAGGGCCTTGTTGACCATGTAAACAGGGATCCATTGCGGGAACCGCAACGTCATGTTATTATTATTTTATGTCTATGGTAAATCGTCTTATGACTTCTGACTACAGCAGTCGCACTTTCTTATACAGGGTGATTCTTTATTAGAACTGACCTATTTCATTGAGCTGTAGATTTATTAAAATGTAGCGGATTTTATTGCGGTTTGTGGCAAAACATTCAGGAAGGATGAAAATTTAGTGGCCCGTGCCGGTTCTGGATGCGCAACGCGGAAGAAAATGAATAAATCAGAAATATCGAAAACTGCAAAATTCTATGCAAGGAGGGATGACTAGTTCGGCGCAGCGTTCGCGTCAGCCAGCTGCGGTGTCAGTTGGCGACGCCAAGTTCATCGCGTTACCTTGACGCGAAAACCGAGTCCTCTATATACACCCGCGCGCGCGCCGCGACGCGACCCCTTCACGCATGCGCATTCTTGCGCACACGGCATACCTCTTGTGTGGAAATACGAGGAATGTAGCGGTTTTTGTTATTTCTAATTTATTGCTTTTTGTCTGCGTTGAACATAAAAACGGGACGGGCTATTAAACATTCGTCCTTCCTGAATTTTTTGCCGTAGACCGCATTAAAATCGGATAACTTGCAACAAAACTACAGCACAATGAAAAATCTCTGTTCCAAAAAGGATCACCCCGTAGAATAACGTATGGATCGGGCCAGCGTATGCGCGCACCCTAACACGACACTCAGTGCAGAGAGAAAGGAGACTCAAGGACAAACGGGTAGCTGCAGCGGGTGGCCCAGCGGCTGCGTCCTTGCGCTGCTTAGCGAAATGTCGCTCGTCGAATCCCAGCCCCTTCAGTCCAACTGCAGTATTTGAGTCTGGGTGCAGTATTAGAAAACGTGCACTCTCTCTCTGCACTAAAGCTAAAGTTGACGGGATCAAAAACTAGTACTTACACAGATTTTTTACACTTTATACAAGGAAGTCAACAACGCCACCGATTTCCTGCCAGTTTTATTTTTAGGAATTTTTTTAAATACTCGGAAAACCAGAAGTGAGTGCTCGACCGGAAGTGCTTGGAAGAGAAGCAAGAGCGTAACTCGGTGCTGGTGCCACTAAAAGCAAATCTTTTTTTTTCTGGAATGAGGAGAAAATTGGTTTGAATATTAAGAGTGCTAAAACAAACAAAGTTCGCTGAAGTTGGCTCGAGGTGCCTTTTGTGGGAAGCTCTGTGGCTCTGTCAGAAGATTTCTCTTGTACTCTTTGATATTCGCAAGGGATAAGTACAGCGAAAAAAATATAGAAACTGAAATATTGTCCGGCTATGCCAAGCAACGTCGCATTTTGTGAAAGAACGTTCGAGAGGTTTGTTCGGCGACGCTAGGCCGTTGCTTAAATCATGGCGGTTTCGAAAGTGACTCAACTCAATCCCCGAATTGACCGAATTCAATTTTGCAGGTGGACCATCCAAATTGTGGTGGTGGGTCAAGTAAATTTTTAGAGTGTACAAGTTGCTTTCGAGCAGGAACTCCATTTCCGAATAGGGCAAAGTAAATTTTGGAGGTGTGACACCTACATTTTCTACGTCTGTTTAGGACGCCCGTCAACCCAATTTTCGAATTGAGCAGTGAATATTGAGAATGGACCACTCAAATTTTGAGGGTGCGTCAAGTAGTTTTTAGAATGGATCAACTGCAATATCGATTTGTGCCAAATAATTTTTTTGTGGATATGCCGAAGGAATTTCGGAAGAAGTTCTGGACCTGTGTCAACCGAATTGTCGATTTGGGCAAAATCGGTTTGGGTGGATGGGCGGGGGGGGGGGGGGGGGGGGGCGTCAAATTATTTTGGGAAGTGGGCCAATGCAATGTCAAGAATCCTAGCTCAATTTCGAGCATGGGCCAAGCCAATTGAAATCCCACCCGAGCCCAAGCAGACTTATCAGAGGTCGAACTCGGCCATAGTCATTCCAAGGCGAAATTTTGAATGGACCATGAGATGGCCTTGACATGCCCAATGTAGTATGCCATGCATTGTCATTCATACCCTGGAGGCTCATTACCAAACTGTGAATCGCCGGTGTCTTTACCATGTCCATTCCCCGCTGAGTCCAGCTGGAGCCTCGTGTTCTTTCTTGACATCAGCGAAGTCTCGATAACTAGAATAGGAAGGTATTTCGGACTAGAAAAGAGTATTGGGGCCATTACCGCCTTACAGTATTACGCATGACAGGTCACGTGAACTCGCGTAGTGTGATCCTTTGGTATTTCCGCGCAGCACAGACTAACGGCATACTAACGCCGCTTATGCGAACACACAAACAGAGAAAGCTTATCTCCATTACTGGCTTCTCGCCGTCATCTCTGTAGTTGGCCTCTGTTATTGCTCCATGCCATTGGAAACGGTACGTGGCAACAATTTTGTGCCGAAGGAGCGATAGTAAGAGATGGAACGACAACCCAAATAAACTGCCACTCCCAAAACGAAACTGGCTGAAGACATTGGGCAGTAAGCCACGACGAGCGAAATAAAAAAAAAAGAAGAAGAAAAAGGAAAAAGAGAAAGAGCGTATAGGTGACCAGGAGCTGGGCAATTGGCGCAACGAAAGGAACTTCTGGAGCGCGGTGAAAACGGCTCGTTACGAAAAGAATGCGAGGCGCGCCCGGCGATAACGACACAATAGGCCGTCCGTTCGCGAAGTAGTTGCCTTTCTATCGCGTTTTATTCTTAGCGTCCGATAGGCCTTTACCTATATAGAGTGTCCACTGACCGTCCTCCAGCCAACAGGCCGAGGCATAGCGCATCATTGCACGGTATTGCAGAGAGTAGAATTGCGTAGGATTGCGCTGAAAGGCATTGAATGACATTGCATAACACTGCACGATATCGCATAGCATTGCATGACGTCGCACGACATTGCACGTGATTGTATGTCTCTGCATAGCGTAGTTTTGCACAGTATGACATTGCAGTACGCAGTGTTACACAACATCGCACGTCATTGCGTAACACTGCACAACGTTGCGTATTATACCGTGGCGTCGTATGCATTGCATTGAATTGCGCAGCGCAGTCATTGGTTAGCACGACACGCGGCCTAGCTCAGCATAACATAGTACCGTATCGCATCGTAAGTGCAGAATGGTACATATGTTACGCGTGACAACGACATGCTAACGTTATCCTTTCCACGAAAATATGCATCAAGACGATTGCCGTTACTTTGTGTTCCGGCTATGTTTGAGATTATCGCGAGAAAGAGTTAGAGAGAGATAGAGAGAAAGAGAGAGAGAGAGAGAGTGACCCTTTATTTGAAAAACAGATTTTTGCCGGCGTCCATATAACTGCTGGCATTCTGCTCTGTATACCGATGGGAAATGCGATTAACGGATTCGCCAGTAGTATCGAACAGACCCTACATAGCTTATAGTAAGTATAGACAACGAAAATGACGATCTCGCTAGACTAGTGAAGACGAGCGCACCTCCCATTGTGTTTCTCTCTCGCCCTTCTATTTCACTGTCGTCATCTTCTCACGACTATTCGAGACCACCAGGGTGCTTTTCAAGCAGCGATTATGACGACATTGTTGTTAATCTGACCGGACGCCCGAGCTACTCTGAAGCCAGGCACTTTGTACTTGTAACTGTCATCTAAGTACTCCCCATAACAATGTCATTTCACCAACGTTGATCCTATGCAGCGCGCAGCAGACGCACAAAAAAAAAAAAAGAAAAACAAACTACTTCACAGGAGTTGACATGAAAACTGCGCCATGTCGTTGACGAAACGGCGTGAGCAGCAGCGTTTACGATTACGGCAACAGAGTGTACTGTTTTATAGCGCATCGCACTACTTACTATGCATTCAGATGCAGCGCATGGGCTCTTAATCCTAAATAAGCCGGTGCCGATTTTGAACGATTCGCGTTACGCTGGGTGAGTGGAGGATAGGACGCGCGGTGAGAGATCTCTCTTACAGCCCAACTTACAATGCGATGTTTGGGGCTGAGGTAATCGCGGGGCCCGACGTTTTTCAGGTTCCCGCTCTAAAGTGCTAAATGAAAAATTCACGGGGTCTCTTATGCATTCACCTAAGACGACTCGAAGGCGAAAGCCAATTTTTTTTTCTCCTCAGTCGATGCATTGATCCGGTCACGCCACCCTTCATAAGCTTTCTGCACCTAACGTGGACCTAACGCATTACCTCCGTGCACCTAACGCATCGAACGCATTACCTGATGTGCACCTAACGCATTACCTCCGTGATCGGACCACCGTTGACCGAGCCACGATGTCGTGCGATGGTGTCATCACTTGACGTGACCTCACATGACGTCGTGATGACATCGTAACAACGTTGCAAATTTTGGCGATCTGTGACGTCATTGTGACGTCATGTGGTGACATCCTCACGTCATGATGATTTTTCGTATCACTCATCCCCGACGCCGCTGGACGCCGACGGTCAGATTTCGCGTTTGATGAGGCATATAAGGCTTTCGCCTTTAAAAAAAAGAAAGAAGTACGAAGTGGCTGCGCAAATCCGCGTTCTTGCGTCAACTACTGGAAGCTCAAGCAAAATATTACTCGCGAAAAGTACTTACATTTGTAATTACAGCGCACGTTCTACGCAAACATGAGCTTTAGATGTCGTTTATTTACAGGCATTCCGTGAACCTAGAGACGGAGCGAGTGATTTGGAAGGCATGTTGATTACGCGACGATAAAAGAAGTTCTCGTCTTTGATGGTCCGTGTTAGAGGGATCTGGGGTGGGAGAATTTGCCGAACGCGAGCATTGTGCAACTGAGTACGCTTATTTTCTTAATTGATCAAAGGCAAACACAGAGACACAAGCGTGGAGTTGATTAGAGTGCTTAGATAGCCTTAGATCCTCGCAACCAGTTTCTTCACATACTAAAGCATATTGGAGAGACGATATAGTTAGATTGAGCCATTATAATGAAGTATTTCGCAAAGGCTTTCGTAACTGCACCGTTGGTAATTATGACAGCGCACATACTAGCGAATGGAGACAGCTTCTAAAGTGAGATTGTATCGTTAAAGGTCCTTCGTGATTCGATGCAGATTTTCATACGAGGCTGGTTTTAAAATCCGAAAGGTTTTTCCCTCCATTCAGTCATTTCATCGGTGCCGCATTGCATCGTGCTGTTAACACATTTATTGTGTGTTAGCTAATGGCTCACATATTGTGGTCTCTTTTTGTGTTTACGCGTAGCTGATTCATAAATTAAACGTTTTCTCAACTCTAACGGGGGGGGGGGGGGTCTCCTATGCTGTCTCGTAACTCTACGACCTCCATCTTTCTGTTTGCACAATACCCATTTGTAACCTTAGTAAGCGCAGTAAAACGACACAGAAACTGAAGAAGAAAACCGATACAAAGTCAAGAGCTAGTTATACATTTTAACCTGCCGCGGTGGCCTCGTGGTTATGGTGCCTGACTGCTGACCCGAAGGTCACGGGATCGAATCTCAGTCGCGGCGGCCACATTTCTAGGGAGGCAAGACGCTAGATGTCCGTGGGCTTAGATGTAGGCGCATGTTAAAGTACACCAGGCGGACGAAATTTCCGGAGCCCTCCACTACAGCGTGTCTCATAATCATGTCGTGGTTTGGGGACGTTGACGTCATAACAACGTCGCAAATTTTGGCGCTCTGTGACGTAATTGTGGCGTCATACGGTGACGCTGCTAAAATTTCAGCAATTTCAGCAGCGACGCTGTTGTAGCCCGCCGTAGTTTGTGCGGCATCACCAGAAAACTCATCATCATGAACGGACACGCTCTCTCTTCATCCTCTTCTTCATTGTCGTCGTCTTCATCTTCTGCTTCGTTCCCGAAGCACAAGTGCCGATTTCTCCGACGCGGGATGCAATAACTGATGGGCGAGAAGACGAGTACAGAGCGATAGAGAAATAAAGATAAATAAAGACAGAGAAGTAGAGCAATTTTAGGGGACAATCGCGAGGCGAGATTCGAACCCGCGGATGCACCATCCAAAGTCGAGCGTCTCAACCACTCGGCTATCCAGGCACGCTAGCGGAGCACAGCATAGCCTTGTATAGTACAGTATAGCAAGGGGATGGGACAGGGAAGTGGGGGAGAGGAATACGGATGTGAGGGAAAGGAGGAGGAGGGAAAAAAGAGGAGATAGTACAACATACCATAGAAAGAAAGAGAAATAGAGAAACAGAGAAAACGAAAGGCAGAAAGAAAAAAAGATGGAGAGAGAGACAATCAAAGAAAGAGATAGAAAGAGTGAGCGAGAAATACAGAGATAAAGAGAAAGAATGGGAAGATAGAGAAAGAAAGATAGAAAGACCGAGAAAGAGAAAGAAATACGGAGGTGAGGGTGAGCAGGAGGGTAAGGCCCCCAACTCCGCTGCTGCCTCAGTCTTCGCACCACTAGAGCGGGGCCGCCCTACTTTTTATTTTTAGTTAGGCATTTTAAGTACTAGCGCGCATGCGCCTTCGGTAGTTAATTGTGTCGCTCGCAGACCGCGACCGGCATCCTTCCCGCCTCATCCACACGCTCAGATTTCGCCAGCAGAACGATCCTACTACCGCTCAATTGTGAGACGTCTTAGCATCGCTACGCGTCCTTCGCATGCGCCGCTCCGTTGGCAGTTGAAGAACTTCAAAACTCGATATTCGACACTACGTCGCTGCGTGTTTCATCCTGACGGAAAACGTTGGGATGCCAGCTACATTTCGGGACGGCCCCTGAGTTCGTCACATCGAATTTTAAGGAGGAACGAAAAAAGAATTCACGACCTCAATTGCACTTTTCTCTTAGCCTGGCCATACACTGCTTTACAGCTGTCTTGTACAATGTCAGAATATATATGGAGTACAATTGTAAGGCTAAAAATGTACTTGGAATCTTCTGGCACATAACATTGCCATTTATCAACCGCCGGTGGGGACTGTAGGTGGCCAGCGGCGGCGTGAGCGACCCAGACACATGTGGGTCAGGGGTCAAGGACGTCCGAAAATGTCGCCAGCTGCTGCCGTGCGGCCTCCTGCCGCCCGCCGCCGCCGCACCTTTTCTCTATGTACGCGCGAAGGCCGCATTGATTGGCGGCTCCTCTCTGCCACCCCTCCCCCTCTTAACCCCCCTCCTTCCTCCTAAACTTCGCCGGTGGCGGGGCACACCGACGTACTGGTCCAATCGATGTCTGTGGAAGGCTCGGGGCAGCCGCAGCCGTGATGGTTCGCTGGTTCCGTGAGCGCCGTTGCCGACATCGCGGTCAGTAGACGGAGGACAGTTGCACCGTGTCTTCCACGCCAAAGCCCGGCAGGGCAAACAGACCGAGACTGCGGTTCGACTCGCAAAAAAAAAAAAAAAAAAGAAAGCTATCGCTGGTTAATGAGAACTAACCGACTATCAAGCCAAGGAAAGTATAGGGTATGTTTTTTGTAGTAATGAGGATGTAAATGTGACGAAATTAGAGTGGTCTAAAAGACAACTTGCCACCGGCAGAGACCGAACCTGCAACCTTTTAATAACGCGTCCGATGCTCATGAGCTGCGGAGGGGAAAAAGATCAACGGCTGTTTGAATTACTTTTTTAACAGAACGCCGGTTTTGCGCACCAAAATACAAAAGTAACTAGAACGCCCATGTATACTGTGGCCACCTTGGGAATCTCAAAACTGATGACACCATAAAACTTTGATCAAAATCTAGACACCTTGTATATTCACCGTCTACGATTTTCGAACTGCGACGTGTGCCGTGAGGTAATTAATTTGGAAATGACTTGGTAAGTTTTCGTCATTCAACCCGTAATTTTAGCTTTCATCATGTCCGCCACGCCTGAAGGTTAACCTCTGAATAAGCGACCCGCCGCGGTGGCCTAGTGCTAATGGTGCTCGACTTATGACCCCAAGGCCAGAAACCTCAAGTATTGAATCCCGGCCGCGGCGGACGCATTTTGATGGAAGCGAAATGCTAGAGGCCCGTGTACTTAGATTTACGTGCACGTTAAAGAACCCCAGGTCAGGGGCGTAGCCGAGGGGGGGGGGGTGTGGGGGTTCAACCCCCCCCCCGAAATTTTTCAGTTTTGCTTGCGTCTATATACACGCACACATACAAACACACGCACGATCATACATAAAGTATGGTTGAACCCCCCCCCCCCCCCCCGAAAAAAATTTCTGGCTACGCCCCTGCCCCAGGTGGTCAAAATTCCCGGAGCCTTACACTACGGCGTCCCTCATAATCGTATCGTATAGTTTCGGGACGTAAATCCTCAACTGTTATTATTAACCTTTCAATGAATGTTAACACATTTGCTCGGGAACCTTATTTT
This sequence comes from Rhipicephalus sanguineus, assembly GCF_013339695.2. Classification (NCBI taxonomy): domain Eukaryota; kingdom Metazoa; phylum Arthropoda; class Arachnida; order Ixodida; family Ixodidae; genus Rhipicephalus; species Rhipicephalus sanguineus. The sequence continues at coordinate 38,450,431 of NC_051184.2, read as the reverse complement.
TTCAGTGTAGGAGGTTCTATAATCAAACAAGCAATACCAATATATGCTGGCTCCTCGTCCTGAGGCTATAACCCACGCGCTTAATTACGAGCTCCAACCCTTAATTAGTGCCTCGTACGTTCAGCATCGTGCAATGTTTGCTGTAGGTAGATGGCCTTTACGGCAACAGTCGCAGCCTCACAATGTCTTAACGAGCCGCTAATGACTGCAGGAACACAGCGCCAGGCTCGATTCGTTCTTACGCCAACTTGGAGAACAATTAGTCAACCTGTTATTGTTACAATCGCCCTTACATATGCGGTACATGGGTGTTTCTTGATTTCATACGAGTAAGGAGAATTCGCTGGAGTTTGTGGCTATAGGCCCGACTATATAGTTATGTGCCGGGTGTTTCAGAAAATGTTGACCGAAAAACTTCAGAAATAAGGAAACTTGATATTATGAAGGCTCGTTATTACTTTTTGTGTGGCGGCAGGCTAAATACATGTTAAGATATTAATTATATTAATCAGGCTAATTAACCTTTCAATTAGAAGAGACTGGGGGTCTGCTTTAATGGCAGAATGGTTGAATGGTCAAATAGGCGAATTCGTCAAATGGCGAAAGTCCTTCCTGCGTGGAACACGTTGCACCGTTTTCGTTCACTCATAGCGAGGGTCTCCGTTAGCCAGACATGATGACTTAGGGAGTATGCGAGGGTTTATCGGTCAGCTGCCAGCTGGTAATAAGACCACGCGCGACGTGACGCCGGCTGGTAGCAAAAGAGTGTTCCACACGCGGCGTCATGGCTACGAACGGCACTGGCTAACACTCCCAGGATTATACAATACATAAAATACCTGATAAAATGGATGGGAAAGCGACCGCCGCTGTAGCTGAATTTTTGGAGCGTCGAACGCGTTATGCGAAGGTAGTGGGTTCGGTCCCTGCCTGCGGCAAGTTGATTCATCATCCATTTTAATTCGCTTCCATTTATACTAACGTTCTAACATACTATACTATGTTATACTATACTATACTATACTATACTATACTATACTATACTATACTATACTATACTATACTATACTATACTATACTATACTATACTATACTATACTATACTACGGTTAAAACATGCAAGTATGACTCTATACCTTGATTATCTTCATTCTCTGTTGGTTTTATTAGGTTGTCAAACAAAAGATACGAGTTTTCGATCAATACCGCCTCCTTCGTTCATTGCCACTTCTAAATTCCCAGAAAGTGGTTTCTGGAAATTTCAGCAGAGTGATGAAATTCGTCCAACTTCGCCTATCAGAGAGAAGCCGAAGTGCCGATGAACGCAACTAGCAGACGACCAGAATGACGTGGCTGTTCCCGACTACAGTGACAGTGGTGTTGGTTATTCTGCATACGTTAACCAGCGTGCTCCTTTCCTGCTGTAATGCTTAGCGAAGCCCGCACAACCACGAAGCGAGGTAGGTCGATGGCGAATACACCCAAACCTCATTATAACAAAGTCGCATCTGCCATGAGAATAACCTCGTTATATCCGAAAATTCGTTATAAACGTTTATTTGTAACACTGTATCTATGACAAGACTATTCCTCATTTACTTCGTTATAACCGATAATTCGTTATACCCTCGTTCGTTATATCGAGGTTTGAGTGTATAACGACGCTCGTTCGTTCGGCAATGTCTCGGAAGACTCTGGCACTTGCGCTTTTCGCCGTTTCACCTTCGCCAACGAAATTACCAGCGGCTGTGCACTCTTCGCAGGAACGCCTCCAAATCTCCCACTCAAATCGTTCGTCCTGCCTCCTTTAATTAAACAGCCAAATAACTTAATTTCTGTAATTATTTCCGCAACTGATGTCGTCAGTCATGTTAAGGTGTCTGCCGCTACAGAAAAAATCAAGGCAGCTTCGCAATAGTCGTGCCAAGCTTGAAGGAAGTGCGAAGCTGGTCAACCTTCTTTCTTTCTTTCTTTCTTTCTTTCTTTCTTTCTTTCTTTCTTTCTTTCTTTCTTTCTTTCTTTCTTTCTTTCTTTCTTTCTTTCTTTCTTTCTTTCTTTCTTTCTTTCTTTCTTTCTTTCTATTTATTTGTATTTTTCCTCCTAATTTTTTTCCTTTTCTTTCTCTCTCTCTTTCTATTTCTCGCTTGCTTCCTCTTCTTTTTCTATTTTTATACGTGGTCTTGCCTGAGATACGCCTAGTGACGACAGCCCGGGCCCCTGATGTGCTCCGCACTCCATATCATCATGAAGGTGATCGAAGAACAAGAGGAAGAAAACTTTTCCTTGACTCGAGCGCGCGCTCAATATGCTACAGATCACTATGCTATACGTGTTTTTGCCTGGGTTACGCCAAGCGATGACAGCATACGACAGCATGAGAGAGCTCGGGCACCTAAAGTGCTCCGCACTTAAAAGTAATTATGATGGTAGCGGGCAAACGCGACATTTCCCTTATTTTTGAAAATTGTTGGACCAGTTCTTGAAACACCCTGTACATAGGGGACAGCAAAAGCTTCTGACCATTGTATTGAAACCTGGAACAATTGTCAAACGTCCTTCGATACACGCTCAAGTTTACATTCAATTACTGTATCTGTGTCGCTGTTAGACCCAGTAAGTTACTAAACGCGCTCAAGTTGTGGCCTGTAAAGCGTGCTCTGCCTTTAGCTAAGTGACGCTGGGGAGAAGCCAAATTTTAACGCGGTAGCGTTACAGAGATCGTTTAGCAGAAATTCTGGTGTCGATAGGAAGTTTTAGCTTGTAACGTATACTTCTTTACGTTACCGTTACCGGATCACGTTTACCGTTTTACCGGAACACGACTATTAGTAAAGTTTTTTAGCTGCCCAAACGTAAACCTTTACGTACGTACGTAAACCTTTACGTTTGCGCAAACCACTAAATGATGATAACAGCATTTAAACTACATTTAATTTAGGTAATATTGAATTACACTGCGGAAAATCATGAGAGGTTTTTAGCGTGTGCAGTGTCCCGGTATAAGCGAAGGGGTGTAGCAATACCAGTTTACCGAGCGATGGTGTCGCCATCTTGTGACGCTTCTCGCAACCACAATCATGGGCACGTCTGTTTTCGCCTAGTGTTCTTGAGGAGAAAAAAATGATTAAAAAGGCAACTCATTCGTAAAAATACCGCTGCAAGGCATTTACATTGGGAGTAGAATGCCCGATGTTTCTGCAATAATAATTTTGTGCTCGCCTGGTACACCTTGGCCCCGCTAGATGGCGCCACCTATCCAGCCTGTCAGAGTCTTTAGGCCTCTCACGTTTGCGGATTCGGTATTCTACGTCGCTCTAGCCTCGGTAATCCGGCTGAAATAAGGTGATAGTAAGTGGCGCTCGCACCGCTCGCACTTCGTCTTATTTTGACTCGGCGGCTGGAGTCTCCGCGAAGCGGATATCGCGAGTAGCCACGAACGAAGGTGGATTTGCGAGATAGGGCCGTAAAGGTAAAGCCTATCCGGCGAGTAGTTTACGTTCCATAAACCTTTACGTTCCGTAAAAGTTTGCGCATGCGCAGATTCCATCCGGTATCCGGTAACACGGTAACGTAAAGAAGTATACGTTACAAGCTAAAACTCCCCTGATATCTACGGCGTCGTTGGTTGCGAGTGACAAATGAGCATTGCCCTTGAGCAAAAATTCGGGGCAGACGCAAATAAATAAATAAAAAACTGCGGTTCGAGTGGGACTGGGGATTTGAACCTGCGACCCCTCGTTCCGTGGCGCGATGCGTTTAACGGCTCGGCCACCACGCGTACGTCCTCTAGCACACTAACGGCGAGCTATTTGTATGCACCATTTACCGTTAGTGGTACGCACATCTTGGATGTGCTTCAGCGGCTTGACTATCACCCGCAAGGTGACGCAAATGACCATCGGGTGCGCTTTATAAACGGTATCGCCTTGCCGTGTGTCCTTGTTTTGTCGTGCCACATGCATGGATATAGGAGCCGGAGGGCGTCCGCACTTTGGCTTTCCTGGCGGCATGGTTTAGGTGTCCTCCGAGAAGCGAAGCTAGGCTAGCGATTGGAACGGCGATACGTACACGGTCCGATTAAGCTATCGCGTTCTACTCTTGAGTTTCGAACAACGATATCTAAATGTTAACACATCTTACGATTTTCGACATAAACACTATGTCTTCCATACAACACGAACAAATTATGGCCTTCAGACACTATCGGTTATCATACCTCGTACCTTGAATGTTTATCCACCAAGTGATTTTCTAGTAAGGGAATATTCAAAATGTAACATTCCTTCAAATGTGCATAAACAGTTTGCTATTAACAGAACTGTAGAAAAAGCTCTATAATTTTGTCTTGTCTTCTTTACGTAATTTTGTCACGATCTTTTATGTCTAATAAATATTTACCACCTATTCATTGATATCTTAAACTACTGTTACGTATGTACATGTGACTGGTTGGGATGTACTTTATTTTGTATTTGTTATTGTTGCATTTAGCATGGTAGATGCTTTGATTCGATGCAGTGACTTCATACATTGTATAAAATTGTATAATATTGTATTATCACTGCGTAACACTTTTGTGAAATTCATCCTGCAACATGAGCCTGAACTAAAGAAGGGAAGTTGGGCCCTCGTCAGGGATATTGACACACCCTTAGCCCAGTTTCCTCGGTGTACAGTGTTCGCTGTACACCGGAATGAAAAATTTTAAATTTTTTTATTTGAAAGTGAAGCTCAAGCGTCCTCGAAGTTTCTGGGGGGCCACGGTTCGACTTCGATGGGGCAAGAAGAAATTCACTAACTTAGTAGAGAAAAGAAAAATGTGGAGTAGGTTAGGGTTGGAAACGGCATCAAGAAACAAAATAATTAAATCAAGAAGAAATACATGGATACAGTGAGGGGCTTAAGATATCACTAAACTAAAATTATCGAGATGTACGGACAAGTGTATGCCCACTACAACTGGAAACAAAGCTACAAATAATATAAATTAGAAGATACATTATAAAGATCGATTTAGAGGGTGAACAAAAACAGAAAGAACGACCTTTTCTTAGTACCGACAGGCTGTGGTGATGCAAACGAATTCGGAAAAATTTTGCCATATAAGGTATTTATTTATTTATTTGATTTGTATACATACAAGCACAAGGACACAGAGAAAAGAGGGAGAGAGCAAGCTGGCAACTGCCACCAAGAGGGGCACAACGCCTGCCTGCTCTTTCGGGAGGAGGGAAGAGACAGAGGAAAGGAAGTTAGGAGGAGAAAAAGAGGAAAGGAGATAGGAAAGTGAAGAAAAAAAATTGACTTCATCTTGTAATCATGATGACTGTGACTGCCCGGAAATTTCGTCTATGATGGACAACGCTCGTCTGCTTATACGCCGCCACCTCCTAAAGCAGCACCCAGACCAGCGTGTCGCGAACGGATCGTTTCCTCCCCGTGTTCGTGGTCGTGGCTTGCCTCGTCGTTCCAGAGCACTGTTATATAAACTAAGAGTCGGTTCAGTATTGGTGCGCGAACGCTTATTCCGTCAAGGACGTGTGAACAGTCCGTTGTGTGCAGCTTGTGGCTCATGTGAAACACTTCAGCATCTTATAATACACTGTCCCGCGTTTGCTACGCAGCGGGCTTTGCTGATTAAGGAATATAAGTTCCTCGGACTTAAATGCGCGACCATCGACGATTACCTCTTTCCGAGAGGTTGTGTATCTCGACGCGACCAGGCCCACCGAGCTCTGCTGACCTTTATGGACCAAACAGATCTGGCCACCCGTCTATAAGCGTTCCTTTTGTGTGTGTGTGTGTGTGTGCGTGTGTGTGTGTGTGTGTGCGTGTGTGTGTGTGTGTGTGTGTGTGTGTGTTGGTGTGTGTGTGTGTTGTGTGTGTGTGTGTGTGTGTGTGTGTGTGTGTGTGTGTGTGTGTGTGTGTGTGTGTGTGTGTGTGTGTGTGTGTGTGTGTGTGTGTGTGTGTGTGTGTGTGTGTGTGTGTGTGTGTGTGTGTGTGTGTTTACCTATTTTTGTCCAAGTCTTCGCCATATAAGGTAACGAAATTCGGGATAATGCAAATGAGAAATCAAACAGAAACTAAAGGTAAACAGCCCTCTCTGAGGCTTAACCTGCCCAGAAGATGTTTCGATTAGAAAAACGAAATCTTTGCAGGTATTGGATGCAACCAACACAACGAATTTTACGATGCGTGTGGTCTTGAGATCATAAAAAACAACGCACGACCACGGTGCACGTATTCCATAGACTCTTAGACGCACCCAATGTAACGGGTTATGATCTCTGACCAATACCATTGAGGACGATCCCGGAGGCAGTGGTACAATGCAGAGTCTTACTAAGTCACATGCCTTCAACTACCGTATTTACTTGCACACTACCAGTACTCATTTGCACTGCCTATGTTAGCTAGTGTTGCCTAAGTGGCAAATGTGTGCTCGTGTTGGTTCATATTGGCTAAAGATGGCTAAAATGTTACTTATATTAACTGATGATAATGATCCGCTGTTATAACATCGCCATTGTGCTCATTCAATCTCACTTCCATAGTTTCATTGTCTATCAGTTCTTAAAGAGCCCATTTGATCCGGCGTGTATCTGAATCAATTACTGCTCCTGGAATGGCAATACTTCTTTATGACAAGGTGATTCTATTTAGTAATTAAGTAATGAAATTTCAGGAGAGTCTTTGTTGCAACCGAAAGGTTATTATAGTGAATGGTAGCCGGCTGGATGTTATGTACCGGTATATTTTTTTATTTATTTTTGCAGTCGCAGCGCCATTAACCTTATCAGTCTGACGAAACCACACAAGCGCACGCCCGCACTCATAATAAAAACAAACAGAACAGCATAACTGCGCGCCACAGGAAGAAATTAATCCGTCGAAACAAGCAACCGACCACCAGAAACGAACGCCGACCCCTTTTCGCAAGACAGCCCGCTGAGAGTTGGATCTCCAGCCGAAGCGCAGGGAAGGGGGAATGGGATGGGGGGAGGGCACAGAACAACGGGTTGGATGGGGACTAGAGTGGGCTTGTGTGTGCATGGAGTAAGGTGGGGGGAGGGGGGAGAAGGGGGTACACATTTAACTCGGCTGTTTTCGGGGGCGCAAACAGCTCGATGGCCCAGCGCATACGTGTGTCCCCCCTGGGAAAGGCTCCCTCACCCGGTCGCCGCAGGAAACCCGATCGGCCTGCCCAGGGAACTCCCGAGGAACAGTGGCATGTACCCTTATAAGCGAGGAGGGTAGAAAGCACGAAACAGTCGCGGAAAGGGAGGGGAGAGAGAGTGAAATAGCAAAGAAGGGACACTGGACGCCGCACTATTGATTGGGCCAAGCTCCACAAACGATCAGAAGCGGGCGGTGGCGGCGGCGCGCTCTCCCTAGCTGCTACCGGGTTTTTCGGGGCTGTCCTCTGCACACCGGGCCGCCGCTTCTCGCTCTCTTTCGTAGCCTCGTCTCACTAGCCCTTTGTCCCGTATTTTTTTTTTGTTCGTGGCGCGTGTACTAAAGGACGATGTGTGTGGCTAGGGGGGGGGGGGGTAAAGTCCCTGAAAAATATAAAGTAGCGCCAACTGCGTCCCTTCGCCTCGGCCTCCTCTCCTAGCAGCTGCAGCAACGCCCCTAGGGTGTCCTCCGGGAAGCTACAGATTTTACCCGCTGTAGTGTGTCAGCGGGGACCAAATGATGGATATAAGGCAAGGTTCGATTTTAAGAAGAAAACTGTATTTAGCTGAAGTTACAAGTGAATCGGCGGGGTTACATGCGGAAGAAGAAACGGGATTCGGTGCTGGAGCTCGTACAGTTGCGTCCGACGCCAATCGTGTCTCGGTTCGCTCTCTCTTCCCTCTCCGGCGAGGCGTTGCTGCGCGGTTCCCGGCTCGCAGTCTGACTTTTTTGTTGTTTCTTGTGCGGGGCCGAAATGCTCTCGGTGAATTCGAGCTGCAGCCAGCGCTCCCCGGATCTTAGCCCATCGTCTCTGTTTGGGCTCCAAGCACGTACGCTGTAAACATAGCGGCCGCGTGAACTCGATGCACGTCATAAACACAGCGACGTGTGAAACTCGAGGCACGTTATAAACACAACGGCCGTGTGAGCTCGAGTCCCGGCTGACACGGCCCCTCCCGAAAATTGCGGCCTGTCCTCAGGCGCACGTGTCGTTCGGCGGCGATGGTTCCCGTAACCTCTAGGAGCGGTTCTTTATATCTCCGAAGCTGCTCCACGTTGACGATTTTTTTGGTTGATCTTGCCCGCTGCGTGGGGTACTCTCTTGATCTCGGCCCTGTAGTGTTTCACGGCGTTGACGATTGCTTGGTGAGCGTCGGTCCACACGATAAGAAAGTCCTTTGCCAGAAGATGCCGTAGCTTGTGCGTGAGTTTTGTAAACTTCGGTATGAACTTTCGGTAGTGGTTAGCGAACTGCAGGAAGGAGTACAGCTTCTTTGCGTTGCGATGCGGCTCGAACTTCTCGACAGCGGCAACTCTGGAGTCGTCCAGTGTTCGTCCTTCGGCGAAGATCACGTAACCCAGGAAAGATACTTTGTCTTGAATCAACTGGCATTTCCGGAGATCCATCTTCAAGCCGTTGATTACGACTCTCCTGAGTGCTTCGTTCAGCAAATCCAAAGCCTCCCCACTGTTGTGGCTTCCTGCCCGACATCGTCCATGTACGTGGATGTCCTAGGTAAGCCGTCGAACGTGCGACGCATGACTCTTTGCATGGTTTGAGGAGCCTTGCAAAACCCAAATGCCATTCGGAGGTATTCGTACTTTCCATCTGGAGTGACGAATGCGGTCTTGTGGACGTCGTCTGGCTTCATTCGTATCGTCAGAAATGCCGCCTTCACGTCCAACACAGCCGATCCGTCACGCATGACATCGTCAATCACGTCTTCCATGACAGGCATTGGATAAGAAGGGTTGATAGTTTTCTCGATGAGCTTGCGATAATCGTGTTACCATTCTTCGTGGAGTCGTCGGGTGGTGCGGTTGGTCGACGACTATCGTCGGAGCGCCGTATTCGCTTTCGCTCGGCCTTATGATGCCTTTGTCGAGGTAATCATTCACTTGCTCTCGTATGAACTTGCGATCAGCCGGTGAGCACCTATACGGCTCGATGATACGGGTATATCGTCTCTGAGTTCGATGCTGTGTTCAGTGTGAGGACACACGCCCAAAGTGTCAGCTTTGGAGGGTAACGCTTGGTGATGCCTAAGCAGAATGGCGCGAAGTTCGTCCCTCTCTGCTTCGGTGGCATCCTTTGTTATCCTCCGTGTGGCGTCTTCAACCAGACTCATGAAGTCTTCGTCGGGTGCGGGGCATTCGTGTTGAGCCGCACGAACCCGTCGTCCTCGGAAACGCTCTCATTCGATTGCCTGCAGAATGACGCGATAAGTGCTTCCCCGGTGCGGTGCGGTGTGCCTTGTTTCGGGGGGTGTCACTTCGGACGATGAAGATTTTCCGGTGGTCTCGACTGGGACGATGGTCACATCGTTTGACGTGTGAAACGTTCGTCTACGCTGGCGACTCGTCGCCAGTCCGAGCCAAGAATCAGGTCGATGCCGCTGGGCAGTTCCGTTACCACGACGTCTTCGAGTCGCACATTCGTGGTGCCCAGTGTCACATTAATCGTCGCGGCGAGAGTTGGACGTATACTGCGGTTGAGCACTTCAATGTCCTCGCGCGAGACCCATGCGTGCGTGGGAATGTCGTCAGTCAAGGCGTTGACACTCATGATGGATATGTTGGCGCCACTGTCAATGCATACGCGGACGGGTCGGTTGTAGCAGTACCGGACACGATTGGTAATGTGCCGCCCGTCGAATGCAAAAAACAGTTCGCTTGCCTCGCTGATGCAGTCCCTGTTCCGTAGCTGCTGTTGTCCCTCTTCGCTCGTTTCTCGTCCGCTCTGATCGTTGCTGGCGTTTTCGGCTTGCTACAATCACGGGACAGGTGACCGATGTCGCCGCAGTTGAAGCACGAACGAGCAGAGGTGGGCCGCGGGCGCGGAGCTCCCGAAGAATCGCTGCGCGAGTTGGCCGTCGGCAAGTTGGCAGAGCTGCTGGCTGGTACCCGCTGGCTTGAACCCTGACCACGGCTCGTTGTCGACGGTGGCGGCTTCTTATCGTTGTCGGCACACCACGGTCATGCGACGCCTCGCGTCAAGCAAAGCCGCTCTGTCGATAAGTTCAGTCACGGTGCCGCAGAGTTGTGCTGCCAGTGGGTTGGCCCATGTGTCGTCCTCGATGCCGCTGAGAATGAGGGGAAATTCGTTCCTCTTCTGCCAGACGGTACCGGCGCCTTGTTGAGAATCGCGTTCTTTGAGTACATGTACTCGACTATGGTCTCGTGGCTCTGAAGCGTCGCTTCGTCTGCAGTTCGAGGAACTCCTGCATGGTCAGCTTCCGTTTGAACCGGAGAGTCAGCGCTTCCTTCCATTGCTCCCAGGTGTCATGCTGTGAGCCGTAGGCGCTGTGCCAATCCTTGGCAGATCCCGTCAGGCGGTTCGCTGCCGTCACCAACGTGAGCGATGGCGTCCAGTGGGCGAGCGCTGCGATTCTTTCCACTTGCGCAATCCATTCGTGGGCACTTTGTTGCGGTGTCCCATCGAATGTGGGGATTGAGGATGACGTGTCGCTTGTGGAGTGAATCTGGATCGGGCTCGTCGTCGGTGGACCTCTCGACAGCGAGTTGGCGAGCAGGGCCTGTGTATTCACAAGCGCGGCGAGGATCTGGGCCATGGATGGTTCTCCCCCATGCGTTGAAACGGTCGGCGCGGCAGGGCTTTCCGCGTCTTGGTTGGTGCCGTCGTTAAGTGGCGATGACTGCGTCGAACCCCAGGGCATCGTTGTGTCAGCGGGGACGGAATGACACAGCCCGTGGGGTTGGAGTCGTCACCCGTTTCGTTGGCAATGAAGCGTTGTGACTGGCGTTGTACGATGTCTCGCGTTGTTCGCTCGTAGTCGCGCAGTTGAGCTTGGCTCGCAGACTGTTCAGCTCCGCACGAAGCCTTGCGTTGTCGGCGGACAGCGTCTCCAGGTGCGCCTGCCTGTCGTCGTCGTCGGCAGCCTGGTCGTTCGTTGACGAGTCCGTCGGCTCTAGGGCTTGGCGAGTGGTGTTGTCGCGGATGAGTCGTGCGATGAGCTCGTCCTTTCGTCCGGAGCATCGTAGACCTCGTACTCTCAGCTCGTCGACGAGTTGCTTTTTCGTGGCGGCGGCCATCGTGCTGCTATCGAGGGTCGTGAGCAGGCTTTCGACGATGGTCGCTTCCGAGTCTGATGACAATGTACGGCGTGGCGTCGCTCCGTCTCGTGCCGTCGTTTCTCCTTCCCCATGCTGTTCGGTCGATTCGAATCCTGTCGGCTGCGCCATGTCAGCGGGGACCAAATGATGGATATAAGGCAAGGTTCGATTTTAAGAAGAAAACTGTATTTAGCTGAAGTTACAAGTGAATCGGCGGGGTTACATGCGGAAGAAGAAACGGGATTCGGTGCTGGAGCTCGTACAGTTGCGTCCGACGCCACTCGTGTCTCGGTTCGCTCTCTCTTCCCTCTCCGGCGAGGCGTTGCTGCGCGTTCCCGGCTCGCAGTCTGACTTTTTGTTGTTTCTTGTGCGGGGCCGAAATGCTCTCGGTGAATTCGAGCTGCAGCCAGCGCTCCCCGGATCTTAGCCCATCGTCTCTGTTTGGGCTCCAAGCACGTACGCTGTAAACATAGCGGCCGCGTGAACTCGATGCACGTCATAAACACAGCGACCGTGTGAACTCGAGGCACGTTATAAACACAACGGCCGTGTGAGCTCGAGTCCCGGCTGACAAGTGAAAACCTCTTCTTTCTGCTGTTGTACCGGTGGTTGGTGCCACTGCCAGAGCAGGTCTTGGTGCCACTGGCACAGCAGGTCGGCATCCTGAAGCATTCAGAACCACCGTACGAACTGGCTCAAGCGCGTTCGACCACGCACCGGTCGAGTAAACAACCCAGACGAGGACAAACAAGATGGCGCTCGGACAACCTTCTAAAAAGCTGGTGCGCCACTCTAGCGATTACTTAGCGACGCCGAGTTTGCAGTGGCGCTGCCATCAGGAGCGAGCACTTTTGCGTGCTCGAAGATTATGTACCGTACGATTTTATGCTGTTGGACACCATGAAAAGACGCCACATGCTTCGGTATGCATTACATTGCCGCATTTATCGCTATTAGGAGCTGGCTCGCCAGGTTTCAAGCTGGGGCGAAGTTCCGCGACGTAACCTGCATCCATCCATTCGAAGCGTCGTGGAACGCGAAGAGGAGCGCTGCGCGCGTCGTGTCTTCCACCTAGCCTGGCCGTTAATTTTCACAGGGCGAGCGGGGAACGCGGTCGACAGCCATGCGAGCGTCGGACAGTTATCTTTAGGGCCACTTTGTCGTGCGCGTCTCGAGGGCAGTTTTCAAATTGAAAGAACATTAAGAGCGTTGCGTCTGCAAGTGTCGACAGTGGAGAATCAGACGCTCTTATAGATATTTCTTGTATATATATGCTTCATCAGTTTGTATATATTGGTAAATTGTGTATATGGTTCATAAAAATTGTAAATAATTCAAACCTTGTATATATACATATATATATATATATATATATATATATATATATATATATATATATATATAACAACGTGTGTCACGTCTTCATATGATGGTAGAGGACTTGCGCGGAAAATTCACGGGTTTTCCCTATCTTCTCCGGACCAGCTCCTCAATCATCACTCACTTCGTGGATATGGCGTGAATTTTATTTCATTCCCTTTATTTCGCGGACTTTTCCAACTGCGTCACTTAGAACTGCAGCGCCCTCGGGCGCTCTAGCGGAAGAATTGCACAAGCTTCTCTTTCCGGCCAAGAGCCATGCTCTACGAGCTTCGCAGCTCAACTAACTTCAACTGCAATCTACAAAGCGCACGAGTGAGGAGGCACCTGTACACTGACACGAATGGCGCTACTTTAGTTATTTTTCAGGGACTTTAGGGGGGGGGGGGGGACAGGGGGGGGAAGGGGGTGTGCTTCTACTGAGACACACGCACGAGCGAAACCGGAGCGACTGTGGTAACGAGAGACGAAGTGTGTGAGCGCTCGCGTTCGAGGAGGCAAGAACAAAAGCAAGAAAAAAAAAGATAAAGAGGACCCGAAACGGAGGCAACACGCGTGTTAGAAACGCTCTGGAAACTCAAGACATGCACCAGAACGCGCCCGGCGTGGAAACGAAACTGGGGTGATGGGATTGCTTGTCAGGTTTTGCCGGAAGGACGCCGCTTCATATACAGCATGCGCTGTTCATTTTTTTTTTCTGCGTTCCGCCGGGAAAAAAATGGGATACCCATTCTTGGAAAGGAAACCCGGTTATTGGTTATATTCTCTCTCCTTGTTTCGTGTATCATCTCCTTTTTTTGCCGCCGTGTGTATTTGCAGAGAGGCACTGTTTCTCTTCTGCAGTGTTACCGGCGCGCATTACCCTGGCGACCGTTACCATTTCTCTCTCAGCGCGCTTGCACTCACGAACGCTATCAGTTTACGGAAGGGCTCCGCGCAAAAATGCGATGGTAGCGGCGGTAGCGGTGTTGCTCCCAAGTGATTCTGCGCCGTGCTAGACTGCGTAAATTGCGGCTCGGAAGATGGGAGCCGTCGCAACGTGCGTTGTTTTCGGTGTAGCGCGACACTGTAATGAAAAAGAAAATTGCCACGGCCTTATTGCTCTCTTGCGCGTCGTATCTATTTTTTTTTTCCTCTTGAATTACATTTTAAATGTTGCGTCCTCGCGTCCTACTCACTGTCTGCTTACTACGTACCGCAAGAAAGACGTGATCGAAAATTGCTTTAGAGAATTCCAGGTTGCAAAACTATTCCGGAATTCTCCACTTCGGCGTCTTATGAATTATTTGTTGTGGGTGATTGGCGCTGTACGTGCGAGAAATAATTGGGCAGAATGTAAGCTTTACGTTTTCTTTTCATGACAACGTTTGTAAAGGTACTGGAAAAAATATCGCCTGAATCGGAACTAATAACTCGTTCAACATTTGGAGTACCAAGTTTGTACGTCAATTTCTATGGTACTGGTCAATTCCAAAAGAAAATGAACGTTTCGTAGGTTTCCAATGTTAAAGGATCATTTTGTATGTTGGAGATAAACGTTGGGCACCATGTTACAGTCTCTGCAACACTTGAAGGCGTAGTAAGATTGCTACACAGTTGGCATTGAATTAAGTTATACATTCGGGGACCAGTCTTTTTGCAAGACATAACGGGTCTCAGGGTGCGAGACACGCATTAAATTATTCTGACGTTTACAGACCATTACATTGCCCCCCCACCCCGGCTGAAGCTTTCTGCACATCAAGTGGTGTTGCACAGCCTCCGAGATCGGCTACCTCTGACCAAGCGGCGGTGCCTTCTGATGACGTCATCACATGCCGTTCGGATGGCGCCGCAGATGTCCGTAATTGCTGACGTGATCATGACTTCACATAGTGACGTCACGAGATGTCATCAGTGACGTTGGTCACGGGGGTTTTTGTACCGCTTCATTCGCCTGCCGTGCTTCGACCAAGGAGCCGCTTTCGCCCTCAAAGCAAAAAAAAAAAAAAAAAGAAATATCCAGGCTTGCTTGCTTGCTTGCTTGCACAAGCTGCTACATGCGTTCATGGCCTGGTATTGAATAAGTCATAACGCAGACACGCACGCAGTGCACATGGCAACACTAAGTGCATTGTACAGGCTGAGTACGTAGGGAAGTAATTCCTTCCCATTACCGAAAAAAAAGGGGCGACAGTATCGCTATATCAACGAGTGCTTAAATAGATAAAAAAAAGGCTAGTGTTGGATCGAGCGTTGCATGGCTCGACATGGTAAACAACGCTTGCCTACGCCAACCACTGCAGGTCACAGTGGGCATGCAGCTGCAGGCCGAGGCTATCGGCTGCCGTCAGCAGGGCTACACAAACAGAGTGGTGCTCTGAAGCAGGCATACAATGGGGGCGACACCGGGCGGGTGACAAACGAGGACCGTGGTGGTAGGCAAACACGGAGGAAACACGCGACGATGCAGCGGAGAAAGCTATGGGGGGTGTGTTACGGTACACTGCCGAGAAAGGTCTCCTCCTCGTTATTATGCCACGACGATTGTTTTCCTTTTTCTTTCGATGCAACAACTGTTTTTTTTTTTGTTTTTTGTTTTTTCCGTAAGCCTGTATACTGTCGTTGTTGTGTAGGTGGCAAAGTCTGCCAAGTTTTAACGGATACCTCAAATTTATCGCAGATGTGCGAAATAAAAAAAGAAAGCGCAGGTTGCACTAGCTTGCGCAAGGCTGGGTCAAAGCAGAGCTGGTGGGCACGTATCTGGTCCTGGCTTGGCTAGCCTTTTACCCTGGAACCTGTCTTTTCCCACCTTTTACTATACTATACTATACTATACTATACTATACTATACTATACTATACTATACTATACTATACTATACTATACTATACTATACTATACTATACTATACTATACTATACTATACTACACATGGCTATGTTTGATCGCTTTTACACGTCTCCTTTTTTTTAGTCTGTGTCGTTCTATCTCTTTCTATTTGTTTGTCTTTCCATCTTTTCCCCTCTTTCTTCCCTTTCTTTCTATTTCTCTGTTTCTTTTATATTTTTTCTTCCTTTTCTCTATGTGTACTCGTTCTCCCCTCCTCCTTTCTATCCTCTCACCCTCACATCTGCCCACCCTCACTTTGCTTTCCCACCTCCTTGCTATGCCATACTATACAAGGCTGTGTATGCTATGCTCTGCTAGCGTGCCTGGATAGCCAAGTGGCTACAACGCTCTCCTTCGGATCGTAGGGACACGGGTTCTAGTCTAGCCTGGTCAATAATTTCTCTCTTTTTCTATCCTTCTTTCTCTTTATTTCTCTCTCTCTGTTCTAGTTCTTTCGTCCATCAGAGTTATTGCATCGCACACCGGACAAATCGGCGCACGTGTTCTGGCAGAGAGGTAGGAGAGGAAGGTGATGAAGAAGAGGACGAAGGAAGCGTGTGCTGGTACATGATGATGATAATTTTCTGTCTGAGACACACGGCGAACCTCGACCATAACAGCTCTGCTGTAAAAAAACAAGTCCATCAAGTTGAATTTGCCTTAACGTCAAGAGCGGCGAACTTGCAGTTAGTTTCTCCGAACACACATGGATCATTTTCATAGATAGATAGATAGATAGATAGATAGATAGATAGATAGATAGATAGATAGATAGATAGATAGATAGATAGATAGATAGATAGATAGATAGATAGATAGATAGATAGATAGATAGATAGATAGATAGATAGATAGATAGATAGATAGAACAAAAAGGTGAGCCGCGCGAGTAAAGAGGTAACTTTCAGGAAGGAACGGAACTAAAGAAGATAAAAAAGAAAGAAAAAAGGTGCCGGAATGTGCTTCCACCATCCGCTGTGTTCTTTCTATAAGAGCCCGCAACTTGATTACTCGCGGCGGCAGAAGCGAGCCCGCGCGGGAGTGCGGTTCTCTCGCGCCTTCTGTCGAGCGCTTCTGCTGTTGTGCCCCCTGCTTTGGGCGAGTACAAATATTGGTCGTCAGACGGGGCCTTGCTTTGCTTACACGCTCGCCCAAACAACGAGTAACAAGCACACGTCTCGGAGAGAAAGTGTTGGCAGCAAACACAATAGACGCGAGATGACGTCAAATAAAAAAGAAGACGAAAAGGACAGAAGAACCGCGAAAGTAAGAAACAAAATACGCTCTGTGAGAGTGTACCACGTGCGCCGTCTCTGATTTCTCTGCTCTCGGGTGTTGCCGTTGCTGCGAAGCGGGTCTGCGCTTGCAGACGTGCGTGCCTGCGTGTGTGTGTGTGTGTGTGTGTGTGTGTGTGTGTGTGTGTGTGTGTGTGTGTGTGTGTGTGTGTGTGTGTGTGTGTGTGTGTGTGTGTGTGTGTGTGTGTGTGTGTGTGTGTGTGCGAGCCCGTGTGTGTTTGTTGTGTGTATAGACGGCGGCTTGTCCAGATCCAGCGGCTATTTTTCCACTTCGCGGTCTCGCTTGGTCCCCGCTAAATGCGACACCGCTGCACTTGCGAGCGCGACCCGCAACAGGTCGTTAGGCCTATCCGTGGTTTGACCTCTTGTTTCTTTGAATTGCTTTCGCTTATGTCAGCCGTTTGCGTTGATACTCCCGTTTATCTGCGAGCGGATGGCGCTACTGTAAATAATGATAGAGGGAATTTAAATAACTGGATGAAAAGCATAACGCGAAAACACTACATCTTGTGTGGTCAATTTAGCGTCGTCTGCGATGTCTGTGGGGTGACGATATTAATGAAATGGCCAAGCCGTCACTTTCAATAAGCCGAGAAACGTCATTTGACGCAAGCATTAGTAGAGGTGACTTTCTGTGATCAGAATAAGAAATGTACTATATGAAGATAAGAACGTCATAGTTTCTTCTGACATTGCTAGTCTGTCTGCCAAGTAGGAGCAGTGCTTTTAATAGCCGAGCTTGTTAAGCCGAGCGTTAGCCTGTCTGTCGTGGACAAAAAAACCTCGCGAAGCGATGACGTCACCTCGCGTTGCCTAGCAACCCCTGGCGCATCTGTGCAGTTTCCCGCTCGCTTCGCTATCTCGCCATTTAGCTCTTGCGTGGCAAGGCCGGCTACTTGGGTCAAGAAAGCCCGGTGTAGCTTGCACTAGTAGCGCGAGGCTTGAGACACGGCGGAGTTGATCGGCACCTAGCTGGTCCTGTCCCGAAGCTGATAACTACTGGCTACCATAGAGTTTCCTAAATTTAACTAGAGGGGACTCTAGCGCTGTGATCGTTCAGCCACCATGGGAATGATGGGTAGTACACGGATTTGCCTAGTCTTCGTAGTTGCGGGCTTCGAACGCACTTGTGGCTTTGTTTATTGCCATGTTTTGGTTTTCTTTCGGATAAAAGAATGGATCGTTGTGAACTCCGTGACCAGATTTGAGTTGGTGAGGCTAAAAAAGTTAAGCGGTGAAGTGGAACTGCTGAACGTTTGCTGAACTTCGTCTTGCGACAAAGCGGATGCAGGCGACGCCGAGCCAAACGGAGCCGAAAGTACAAAGTTTAGACAAATCCGTGTACTACTCATCATTCCCATGCTGGCTGAAACGCCATGCGTTGCATCTCCCATAGACACTAGCGCCATAGTTCCCTCTAATAAGTATTGTAGGAAACTCTATGCTGGCTGCCACCCGGTAACGCTGCACTCGCGTTTGAAGCGGGGGCACCTACTGAGACCGAAAGGTGATTTATAGTCGCCTTTCAGTCTCGTGAGCGGGACTTTGCGAGTCTGGGCATCGCTTTGCAACACTTGGCAACGCTTAGCAAAAACTTAGCAACGCCTAGCAAAACTTAGTAAAACTTAGCATGAGCTCGCAACACTTAGCAAAACCTAGCATAACCTCGCAAAGCTTAGCAAAAGCTTAACAAAACCTCGACAAGCCAGCACTAGCTAGTTGCCGATCATCCCAGCTGTGTCGAGACTTGCGCCACTAGTGCAAGCCACGGCCAGTTTATTCGTATTGACGGTGAAAATACAATGAGCGAAGCGAAATTTTCGTTTTTCTCTGGAATCGTTTTCTGATAATATTCAAGGTTGTGGGCACACCCCATAAATGATAAAAAGACAGCGCCAACGACGTGGACTTGTTCTGTTTTCGCTATTGTAATTGTTAGCCATTGCTCCTTTGCGTGAAGTAGACGAAAGAAAAATGTGATCTTAACAATCGCGGACATCGGCGAAAGAGGGTTTTACGTCATGATAACGGCATACAGATTATTCCTAGATATTGCCTTATATGTCCGCCTGTTACGATATGGCTCGCATCCGTGAACTCTTATCTCGACGTTGACTGCGTGAATCGAGTCGCTCGCCTTGCACCAATTAGTTTTACACGCGCTGACTGCGCTTGCTATCGACTTGCGCTTCCTTTGAGCTGGATTTACTTATAAGAGCACAATGGGTGTCGGGCACACAATTACGATATCAACGGCGAGTTGATGGTCGCGTCGTATAGCTGTGGTGTGTTAAATTTATTCAATAACCGTCACCTGAACCGGTTTAGTTGGGACCCTATCGGCTAGAGGCTCATTATTAGCAGGATACTCTACGGGCTGTCGTCAAATGTTTGCGCGAGATTGGTCTGGATGTGAGAACCTGAAGAGCCTCTGGCTAATCAGGTTTATTTTTCACCATCTTTATTCTCCCATTAAAATCCACTGAAACTCTCTTTTACATCCATTATGTTTTCTCCAACGCTGAACTCGATTCAGAACTCGATTCAGAACTCGATTCAGGTCGGTCACTCAGCTTTTCGTATACCAGTTTCACACGGTTCCCTGCTGATCGCGATTAGGCCAGATCAAGATCAAATTTCCGAACAGTGCTAGGCTCCCTTCTACAGCTTGCGCCAATCGCAATAAAGAAATTCGATTCGAAGCAGGCCCGACCGCGATAAGAAGTGACCGAGTGACACGGGCATTAGCATCGGTTAGTTAGGTTAGGTTAGATTAGGTTATCCCTATTTCTCTCTCTCTAATACAATAAATCTCTTTTCTCGCAAGACAGACAACAAAGATATTGTCGTAAGGTATAAGTTACTGCAATAGAGGAGGCGTGGAATATCGAAAGACTCTCACAGGAGGCGAATAAGAGGGCGCAACCGGCTCTCAGCAACAGCCCCGGTCGAATCGCGTTCTGCGGTCACGTTTTTTTTTTTCATTCGCGAGCAGGTCGAGGAGATGACGACGAGCCCGTTGAAGGGGGACGGCATAATGAGCACCGAAACGGCGGGTGGCCGCAAACGCCGTAAACTTCTGCTCTTCGCCGAGCAAACGAGGGATGAAGGAGAAAGAGAGAGAAAGGCTGAGAAGGTTGGTATGCGAGAAGCCTCGCAATCTGGTTAATAGTGAACCCTTACGCCCTGCTCCAAAACGGCCGTGGAGGAGTCGACGAGTGCCGAGACGAGAAGCTCATAGCCGTGGCGAAGTTAAAAACAGCAGAAGGAATGCAATAAATGAAACTAGAAACGAGTGAAGGGCTGAATTAAGACGGGGAGGGGGTCTAGATTGGGGAGGGGCCTAACTTCCACGAACTTACGTATAGGGCAGAGTAAGGGGGAGGGAATAAAGAGAGAAGGGGGGGGGGAGGAGCCGAACTTCCACGAGGATTATAAGGGGGGGGGGGTCATTAGGAAGCGCGGCATCTCTACTCTTTGATAGCGCCAGCACCGCGCGCGCTCTCGGGAGGGTCCTATAGCGCACTACTTCTCTCATAAGGGCCGATGTTGGAGCTGCGGCCGCAGTCGTGGTCTACTCGACTACCCAGCACGTTCCCGAGTTACGACCGCGGCTCACGACGAACTCGAGCAACCAGCACCACCCGCTGTGCGATCGGAGAGTGCTGCGCTGTTCGGTTGGCGCGCGTAAACCGATAGCATTCACTATACCACCAAACTGCCGGCGGCTGCGCGGATTTAAAAGCCTGCTCGCCGGCGGTGAAACGAAACCAACTGTGGTGCCTCCTTTTCGGAAGCTCTAAAGAAGGATAAAAAAAAAGAAATATTGCGCCTGATTGGTGGGTTATATTGCCGAAACGCTTCGGTAATAACGTCGACTAGCGCGTGGGAGTGAGAGCATCGTTTCGCTTGGCAATAGGGCAGCCAGGGAACGCGGCTGGCGTTTGGCTGTGGAGAAAAGCCGGGAACAGCTTACTGTTTCGGGGTAATGTGCGCGCACCTGATGACGATGCCCCTCACGCTGATGTTGTTGCTGCGAATGCAATGTGTGAGCGGAAACCAGCGGAAAGGCATGGCGAGCGTTGAGCTTTAGACGCACCGCCGCGCGTGGAGGTATATCGGTATTCATTACGGTATGGTATACTGCAAGGAGTCGAGATAGTGCAGTCAAGACTGAAGTAGGAGGACCTAGATGACTTGAACCCGTGACAAGAAAGTGTGAGAGGGTGAGAAACGTTTTCTCGAAGGCGAAACTGTATAATGGGGCCAGGCGGAACGAAAATGCGTCCGTTCTAGTGTATGTACGTCCGTTCCATGCAGGCGTGTATCCCACTTTACGTAGGCGCAATCGTTCTAATTTGAACGCGCGCATCGTAGGTCCATTCACTATGCCCTAGCTCGAACTTTCGTCCTTTCATATTCTACACGCACGAGTGATTAACTCCGGTGTGTTCCGTTAAACCCAAAATGACGGCATCGATAGGCGATATAGATACGGTTGACATCAGTGAAGCTACGGAGGGTGTAGGGGGGAGGGCTTAGTTGGCTGGCCGTTCATTTTATGCTTCTGCGCTGTATACCTGTCGGGGCCACGAGATAAAGTAATCCACGAGGATACGATAAACCCGGGCAATCTCCCTGATCTCGACAAATATCCACCTCTCGGCAGAGTGGAATCAGCGCCGGCAGCAAATAGCCGGCGAGTGAGCGCTCCTCGTCGTATAAGCCAATCACCGTTGGCTGCCTGTGCAGATCAAGAGCGCTGCGGATTTAAAGCCCCCCTCTACGGTCGTACGTCGATATATAAGCGTGGGCAGCATTAAAACTCACGAAGCTGGAGCATCGTTGAGCCTATTGAACAAAAGGCAACAAAAAGACGGAAAGATAGAACTATCGTTTTTTTAAAAAAAGTCCGGGAACGCGAGGCTTTCTCCTCGTTCAACCCCCGAGTTGAAATTGTTTTTCTTTAGGTTTTTATTTTAACTTTGTTCACGTCGCCTGCGGTCAAGAGCTGCGTATAAGCAGATTTTCGGAGATCTGCGTATGGTTCACTGTCTTTTCGTTGTTGGAGAGGGATGAAAAAAAAAGAGAAAAAACTGACAGATCGGAAGAGGCTTTAGGGATGTTCCGGGAGAATAATTACAGATGGCCAAGTGCCGGTGTTGTTGCGTAACGCCTACTCCAGTGAAGATATCAATCGATTCTTGCGAGCTCAAAGAGAACATCGAAAAAGGAGACCGGATATACGGGAAATGACTAGAAATATATTCTAAACGTGCTGACGTTTCTTTCTGTCTTTATTATTTTCCAGATTCCGCGCAAGACGAAGGAGATTGTCAGACGGTGCGGCTGGGATTAGCATTTATTATTATTATTACTATTATTATTTGATATTCATAAACAAACAGACAAGAACAAAGAGGAAATAGGGAGTTGTGCCACATAGAGGGGCACAACGGTTGCCTGCTCTTCCGGAAGGAGGGAAGCGATAATAATAATATTATCTGGGATTTTACCTGCCAAAACCTCGATATGATTACCAGGCACGAAGTAGTAGAGGGCTCCGGAAATTTCGACCATCTGTTGTTCCTTAACGTGCACTGACATCGCACAGTACACCGGCATCTAGTATTTCGCCTCCATCAAAATGCGATCGGACGCGGCCGGGATCGAACCCGCGACCTTCGGGTCAGCAACCGAGCACTGTAACCAGTGTTTCACCGAGACGGGAAGAGATAGAGAAAACAAGATTGGAGGAGCAAAAGAGGAAAGGTGACGTTGCAATTGTATAGCATACGTCTTTCACATGCTGGAAAGTATGGCGTATCTGC
The DNA here is from genome assembly GCF_013339695.2 of Rhipicephalus sanguineus. NCBI lineage: Eukaryota > Metazoa > Arthropoda > Arachnida > Ixodida > Ixodidae > Rhipicephalus > Rhipicephalus sanguineus. The sequence goes on along the minus strand of NC_051184.2, from coordinate 38,427,804 downwards.
GCAATAATACTTTACCACGAGCGATCAGGTACGGGAGAGCACGAGTGCTTTCTTACTCTCTCTGTAAGGCGAATCTGTAGAGACCACGTCATTGATCTATTGAAGGTCACACCCAAGAATTTGTGACTTGACACGTCTCGGCACGGCATCTGAGAAAATCGACATTCTTTTTTTCAAGGAAAGATGCAGCGACTTTGGTATCTGCGTTCGCACGGAATCTGCAGCGAACAATATGGTGCGATGCAAATAACCAGTGCGGACCGCTGCACAGAATAGACCTGGCGTGTAGCTTTTATATGCCACAGGGACTAACCAGACAAGGTGAAACTCGCATTCGCCGGCTGAGACTCGACGTTGCTTACACGAAATACTTCAAGCACAAGATCAGGCAGTCGGACTCACCCACGTGCACCACATGTAATACTCGGGAAGACTTGAAGCACGTACTCTGCCGCTGTTTCCGTTACGACGCCGAACGACAGATTCTGAAGGCAGAACTTCGTTTGAAACGCGGCTCGAGCTTGGAACTGCGGCACCTTCTCGGCCCGTGGCAAGACAGCGGTTGTGCGATGCGTAACACAAAAGCGCTGTTGGTGTTCTTGAGGAACACTCGACTTAACTAAAGTTTGTGAATGACTCTTTTGTGTATATATGTGCGTATGTGACTGTACGTACCGCTTGTGTGTATATGTGGGTCATTGTATATACCATAGTCATCACCCGAAACCCGGAGTAGCAAGCCGCCAGGCGACAAACCAGGCTAACCTCTGTGGGATTTTCATTAAAATGATTATCTCTCTCTGTAAGGCTGTTTATAGTATTTATTTAAATACCACTTCATGTAATGCGGAAGCAGGAATATTATTCTGCGTTGTCAAACGAGCACGAGAAGATGGATGGAAGGATGGATATCGTTGATGCCACATGCGAGAACGAGGCGCGAACAATCTGAAGGGAGCAACAACGGGCAGCACGTGTTGAGATGCACGAATGATGGCTTAAATGTTAGGCATCGAATACAGAAATTGCTGATAAGGAGCGGGATATAAGAAGCAGTTAAGTCCAGTGATGGACCGTTTCCTGATATTGGCTCTGAGATACAGTAGCTCGCACAATGGGAGCAAGCTCGAAGGAAGAAGAGGAAAGTCACATGCGCTAGCAACGAGACACAAGATCTGCGTTGTCGCGCGCCAGCGTGCCCTATCGAATACGTATATCAAACATATAGCCATGCCCCCCCCCCCTAAACAGAGTGCCGGGAACGGGTCATACCGAGGTGTTGTCAGAGAGAATCGTACAAACGAGGCAGCCGTAAGGGTGAGATGGTCGCGGCGATAAGGAGGTCGGTATCGGGGGAACGTCCTTCCCCATCTGTATTAGTACGCCCAAATCCTTCGTTGTCCCCCGCAATGACCCAAAGGCTTGGCGCCGGAGCCTGCATTCGGGAAGTGGGCGAATAAAAGAGGGAGCGCTGGGATGTGGGGATGGGAGGGGGAAGAGGGGAGTAGGAGATCCTACGACGTCACCGAAAGTTTCTTCTCAGCGCTCGACGTCGACGGCGCTGAGTGACAAACGAGGGGAAGGCGCGATAACGAGATCGAGCAGCAACGAAAGGGTCCGCGCGCAACGACGGAGGCAGGGGAGGCTGGCCGGGCCAATAATAGGCGACGCAGCGGCACGGCTCGCGGTGCCGTATCGGCAGGAACCAAGACCGAGCGAAACTTGCTGGCGAAACAAGAACAGAACGGTTGTGGATGAGATCGAAGGCAAAGTGGAAGGTGCTGCACCGCTGCCATGGGCCGCTGCAAGCTCAAGATGTCGGTCCGAGAGAGCGAAGAGAGGGGTGCCGCGGGCGTGGACATGTTTTATCGACACGAGCTCGCAGAGTCGTAAAAGACGGGCCGCCGGCCCGGGCTCGCTCGCTGGCCAAAGCTCTTTCTTTCTGCCCGGAAGGGAGGAAAGAAAAAAAAAAAAGGGGGGGGCTCGGCTTGGCCGTCAGCCCTCCCTTCGAGTCTAGTCTTCGGTCCGATGGCGGCGTCAGCGATGTTGGGGATGGCTCCGGATTCCAGAACAGGCCTGCCCGTCGGTCGGCTTCGTTTACGACCACGCACCCTCTCCTCCCTCAACTACGGTTGAGCTGCGCCTCAGTGAGTCGCCGCTGCTTCGGGATGCTTGCAGTGTTTTGCACCCCTAAATGCGTGCAGGGTTTAGAAACACAAACGGAGCTCGCATTACATAAACCGGGGACAGAAGTGGCGCGATATTTTCCCATTGTGAACTGCGCGTAATTTGCCAGCATCGCCTCGACTGGTTCAAATGTGTGCGCTCCTCCCACGTTGATATTTTATACAGTTGTACTTTAAAATTTTGTGGTGACAGCTAAGTAGAGCTCACGGCTCATTAAGTTACAATGCTTGGTCATCCCGTAGGGGCTAATTGCAACAATGTGGAAGTAATTGTTCAGTGTACCTTCTAGTTCGTTACGTGAATCAGTGTAAATGCAAGCAATTTTAATTTATTAATTTAGGTAAAAGCACCAAGAGTGTGCCTTTGGCTATCGTGACCGCCAGACTGCGCGTTGATGTCTGCGACCCCAGAATATATTTTAAGCTGAAAATGTTACACATTCTAATCATTGTCTGTGCCATGATGGACATTATTATAACGTGCGCCGGAGTTTCACTTCAGAAATATCTTTACTCTGGGTTTTTTTCTTTTACTTTTCGCTCCGTAGGTGTTATCGGAGTGAAAACCTCCACCTCGATGTTTGAAAGAATGCACTTTAAAAACTCAGTCGCCATAGACGCCATGTGAACGACTTTGCGTTGGCTTAGTTCTCTGCCTTTCCCACAAATTATCTTTCACTCATGCCTTCAAATGCAAGCCATTAAAAATATGTCTAAATAGTCTCTTGAAAATTTATAGAGTTCTCGTAGACTGCGCACGAGTTTTTGAATTTACTCCCTTTTGCTTCACTGCTATTGATGATGTTCGAATAATAATTTTTTGAAGGTCAGTGGAATGCAAATTGATCAAGAATAATATTCTGTATCGATAATTTTTTTGAGTGCCAAGGCTTTAAGTTTCAGTGCAGACACAGCTTATAATCATGTTCGGGCGGGCTGCACGTGAGGCTTACAGAATGCGTACACACATTTCGACGACACAAGTCTGTGTTAGCCCTTTGGAACGCTGCACACTATTAAACGTGCGCGCCGCTCTGTCCCGAACGCAAGGATCCTCTGAACTCAAAGCGTGGTATAGAGCTCTTAGTACGAAACGGCCGGATGGCGAGAGAGTTAAGAGGCACGCGCACATGAGGACATAAGTAAAAATATATATATACGTTTAAGGAAAGTACCAGACACCGATTGAAACAAAGGAAAAAAAAAAGCGGAGAAAGCTGCTGAAGTCGACGGTTGGTTCCGCTGGCGAAGCGACGGTCACTTGATTTCTCGTCCAGGAAGGAAAGAGTGGGGCAGAGCTATAAGCTGAAGAGGAGACGGATGTCGAAAGGACTTCCGGTCAGATACCGGACGTTGTCAAGGGTCTTTCGTAGGTGTGCGTCCAGTAGAGGAAAGTCGTTGGCGCTGTTGGAGTGGGAGTTTCAGGCGACTGCTATGGACGGATACAGATAAAGAGGAGTCATAAAAGCGAGGCAGGGGCCGTTAACAGGCTGAATCCGGTTCTCTACCCTTCACTGAGAAAGGAGGCTTATAATCGAGGAGTATAAGAAGGACGTTGACACTTTGCACAGATGCAAGCGTGCAAAAAAGCTTTCATCGACCCGGAAACTAAAAGCGCACAATACGAAGACAGAGAAGAGGCTTCAGAAACGCGGGTGCTTCTGTGTCCTGGTATTGTGCTCTTTTGGCTTCTGTCACGTGTTACCAACATGCCCGAACAGTCGCCTTAGTGAACCTTCATAGTCGATTTCGTCACCAGCGGTCACTACCTTTAGACGGTCGTTTAAGACTCCAGCGATCATCACAGGGACCGGACGTTACCGTCGTAACGGCGGCGCACCTTTCGCAGTCTATGAGCGGCTTCGCGGGGAAATGCAGCCCGCTGCGAGCGCGGAGGACAGCTTCAACGCGCACAGTCGTAGTCGTACTGTCTGTCGTCATGGTGACTAAGGCATGGTCTGGGCCACGTTTCTTTTTTTTTTTCCTTACTATATCCAGGGGTTCGTGAGAACAGTGTTGGAAGTTCGCAGGCTTTGCGAAGCTTAGCGCAACAACTTGAGATTTATGTATGATATTTTACAGATTTATTCAAAGTTTATTTTAGCGATGGTTTACGGTTCCCACATCGAGAGTCGAATTAACCAGGAGTAGAATTCACCGGGAGTCGAATTCACAATTATTTCGTTCTTAAATGATTTTATTGCAATTGACCAGTGGGTTTCGCTAGAAGATGCCTAAGATCAGGATTGGCTTGAATTTTCTATTACCAACAAATCTAGCATAGCTTTTTTTGTATGAATATGGGCCCAAGTTTACAATAAGGAAGATGCAGTAGTAAGGTCCTCAAGGGTACATGTAATAAATAAAAAAAAGAAAGAGGAAGAAATAGAACTTGCTAATGGGTGACATTTGCTCCCACGATGCGTCAGCGCATTTAAAGAATTTTACAAGTTCGACGAAATTGTCGGTTTTTTTTCTTTTTTCACTCCCCCTTTTGTAGCTCGACCTCAAACACTAATGCTCCTTAAGTACCGTGCTTGGAGAATGGAACGGAAGGTAATTGAAGTCATCGTTTTCTTTTTTTTTAGTTTTATGCAACGACAGCAGCTCTCTCCCGTTTACTCTTAGCCACAGCTTCTCTGCTAGACGTCGTTGCAGAAATGAAATAAAATTGTGCGCTTAGACTTAGTCTCAAATTGTCTTTTAACACTTTATTGTTATTTTTTATGTTATTTCTCACCGAGTGCGCAAGCGCAAGGCACTATAGAGAAGTAGGTGCTTAGTTAACCCAATGAAAGAGATGGCGAGAGGGGTGCGATGGAATTGTACGAATGTAATTGAACGAATCTAAGGAATGTAATGGAATAGAATTCATAGGAATAAAATGAGTAGAATACAATATAATGAGTAGAGGTCAATGGAATATATAGAATGGAATGCGAAGGCATTTAACGGAATAAAAAAAAAGCGAGGTAGAATGAAATGGGATATATGGACGGATGGATCATCTTCCGACAATTGTGACAAGAACCCGAGGGCACCATTTAAGACGCGAATTTTCACGTGTCCTTATAATTCAGCGCACTATCGTTCACGAGAAAAAAATAATCTAGCAGGTACAATGTATACGTCGCGTCGCCCGAAAAAGCGGTCAGAGAAACGACAACCCTAAAACAGGCCAAGCTTACACGAGCAGCTCTGACGTGGAACAGTACGCAAGACAACGAGGGTGCTTTGACAAAAATCTCCCTTCACTTTAACGTTGAAATACGACGCGAGCTGGGACCATCCGTTCAGCTCTTATGCATTAAAATGTGACGTAAACAACCCTGTCGATTGGAACGTTCTTATTAAGGCAGCACGCTTGACGTTGATGTAAGAAGTAAAAGAAAAATAAAAGGAATCAGAGGAGAGATGAAGAAAATTCAGGATCTCTTCCAATACTGTGAAGATTGAAGCCAGTGGAGCTGTGTCTACGGTGGGTTTGGTATAGTTAATATTGCTATAGTGAATGTATATATCATCTTTATTTACTATATTGAACGAATAAAGGGACATACGCTCAAAGATCCCGGTGTTTCGCTTGCGAGTGATGCATGTAATGTCGTCAACGGTGGCCAATGGTGGTCTCAGAATAAACTCCTAATGTACGTAAAAAAAAAAAAAAAAACTCGTTGTTTGGACAGTACGAAAATGACATGACGTTTGTTTCTTATGGAAATGGTCTTGCCTTTGAGGCAAAATTGTTCACGTCATTCTGCCATGTCGGGGAAATCATACTGTTTACCTTTACACCATGTCCATTTTATTGCGATAGCAATTATATGGACAGTCCCGGCTGATTTTTGCCGTCGCCGTCGCCGCTGTCATGCAGCGTATATGCATATTTTCGACGCAAAATACGCGAGATTAGTCTGGTTAATCGGTTCGCCGGAAATTGTTCTACGTAGCATCTTCTGCCCACGGATGCGATCCTCCAGAACCTAGCTATTTACAACTTCGCATTAAAAAAAAATGGCTGATCCCTCCGTCATAGGAATCGGTATGACACGAAAGTGAAACGTGTCTTCACAGAAGTAGTGCTTATTGTGTAGTGATATATGAGAGCTTGTACAATGTCTATTCGTGTTTGGCAGCTATAGCACCGTTTGACGTGGATGCACCCATGTTGACAGCATGTCTCAATCGCGACGACTAACGCCCATGATCATGATTAAACCGTTGTGGTAGCTGACGGTGTGAACCTATATTTGGACACAGCGAATCGTGAATCCCGCGTAAGGGTGATATCAACAAGCTCATAATCAAAACCAGGGTTGCCAGGTCGAAAATACAAAAAATAGCCAGAAAATTGGAAAAAGTAGCCAAAATGTAGCCAACTTGAGCCAAGGACAGAAAAAGTAGCCAAAAGCAGCCACGCATGTGTGAAATCCACTTCTATATTTGTATTTAAATGACTAAATGCAGAAAGCCTTCCGGCGAAATTGTAAATATGTGCTGCCTGAACAATTCAAAATCATAATTCCGGAGATTTCAGCATAAATTATTGACTTTAGCAATCATTTCATACATGACGACATAGTGTTCGCGCTGTTGAAAAACAATGAGTCTCTCTCCACGTGCCTTGCGTGACGTTTGTTGAAATGACTAGAAGTTGCGACAATAAAATTGAGTCTACGGCATGAGTTAATGCATTGAAACATAAATTGAAGCCCTTTCGCAAAAATTTCTTCCGTGATGACGAATCCAGAGTCGCAGTCCGTATTAAGCCTAAGAAACGATAGAAGCAGTTCGTCGGATATCCAAGAAGGATTGTTTGTTGGGTGAGTCGGTACGAGATTCTAAAGAGAGCACCAAAGAAAAAAAAAGGACACGAAAGCGAAAGGCGGCAACAGAAGCACTCACTAACAGCTGTTATTAGTGAGCGCTTGTGTTACCGCCTTTTCCTCTCGTGTCCTGGTTTTTCAGTTCTCACTTGAAATGTCGGATATCCTATTTCTAATGTCGATGAGTGCACAGTGCCCTGGATGCGGAGCGCTTTCGATTCCTGTTTACGTGCAATTTCGGTTTAAAGCCACGTTCAGCAATGGGTGATCTGCAAAAACAGGCTCCATGCAACAGCTACCGCTGAGTCCCGACCAGGCATCCAAAAGCATTGTTTAGTGGGCGCGACGCCTGCTTGACTGGCAGGTTATACACGTGTAGTCTTTTTTAATATATTTATGTTATGTTCGACCATTGAACCTTACGCCTGCTTAAGCCACAGCGCCATCCTTTTCATTAAAATTCATTATCCGCGTAATCAAAATGGAAAATTCAGTTATTGGAGCAGGGTGCACACTGTGGCTGCCATGTTTTGGCACCATACACTCGAACACCAGTGGCTGCGACGTCACCAGATATTGATAATTTTGCTCAAATCGAGGGGACAAGAAAGTAGCCAAAAAGGAGCCAAGTAGCCAAGACGATTTTTCTGCCGCCACCGGCCTAAAAAAGTAGCCAATTTAGCGCAAGGTAGCCAAACCTGGCAACCCTGATCAACACTGGTACCCGGTATGCACTTCTTCAAAGCGTCGTCAATTAATGATAGAAACGGCACAGCGTGCGCTTTCTAGTAATGGGTAGCCGACGCCTGTGCTCATGCATACATAACACACACTGCGCTTCACCAACAAGGGAGGCAGAGGTTCGTAGCCTGAGCCGCAAACGCGTGCGTCCCGCTGGCCTCTGTCTCGCAGGCGCTGCTCTCGTTCCACCAAGGCACGACATTCGCCCGTCGAAATCGCGTCCTTTCTGCAACGCATATTGCAGCAGTTTTGTTAGTCGGTGCTCTCGCAATTAAAGCAGTCAGCGGCGGGGAAATCCCGTTGGTGCACGTGGAAGCCGCACTACTCCGATGAGCCGACGCACGCTAACACGAAGCCAAAGGCAAGGAACGTAACTGCGTCAAGGGTGCCTCGGCGACGCCAGCGCGGCCAGTCTACCTCTCTGGTATCGAGACGCTTTAACCATAACCTCCGATATCGCGTGCAATCTCAGAGTAAGCGCTAGTAAGTGTCGATCGTGAAGCATTACTTCTTTTCACATCTCACAGATGGCGGCACCGCCCCGCTCCGCCCGCCGCGAAAGAGAACGTGTGAAAGATATAAGGCGCGTTCGCGCCGTGTCTAGCATCTCCCGAGTTAGCTTAGTCGGTAGTGCGTCGGGCGCTTGCCGTCGCGGCCGCAACGTCGTGGGTTCGATTCCCAGCGGGGTATCTTTTTCTTTCTCACCCGTTGGCGTCCATTTTATCAACGTCATATCCGTGACGGATGTGCTTGGTGGACCCCGGCATAAAACACTTTCGTGTTAAAAAAAAAAATAATAAACCGGAAAGCTTCAAACGGCGGAGTGCGAAGATTGCCCTTCGAGTGGCGATCGCTGGCCTCGAGCCGGTGACGTATGCATTTTGAGAGCCGCTCTTTAACGGCAGCGCGTGTCAATTCATAGGGCATGGCGACCACGCCCAAGAGAAGTCACGGTCCACGTTCAAGCAGAAACCTAAAGAAACAAAAACAAAAATATGGCAAGGCGATTCGAGAAACAACGTGACGACTCGAGCGCTACGTCAAGCAGCTGCCGCCGGTTGAAGCGCGCGGGTTGTTTATTTATCTTTCACTCGCGTTTGTTTATATCCGTGTGGTCTGACTTCGTTTTAAAGAACTCTCGACTCAATTACATGGTCGGATAATAAAAAAAATAATAAAAACAACGTATGAAAGACTCAACGCGCAGCAGCATGGGGAGAGAAAGGAGTCCGATCGATATGCGAGACCCGAATTTGCATAATGACGGCTAGAATGGCGTTTGCGAGAGGCAGTCCGCTCTCTTTATTCTTGCTTCAAAAGAAGGTCGTCGTCTTTGCCTCGAGGATGGAGGAGGTTGAGGGGGTGAAGGGAGTTCGTTGCAAATTCAATCCGAACGGCTACACAATGATCTGTTCGTCCTGTCCACGAAGGAGGCACGCGTGAAACGGTGTCGGCTCCAAAGCACGGTCGAGACGGCGTGCCGTGTTGTGCGACAGTGGAAACGGTCTGCGCGAGTAAACATAGTTTAGAGCCGGGAGTTTGAAAATGGAACCGGAGAACGGCATATGGGTTGAGAATGTTAGAAGCTATGAAGGGTTCATCTGAGCGAAGTAATGAAGAAAGAAGGAACGAAAGGAGAGAGATAAGGAGAGAGAAATACATCGTGAGAGAGAAAGTGGCTTTTTACAAAATGTACCCACTTGTCGGTAGCGGAATTACTAAAGTCGCCGCGGTAGTCTAGTGGTTACAGTATACTGGACTGCTGACCCGAAGGTCGCGTGATCGAATCCCCACCGCGGTGGCCGCATTTCGATGGAGACAGAATGCTGGAGTCCTGTTTGCTTATATTTAGGTGCACGTTAAAGAACCCAATGTGGTCGAAATATCTGGAGCCCCTCCGGCGTCCCTCATAATCATATCGCGGTTTTAGGACATGAAACCCGAGCACTTATTCAAAACTCAACAAAGAGGACAGCACCATACTCAGAAGACTGCAGAGCAACACTTACACCCACGGTATACTGATGCACAGATTGTACCCAACGTTGCATGACTACCTCTGCCCAATTTGCGGCGTACCTGACACCTTGGCCCACATGATCCTCGCGTGCCCGTGCAGCATACAGACAGAAACAACGCCTTCGCCGAATGCCAGTAACGCCGCTCAAGAAAACGAGGACCTTCTCGAAACGTGGGAGGCCAAGCTCGCCTCAGAGGACCTGGACCAACAACGACGTCTCGTCGCCAGGGCCAAAGAGGCAGCGAAGGCCAGAGGTTTCCTGGAATGAGGAGACCTCCCACCTAGGGTAGACGCGGGACTAGCACCGCGACACCGTTTCGGGCAATAAACGTTTATTCCTCCTTCTCCTCCTCCTCCTCCTCCTCCGCAGGTTGGATTCAAGTTCGCGTCGTCGCACAAGGTTGGTTCAGCTCTCAGCATCGGCAAGTTCATTTTTGTTCACTTTCATTTTTCATCAGTTTTTTATGGCTACGTTTAAACGGGATGTGAAATTTGTAATTCGTTAATAAATAATATAATTTTTAACGATGCCCTACAAGCCTCAGTCTGTGTCATTCGGTAAAGGAGGCCCGTTCAGTATTATTGTAGCGCAACATCAAAAGTAAGCATATCTTATAACAAACTACACGTGCTCAATACGGACATCAAGAAAATATGCCGAGAACGTTAAAGGCATAAATTTGTTCATGTTAGGTACTATCATCATAGGACTAAGTCAACATAAAGACGTACCCAAGATAATTGAAGGCACAGTGCCTATGGCTACATCAAGTAAAAAGAATCAAGTAAACGTAAGCCCTACGCCTTCATTGCTATTAGTGTCTGCCAGCTGGTCATTATAGTAACATAGCGAAGCGCCGAAGTTCCCTTTCTGTTCCGTCAATGTATATCGCATCAAAGGAAGGGCGACGGCGTGAGTTCGTTTTCTATGCAAATTAGGCTTCGACGGTAATGCGACGGACTTCGCCGGGAGAAATGTTCCAGGATCGAAAGTATTCCTTTGCTGCCTCCGGGCTACTTTGACGATGGACGGCCCGTCGCGACGCGACAGGGAAGCATTTCAACCTTCCTTTGATGTACAACGCTACAAAGCCACAGCTGCGTCGCTCGAGCCATTAGCGAGTTTTAGTATAGCGGAAAACAGCAAACGCAAGGATTTAGCGTTAGCGTTAGCGTTGCGTGCTCCTAACTGCGCATGAGCAGAACGTAAACGTAGCCCGAGCTCTTACGTACGAACGCTATTTCTGGAATATAGCGTTCAACGCTAACGCACGCAAGAGATCCCGTACGTAGGGCAAGATGGCGGTGCCTGTTGAAGCGAGAGCCGTCCACTTCGGATCTTTGTAGCCGTCGTCCTGCATTATTATACTTATTCATTCCCTAATAATGATCGTGTTTGATTTAGATTTGAGTAATGAGGCTTCGTCAACCGTGCACCGCCGATAAAATAGCTCCGTTTTTGAGATACAAAGTGGATTTGCGCTGCAGAAGGCTTAGCAATATTTGTTTGCAAGGTTCGCTCATGTTTTCAGTAGCAGCGCAGAGATGGCGACGCTGTCTTTAGTCGCCTCTTTCCAAGATACGGCCACAAGTCAAGCAGATACATGTCAGGCGTCGTTTCCCTTCATGCCTTTCGCGGCAGTGCATGAATGTGACGCGTGATGCGTCCCAGCTTAAAATGGCCAAGTAATAGGGGTCTTGAAGAATTCTCGAACGCGGCATGTCGACAGAAACCAGTGTGTCAGAACTCAACACTTCTGCAAACGCGACATGGAGACGCAACAGTGGTGACTTTGGATCAGCTCGACTTGGTGGCGCTTTTGTGGATTCTACAGTGCATTTAGTGTTTTTATGTCTAGATGGCGCCGTATGTGCTTGCGTTAGCGTTAGCGGGAATGCCTTCCGCTGTACTAAAAGACCACCAGTTGGCACGCAGCGCGTTCTGTTTTAGCGTTAGCGTTGAGACGCACGCTAACGCTAACGTAAGCGTTTCCCGCTATACTAAAACTCGCTATTAAGGAGACGCTAGGTTCATACTTCGCTTGACTCAGCCTCGAGAATCGTTTGATGTGACGTCCTTTTCTTGTACATCGTTTTCATTGTCAGAACTCTTACTTTTTTTTTTGTACTGACTACATTAAGTCGCCTCAGCCTTTCACGCATATATTATAGGAGTATATGAGAATGTTAAAAATGATGACGTCCTCGGACAGCCATTGTAATCTCTCTTTCCATGCATATAATTATGTTTGCCCTTAATACAGACTGAATCGTCGAATTTGGTCGAATAAGGAACTGCTTCGAGCCGGAGATTCTGGCGAAAATCGCGGACTCACGATGGTTAGCCGCGGTGATGCACTGGTTACGGTCCTCGGCTGTTGACCCGAAGGTCGCGGGTTGGATTCCGGCCGCGGCGCTCGCATTTAGATAAAGGCGAAATGCTAGAGGGCCGTGCACCATGCGATGCGAGTACACGGTAAAAGAAACACCAGATGATCGAAATTTCCGGAGCCCTCCACTACGGTGTGCCTTGTAATCATATCGTGGCTTTGGCACGTAAAACCCCAGACGTTATTTCGCACAATGGAAGAACCGGCTCTTGTTTTAACGGCAGCTTGAGAAATTTATTCCAGAAATTCCGGTATTTTACGTGCCTAAATCACGATGTGATCGATTCACGGCGTATAGCGGGAGATGCCGGATCAATTTCGACCACCTTGCGCTGTTTGGCGAGTACCTAAATCTAAGTACGATGGGGTTTTCTTGCATTTCGAGCTTACCGAAGTACGGCCCCCGTGGGCGGGAATCGAACTCGCGTCCTCTAGCTTAGCAGCGCTACACATCAGCCGCTGAGATACCGCGACGGGTCTTGGGAAATTTTGTTGAGTCGGAGCTTCTCTGACCTATATGACTTCAGTGCTCTGAGATTGACTGATTAGACGCGTTTGTACGTCCAGTGCTCTCCTCCCTCTATTTCTCTTTCTATTCCCCATTCTCTCATCCCCAGCGCAGGGTAGCGAACCGGACGCTAGTCTGGTTAACGTCTCTGCCTTGCTTCTTTGTGCTTTCTCTCTTGTCTGAGTCGGTGTTTCTTCTTTCATTCTTAGCAATAGATCACTCACCATTCGATTATTGCTCATCTTGGTCCCTATGCTCTATGCTCTGTCTCCTCCCTAAAAAGCAGACAGGCGTTTCAACGGAATCATGCTCGATCCGACACTGCAGCGTAAAACACAAGTAAATCCGGAGCAACGCGTTACAGCATTCAACACCTTCGAATCACGAATCGTTCGTTTATTTGTGCAACGTGCCAAATTTTGCGAGACCCTAGTAATGAGCTAGAAATGGGCTGAAGTTGCGTTTGCAAGCAGCATGCCGACATGAATGCTTTAATCAAGGAGAAGGAGAAATAAGAAAATTATACAGAACATCACGGCGACGGCACAAATGCGCCTGGAGTGTCCGTATAATCGCTATCGCAATATAAAAAAAACGTGGAAGTACCTGGAGTTAAATTCAAGCCAGGCTACTTCTGTGTTTGTCGTGTACGCTGCCAACATAATTACGAAACATTTTGTTTTTATGGACGTCTCTTTATCGCGCGCGGATCAATTATTTTCCTCCAGTGAAGCGGATTGAGCAAATAATAAACGAGGCCGATCGTCTCTGTGCCATGCTTTGTGAGCGCCTCCTCTGTACAAACCAGGACGTCAGAACTCGGGACAAAGAAAAAAAGTACTTATTTCCGCCTCAGCGATGCATCGCGCAAATTCCGAAGCGCGATTCCCCATCTGCAAAGCACGCACGTGCAGTTAACGCGACAAGAAGTTTTGGGCTTCTCTTTCCAGAGGACACCAAGCATCGAGTGCAGGAGCACAAGCCTTTGCATGAAACTTCCTTTCGGTGATGGGGTTGATCCCAACCGCGCCGCGCAGTTGCAGTAATAAAACCCCGATCCGATCAGTCGGTGAGGATTCGTCTTGTCGCGATAAGCTTGACAAGAGATGCGAGCGCTTCGTATTATCCATGCTGAGTGAACACAATACTTATCAAGTAGTGCTCACTAATGCCAGTT